>NC_091286.1:222978847-223590213 GCF_032444005.1 Ranitomeya imitator | reverse complement strand
CACTTTGAACCCCCAAGTGCTTCACAGACGTTTACAACGCAGAGCCGTGAAAATAAAAAATCATTTTTCTTTCCTCAAAAATGATGTTTTAGCAAGCAATTTTTTATTTTCTCAAGGGTAACAGGAGAAATTGGACCCCAGTCATTGTTGCGCAATTTGTCCTGAGTATGCTGGTACCCCATATGTGAGGGTAAACCACTGTTTGGGTACACGTCGGGGCTCGGAAGTGAGGGAGCACCATTTGACTTTTTGAATACAAGATTGGCTGGAATCAATGGTGGCGCCATGTTGCGTTTGGAGACCCCCTGATGTGCCTAAATAGTGGAAACCCCTCAATTCTAACTCCAACACTAACCCCAACACACCCCTAACCCTTATCCCAACTGTAGCCGTAACCCTAATCACAACCCTAACCCCAACACACCCCTAAACCCAACACCCCTAACCCTAACCACAACCCTAATTCCAACCCAACCCTAACCCTAAGGCTATGTGCCAACGTTGCGGATTCGTATGAGATTTTTCAGCACCATTTTTGAAAAATTTGCGGGTAAAAGGCACTGCGTTTTACCTGCGGATTTACCGCGGATTGCCAGTGTTTTTTGTGCGGATTTCACCTGCGGATTCCTACTGAGGAACAGGTGTAAAACGCTGCGGAATCCGCACAAAGAATTGACATGCTGCGGAAAATACAACGCAGCGTTCCCACGCGGTATTTTCCGCACCATGGGCACAGCGGATTTGGTTTTCCATATGTTTACATGGTACTGTAAACCTGATGGAACACTGCTGCGGATCCGCAGCCAAATCCGCACCGTGTGCACATAGCCTAATTCTAAAGGTATGTGCACACGCTGCGGAAAACGCTGCGGATCTGCAGCAGTTTCCCATGAGTTTACAGTTCAATGTAAACCTATGGGAACCAAAAATCGCTGTACACATGCTGCGGAAAAACTGCACGGAAACGCAGCGGTTTACATTCCGCAGCATGTCACTTCTTTCTGCGGATTCCGCAGCGGTTTTACAACTGCTCCAATAGAAAATCGCAGTTGTAAAACCGCAGTGAAATGCGCAGAAAAACCGCGGTAAATCCGCGATAAATCCACAGCGGTTTAGCACTGCGGATTTATCAAATCCTCTGCGGAAAAATCCGCAGAGGACCAGAATACGTGTGCACATCCCGAACCCTACCCCTACCCCTAACCCTACCCCTAACCCTAACCCTAACCCTACCCCTACCCCTAACCCTAACCCTACCCCTAACCCTACCCCTAACCCTAACCCTACCCCTAACCCTAGCCCTAACCCTACCCCTAACCCTAACCCTAGTTCTTACCCCAACCTTGGGGGAAAAAAAAAATTATTTTTTTTTTTATTGTCCCTACCTATGGGGGAGACAAAGGGGGGGGTCATTTACTATTTCTTTTATTTTGATCACTGAGATATAACCTATCTCAGTGATCAAAACTCACTTTGGAACGAATCTGCCTGCCGGCAGATTCGGCGGGCACACTGCACATGCGCCCGCCATTTTGGAAGATGGCGGCGCCCAGGAAAGAAGACGGATGGACCCCGGGAGGCAAGGTAAGTATAAGGGGGGGGAGATGAGTGCACGGGGGGGTGTCGGAGCACGGTGGGGGTGGATCGGAGCATGGGGGGGTGGATAAGAACACGGGGGGGTGGATTGGAGCACAGAGCGGGGGATCGCTGTGCGGGGGGGTGGATCGGAGCACGGGGGGGTGATCGCTGTGCGGGGGGGATCGCTGTGCGGGGGGCATCGCTGTGCAGGGGGGTTTGATTGGAGCACGGGGGGTGTGATTGGAGCACGGGGGAGCGGACAGGAGGACGGGGGAGCGGAGCACAGGACGGAGGGGAGCGGACCACAGATCAGGGGGCTGGGGGGGCGATCGGTGGGGTGTGGTGGGGGCACATTAGTGTTTCCAGCCATGGCCGATGATATTGCAGCATCGGCCATGGCTGGATTGTAATATTTCACCAGTTTTTTAGGTGAAATATTACAAATCGCTCTAATTGGCAGTTTCACTTTCAACAGCCAATCAGAGCGATCGTAGCCACGGGGGGGTGAAGCCACCCCCCCTGGGCTAAACTACCACTCCCCCTGTCCCTGCAGATCGGGTGAAATGGGAGTTAACCCTTTCACCCGATCTGCAGGGACGCGATCTTTCCATGACGCATATGCTGCGTCATGGGTCGGAATGGCACCGACTTTCATGACGCAGCGTATGCGTCAAAGGTCGGGAAGGGGTTAAAAAGGTTACGGAACATAATTTACAAAAAGATGCCCTAGGGGGCCGAAGGAAACCATCCTATAGCAAAAATATTCATAGCCTACAACCTGCACATAGAGAGATCTATCGAAAATTCAATGGATCACATACAGAGTAATGTATATCCAGATCCGCCTGATACCTGTCATTGCATATGTATAATCATAGAGAGCGTCCCTGCAGGGAATACATAATATACTGTGCAGACAAATAGGTATAGATAGGAACATTAAGTGCAAAGTACAGATTATCTCACCGCAGCTGAAGTAAGTAGATAAAGGCTGCAACTTCTTAATAACGGATGATTTCGGCATCCCCCTCTCGCCCCGACGCGCGTTTCGCCCTTAGCTTCTTCCGGGGGCGCCCCAGGTATCAGGCGGATCTGGATATACATTACTCTGTATGTGATCCATTGAATTTTCGATAGATCTCTCTATGTGCAGGTTGTAGGCTATGTATATTTTTGCTATAGGATGGTTTCCTTCGGCCCCCTAGGGCATCTTTTTGTAAATTATGTTCCGTAACCTTTTTAAATATTGTTAAATAAATTCTTTTTTAGCTATATTGTTTATGGTTCTCTTCTTTGGAATCAGTGGTTAATGCCATTGATTATCCATATTGTTGTTACATTTAGGATTGAAGTGCCATATGGTAATTTGTTGGACATAATATTGAAAATAAATGTCTAAATCATGCCTGGCAGAGTAACTGGAAAAGGGGCAATAGGTAGAAAATTAAGTAACTGTATATTCCAAAGACATACTGATAGGAATTCTAGATTGTGAGCCCAATCGGGGACAGTGATGATAATGTGTGCAAAACTGTAAAGCGCTGCGGAATATGTTAGCGCTATATAAAAATAAAGATTATTATTATTATTATTATTATTCTTCTGGCAGCCGCTTGCTTTCATTAGTGCAGTGCATGAGCTTGTTATTACACACTTCTCATCTTAAGGGGCTGTACTCTGCTCTCTTCCTCTGCGGCTGCTACATTTATTTCTTCCATATTGGGTCCAGCACTCCTCAGTTATTCATCTCTATCTGAGTATTGAGACAGTAATTTGTTCAGTTGAGGTTGGTTTGGAGTTTGCCACCATCCACCTGCTTCTGCTGCTATTATCTCTTCAGACTCCTGTGATTCTATCATTTGCACCTATTTACTGTAAGTGTTATGAACAGTGATGGACGAACCCTTGCATGTTCAGGTCCCGTGGGTTCTGCTGAACATTTTAAAAAGTTCAGTTTGGTTTTATTTATTTATAGAGAAGTCAGTGTTCAGGGTTTTGTTTTTGATTTAGACTGTAAGATGTTGAGACAGAATATCCAAAAAAACTTTATATGAAACATTTGTATGAAAAACATAAGAAACCTGAATATCTGCGAAATCTCTTTGACCTAATCTTAATGAAAACATCGCCAGGCGCTCTTACTAAGCCGATAACACCGTGATATCACGCGGGATTAAAAACCATGCAGGAATCCGAGACGAAGGTATTAGCACCAAAACGCGCGTCGGGGACCTGGCAGTCACCTCCACTACAGGTAAATTCTTACTTTGTATGTATATATTGATATCTTTTCATCCCCATGCCACAGTATGGTATTAAGGATTGTTAGACCTATTATGACATTTAAATTTCCTCTTTGGACTACTTCACTTTGTCTCTCTAATCCTGTATATTGAGATTAATTTAGCGCCATCTTTATGTATCTTGTTATATTTACCTTTCATGCTGAAGTGTGATGCAATTTTTATCAAATGGCTTAACTGTGTATCTCATATTTTCTTATTACATATTTTAATAAATTTTCAATAAAGATGTATCTTTTTATATACATTGATATTATGGTAATAATTGCACGTATTTTCTATATGATTTTCTTAGCCAGTAGGACTTGGTGATTCACCATAATTGCTAAGTACTCATGGGCCTAATCATTACATATAGAATTTTTACACACTGACTCTTCATGTACTTATGCAAATTGCCTATATTTGATTGCTTAAGTAATGCAATGTGTTATGACCTGGTGGTTAGGAGCACCCGACCTGATAGTTAAACTCATACAGGATGAGCTCTGGGATGTGGGAGCTCTGCTGACCGCAAGCCCTAATCCTATCGCACACACTAAAAATAGCCGTGGAGCGCTCCTGACGCTCCCTAGGCGCCTCGTCACAGCCTCAGAGCTAGCTAGCCCTAGAGATAGAAAATAAAGCCTACCTTGCCTCAGAGAAATTCCCCAAAGGAATAGGCAGCCCCCCACATATAATGACTGTGAGTAAAGATGAAAGTCACAAACGCAGAAATGAAATAGGTTTCAGCAAAGGGAGGCCAGACTTACTAAATAGACAGAGGATAGGAAAGGAATCTTTGCGGTCAGCACAAAAACCTACAAAAGACCACGCAGAGTGTGCAAAAGGGTCCTCCGCACCGACTCACGGTGCGGGGTGCCACTCTGCATCCCAGAGCTTCCAGCTAGCAAGACAAAATCAGGATAACCAGCTGTACAAAGAAACAATGAGCAAAAATAACAATAAGGAACTTAGCTTCTGCAGGAGAAGACAGGTCACCAGGCAGATCCAGGAGCGAACTGAACCAATGCTAAAACATTGACAGCTGGCATGGAGTAACGATCAGAGTGGAGTTACATAGAGAAGCCAACCAAAGGATAAACCACGTCACCTGTGTAAGGAACCTCAGAAGCAGCAGCTTCACTCATAGCCACCAGAGGGAGCCCATAGACAGAACTCGCCGAAGTACCATTCACGACCACAGGAGGGAGTTCGACAACAGAATTCACAACAGTACCCCCCCTTGAGGAGGGGTCACCGAACCCTCACCAGAGCCCCCAGGCCGATCAGGATGAGCCAAATGAAAGGCACGAACAAGATCGGCAGCATGAACATCAGAGGCAAAAACCCAGGAATTATCTTCTTGACCATAACCCTTCCACTTGACCAGGTACTGGAGTTTCCGTCTCGAAACACGAGAATCCAAAATCTTCTCCACCACATACTCCAACTCCCCCTCGACCAACACCGGGGCAGGAGGATCAACGGAGGGAACCATAGGCGCCACGTATCTCCGCAACAACGACCTATGGAACATATTATGGATGGCAAAAGAAGCTGGAAGGTCCAAACGAAATGACACAGGATTAAGAACCTCAGAAATCTTATATGGTCCAATGAAACGAGGCTTAAACTTAGGAGAGGAAACCTTCATAGGAACGTGACGAGATGACAACCAAACCAAATCCCCAACACGAAGTCGGGGACCAACACAACGCCGGCGGTTAGCGAAACATTGAGCCTTCTCCTGGGACAATGTCAAATTGTCCACCACATGAGTCCAAATCTGCTGCAACCTGTCCACCACCGCATCCACACCAGGACAGTCCGAAGGCTCAACCTGCCCTGAAGAGAAACGAGGATGGAAACCAGAATTGCAGAAAAAAGGAGAATCTAAAGTAGCCGAGCTGGCCCGATTATTAAGGGCGAACTCAGCCAAAGGCAAGAAGGACACCCAATCATCCTGATCAGCAGAAACAAAGCATCTCAGATATGTCTCCAAAGTCTGATTAGTTCGTTCGGTTTGGCCATTAGTCTGAGGATGGAAAGCCGAAGAAAAAGACAAATCAATGCCCATCTTAGCGCAAAAGGACCGCCAAAACGTCGAAACAAACTGGGAACCTCTGTCCGAGACGATGTTCTCCGGAATGCCATGCAAACGAACCACATGCTGGAAAAACAATGGCACCAAATCAGAGAAGGAAGGAAGTTTAGATAAGGGTACCAAATGCACCATCTTAGAGAAGCGATCACAAACCACCCAAATGACTGACATCTTTTGAGAAACAGGGAGATCAGAAATAAAATCCATGGAAATATGCGTCCAGGGACTCTTCGGAATCGGCAAGGGCAAAAGCAACCCACTGGCACGAGAACAGCAGGGCTTAGCCCGAGCACAAATCCCACAGGACTGCACAAAAGAACGCACATCCCGTGACAAAGAAGGCCACCAAAAAGATCTAGCCACCAAATCGCTGGTACCAAAGATTCCAGGATGACCAGCCAATACTGAACAATGAATCTCCGAGATAACTCTACCAATCCATCTATCAGGGACAAACAGTTTCTCCGTAGGACAACGGTCAGGTCTATCAGCCTGAAACTTTTGCAGCACACGCCGCAAATCAGGGGAAATGGCAGACAAAATTACCCCTTCTTTAAGAATACCCGCCGGCTCCGGAACACCTGGAGAGTCAGGCACAAAACTCCTTGACAGGGCATCAGCCTTCACATTCTTAGATCCCGGAAGGTATGAAACCACAAAATCAAAACGGGAGAAAAAGAGCGAACATCGAGCCTGTCTAGGATTCAACCATTTGGCAGACTCGAGATAAGTCAAATTCTTGTGATCCGTCAAGACCACCACGCGATGTTTAGCTCCTTCAAGCCAATGTCGCCACTCCTCGAATGCCCACTTCATGGCCAACAACTCCCGATTGCCCACATCATAATTGCGCTCAGCAGGCCAGAATTTTCTAGAAAAGAAGGCACAGGGTTTCATCACCGAGCCATCAGAACTTCTTTGCGACAAAACAGCCCCTGCTCCAATTTCAGAAGCATCAACCTCCACCTGAAAAGGGAGCGAAACATCTGGCTGGCACAACACAGGGGCAGAAGCAAAACGACGCTTCAACTCCTGAAAAGCCGCTACAGCCGCAGAGGACCAATTGACCACATCAGCACCTTTCTTGGTCAAATCAGTCAACGGTTTAGCAATACTGGAAAAGTTAGCGATGAAGCGACGATAAAAATTAGCAAAGCCCAGGAACTTCTGTAAGCTCTTCACAGATGTCGGCTGAGTCCAATCGTAAATGGCCTGAACTTTAACAGGGTCCATCTCGATAGTAGAAGGGGAAAAAATGAAACCCAAAAATGAAACCTTCTGAACTCCAAAGAGACACTTTGACCCCTTCACAAACAAGGAATTTGCACGAAGGACCTGGAACACCAATCTGACCTGCTTCACATGAGACTCCCAATCATCCGAAAAGACCAAAATGTCATCCAAATATACAATCATGAATCTATCCAGGTACTCTCGGAAGATGTCATGCATAAAGGACTGAAACACAGATGGAGCATTAGAAAGCCCGAATGACATAACCAGGTACTCAAAATGGCCCTCGGGCGTATTAAATGCTGTTTTCCATTCATCACCCTGTTTAATTCGCACAAGATTATACGCCCCTCGAAGATCTATCTTGGTGAACCAACTAGCCCCCTTAATCCGAGCAAATAAATCAGACAGCAGCGGCAAAGGATACTGAAATTTGACTGTGATCTTATTAAGAAGGCGGTAATCAATACAAGGTCTCAAAGAACCATCCTTCTTGGCCACAAAAAAGAACCCTGCTCCCAATGGTGACGACGACGGACGAATATGACCCTTCTCCAAGGATTCCTCTATATAACTCCGCATAGCGGCGTGCTCTGGCACAGATAAATTAAACAGACGGCCCTTAGGAAACTTACTACCAGGAATCAAATTAATAGCACAGTCGCAATCCCTATGAGGAGGTAGGGCACCAGATTTGGGCTCTTCAAATACATCCCGGTAATCTGATAAAAACTCAGGTACTTCAGAAGGAGTGGAAGGCGAAATTGACAGCAATGGAACATCACCATGTACCCCCTGACAACCACAGCTGGACACAGACATAGATTTCCAATCCAACACTGGATTATGGACCTGTAGCCATGGCAACCCCAAAACGACCACATCATGCAGATTATGCAACACCAAAAAGCGAATATCCTCCTGATGTGCAGGAGCCATGCACATGGTCAATTGAGTCCAGTACTGAGGCTTATTCTTGGCCAAAGGCATAGCATCAATTCCTCTCAATGGAATAGGATACTGCAAGGGCTCCAAGAAAAAACCACAGCGCCTGGCAAACTCCAAGTCCATCAAATTCAGGGCAGCGCCTGAATCCACAAATGCCATTACAGAATAGGACGACAGAGAGCAAATCAGAGTAACGGACAAAAGAAATTTAGACTGTACCGTACCAATGGTGGCAGACCTAGCAAACCGCTTAGTGCGCTTAGGACAATCGGAGATAGCATGAGTGGATTCACCACAGTAAAAAGACAGCCCATTCCGACGTCTGTGTTCTTGCCGTTCAGCTCTAGTCAAAGTCCTATCACATTGCATAGGCTCAGGCCTATGCTCAGAGAATACCGCCAGATGGTGCACAGCTTTGCGCTCACGCATGCGCCGATCGATCTGAATGGCCAAGGACATAGACTCATTCAGACCAGCAGGCGTGGGAAATCCCACCATGACATCCTTAAGGGCTTCAGAAAGACCCTTTCTGAAAATTGCCGCCAGGGCACATTCATTCCACTGAGTAAGCACAGACCACTTTCTAAACTTCTGACAGTACACCTCCGCTTCATCCTGACCCTGACACAAAGCCAGCAAGATTTTCTCTGCCTGATCCACTGAATTTGGTTCATCATAAAGCAATCCAAGTGCCAGAAAAAAACGCATCTACATCTCGCAATGCAGGATCTCCTGGCGCAAGGGAAAATGCCCAGTCTTCAGAGTCACCACGGAACAAAGAAATTATGATTTTTACTTGTTGAACGGGGTCACCAGAGGAGCGGGGTTTCAAAGCTAGAAACAGTTTACAATTATTTTTGAAATTCAAGAATCTAGATCTATCCCCAGAAAATAAATCAGGAATAGGAATTCTAGGCTCTAACATAGGATTCTGAACCGCAAATCTTGAATGTTTTGTACCCTTGCAGTGAGATGATCCACACAAGAGGATAGACCCTGAATGTCCATCTCTACACCTGTGTCCTGAACCACCCAAAGGTCTAGGGGAAAAGAAAGACAAAACACAGTGCAAAGAAAAAAAAATGGTCTCAGAAGTCCTCTTATCCCTCTATTGAGATGCATTAATACTTTGGGCCAGCTGTACTATTATGACCTGGTGGTTAGGAGCACCCGACCTGTTAGTTAAACTCATACAGGACGAGCTCTGGGATGTGGGAGCTCTGCTGACCGCAAGCCCTAATCCTATCGCACACACTAAAAATAGCCGTGGAGCGCTCCTGACGCTCCCTAGGCGCCTCGTCACAGCCTCAGAGCTAGCTAGCCCTAGAGATAGAAAATAAAGCCTACCTTGCCTCAGAGAAATTCCCCAAAGGAGTAGGCAGCCCCCCACATATAATGACTGTGAGTAAAGATGAAAGTCACAAACGCAGAAATGAAATAGGTTTCAGCAAAGGGAGGCCAGACTTACTAAATAGACAGAGGATAGGAAAGGAATCTTTGCGGTCAGCACAAAAACCTACAAAAGACCATGCAGAGTGTGCAAAAGGGTCCTCCGCACCGACTCACGGTGCGGGGTGCCACTCTGCATCCCAGAGCTTCCAGCTAGCAAGACAAAATCAGGATAACCAGCTGTACAAAGAAACAATGAGCAAAAATAACAATAAGGAACTTAGCTTCTGCAGGAGAAGACAGGTCACCAGGCAGATCCAGGAGCGAACTGAACCAATGCTAAAACATTGACAGCTGGCATGGAGTAACGATCTGAGTGGAGTTAAATAGAGAAGCCAACCAAAGGATAAACCACGTCACCTGTGTAAGGAACCTCAGAAGCAGCAGCTTCACTCATAGCCACCAGAGGGAGCCCATAGACAGAACTCGCCGAAGTACCATTCACGACCACAGGAGGGAGTTCGACAACAGAATTCACAACAGCAATGTTACTGAAGGATGGGGAAATTGTTGCTGTTCGCTATGATACACAGGAGTTCTATGGCATTTTAACTGGCATTTCTGATCATGGGAAAGTAACTGTCAATGCCATGCAGAAAAGAAGAAATGGATGTACATGGCCTCACACAAAGGATAAAATGTGGTACCCTACAACAAATGTTATCAAGAAGGTGGACCCGCCAGTGCGCCTGCGAAAAATAGAGTCCTGTTTATCTTTTATTAATCCCACCATCTCGACATTTGATATTCTTAACATATACAGATACATCGGTGATTACATCAGCTACATTACTTGTGTTACCTCCGTTTGATGGATATACAGTATAGAAAATGTCTTTAATGCAGTGAATGTTAGGACTGGCAGAACGCACCAAGTATAAGGAGTCCACCGTGCAGGTGAAAACCCGCTGCTAGTAAATGGCAGCGCTATATGGTGGTGGAAGTGAACCCTGTTAAGCCACAGGACCGCAATACCGCACTAATGAGTGCATGCAAGGAGTAATAATAATATAATAATAATAATTTTTATTTATATAGCGCCAACATATTCCGCAGCGCTTTACAAATTATAGAGGGGACTTGTACAGACAATAGACATTACAGCATAACAGAAATACAGTTCAAGACTGATACCAGGAGGAATGAGGGCCCTGCTCGTAAGCTTACAAACTATGAGGAAAAGGGGAGACACGAGAGGTGGATGGTAACAATTGCTTTAGTTATTCGGACCGGCCATAGTGTAAGGCTCGGGTGTTCGGGAGTCAGCGAACTCAGTCCCAAGACTCAGGGTAGAAGTCCGTTCTCACTACTTGCGCACACAACACCACAACTGGGTGTAATAAGCAACTGAGACAAATAGTTTAAGCGCACCGAAGTGCGAACTGTGCCGTGCTGGCAGACACCACTAGACACCCAGACGTGGGTAGGAAGCGCACTACTGGCGCGTGGCGCCGCACTGGCGGTCACAGCTATGGATGCTGATTCGTGTGTAACACGTTGTGAGGATAGTCGGGCATTAGATAGCAGCCATACACCTTACGCGATCAGTCATACAATAGGGTAGGGGTATCCAAGGACGACTTGCACTCACAACAAACACACGTATACAATTGTACACTAGCGCATGGCCGTGCGGTCATGCACAGCTTATATAGCTGTAGTACTTTCAGGACCTTCCAATAAAGGACCAATGGGAACCGCTGCAGCATCTGAGCATGAGACCCTCGATCTCCAACGGGAGATCTCACCCTGGGCATGCTCAGAAGGAAAAAAGCAGGACTTAGTCCCAAAAGCATCCGCTTGCTGCTGCCCAGCACTGGCTTTAATGGCAAAAGCTGGAAAAGCAACAGCAATCCTAAGCACAGAGTGAGACTGAGCAAGACGCAAGGACCAACGTCTCTGCTGAGCAGGTTCCACTGCGGCTGGAGAAGAATGGGAGACCGCAGCAGAAACAGCCTGAGATTCCCCCTGTGCAGAAGCGGGAACTCGACCCCTACAGTGAACATACACCTTTGCATAAACAGCTACTTTTTTGCTGACATATTTTGGAATGTACCCAAAAATGTTTTGAATAAATTCCATTTAGATTCACAGGAACTCGTGCATTCATTATGTAGGACAAATCATGCTTCCATTTCATGTTGCATCTGTTACATAATGTTTATAATTAAATATTTAAGTTACTCAAAAAAGAATAATTGATATCCTTCCCCATAAACATTACCAATATGTCACCTGTATATAGCAATACATTTGTAAGTTTCAGCTGCTGCATGCAAGAACATATTCAGCCTTCTTACATTGAAAGTGTCATGCAAATGTTACACTCATTATGCTGGAATTCACTTTCTATGGTAAGGGGTTTTTCTTGCAAAACATCTGTAGCTATATTTATCCAAGACTATAGCCAGTACATCATCACCATATAATATTGGAATGTATTTTTCATGATGTCACACACCCTCCACTTTTAGGTATAGAAAATACGATAGCTGTTATCTTAATTTTAACTTTTACAAATGTATTGGCCTCAGTTCACTGAAGCACATCTCTATTTTTATCCAAAACTATCTCATGTGCATTATGAAGGGACCATGCAGTGTAGCCCCTTTGCATTAAATGATTATAGAAACTTATGGCTTATGGCCTAAGGCATAAAGGCTTCAGTTGCAGAGCTGACAACTACATCATCCAGAGAGTTGGCCCATAAAGTCATTCTTGGTATTCCATTAATGCATTATTCTTTATCAAAATTCTCAATTTTATGTAAATTGTTATAGGGATTGTCTGGTTAAAGGGATTGTTTGGGACTTTAACATTGATGGCTTATCCTTATGATAAGCCATCAATGTTTGATCAGTGGGGGTGCAACACTTTACACCGCTGCAGTTCAGGTATTCTTAGCACCAGTGCAGAGGGGCAAATGCGCAGCATCAAGCTGCAGACACCTTATACTTGAAAGAGCTGTGCAGTGCAGCTCCACAACTGAGTGGTACTGGCTGCCGCATCCATTGACAACAGCTGAAGATTGTGTGTGTCAGGTGTGGCACCCTCACCTGTCAAAAAATGATGACCTATCATGAGGATAGAAAATCAATATCTGATCAGTGGGGGTGCCACATGTTACAGTCCTGGACAGCCCCTGTAATGATTGTTTGCCATCCACTGAAATTTCCTGGTAGAACACTGTGCAGGAATGGGTTCTAGTCCAGATATACTCTTCTCACTTGTGTAGTAAAGTAGTGTGTCTTTTTGTCAATTAAAGGGAACCTGTCACCCAAAAATGGAAAATGAGCTATGCCCACAGGCATCAGGGGCTTATCTACAGCATTCTGTAATGCTGTAGATAAGCCCCTGATGTAACCTGAAAGATGAGAAAAAGTGGTTAGATTATACTCACCCAGGGGCGGTCTGGCTGCGGTCCGGTCTGATAGGCATCGCGGTCCGGTCCGGGGCCTCCCATCTTCTTACAATGACGTCCTCTTCTTGTCTTCACGCTGCGGCTCCGGCGCAGGCATACTTTGTCTGCCCTGTTGAGGGCAGAGCAAAGTACTGCAGTGCGCAGGCACCGGGAAAGGTCAGAGAGGCCTGGCGCATGCGCACTGTAGTACTTTGCTCTGCCCTCAACAGGGCAGACAAAGTACACCTGGCAAGAGCCGCAGCGTGAAGACAAGAAGAGGATGTCATCCTATGAAGATGGGAGGCCCCAGACCGGACCTCGACACCCATCGGATTGGAGCGCCCGCCCAGGTGAGTATTATCTAACCTCTTTTTCTCATCTTTCAGGATACATCGGGGGCTTATCTACAGCATTCCAGAATGCTATAGATAAGCCCCTGAAGCCGGTGGGCTTAGCTTATCTTCCATTTTGGGGGTGACAGGTTCCCTTTAATGGACTTTATTCTGGCTGTGTCTTTTTTAGAATCTAATTATGGGAGTAGCAATGGGGGTGTCTTATAGACTCTTCTCCATAACAAATCCCTAGCTTGATGTCAGTGTTATTAACCCCTTCCCGACCTTTGACGCCACGTAGACGTCATGAAAGTCGGTGCCAATCCGACCCATGACGCCTATGTGGCGTCATGGAAAGATCGCGTCCCTGCAGATCCAGTGAAAGGGTTAACTCCCATTTCACCCGATCTGCAGGGACAGGGGGAGTGGTAGTTTAGCCCAGGGGAGGTGGCTTCACCCCCCCGTGGCTACGATCGCTCTGATTGGCTGTTGAAAGTGAAACTGCCAATCAGAGCGATTTGTAATATTTCACCTATTATAACTGGTGAAATATTACAATCCAGCCATGGCCGATGCTGCAATATCATCGGCCATGGCTGGAAATACTAATGTGCCCCCCCCCACCCCTCCGATCGCCCCCCCAGCCCCCCGATCTGGCCGGTACACTGCTCCGGCTCCCCTCCGTCCAGTGCTCCGCTCCCCCCCGTGCTCTTGTCCGCTCCCCCCGTGCTCCAATCACCCCCCCTGCACTCCGATCCACCCCCCCGTGCTCCATTCCAGCCCCCCCGTGCTCCGTTCCAGCCCCCCCGTGCTCCGTTCCACGCCCCCCGTGCTCCATTCCACGCCTGCCGCGCTCCGATTCCCCCCCATGCTCCGATCCCCCCCCCGTGGTCCCCCCCACCCCATCATACTTACCGATCCTGCTGGGGTCCCGTCCGTCTTCTCCCTGGGCGCCGCCATCTTCCAAAATGGCGGGTGCATGCGCAGTGCGCCCGCCGAATCTGCCGGCCGGCAGATTCGTTCCAAAGTGCATATTGATCACTGAGATATAATCTATCTCAGTGATCAAAATAAAAAAATAATAAATGACCCCCCCCCTTTGTCACCCCCATAGGTAGGGACAATAAAAAAATAAAGAAATTTTTTTTTTTCCACTAATGTTAGAATAGGGTTAGGGTTAGGGTTAGGGATAGGGTTAGGGGTAGGGTTAGGGGTAGGGTTAGGGGTAGGGTTAGGGGTAGGGCTAGGGGTAGGGCTAGGGTTAGGGTTAGGGTTAGGGCTAGGGTTAGGGTTTCGGTATGTGCACACGTATTCTGGTCCTCTGCGGATTTTTCCGCTGCGGATTTGATAAATCCGCAGTGCTAAACCGCTGCGGATTTATGGCGGATTTACCGCATTTTTTTTCTGCGCATTTCACTGCGGTTTTACAATTGCGATTTTCTATTGGAGCAGTTCTAAACCGCTGCGGAATCCGCACAAAGAAGTGACATGCTGCGGAATGTAAACCGGTGCATTTCCGTGCAGTTTTTCCGCAGCATGTGTACAGCGATTTTTGTTTCCCGTAGGTTTACATTGAACTGTAAACTCATGGGAAACTGCTGCGGATCCGCAGCGTTTTCTGCAGCGTGTGCACATACCTTTAGAGTTAGGCTATGTGCACACGGTGCGGATTGGCCGCTGCGGATTCGCAGCAGAGTTCCATCAGGTTTACAGTACCATGTAAACATATGAAAAACCAAATCCGCTGTGCCCATGGTGCGGAAAATACCGCGCGGAAACGCTGCGTTGTATTTTCCGCAGCATGTCAATTCCATGTGCGGATTCCGCAGCATTTTACACCTGTTCCTCAATAGGAATCCGCAGGTGAAATCCGCACAAAAAATGCTGGAAATCCGCGGTAAATCCGCAGGTAAAACGCAGTGTCTTTTACCCGCGGATTTTTCAAAAATGGTGCGGAAATATCTCACACGAATCCGCAACGTGGGCACATAGCCTTAGGGTTAGGGTTGGAATTAGGGTTGTGGTTAGGGTTATGGCTACAGTTGGGATTAGGGTTAGGGGTGTGTTGGGGTTAGTGTTGGAGGTAGAATTGAGGGGTTACCACTGTTTAGGCACATCAGGGGTCTCCAAACGCAACATGGCACCACCATTGATTCCAGCCAATCTCGTATTCAAAAAGTCAAATGGTGCTCCCTCACTTCCGAGCCCTGACGTGTGCCCAAACAGTGGTTTACCCCCACATATGGGGTACCAGCATACTCAGGATAAACTGCGCAACAATTACTGGGGTCCAATTTCTCCTGTTACCCTTGTGAATCTAAAAAAATGCTTGCTAAAACATCATTTTTGAGGAAAGAAAAATGATTTTTTATTTTCACGGCTCTGCGTTGTAAACGTCTGTGAAGCACTTGGGGGTTCAAAGTGCTCACCTTACATCTAGATAAGTTCCTTGGGGGGTCTAGTTTCCAAAATGGGGTCACATGTGGAGGGTTTCTACTGTTTAGGCACACCAGGGGCTCTGCAAACGCAATGTGACGCCCGCAGACCATTCCATCAAAGTCTGCATTTCAAAAGTCACTACTTCCCTTCTGAGCCCCGACGTGTGCCCAAACAGTGGTTTACCCCCACACATGGAGTATCAGAGTACTCAGGAGAAACTGGACAACAAATCTTGGGGTCCAATTTCTCCTGTAACCCTTGGGAAAATAAAAAATTCTGGGCTAAATAATTATTTTTGAGGAAAGAAAACGTATTTATTATTTTCACGGCTCTGCATTATAAACTTCTATGAAGCACTTGGGGGTTCAAAGTGCTCACCACACATCTAGATAAGTTCCTTTCGGGGTCTAGTTTCCAAAATGGGGTCACTTGTGGGGGGTTTCTACTGTTTAGGCACATCAGGGGCTCTGCAAACGCAACGTGACGCCCGCAGAGCATTCCATCAAAGTCTGCATTTCAAAACGTCACTACTTCAATTCCGAGCCCCAGCATGTGCCCAAACAGTAGTTTACCCCCACATATGGGGTATCACCGTACTCAGGAGAAACTGGACAACAAATATTGGGGTCAAATTTCTCCTGTTACCCTTGGGAAAATTAAAAAATTCTGGGCTAAATAATTATTTTTGAGGAACGGAAACGTATTTATTATTTTCACGGCTCTGCATTATAAACTTCTATGAAGCACTTGGGGGTTTAAAGTGCTCACCACACATCTAGATAAGTTCCTTTCGGGGTCTAGTTTCCAAAATGGGGTCACTTGTTGGGGGGTTTCTACTGTTAAGCCACATCAGGGGCTCTGCAAACGCAACGTGACGCCCACAGAGCATTCCATCAAAGTCTGCATTTCAAAACGTCACTACTTCACTTCCGAGCCTCGGCATGTGCCCAAACAGTGGTTTACCCCCACATATGGGGTATCAGTGTACTCAGGAGAAACTGGACAACAACTTTTGGGGTCCAATTTCTCCTGTAACCCTTGGGAAAATAAAAAATTCTGGGCTAAATAATTATTTTTGAGGAAAGAAAACGTATTTATTATTTTCACGGCTCTGCATTATAAACTTCTATGAAGCACTTGGGGGTTCAAAGTGCTCACCACACATCTAGATAAGTTCCTTTGGGGGTCTAGTTTCCAAAATGGGGTCACTTGTGGGGGGTTTTCTACTGTTTAGCCACATCAGGGGCTCTGCAAACGCAACGTGACGCCCACAGAGCATTCCATCAAAGTCTGCATTTCAAAACGTCACTACTTCACTTCCGAGCCCCGGCATGTGCCCAAACAGTGATTTACCCCCACATATGGGGTATCAGCGTACTCAGGAGAAACTGGACAACAACTTTTGGGGTCAAATTTCTCCTGTTACCCTTGGGAAAATAAAAAATTGCAGGCTAAAAGATCATTTTTGAGAAAATAATTTTTTTTTAAAATTTTCATGGCTCTGCGTTATAAACATCTGTGAAGCACTTGGGGGTTCAAAGTCCTCACCACACATCTAGATTAGTTCCTTTGGGGGTCTAGTTTCCAAAATGGGGTCATTTCTGGGGGATCTCCAATGTTTAGGCACACAGGGGCTCTCCAAACGTGACATGGTGTCCGCTAATGATTGGAGCTAATTTTCCATTTAAAAAGCCAAATGGCGTGCCATCCCTTCCGAGCCCTGCCGTGCGCCCAAACAGTGGTTTACCCCCACATATGGGGTATCAGCGTACTCAGGACAAACTGGACAACAATATTTGGGGTCCAATTTCTCCTATTATCCTTGGCAAAATAGGAAATTCCAGGCTAAAAAATCATTTTTGAGGAAAGAAAAATTATTTTTTATTTTCATGGCTCTGCGTTATAAACTTCTGTGAAGCACCTGGGGGTTTAAAGTGCTCAATATGCACCTAGATAAGTTCCTTGGGGGGTCTAGTTTTCAAAATGGGGTCACTTGTGGGGGAGCTCCAATGTTTAGGCACACAGGGGCTCTCCAAACGCGACATGGTGTCCGCTAACAATTGGAGCTAATTTTCCATTCAAAAAGTCAAATGGCGCGCCTTCCCTTCCGAGCCCTGCCGAGTGCCCAAACAGTGGTTTACCCCCACATATGAGGTATCGGCGTACTCGGGAGAAATTGCCCAACAAATTTTATGATCCATTTTATCCTACTGCTCATGTGAAAATGAAAAAATTGGGGCGAAAAATTTTTTTTTGTGAAAAAAAAGTACTTTTTCATTTTTACAGATCAATTTGTGAAGCACCTGAGGGTTTAAAGTGCTCACTAGGCATCTAAATAAGTTCCTTGGGGGTCTAGTTTCCAAAATGGGGTCACTTGTGGGGGAGCGCCAATGTTTAGGCACACAGGAGCTATCCAAACGCGACATGGTGTCCGCTAACGATGGAAATAATTTTTCATTCAAAAAGTCAAATGGCGCTCCTTCCCTTCCGAGCCTTACCATGTGCCCAAACAGTGGTTTACCCCCACATGTGAGGTATTGGTGTACTCAGGAGAAATTGCCCAACACATTTTAGGATCCATTTTATCCTGTTGTCCATGTGAAAATGAGAAAATTGAGGCTAAAATAATTTTTTTGTGAAAAAAAGTACTTTTTCATTTTTACGGATCAATTTGTGAAGCACCTGGGGGTTCAAAGTGCTCACTATGCATCTATATAAGTTCCTTGGGGCGTCTAGTTTCCAAAATGGGGTCACTTGTGGGGGAGCTCCAATTTTTAGGCACACGGGGGCTCTCCAAACGTGATATTGTGTCCGCTAAAGAGTGGAGCCAATTTTTGATTCAAAAAGTCAAATGGCGCTCCTTCCCTTCCAAGCCCTGCCGTGCGCCCAAACAGTGGTTTACCCCCACATATGAGGTATCAGCGTAGTCAGGACAAATTGGACAACAACTTTCGTGGTTCAGTTTCTCCTTTTACCATTGGGAAAATAAAAAAAATTTTGCTAAAAGATAATTTTTGTGACTAAAAAGTTAAATGTTAATTTTTGCCTTCCATGTTGCTTCTGCTGCTGTGAAGCACCTGAAGGGTTAATAAACTTCTTGAATGTGGTTTTGAGTACCTTCAGGGGTGCAGTTTTTAGAATGGTGTCACTTTTGGGTATTTTCAGCCATATAGACCCCTCAAACTGACTTCAAATGTGAGGTGGTCCCTAAAAAAAATGGTTTTGTAAATGAGAAATCGCTGGTCAAATTTTAACCCTTATAACTTCCTAACAAAAAAAATTTTGTTTCCAAAATTGTGCTGATGTAAAGTAAACATGTGTGAAATGTTATTTATTAACTACTTTGTGTCACATATCTCTCTGGTTTAACAGAATAAAAATTCAAAATGTGAAAATTGCGAAATTTTCAAAATTTTCGCCAAATTTCCGTTTTTATCACAGATAAACGCAGAATTTATTGACCTAAATTTACCACTAACATGAAGCCCAATATGTCACAAAAAAAACAATCTCAGAACCGCTAGGATCCGTTGAAGCGTTCCTGAGTTATTACCTCATAAAGGGACACTGGTCAGAATTGCAAAAAACGGCAAGGTCTTTAAGGTCAAAATAGGCTGGGTCATGAAGGGGTTAAAACAACTGACATCAAACTCACATCTATTACTCCACTTTTCACTGCACCAGAACAAGTGGGAAGAGCCGGGCAAGGCACCAGAAATGGCGTATCTAATAGATTTAGTGACCCTGTTTACTCCTGTTGCTTGTCCTGCCATCACATCTTTCATTTTTCCTTCTGGATATCCCTGCTTCACCAACTTTATCTGCATCTGCTGCATAATATTTGCTCATCAGGACCAAGGACTTTGAGAACAAACCTCACCAGCTAAGACAACATGCTGTAAAGATCTGCCGTATATAGTGACACTATGCACCGAAAGAAAAAAAAATCAGCAAATTTACAGTGTCTTAAAAAATATGTGTGTAAAAAGAAAACCATATAGTAAATTAGTTTCATTTTAGTTTAGTGAACTAGATGTTTTCCAAAGAAATGTTCAATCTTCCACGTTTGTCATACAATATATTACTCCAATGTAAAGATCCCAAAGCGCTTTCTACCTTTACGTTCAAGAGAACTCAAGACACTAATACACTAAAGTTATGACGTTTATGCAATAATTCCCATGTACTCTAAAAGCACTGCCAACTCTTAGGGATTTAGTGTTTCATCATGCCAGCTCTACAAAGACACAGCTTGAGAAAACAACTATAAACTATATACCTTATCATAGTAGATATTTCCATAAACAATATTTTCTAAATTATTTATAAGTCCCTTTAATTCCTTTACCTCTCCAAACCTGAAAGGATCCAATGTAGCTTACTCTAAAAATATTGAGAACACAAATATGGTTACGTTTATACAGAGATGACTCTAATGAATATAAATTCCTTTCCCAAATTCAGTAATGACTCTTTTACTTCCGGACATTGAGTCCACAGGAAAATATTTATTGAATTGTCTTGATACGAAATGAACTATGTTCTGTTTAATAATCACAGTAATTGCTCACTTCTTTATGGAACACATTATTCATAGTCATCAGTTTAAGTATAGGTTTTTTCATTAAAATAATGTGCAAAACGTTTAAGGAAACAAATTGAAATGAATTTGCACTTTCAATAATTATTTATTAATGTTTTAATAATTATCAATGTCCCGTACGGATGTTACTTATTTTGGCCTTTACAGCTCGGCATATTTCTCTTTTTTTGCCTCAATGCATTCTAAATTACTGTTTGCTTTCAATTTTTATGGTTATATAGTACATTAAATATAGGTATTCATTTATATTTTATTCCTTTTTTTTGCGAACACTGATTAAACACTAAACAAATTATTTTATTCGACTTTATTTTTTTCTGGTCCCAAAAAGGGAATTTTATTTTTTCAATTTTATTCTTTTTCATTTTGTATCTCACAGGCTCTTTTAACTTATCTCTAGGTGGGAAAACAGAGTTCAGGCTCATTCAAATGTCAGCGATTTTTCCTGAACGGTCAGAGCTTTATCAGAACATAGTCAGCGAATCAGTTTTTTTTTATCAGAGTTTTGACAGTTTCTTCATTTTTTCTCTGATTAAAAAAATTCCTGATTGAGGTTTCGCAATCTTTTCATATCAAACAGTCCATAAAAAAGAGACAGCACACGGATTGCGTCCAAGTATTGTCCAATTTTTTTCACAGACCCCCTAGACTTCCATTGGTGGGATTGATCTGTGACTCGGATCAAAATTGGATATGTCTCAGTGAGTTTATGCGGGTTACTCAGTCTTGGAAAATACACAAACATGGGAGAAGCCCCACAGACTACAATGGGTTCACGTTCTATCCATGAGAAGTATGGATAGAACTTTTTTTTGAAAAACCGAAGTCTGAATAAGAATTTATAATATGCAAATTGCCTCTTCTGAGAAAAAGAGGACTTAAACTCAACAGCGCCACCTGTTGGAAGTTGCGATCCTACAAGTCACAATCAACCCTTTAACCCCTTTCTGACATCGGACGTACTATCCCGTCCATGTGGGGTGGGCCCCTATGACCATGGACGGGATAGTACGTCCAGCGCGATCGGCGGCGCTCACGGGGGGAGCGCCGTCGATCGCGGCCGGGTGTCAGCTGCCTATCGCAGCTGACATCCGGCACTATGTGCCAGGAGCGGTCACGGACCGCCCCCGGCACATTAACCCCTGGCACACCGCGATCAAAGATGATCGCGATGTGCCGGCGGTGCAGGGAAGCATCGCGCAGGGAGGGGGCTCCCTGCGGGCTTCCCTGAGCCCCCCGCAGCAACGCGATGTGATCGCGTTGCTGCGAGGGTCTTACCTCCCTCCCTCCCTGCTCGAGCCCCGGATCCAAGATGGCCGCGGATCCGGGTCCTGCAGGGAGGGAGGTGGCTTCACAGAGCCTGCTTAGAGCAGGCACTGTGAAGCCTGCAGCGCTGCATGTCAGATCAGTGATCTGACAGAGTGCTGTGCAAACTGTCAGATCACTGATCTGTGATGTCCCCCCTGGGACAAAGTAAAAAAGCAAAAAAAAAATTTTTCAAACGTGTAAAAAAAAATTAAAAAAAATATTCCAAAATAATGAAAAAAAAAAAAAAATATTATTCCCATAAATACATTTCTTTATCTAAATAAAAAAAACAAAACAATAAAAGTACACATATTTAGTATCGCCGCGTCCGTAACGGCCCGACCTATAAAACTGGCCTACTAGTTAACCCCTTCAGTAAACACCGTAAGAAAAAAAAAAAAAAAAAACGAGGCAAAAAACAACGCTTTATTATCATACCGCCAAACAAAAAGTGGAATAACACGTGATCAAAAAGACAGATATAAATAACCATGGTACCGCTGAAAACGTCATCTTGTCCCGCAAAAAACGAGCCCCCATACAGCATCATCAGCAAAAAAATAAAAAAGTTATAGTCCTGAGAATAAAGCGATGCCAAAATAATTATTTTTTCTATAAAATAGTTTTTATCGTATAAAAGCGCCAAAACATAAAAAAATGATATAAATGAGGTGTCGCTGTAATCGTACTGACCCGAAGAATAAAACTGCTTTATCAATTTTACCAAACGCGGAACGGTATAAACGCCTCCCCCAAAAGAAATTCATGAATAGCTGGTTTTTGGTCATTCTGCCTCACAAAAATCGGAATAAAAATCGATCAAAAAATGTCACGTGCCCGAAAATGTTACCAATAAAAACGTCAACTCGTCCCGCAAAAAACAAGACCTCACATGACTCTGTGGACCAAAATATAGAAAAATTATAGCTCTCAAAATGTGGTAACGCAAAAAATATTTTTTGCAATAAAAAGCGTCTTTCAGTGTGTGACGGCTGCCAATCATAAAAATCCGCTAAAAAACCCGCTATAAAATTAAATCATCAAACCCCCCTTCATCACCCCCTTAGTTAGGGAAAAATTAAAAAAATGTATTTATTTCCATTTTCCCATTAGGGCTAGGGCTAGGGTTAGGGCTAGGGTTAGGGCTAGGGTTAGGGCTAGGGTTAGGGTTAGGGCTAGGGTTAGGGTTAGGGCTAGGGTTAGGGCTAGGGTTAGGGCTAGGGTTAGGATTAGGGTTAGGGTTAGGGCTAGGGTTAGGGTTAGGGCTAGGGTTAGGGCTAGGGTTAGGGCTAGGGTTAGGATTAGGGTTAGGGTTAGGGCTAGGGCTACAGTTTGGGTTGGGGCTAAAGTTACAGTTAGGGTTTAGATTACATTTACAGTTGGGAATAGGTTTGGGATTAGGGTAAGGGGTGTGTCTGGGTTAGAGGTGTGGTTAGGGTTACTGTTGGGATTAGGGTTAGGGGCGTGTTTGGATTAGGGTTTCAGTTATAATTGGGGGGTTTCCACTGTTTAGGCACATCAGGGGCTCTCCAAACGCGATATGGCGTCCGATCTCAATTCCAGCCAATTCTGCGTTGAAAAAGTAAAACAGTGCTTCTTCCCTTCCGAGCTCTCCCGTGTGCCCAAACAGGGGTTTACCCCAACATATGGGGTATCAGCGTACTCAGGACAAATAGGACAACAACTTTTGGGGTCCAATTTCTCCTGTTACCCTTGGGAAAATACAAAACTCAGGGCTAAAACATATTTTTTGTGGGAAAAAAAAGGATTTTTTATTTTCACGGCTCTGCGTTATAAACTGTAGTGAAACACTTGGGGGTTCAAAATTCTCACAACACATCTAGATTAGTTCCCTGGGGGGTCTAGTTTCCAATATGGGGTCACTTGTGGGGGGTTTCTACTGTTTAGGTACATTAGGGGTTCTGCAAACGCAATGTGACGTCTGCAGACCATTCCATCTAAGTCTGCATTCCAAATGGCGCTCCTTTCCTTCCGAGCTCTGCCATGCGCTCAAACGGTGGTTTCCCCCAACATACGGGGTATCAGCGTACTCAGGACAAATTGGACAACAACTTTTGGGGTCGAATTTTTCCTCTTACCCTCGGGAAAATACAAAACTGGGGGCTAAAAAATAATTTTGGGGGGAAAGATTTTTTTTTTTAATTTTCACGGCTCTGCGTTACAAACTGTAGTGAAACACTTGGGGGTTCAAAGCTATCACAACACATCTAGATGAGTTCCTTAGGGGGTCTAGTTTCCAAAATGGTGTCACTTGTGGGAGGTTTCTACTGTTTAGGTACATTAGGGGCTCTGCAAATGCAATGTGACACCTGCAGACCATTCCATCTAAGTCCTCATTCCAAATGGAGCTCCTTCCCTTCTAAGCCCTCCCATGTGCCCAAACAGTGGTTCCCCCCACATATGGTGTATCATCGCACTCAGGACAAATTGGGCAACAAATTTTGGGGTCCAATTTCTCCTGTTACCCTCAGGAAAATACAAAACTGGGGGCTAAAAAAATAATATTTGTGGGAAAAAAATTTTCTTTTATTTTTACGGCTCTGCATTATAAACTTCTGTGAAGCACTTGGTGGGTCAAAGTGCTCACCACACCTCTAGATAAGTTCCTTAGGGGGTCTACTTTCCAAAATGGTGTCATTTGTGGGGGGTTTCAATGTTTAGGCACATCAGTGGCTCTTCAAACGCAACATGGCGTTCTATCTCAATTCCTGTCAATTTTGCTTTGAAAAGTCAAACGGCGCTCCTTCCCTTCCGAGCTCTCCCATCCGCCCAAACAGTGGTTTACCCCCACATATGGGGTATCAGCGTACTCAGGACAAATTGTACAACAACTTTTGGGGTCCAATTTCTTCTCTTACCCTTGGCAAAATAAAAAATTGGGGGCGAAAAGATAATTTTTGTGAAAAAATATGATTTTTTATTTTTACGGTTCTACATTATAAACTTCTGTGAAGCACTTGGTGGGTCAAAGTGCTCACCACACCTCTAGATAAGTTCCTTAGGGGGTCTACTTTCCAAAATGGTGTCACTTGTGGGGGGTTTCAATGTTTAGGCACATCAGTGGCTCTTCAAACGCAACATGGCGTCCCATCTCAATTCCAGTCAATTTTGCATTGAAAAGTCAAATGGCACTCCTTCGCTTCCGAGCTCTGCCATGCGCCCAAACAGTGGTTTACCCCCACATGTGGGGTATTGGCATACTCAGGACAAATTGTACAACAATGTTTGGGGTCCATTTTCTCCTGTTACCCTTGGTAAAATAAAACAAATTGGAGCTGAATTAAATTTTTTGTGAAAAAAAGTTAAATGTTCATTTTTATTTAAACATTCAAAAAATTCCTGTGAAGCACCAGAAGGGTTAATAAACTTCTTGAATATGGTTTTGAGCACCTTGAGGGGTGTAGTTTTTAGAATGGTGTCACACTTGGGTATTTTCTATCATATAGACCCCTCAAAATGACTTCAAATGAGATGTGGTCCCTAAAATAAAATGGTGTTGTAGAAATGAGAAATTGCTGGTCAACTTTTAACCCTTATAACTCCCTAACAAAAAAAAATTTTGGTTCCAAAATTGTGTTGATGTAAAGTAGACATGTGGGAAATGTTACTTATTAAGTATTTTGTGTGACATATCTCTGTGATTTAATTGCATAAAAATTCAAAGTTGGAAAATTGCGAAATTTTCATAATTTTCGCCAAATTTCTGTTTTTTTCACAAATAAACGCAGGTACTATCAAAGAATTTTTACCATTGTCATGAAGTACAATATGTCACGAGAAAACAATGTCAGAATCACCAGGATCCATTGAAGCGTTCCAGAGTTATAACCTCATAAAGGGACAGTGGTCAGAATTGTAAAAATTGGCCCGGTCATTAACGTGCAAACCACCCTTGGGGGTAAAGGGGTTAACGAGTCATGCAATATGACTTAGGATAAAAGCCAAATCAGTATCTCAATTCACAGACACGGTGTTTCGGGCTGTTGGCCCTCGTCAGTGCGAAGCATGAGAACTAATTTGGCTAGGTGAGAGGCTCTGGAGTGGGGTCTAAGGGGTATCGTTTCTCCTTATGGAGAGTGACATACCATCTCTGGCTTGTCAAGGTAAGGAGACTTATTCACCATGCAATGCTCCTCTGGGAAATATAATATGCAAATTGCCTCTTCTGAGAAAAAGAGGACTTAAACTCTATAGCGCCACCTGTTGGAAGTAGCGATCCTAGTATAGGAAGTCGGTCAGTCTGTTACTATAAAATAAGTGTCTTGTGAATGAGTGGTTCAGTGTACTTCCTTCCTTTACAGAAGAGAGCACTGTCAATCAAAGAAGAAGGGGCGGATATACACTTATAATCAGCAGGTGCGAAGGTACACTCAATTGCTCAGCCATGCCAAGGAAGCACCAGGCACTTTATTTGCAAGTTTAAATAAATATTTCAGGCAAATGTAGCACCAGAATGAAGCACTAAAGGTATAATTTTTATTAGGGCTATGTGTCCCTCTTAAGGGGCTGTACATATTATTTTGTCCCGACTTCCATTTAATGACAATGGATGAATGAATTTCATATGCACAATATACCTGTTCAATACAGTGTTAATTTTTCATGAAGAAATGGTTACATTGTGTATTTATCCAAGTTTAGTCTCTGAGTCACTTAGCATTTTGGCTGTTTTCTTGACTGGCACAAGAGCAAATCATAATATAGTCTATGAAATTATTATGAAATGTAATATTGTATCCACTGACGACATCCTGTTCTGCAATTCTTGTCTCTTTGTTTTATTGTAAAGCAAATGGAAGTCTAACTAGCCTATATGCTTTGTTGATCCATTAGCAAATTGATAGATCATACGATTTCTTAGTATCATCTCTCGGCAACAAAATCACTGTTAGCTTTTCTCATAAAGGCAATTCGATATATACAATCAAATCATTTGTTTTGTTTGATATTCAGGAGTTACTGGGAATAAGATATGGAATAGAGATACAGGGGACAACAGAGAGAGTCCTTGCATTCTGTCTGATGTGAAAAGTTGAAAAGGCAAGTGACATTTCATGGAATAAGCTCAGTCACAATATGAATTATTATTGTCGGAGACCAGCAGAGAAAGATAATGAGCATAGTAGACTTTAGAGTAAAAATATGCAGCATGATTTTTGCTGTGATTTTGGAAAAATTGTGTGAAAAATACAACATAACCTTATTTGTGAACATAGCTTTGAACTCCCTGTTTCCTTGGTTTGTAGTGTGGAAATTTAATGGTACATTGTGTAGATTTTTCCCGCAACACAACAACTGTTTCTGCATTACTAATCATTAAAGAATAACCTTTGTAAGATGGCCGCCGGACAAGTCCTTGAGGGGAGATATGTGTCATTGTGGCTATTATCTGCGGTGATGTGAGCTTGGAAGCATGTTTCAGTACATATAGTGCTGAGAGAGATATTTGGCCATTCCGTGGCCGGGTTTTACGAGCGGTCATATGAGATGGGTAGGAATGACCACTCACATAGCCCAACCCCAAGGGCAGGGTTTGGCAGTTAAAATGGAGGCTGAGTCTCTCATTCAGGGTCTGTGGCTGGAGACGTGGAGACCTCCACTGTGTGTTGTTAAAGACACTGACCTGAGCGGGCGTACTCACAGGGCCATATCGACTATTTACTTGCAGTTCGTGTTCAGCTTCAGTGTGTGTTGCTAATGGCACTGACCTGAGTCGGCGGCCCCGCAATACCATAGGGACTATTTGCTTTCAGTTTGTTCAATTTGTTTTCACTTTGTGCCAGAAAAGGCTCTGTTTTTTTTGCCACCCGGAGCGGTTTATGAAGTTAAATAAACTTGCCTGGACTTTGCATGGAAACCGCCTCCTGTGCCTACGTCAAGAGCCTCTGAATGAGTACAAACCTCTACACCTTGTTTTAATTTTCATTTCCTGAATTAATTGTACACATGAAAATAAGCAACATTGTAATAAATCTTGTCAGTGTCACACTACTACTTGACTCCGGAATTCTGACAGTTTGGTGTGCAATGCCCCATCTAAAGTGGTAACTCGTTTTTCAATAAAACCTCAATCGGACCAGCAGTTCTAATATCTGAGATTAAATATGGGTTGGGGATATACTCAACTGTACCTAAACCTGCAGTCTTTAATCGATTCCAGGCGAACACACAGCTTTACCTTATGACAAAACATAGTATTCTCATGGGCGTTTAAGGGAGATTATCTCGTGAATCAAGGTTGTACCTTACCCAAAAAGTCCAAAAGGCTATTAACTGTAATCGACTGGGTGGTGGAACTACTGTGCCGTGATCCGAGGAGAGCCTGGTGTGTGACTAGGTGCCTCACCAAGTCCTTACTGAGATGTACGGCAGCTGGCAATGCCTCAATCCATGGAAGAAGAAGGGATAAGGAACCAGGTGCTACACCAGGACTGACCTTGGGTAGATGGCAGCTGACCCCAAGGGACAAGAGGCAGAAATGACCAGAAAAGGTCTAACGGGTAGAACAGCAGATGTAGGCAGGCACTCAGGAACACAGGAGCCATGGATATAGATGGGTCCATCTAGTGGACAGCTAGGTACTGGCAGGTGAAGGCTGGTCCAGCTGGTATACAGATGAGCACTGGCAGGTGCGGACTGGATTGACTGATATACAGATGAGCACAAGCAGTGTAGATTGGAATGCAGATAGAAAAGCAGATATGGGCAGACAGGTTCCGAACTAGAATACTGGCTGGTGGTACTGGGAGCCTAACAACTAGCAAGTGTGCTACAGGCTAGCTAATCACATTGCTCAGTTACCTCCCTGCTGGAGGAGGTGCTTTAACCCTTTCACGACATGCACCGTACTATTACTGCGCATGCCGTGTCACCCCTTTTGATGTGTGCTCCGGCGTTGAGCCCACATCAAAGTCGCGACATGTCAGCTGTTTTGTACAGCTGACATGTGCGCGCAATAGCGGCGGGTGAAATCGCTATTCACCCGCCGCTATTAACCTGTTAAATGCCGCTGTCAAACTCAGACAGCGGCATTTAACCGGTGCTTCCGGCCGGGCGGCCGGAAATGATGTCATCGCCATCCCCCGTCACATGATCGGGGGTCGGCGATGCATCAGGTCGGCGATGCATCAGGAAGGTAACCATAGAGGTCCTTGAGACCTCTATGGTTACTGATGCCAGCCTGCTGTGAGCGCCCCCCTATGGTCGGCGCTCACAGCACACCTGCATTTCAGCTACATAGCCGCAATCTGATGATCGCTGCTATGTAGCAGAGCCGATCAGGCTATGCCAGCTTCTAGCCTCCCATGGAGGCTATTGAAGCATGGCACAAGTAAAAAAAAATGTTTTTTTTTAAAAATATGAAAAAAATATAAAAAATATAAAAGTTTAAATCACCCCCCTTTCGCCCCATCCTACATAAAACAATAAAAAAAAAAAAAAACCTAAACGTATTTGGTATCGCCGCATTCAGAATCACCCGATCTATCAATAAAAAAAAGCATTAACCTGATCGCTAAACAGCGTAGCGAGAAAAAAATCCGAAACGCCAGAATTACGTTTTTTTTCATTGCCGTGACATTGCATTAAAATGCAATAACGGGCGATCAAAAGAACGTATCTGCACCGAAATGGTATCATTAAAAACATCAGCTCGGCACGCAAAAAATAAGCCCTCAGCCGACCCCAGATCACAAAAAATGGAGACGCTTCGGGTTTCGGAAAATGGCACTTTTTTTTTTTTTAAGCAAAGTTTTGAATTTTTTTTCACCACTTGGATAAAAAATAACCTAGACATGTTAGATGTCTATGAACTCGTAATGACCTAGAGAATCACAACGGCAGGTTAGTTTTAGCATTTAATGAACCTAGCAAAAAAGCCAAACAAAAAACAAGTGTGGGATTGCACTTTTTTTGAAATTTCACCGCACTTGGAATTTTTTTCCCGTTTTCTAGTAAAAGACATGGTAAAACCAATGGTGTCGTTCAAAAGTACATCTCGTCCCGCAAAAAATAAGCCCTCACATGACCATATTGACGGAAAAATAAAAAAGTTATGGCTCTGGGAAGGAGGGAAGTGAAAAATGAAAACGCAAAAACGAAAAAGGGCCGCGACTTGAAGGGGTTAAATATTAGGTGCCCCTTTACGACAATGCACATGACCCTATTAAGAGGGAGCGTGCGCTCTAAGCACAGTGCCCGGAGGTCTGCACATCATGTGTGCACCCCAGGCGTCAGCAGAGTTGGAGGAAGAAGGAAGCGTGGGAAGGGGGCAGCAGCAGTGAGTAAGCCGGCATCTCTGCCAGGGAGCAGGGGCAGCATGCAGAGAGGCCGGTTCTACATTAACTAGTTTTTAACTACTTTTACTGTTTCATCATAAAATATGTCATAATCGTTTTGTTTTTGTTTCCTTGTGCTACTTTCAGCACCACTGTGCTTTTAAAGGCGTTGTCCAAATCTTTTTTGTTTTATAAGTGGATCTAGTGTATGCCAGAAACAATATAATACCCAATCACTCTGTATCACTTCAATGTCCCCATCTGTTTCCTCTTTTCTTTGTCAAATGTGGGATGCATGAAATCAGGCAAACTTTTTTCCCCAATGGCAGCTGTAAATATGGTTCTTAATAAGCTGCCCTACAGATCGTTTTATACTAGTTGTGCCATGGAATTTGAAGCAGTTATTAGAAATAGTAGTTCTTAGCCCCATGTTAAATCTCAGAAGCAGTCTTCTCAGCTTTATTGTCTATTGCTGTGCTGCTACTGTGGCTCCATGTCAAATGATAAGTGAATCTCCTAAAATTTTAAATCATAGATTTTCTTGAATCTGTCAAGGAAATTACACTTACACCAGAACAGAATAAACATAGGTAAAATGGCGTTTAAAAATGTATACTTACTCAACTATCACTTGCTCCAGTCTGCTTATCTTCATTGAAGTCTTCGCTGGGCCATCTGGGACATTTTTCATTGCCTGGACATCTTTAGCATTTAAATCCCTCAGTGTTATGATATACACCTGTGGCTCCCCATGAGTCCAGTTGCCACAATGGCATTGCCTCCCTCACAGGGAGTAATGTCATGCCTGGAAGCAAGGAGGGGTCCCCTTACCAGGTGTCAGTAGGAGAGAAGTAGAGCAGAACCTGGGGAGTGGAGCTGTGATTAAACTCGCCCCAGAGCTGAGCGATAGGAACCAGAGTCCATGGTTGCGTGGGTACTGGAGTCCCAGCAGCTAAAACCAGAGGGCAGGGGACTGCAGGTCTCCTGGCCTGATCTAATACCCAGCGGCACAGCAGCATACCAGAGCCTGGAGTAAACACAAAGGAGCGGCACCTGTGATAGGCTCGAGATGCCTGCCATGCGGGCAACTGTTTGTTTTTAAAAACAGAGAGTGACAGTTAGCTGCAGGCGGACGAGTGGGAGGCAGCAAGGAAAAAGGGAGAACAGCACAGAATGAAGGCCTCCATACCTACCTGGCCAGGTGTAGCCAAAAATTGCTTCCAGGCAACCCAGCTCTCCATTATGATCCGTTACCAGTACCCCGGTCTGTACTATCAACCACCAAGTAAAGGAAAAGAAAACTACAGTCCTTATGTCCTCCAGTGATCTCTTGCGTCTTGAGTCCTACACCACAAGGTACAAGAAACCTGACATAAACAGAAAAGGTAGCCCTGGCACTCCGCTCCACCTGTGGGGAGCAGAATCATCCCAGCTGCATCACCTTCAGTGACCCCAGTGGTCTCCTTGAGCAGCATCGGCCATCCATTGCTGAACACCACAAGTGGCGTCACGTTAAATCTCATATACATATTCCCCATTTTATGGCACAGCCAGGGCCATGGAGTCGGGTCACGGCCCGTGACTTCCCCAAAGCACTGTCCAACCTGGTTCTGAGTAACCCACGGCCGTGGTGGGTGTGTCACACCAAAAAAAAAAAGCATGGACCACCCCTCCATAAATTCACACATTGACCTAATGCCACTAGGCAAAATATATATTACTGAACATGAGCTTCTTAGTTTAACATTCTGATCAGACTGTATGAAGCCCACTGCCACATCACGGCAAATCTCTCAGTGGCTCCCTATTTCATTAATGGAGCAGAATCGTGCGCTTTCAAGTAAGAGGACAAGTATGTTGGATCCCTTTCTTTGCAGTCCCTTGCTAATTTAAAATCACCTGTGCCAAATGGGAGGAGTACTGGTCCAAGAAAGGGGAAAGAACATGCAATACACCAAAAAATAAAGTATGGACTGCACCTCCAAAAATTCACACTTTGATCTAATGCCACTAGGCAAAATATATATTACTGAACATGAGGTTCTTAGTTTAACATTCTAATCAGACTGTGTGAAGCCCACTGCTAAGTCATGACGAACCTTTCAGGAGAGCTTGAGGAAGGCGAGTTTTAATGCTCCTCTCTTTATTTGGTGTTGGTGCTGTGTTGCAGCCATTGTTACTCTTGTTTTGTGCTGGTGGAGTGGCGCGGTCTGGAGTCATGGGGACTTTGTCTTGCAGCATAGCCACTGTGCGGCACCAGGCCGTCCACCCTGCTGATACATTGTCGCTGTGGTGATGGTCGACAAACGACTCTGCTACGTTAGGGGCGATAGGAACACACTAAGGGGTTTGCCGTGATGTGGCAGTGGGCTTCATACAGTCTGATTAGAATGTTAAACTAAGAGCCTCATGTTCAGTTATATATATTTTTGCTAAGTGGCATTAAATCAATGTAGGATTTTTGGAGGTGCTGTCCATTCTCTTTTTTAGCATACTCTTGGTGTCATGATGTTGCTATTGATGCAAGTCATGATGTTGCTGGGACACATCATCACTGGAAGTGCCCAAGATGTCAGGTTCCAGAAGACAATGGAGATGGTCACGTATCTAGGATGGCCAATTAAAGACTGGATTGGAGAAGATGACCAATCCAGAGCAGGGCTGTGCAGTGGGATAGATGATTTATTTTTTAAACGCTTCCTAGACACATAAGAAAGATGGGCAGTCACTTTTCCAAATTTATCCAGAGCGAATTTAAAAAAAACCATCAGATTTTAGTGAATCAAAATTTCTTGTAAAGTTCAATGAAAATGTGATTTGCTTAACCCTACTCATGGTCTTGTTGTCTTACAGTATTAACTGAAATACAAGCAGAACTTTAACATTTCATGGCCATCATAGAATTTAACCATTCATGACCTATGATGAAAATGTACGGTACATCATGGAGAGCTGGTTCATTTTGTGGTATATCACTATCCTTTTCTTTTTCTTTTTTTTTACAGCTAACATTCAAAATGAAAAAAAATAAAAAATATTCACCCTCAGAAACATATCGCTATAAAAAGCTGCTGTGCACATTCCATGTGGTGATTTTCCAATTTTGGAAGCAATGGAGAATATCCTCGTAAAGCAAATAGATGAAGCTGCGACTCAAGGAGAAGTCATTATTATGTGGGACTTCAACTACCCTGAAATAGATTGGGGAACAGAAACCTGCAGTTCCAGCAAAGGTAATCGGTTTTTGACAACTATGAGAGACAATTACCTTTCACAACTGGTTCAGGACCCAACAAGAAGGGGGGCACTGCTAGACCTAATATTAACCAACAGGCCAGACCGCATATCAAATATAAGGGTTGGGGGTCACTTGAGAAATAGCGATCACATAATAATAAGTTTTCATGTATCCTTTAAAAAGATGTGTAATAGAGGGGTTACAAGGACACTAAACTTCAGGAGGGCAAATTTCCAACGGATGAGAGAGGATCTTGGTGCAATTAACTGGGACGATATCCTGAGACACAAAAATACACAAAGAAAATGGGAGACATTTATTAGCATCCTGGATAGGACCTGTGCACAGTATATACCACATGGGAATAAACATACCAGAAATAGGAGGAAACCAATATGGCTAAATAGAGCTGCAAGGGGCGCAATAAGTGACAAAAAGAAAGCATTTAGAGAATTAAAGGAAGTAGGTAGTGAGGAGGCATTAAATAAATACAAAAAATTAAATAAATTCTGTAAAAAGCAAATCAAGGCAGCAAAGATTGAGACAGAAAGACTAATTGCCAGAGAGAGTAAAAATAATCCCAAAATATTCTTTAACTACATAAATAGTAAGAAACTAAAAAATGATAGTGTTGGCCCCCTTAAAAATAGTCTGGATGAAATGGTGGATGAGGGTGAGGAAAAAGCCAATATGCTAAATGACTTTTTTTCATCAGTATTTACACAAGAAAATCCCATGGCAGACAAAATGACTAGTGATAAAAATTCCCCATTAAATGTCACCTGCTTAACCCAGCAGGAAGTGCGGCGGCGTCTAAAAATCACTAAAATTGACAAATCTCCGGGCCCGGATGGGATACACCCTCGAGTACTGCAGGAATTAAGTACAGTCATTGATAGACCATTATTTTAAATCTTTAAAGACTCCATAATAACAGGGTCTGTACCACAGGACTGGCGTATAGCAAATGTGGTGCCAATATTCAAAAAGGGGCCAAAAACTGAACTCGGATTATAGGCCAGTAAGCTTAACCTCTACTGTGGGTAAAATCCTGGAGGGCATTCTAAGGGATGCTATACTGGAGTATCTGAAGAGGAATAACCTCATGACCCAGTATCAGCACGGGTTTACTAGGGACCGTTCATGTCAGACTAATTTGATCAGTTTCTATGAAGAGGTAAGTTCCGGATTGGACCAAGGGAACCCAGTGGATGTAGTGTATATGGACTTTTCAAAAGCTTTTGATACGGTGCCACACAAAAGGTTGATACATAAAATGAGAATAATGGGGATAGGGGAAAATATGTGCAAGTGGGTTGAGAGCTGGCTCAGGGATAGGAAACAAAGGGTGTTTATTAATGGAGCACACTCGGACTGGGTAGCGGTTAGGAGTGGGGTACCACAGGGGTCAGTATTTTTGGCCCTCTTCTTTTTAACATATTTATTAATGACCTTGTAGGGGGCATTCAGAGTGGAATTTCAATATTTGCAGATGACACTAAACTCTGCAGGGTAATCAATACAGAGGAGGACAATTTTATATTACAGGATGATTTATGTAAACTAGAAGCTTGGCCTGATAAATGGCAAATGAGCTTTAATGGGGATAAATGTAAGGTCATGCACTTGGGTAGAAGTAATAAGATGTATAATTATGTGCTTAATTCTAAAACCCTGGGCAAAACCGTCAATGAAAAAGACCTGGGTGTATGGGTGGATGACAAACTCATATTCAGTGGCCAGTGTCAGGCAACTGCTACAAAGGCAAATAAAATAATGGGATGCATTAAAAGAGGCATAGATGCTCATGAGGAAAATATAATTTTACCTCTATACAAGTCACTAGTTCGACCACACTTAGAATACTGTGCACAGTTCTGGTCTCCGGTGTATAAGATAGACATAGCTGAACTAGAGCGGGTGCAGAGAAGAGCGACCAAGTTATTAGAGGACTGGGGGGTCGGCAATACCAAGATAGGTTATTACACTTGGGGCTATTTAGTTTGGAAAAACGAAGACTAAGGGGTGATCTTATTTTAATGTATAAATATATGAGGGGACAGTACAAAGACCTTTCTGATGATCTTTTTAATCATAGACCTGAAACCGGGACAAGGGGGCATCCTCTGCGTTTGGAGGAAAAAAGGTTTAAGCATAATAACAGACGCGGATTCTTTACTGTAAGAGCAGTGAGACTATGGAACTCTCTGCCGTATGATGTTGTAATGAGTGATTCATTACTTAAATTTAAGACGGGACTGGATACCTTTCTGGAAAAGTATAATGTTACAAGGTATATACACTAGATTCCTTGATAGGGCGTTGATCCAGGGAACTAGTCTGATTGCTGTATGTGGAGTCGGGAAGGAATTTTTTTCCCCAATGTGGAGCTTACTCTTTGCCACATGGGTTTTTTTTGCCTTCCTCTGGATCAACATGTTAGGGCATGTTAGGTTAGGCTATGGGTTGAACTAGATGGACTTATAGTCTTCCTTCAACCTTAATAACTATGTGACTATGTAACTATGTTCCTGCCTGATCATTATAATAAATCCTTATAACAGCTTTCTCATTTGGTGGCTAATCTATGACCTGTTGCCAGATGCATTCTTTACTTACAGGAATAGGCTCCTAAATTCTATCTGATGGAAATTCTCATTGAAATTTTCTAGTTGCTTTTACACAGGTGCATTGATCTACCCCTCATGGATAAATTATACCAACAGCAGTACAAACTGTGGCTTTCTGCTTTGCTCATCTGTTTGCCCTCTCTACATCCTCAGAGCTACTCACCATGTATAACGAGGAATACTCACCCCAACTTCTAGCTAGCTAATGATACAGACATTCTGTGCTTGGCCATACAGCTTCTATTTTCATATGCCTACCTGTATATATGTGACTTCTGGTGGGAAACAAACTTTTGATGCTCTGTGTACACACCCAGGGTAATGCATACTATGGGCTGAGTCAGACTGCCGTATATCTCGTGCGAATATCACATCGCACTGCACGCACAGGTCTGGCACCTCTCCTGACTTGAGCAAGACAGCGTGATGTATTTCTATGCAGCTGTCAAGCTCAGGTGAGGGGAGCCGACAGCCAGTACGAGTTTTATGATGCGATTCTCACACGAGAAATACGGCAGTCTGTCTCTGCCCTAATGCTGAAGCCACACTCTCTCAAGTTGACTCAATCATTGCACTAGCAAATATAATGAAAAAACTCAATAAGCTAAAACGTGTAACCATTGCTCTTGGCAAACAAAAAAAATGCAGCAGCTCAGTGTGGTTTCAATATCGAGTAATGTTTGAAAGTGAAGCTCTATTCCTGATGAAGTGGAATTAGTTATTTTCATATTAAGCAGATGTCCTCTGTTAAAGCTTGGCACACTGTACATCGGCAAACGTGACATTCAAGTACAATAAACTCAATATGGAATGAGCAAAAATGTCTCAATATTGACAGCCTTAATCCAGGTACAAAGCAGTCATAAAAGTGTACAATAACTTTTAATAGAGGATGGTTGCAATCAATGATACTTAGATCAATAAACAGCTTAGTAAGGTCAATGGCACTTTTCAGTGTTTGCACAAATAACTCTTTATCGGAGTTGAATTTTAAGCAATGCCAGCAAATTCTATGAAGAGGGATTTGCTAATCTTTGGTCAGATAGTTTGTCTGATGGTTACTTAGGAAATGGGATTAGATTATAATAGCTTCATGATAACCTGTGCTTTAGGATAAAATTTTATGGTGAGAAACTGAATGAATCAGTTTTACAGCACTTAAAAAAAATGTATTTTTTAACAGGTTAAACGTTAATAATTTTCCCCACTGAACTCGATGTTACAAAATATATATTGTGACTATGGACAGTTTAAATTCACTATATACATTTCAGCAACAATTCAATATACCAGAACAATAATTACAAGTAAGTCCTTAAAATATATTCATTTAAACATATATAATGACAATTTAATCTGTAGTCTGAGAAATACTCTGAGATGATAAGATGGTAATTGTCAAAAATGTTAAATAATAAACTATATATATGAATAACTTACTGTTCTCATTATCATACCAAAATAAAGAATAATTGACTATGCTTTGAAAGTATCAATGCTTTGCTGCTGAATAAAATACTTCTTGATACTCTAAAATTTACTAGTGTTGATGTATACAAAAGAAGCGCAATGCAAAAACTGATACAAAGTAGAAAAATTGAAATATAAAAAGGCAAGTTAAAGGGAACCTGCCACTCATGTATGCTTTTCTTTGATAAGCAAATTGCCTCTTCAGAAAGAGGACTTGAACTCTGTATAGCGCCACCGGTTGGAAGTAGCTTTATCGAGTCTTGCAATATGACTTAGGACAAAAGCCAAATTAGAATCTCAATTTGCAGACACAGTGTTTCAGGTTATTGACCCTCATCAGTGCAAAGTATGAGATTTTATTTTGCTAAGCGAGAGGCTCTGGACTGGAGTCTAGGGGGTAAGGTTTCTCCTTGTGGAGAGTGACATACCAGCTCTGGCTTGTCAAGGTAAGGAGGCTTATTCGCCGTGCAATGCTCCTCTGGGAAATTTTATATGCAAATTGCCTCTTCAGAGTGAAAGAGGACTTGAACTCTATAGCGCCCCCTGTTGGAAGTAGCGATCCTACAAGTAACAATCAACCCTTTAACGGATCTTGCAATATGACTTAGGATAAAAGCCAAATCAGACTCTCAATTTGCAGACATTTTGGTGTCTCAAAGAAACCATACTTTGAAGAACCAACAGGAGACTGTAGGTAAAGATGAGATTAGTCCATCAGCGCCCATTGCTGCCTTCTCCCTGGACTGCTCCAGTTGATTTGCAGATCTATCTCATTTGTCTAGGAGAGACCTGTCAATCAATTGGAGCAGTGAGGCCAGGCTCTGATTCATGGTTTGGGCAGTTTGAAGAGACCAACAGATTTCTCTTAAGACTACGTTTCCACAATGACCTTTTGGTGAATTTTTGATGCTGCAGAATTTCCGCACCTATTTTTTTAAATTGGTTTACTTACTTTTTTTCATTGCCTTTTTGGGTGTGTTTTTTTAACATCCATTTTTTCCATATTTTAGACACTGTGGTTTTTGTCTCTTGTTGGTCTTACTTACATTAATCCTCTTTTTTTTATACTTCCTGGCATTTATCTTTGACAAAACTTTATTGATGCACTTAGGTGCAGATTACATGTTTTTTTTAAGTATTCCCACTGCGAAAATTCAATTAAACCACATGTGTGGAATTTCGGCACCTAAAATAGTCAGCATCAAAAGCTCATCGTGAGAATGTAGCATAATACCTTCAGATCAAACCAACAATTAAGACATTTTAAAACAATATACTGTAAAACAATTTCAATCTAAGACCAATGCAGATGAGTGCTTAACTTTAACTTAAAGTATATATTTGAGTTTAAGCTGACCCGAGTATAAGCCGAGACCCCTAATTTTGCCACAAAAAACTGGGAAAACATAATGACTCGAGTATAAGCCTAGGGTGGGAAATGCAGCAGCTACTGGTAAATTTCAAAAATAAAAATAGATACCAATAAAAGTAAAATTAATTGAGACATCAGTAGGTTAAATGTTTTTGAATATCCATCTTGAATCAGGAGACCCATATAATGCTCCATACAGTTCATGATGGGCCCCATAAGATGCTCCATACAAAAATATGCCCCATATAATACTGCACAAAGGTTAATAATGGCCCCATAAGATGCTCCATAGAATAATATGCCCCATATGCTGCTCCATAAAGGTTTATGGCCCAATAAGATGCTCCATAGAATACTATGCCGCATATGCTGCTCCATAAAAGTTGATGGCCCCATAAGATGCTCTATAGAATAATATGCCACATATGCTGCTGCTGCGATTAAAAAAAAAGATATACTCACCTACCGTTGCTGGGGGAGAGGTGCTGGTGTCCTTAGCAGGCGGGGACACCGGCGCACTATGGGGGTCAGATGTGGAGTCACCGCTGGCTCAGGCCCCCGCCACTTGAGAGATTCACCTGTCCTCATTCCACTGCCGCGCGCCGCTGTGTCTTCCATGTCTCTGCAGTGACTGTTCAGGCAGAGGGCACACACTAAACACATCATCACGCCCTCTGACTTGAACGTCACAGCCAGAGGACGCAGAAGACAGAGCCCAGTGGTGGAACGGGGACGGGTGAATATCGTATGTGTCTCACCCTCCCTATCATACTCACCCCCTCCTGGCATGGTCTCTCTACAAGTCCCTGCTTCTCCGATGGCCTCTGGCGCTTGTTCCTGTGCTCAGCGGTCACATGGTACCGTTCATTAAAGTAATGAATATGCGCTTCACGCCTATGGAAGTGGAGTCGTGCTCATATTCATTACTTTAACGACAACTAACAATGAAGAAATGCACAATTTATAACATAGTAAGCATAAGTATAGTTACCAATGGAGTACTCCTGGGGACCCACCACACCCGACGTGCATTTCACACTGAAATGCTTCATTTAGTAGCAAGGTCCACCTCACCACCGATGCGTGGACCAGTCACCATGGACAGGGACGATACCTTTCCCTCACTGCCCTCTGGGTCAATGTTGTGGAGCCAGGTACAGATCTTGAGAGTGGCGCTGTACGTGTTCTGCCAACTCCAATGATTGCAGGAATCCAGTCTGTACACATTTACTCCTCCTCATACTCCAGTTCCTCTGAATCAGTGCTGCAGGAGCTATCACAGTCCACCTCCACATGGACCCGTCAACGCTTACCTGTCACGACCGATATGAGCACAGCCATGGCCAAACGTCAACAGGCCGTCTTGAAATTAATTTCTTTGGGGAATCGAAGCCACACAGCACAGGAGCTCTGGAATGCCATCAAGCAGGAGAGCGACATGTGGTTTGTGCCAGCGAATTTCCAGCCAAGCATGGTAGTGTGTGACAATGGCCGAAATCTGGTGGCAGCTCTGGGCCTAGGCAACCTCACTCACATTCTATGTCTTGCACATGTGCTCAACTTGGTCGTACAGACTTTTTTGAGGGACTATCCGGATCTTGATGCACTGCTGCACAAGGTCCGCCTAGAGTGTGCTCACTTGTGGCGTTCCAGCATGGCAAGATCGCACATTGCAGCTCTGCAGCGCCGATTCCGCCATCCGGAACATCGCATCATATGTGACCTACCCACCAGGTGGAATTCAATGTTACATATGTTGGAGCGGTTGTGTGAGCAGCAGCCAGCAGTAATGGAGTACCAGCTGCATCAGGCGCAAAGAAGTCGCACTGCACGCCGTTCAGACTTCACAACCACTGAGTGGGCCACTATGAAGGACATTTGCCAGGTTTTGCATGCCTTCGATAATTCCACGCGGATGGTGAGTGCAGATGATGCACTAGTCAGCGTGACTATCCCCCTTATCTGCCTGCTTCAAATAAACACTTCAAGCACTAAGGGATGAGGTTGTGGAAGAGGTGGAGGATGAGGAGTCACAAATGCCATCTGCTTCTGGACAGTCTGCTCAACGTGGGTCCTCACAAAGGCCTAGGCAGGGGACACTTTGTAAGGAGGATGAGGATTCAATGGAGGAGGAAGACATCTGTCCAGAGGAGGGAGTTACACAATTCTCCAGTAGTCGGTATATAGAGCGAGGGTGGGGTGATGCAGAGCAGGCAGAGATCATGCCTCAAGCAGGGGACAGAGCTTCTTGGCCAGTTGTCAGTCGGCAGCACATAGTTGATTTTTGCTGCAGTGCCTGAGAAATGACCGCCGCATCGCCCACATTCTCAGCAAGGCTATTTATTGGGTGTACACCCTCCTAGATCCTCGCTACTGGGACAACTTACAATGCCTCATAACACCATTGAACCGGGAGCGTAAAATGCGGGAGTACCAAGACACACAGGTGCATTCCATCATCTTCTCCAGTACAACCGAGAGCAGTGCTGTTAGTGCTTTACAAAGCAGCTCAGTGCATCGAGGCAGTGGAGGAATCTCTGCACAATGAGGGAGCAGAAGCAGTGTCTCAGCACAAGGCAAGACCAGTATGGCCCAACTGTGGCAAACTTTTGTGTGCCCGCCACAAATGTCTACACCATCACAGTCGGCTCCATTCAGCAGAAGGCAACGTTTCCGTCAGATGGTGACAGACTACATGTCTTGCCCTCTCAGTGTACTCCCAGACAGCTTTTCCCCCTTCAAGTTTTGGGTTTCTAAGCTGGTTACATGGCCAGAGCTTAGCCAGTATGCATTGGAGGTGCTGGCTTGCCCTGCTGCGAGTGTATTATTGGAACGCGTCTTTAATGCCGCAGGTGGAGTACTAGCAGACCATCGCATGTGACTATCCTCCGATAACGTTGACTGGCTTACTTAATAAAAATGAACAAGGCTTGGATCTCGCAGGAATTTGCCAGTCCTCTTCCAGATTAAATAATTGGTTGGCAACAGTATCCAAGTTTCCTGCTGTGTTCATGTTTCTACCACCTGAACTGTAATCCCTGGGCTCCAACACCGCAAGTTGCTGCTCAGAAGTGCCGTCTGCACAGTCAACACATGACCCAGTGTTATTGGGTTTCTGTAACGTTAGCTGATCCCCAGCTGTGAATCCGGCAATTTCTCCTGCTCCATCCACACTTACACTACAACTGATATTAAACTAGATCTAATTAAGCCTCTGCCTACACTCTGCTTCTCCTGGATTCCCTGGGCTCCAACACCGCCAGTTGTTGCTCAGAAGTGCCATCTGCACAGTCAACACTTACTGCCGTGTTATTGGGTTTCAGTAACGTCAGCTGATCCCCAGCTGTGTATCCAGCAATTTCTCCTGCTACCTCCATACTCACACTACTTCAGATATTAAACTTGCTCCAATTAGGCCTCAGTCTACACTCTGCTTCTCCTTGATTCACTGGGCTCCAACACCACCAATTGTTGCTCAGAAGTGCCGCCTGCACAGAGAAAAACACTAGCTCCTGTGTTAGTGGGGTTCAGTAACGTCAGCTTCTCCCCTGCTGTGTATCTGGCAATTGCCCCTGCTACCTCCAAACTCACACTACTACAGATATTAAACTTCCTCAAATTAGGCCTCAGCCTACACCCTGATTGACCCTGGGCTCCAACACTGCCAGTTGCTGCTCAGAAGTGCCGTCTGCACAGTCAACACTTGCTGCCGTGTCATTGGGTCTCAGTAACGTCAGCTGATCCCCAGCTGTGTCTCAGGCAATTTCTCTTGCTGCCTCCACACTCACACTACTTCAGATATTAAACTTGCTCCAATTAGACCTCAGCCTACACTCTGCTTCTCCTTGATTCCCTAGGCTCCAACACCACCAGTTGCTGCTCAGAAGTGCCTTCTGCACAGAGGAAAACACTAGCTCCTGTATTAGTGGGGTTCAGTAACATCACCTGCTCCCCTGCTGTGTGTTCAGCAATGTCTCCTGCTCCCTCTACATTCACATTACATCAGATATTAAACTTGCTCCAATTAGGCCTCGGCCTACACCCTGATTGACCCTGGGCTCAAACACCACCAGGTGCTGCCCGGAAGTGCTGTCTGCACAGTCAACAGTTGCTCCTCTGTTATTGGGGTTCAGGAACTCCAGCTGCTCCCCTGCTGTTTATGCGGCAATTTCTCCACTCAGTTTCTAGCATTGACCCTGGGCTCCAACACCGCCATTTGCTGCCCGGAAGTGCTGTCTGCACAGTCAACACATGCTGCCGTGTTATTAGGGTTCAGTAATGTCAGCTGATCCCCTGCTGTGTATCTGGCAATTTCTCCTGCTCCCTCCACACTCACACTACTACAGGAATTAAAAGGAACCTGACCTCCCCCAAGCGTTTGTAACTAAAAGAGCCACCCTGTGCAGCACTAATGCTGCACAAGGAAAAGGTGGCTCTTTTAGTTATGCTCCTTGCACACGCTGCACTAAACAGTTATAAAATGTATCCCCCCTCATACTGTGTAAGTCCCGGAGGCAGGACTTTCCTTCCTAATCAGACGTGGCACAGCTGTCATTCATACACCCTTGGCACCGTGCACTGCCTCCTGATCGTTGTTTGAATCTGTCCCGGAGCCTGCGCTGTTATGTTATCCCTTGGCCATGCGCAGTTAGCACTGCCCATCTTCTGACATCATTTGATGTCAGGCTGACTGCACCTGTGCGGCCGCACTGCCCAAGCTCCCGCCCCACAGTGTCTTCTGATTTATTCACACTGCTGGGCTGGGATTCCTGGGCATGCGCAGTGCATATGTTCGCCTCTCACTCATCTCCTTCCACTTTCTTCAGACTGTCAGCTGATCCCTAAATGCATGCCACAGCGATTAGGGATCAGCTGACGCCATACAGTCTGAAGAAGACGGAGGGCGATGAGTGAGAGGCGAACATATGCACTGCACATGCCCAGGAATCCCAGCCCCACAGTGTGAATAAATCAGAAGACACTGTGGGGCGGGATAACATAACAGAACAGGCACTGGGACAGATTCAAACAACGCTGAGGAGGCAGCGCCCGGCACCAAGGGGGTATGAATGTTGTCTGTGCTGCGTCTCATTTTGAAGGAAAGTCCCACCTCCGGGATGGTTTCACGGTATAAGGGGGCACATTTTATAAGTGTTAACTTCAGCGTGTGCAAGGAGTATAAGTAAAAGAGCCACCTTTTCCTTGTGCAACATTAGTGCTGCACAAGGTGGCTCTTTTAGTTACAAACGCCTGGGGGGGGTTACAGGTTCCTTTTCAACTTGTTCCAATTAGGCATCGGCCTACACTCTGTTTCCCCTGTAATCCCTGGGCTCCAACACCGCCAGTTGCTGCTCGAAAGTACTGTGTGCACAGTCAACACCTGCTCCAGGGTTTTTGGGGTTCAGTAGCATCAGCTGATTACCAGCTGTGTATCCGGCAATTGCTCCTTCTCCCTCCACACTCACACAACTACAGATTAGAAACTTGCTCCAATTAGGCCTTGCCCTACACTCTCTGTCTCTTGTAATGCCTGGGCTCCAACACTGCCAGTTGCTTCTCAGAAGTGTCTTTGGCACGCGTACTCCGTCCTGCCCAGCCTGGTTCCAGCACGCCAGTTGTTTCCGTTGTCCTGTCGGGTTGCAGTAAGGTTAGCCAACTCTATGGTGCCTGCAGTTTAGGTGCTTCCTATGTGGGCTGTGGGAACTGGCAATCAAGGCAGGTTCCGTAGTGCCAATAGGACAAGCTCCCCCTGTAGGACTGTGCGTATTCGGTAACTATGGCCGGCCCGTGGCCTAGCAATTTTTTTTTCCTGTGGACCTTCTGCTGCCTATCTGAGTTCCAGCAGCATTAGCTGGTTCTTTGGAAGACAATCTTGAATAGATCCCCCTGGTTCCAGTACCGTCAGCTGGTTACCCATCCGGGTTCCAGTTCCGTCAGCTGGTTCTCGGCAGTGTCTTTGGCTCTTATACCTTCAGCTCCCCATCCTGGTTCCAGTACCATCAGCTGGTTCCAGGCAGAGCCTTTGGCTCAGGTGCCTCCTTCTGGGGATCCAAGTTCCACCAACGTCTGGTGGTCATTGGTAGTGCTTTCTGGCATGGGTACCTCCTGCTTAGTAACCGGGTTCCAGTACCATCAGCTGGTACTCGGTAGTTCCATTGGCTCTTGTATCTTCTGCTACCCATCCGGGTTCCAGTACCGTCAGCTGGTTCTCGGCAGTGTCTTTGGCACGGGTACTCCCTCCTGCCCAGCGTGGTTCCAGCATGCCAGCTGTTTCCGGGTAGTGTCAAGGTCACTTTGCCTCCAATTCGTTGTCCTGTCGGGTTGGGGACGGGTTAGCCAACTATATGGTGCCTGCAGTTTAGGTGCTTCCTATGTGGGCTGCGGGAACTGGCAATCAAGGCTGGTTCCGTAGTGCCAATAGGACAAGCTCCCCCTGTAGGACTGTGGGTTTTTGGTAACTCCGGCTGGCTCGCGGCCTTGCAATTTTTTTTCCTGTGGACCTTCTGCTGCCTATCTGAGTTCCAGCAGCATTAGCTGGTTCTTTGGTAGTCAATCTTGAATAGGTCCCCCCTGGGTTCCAGTACTGTCAGCTGGTTCCAGGCAGAGCCTTTGGCGTAGGTGCCTCCTTCTGGTTATCCGAGTTCCATCAACATCTGGTGGTCCTTGGTAGTGCTTTGTGGCACAGGTACCTCCTGCTTAGTAACCGGGATCCAGTGCCATCAGCTGGTCCTCGGTAGTTCCATTGGCTCTTGTACCTTCTGCTACCCATCCAGGTTCCAGTACCGTCAGCTGGTTCTCGGCAGTGTCTTTAGCTCTTGTACCTTCTGCTCCCCATTCTGGTTCCAGTATCATCAGCTGGTTCCAGGCAGAGCCTTTGACTTAGGTGCCTCCTTCTGGATATCCGAGTTCCACCAACGTCTGGTGGTCCTTGTTAGTGCTTTCTGGCACAGATACATCCTGTTTATTAACCGGGTTCCAGTACCGTCAGTTGGTCCTCGGTAGTTCCATTGTCTCTAGTACCTTCGGCTACCCATCCGGGTTCCAGTATGGTCAGCTGGTTCTCGGCAGTGTCTTTTGCTCTTGTACCTTCTGCTCCCCATCCTGGTTCCAATTCCATCAGCTGGTTCCAGGCAGAGCCTTTGGCTTAGGTGCCTCCTTCTGGGTATCCGAGTTCCATCAACGTCTGGTGGTCCTTGGTAGTGCTTTCTGGCACGGGTACCTCCTGCTTAGTAACCGGGTTCCAGTACCGTCAGCTGGTCTTTGGTAGTTCCATTGGCTCTTGTACCTTCGGATAGCCATCCGGGTTCCAGTACCGTCAGCTGGTTCTGGGCAGTTGCTAAGGCTTCTTGTACCTTCTGCTACATTTCCAAGTTCAAGACCCTAAAGATGACGACCCTGAAGACCACCCCAAAGAAGATGACGACCCCGGAGATGACAACCCCGGAGACGATGACCCTGGAGACGACGACCCTGAAGACCACCCCGAAGAAGACGACGACCCCGGAGACGACGACCATGGAGACGACGACTCTGGAGACGATGACCCTGGAGACCGAGAAGCAGAAGAACAAGAAGCTGCAGAACAAAAAGCAGAAGAACATTAAGCATAAGACTAAAAATAAGAGCAAAAGATATTATCTAAATTATAAGCAGAAGAAGACTAAGCAGTGTATGGGGGTGAGTCCGTTCCTCCTCGTGGTGCCCCTGGAAAAAAACTGCTGCTGCAGGCCAAACTGAACGCTGACAAATCCTGTTGTAAATCTTTTGTGACAGGCAGAACGGAAGGTGTAATTTTTCCACATTTTTTTAGATAAGAACTACAGGAATGCATGTCACAAATAAGAATATGATGAAGAAGAAGAATTTGAAGAAAATGAAGAAGTAGGATATGAAGAAGAATAATAGTTGAATTAGAAGAATATGAAGAATTAAAAAAAAGAATAATAGGAAGAAGGTGAATAAAAAGATGAATAAGGTGAAGAAGAAGTTGATGAAAAAGATGCTGCTGCTGAGGATGATGAAGTAGAAAGTGTGGGAGAAGTAAAAAAGAAGGTGAAGAGTATGGAAGTAGTGAAACATAAATATCTGACAAAATATAAAAAATCTTAACATATTCAATATCTTTGTAACTCCGAATGTCTTAAAAGAAAATTAATTCCTGCTATTCCATTTGATTGGGCTAAACCTCTATGCCTTTAATGTCTCCTCCACCTCCCCCAATACATCCTACATTATTCTTAGTTGTTTTCCTTCATGTAGAATTGACCTACAAGGAAAGAAAGGGTTTATTTTAATTCCGATATTTTTGTCCCATTGACTTGCATTGATATCAGGAATCGGTATCGGTGATATCCGATATTTTTTGGATATCGGCCGATCCAATCCGATACCGATATTTCCAAATATCGGAAGGTATCGCTCAACACTAACCAGAGGTGTATCTAGGGTTTCTGGCACCCGGGGCAAGAATTCAGTTTGGCGCCCCCCCAGAACATATGTGATTTGCACACTTAGTCATGTACCCACGAACTCCTCTCCCTAATGCTCTCAATGTTAAGTGAAAAACTGAGAGAAGCGGGAAGAGAAGCTTGTTGTCACAGGACCATACGTATGAAAGTCGCATATGAGTGAAGTGTCCATGTGACGATTACTGGAACCTGCAGTGCTGAATCCTGACATCACAGCTTCTGAATTCTCACAACGAATGCACTGCACACTTTTAGTGTTCTCCCTGGCTGGTGGACAGTCATGTCAGCACAAGCATGTGATTTGTATACCTCTGACCACATTCCGACTAGACGTGCCTGGCCTCGCTGAGTTCATTTTTATTGAGTGAGGCCACACATGTCTAGTCGGCACGTGACTGCATGTACGTAAATCACCAGCACCAGAGAATCCTGACCGTGTGCAGAGCACACTGTGAGAAGTCAGAAGTTTGTAGTCACAAAGAATAACTGTAGACTCAATACAAACCTGGACATCCCCTTTAATGCTAACATAAATAAAAACTTGAGAGTTATTCGGTATCACAAATAACATTTACATCCAGGTACCTTATAGATGGCGTCGTCTCTCGAGCCGTTCTCCTTTTCTTCATCTTGTCCAGACCCCATGATGAGTTTTCTTATCCACAGCCATCTCTGCTGACTTCCATCTTCTCCGCTCTTTTGCAGAAAATCTCCACATGATGCCCTTAAAGGGACACTGTCACCTGAATTTGGAGGGAACAATCTTCAGCCATGGAGGTGGGGTTTTTGGGTGTTTGATTCACCCTTTCCTTACCCGCTGGCTGCAGGCTTGCTGCAATATTGGATTGAAGTTCATTCTCTGTCCTCCATAGTACACGCCTGCACAAGGCAAGATTGTACATGGCTGAAAATTGTTCCCTCCAAATTCAGGTGACAGTGTCCCTTTAAAGATACAAGTGTCATTATAATGCTCCTGAATGAAAAATTGCCCCTCACTATATTGTCTGCATAAAATATGACCCCCACACTGTCCCTCTTATGGTACATGCTCTTTACACTGACCTCCCCTTTCCATACCGGCCCCCATTTTCACACTGTCCTCTCACACTGTGTCCCCCCTATAGGGCTCAGTATTTATACTGTACTCTCTCATCACACTCCCCCTCCTTGGTATACTGTCCCCTCCTGGCTGTGCCCTTACACTGTCCCCCCCATGGTAAGCATGCAAACAACCCAACACCCTCACTCCCCGTACCCTGTCCACATATGTTTTTCACATTGCTACTCATACTGTGTCTGCATACATTTCTCCATTTGCTCCCTAATCTGTCTGCACCCATCCCCCATACTGTTTCCTCATATATGCCCCCCATTCTCCAATATTGTTTCCTCATACATGCCCCCATTCCCCTGTACTGTTTCCTCATACTTGCCCCCCATCTCCCCCTTTGCTCTTCATTTTGTGTCCTCAAGTCTCCCCCACACATTAAATCCCCCCATCCCCACTCCAAATATCACCCCACACATTAAATCCCCCATCCCCATGGCAAATCTCCCCCCACACACATTCAATCCCCCATCTCCACTCCAATTCTCCCCACACACAATAAATCCCCCCATCTCCACTCACATTAAATCCCTTCCCCACAATAAATTCCCCATCTCCACTCATGAAATATCCCCCATCCAATAATAAATTCCCCCATCCCCACTCACATTAAATCTCCCCCCCCACAATAAATCCCATCATCCCCACTCACATTAAATCGCCTCCACAATATATCCCCCCCATTCCCACTCACATTAAATGACCTGATCACATGACCTGATCACGCTGCTGGCGTCGCTCTGACCCGGCAGTCAGAGATTCAATTGTACTCGCATCTCAGATGCAGTACAATTGAACACTGGGAGCCAGCGCGCTGCAGCTTCTCTGTGTCGGCTGTCAGCTTGACAGTCGGCACAGAGAACAGCTGACTCCCAGTCCGGGAGCAGCAGAAAGCAGCCAGCGGGGGAGACACTGCGGACCACCGCTTTAGGCGGCCCGACTGCGCCCCCCCTGTCAGCTGCGCCCGGGGCACATGTCCCGGCTGCCCTCCCCCTAGATAAGCCACTGACACTAACCACCACACAGGAGTAGAGTAGATCACGGAAAACATCATTCAAAAACTCCTGGAACACCGCTGGAGTGTTACACAAGCCGAAAGGCGTGACTAAATACTCATAGTGGCCATCTCGAGTGTTAAAAACGGTTTTCCATTTGTCTCCTGAACGAATATGGATTAGATTGTAAGCTCGGCGAAGATCCAATTTTGTGAAAATTCGGGCTCCCCTCAGGTGATCAAACAACTTAGGAATGAGAGGTAGCGGGTACTTGTTCTTGATTGTGAGATTGTTGAGACCACGGTAGTCAATACAAAGGCGAAGGGACCCGTCCTTCTTCTCAATAAAGAAAAAACCCGCACCAGCAGGGGAAGAGGATTTGCGAATAAAACCTTTGGATAAATTCTCACTGACATATTCAGTCATGGCTTGAGTCTTGGTAGGAGACAACTGGTAGATTTGACCTCTGGGAGGAGTAGAGCCCGGAACAAGATCAATTGGGCAGTCATAGGGTCGATGTGGAGGTAAAGTCTCTGCCTCTTTCTTAGTGAAGACATCCAAGAAAGACAAATACGTTGAAGGTAAATTTGAAGACACCAAAATTGGACGAGAAGGTTTTTTTGGCAAAACAGGAAGCAGACAGTTACTCTGGCAGAAGAGTCCCCAACGCAGGATTTAGCCAGATCGCCAGTCAATACAAGGCTCGTGAGTCCTCAAGCAAGGAAGTCCAAGAAGAAACGTGTGGGATAAAGAAGGCAGCACATAGAAGATGATCTTCTCACAATGCAGGATTCCAATTTGGAGTTCCAATTCTTCGGTTACCAACGTATCGGACTTCCGCAGAGGTTGGCCATCGACTGACGCAATCTGTCGAGGAGTCTCCAGGGATCTGACCGGAATCCGCAATCTCCTAACTGCCTCGAGTTGAATAAAGTTCTCTGCTGCCCCGGAATCTATATATGCAGAGTCAGAGAAACGTTTATTACCCAGATGTAAAAGAACAGAACGAGTGATGGGTTGAAAGGGTTCTGGGATACCTAGGGAGAACTCTCTTTCCAGTCCTAGGTGGAGGCTTTCCCGGCCTCAAAGGACAGGAAAACAAGAGATGAGACGCACTACCACAATAGAAACAGAGACCTTGAGTTAGTCTCTCTTTCCGCCGTTGCTCCACAGGCTTAAGACGATACACCTTCATGGGTTCTTGGGCAGAATTAGCAGAAGAAGATTCAGACAGAGGATGGGAAGATCTAGGAGAAGCAGGAGGAAGTTGAGGAAATCTCCTCTCTCTAGCGGATTCTCGAGAACGTTCTTGAAAACGTAAGTCAATGCAGGTTGCCAATGAGATGAGACCCTCCAAGGAAGTGAGAGTATCACGACCCACCAACTCATCCTTAATTCGAGGAGAAAGCTCCTGCCAGAAGGCTCCCACCAAAGCCTCATTATTCCATCCTAATTTGGATGACAGGGTGCGAAACCGGATAGCATATTGGCCCACCGAAAGCGTACCTTGTTGAAGGTTGAACAGAGACTCGGTGGTAGAGGCCAAACGACCCGGTTCATCAAACACTTTGCGAAAAGTATAAAAGAAGGTGGAGAGTTGAGAAACAAGGAGATCATCCCGCTCCCAGAGAGGATTAACCCACGCCAAAGCCTCACCCTCTAAGTGAGAGATTACAAAAGCCACTTTAGAATGGTTAGTGGGATACTGCATGGGAAGTATCTCAAAATGAAGCTGGCATTGATTTAAAAACCCTCTACACTATTTTGGATCCCCACTATAGCGAGGAGGTTTAGCCAGACGGGGAGGTGGGTAAGGAGCTGAGGCCAGAGAAGAGATGGGAGCCAAAGACTGGATAGCACGAAGACGATCATCCACAGAAGCCATAAAATTTAGAATATGAGCTTGAGTGTGATGCTGTTGGGCCAGCTCCTGTTGGAGACTTGCTAACTGCAAAGCGCTCCCAGGATCGGAGGCCTGCAGGGATGAGAGACAAGATTCCAAGGTTTTCAAAAAAGACATAATCATAGACTGATTCTCCCTAAGGAACAATAATTCCTCTGGGTAGGAGTCGGGGTACCAGTGGGGTCCATGGCCTGTCTGTACTGTGAGATCTTTTGGAACACCTGGAGTGGACCCGCAGATCCACGACAATGAACCTCCCAAGGGTGAGCTGACCAGGTAGACCACCCCCTATGCAGGGAGCATTAGGGGCAGACCCAAGTGAGACTATTGTCGCAGAAGCTGGAACCCGGAGACAGGTAGTAGGAGGTCTAAAATAGAGAAGCTGGGCGTAGGATGGACAGAGCGGGGTAATATGAAGTACAGTTTGGCAAGCGCTGAATACAGGCGAGACCAAAGGATCACTGGAAGGGGAAGACACAAAGGAAGCAGGACAGGACAGAGATACCAGACTAACAGAGTATGGAGTGGACACTGGGAAGGCTGGACTGGACGAGGAGACAAGGAAGCCCGGGAAAGGCAGAGAAGCTGAATTGGCTGGACATAGCGGAGACTCAGAACAGACAGAACAAAGACAAAGGTGGACCTGAGTCACAGAAGCACAAATGACAGACAGGCAAGGAGTAGAGGAAGGAATCGCCTTAAATACATGGAGTGCTGAAGGACTTCCGGGTCACAGTCCTCCAGGATCACAGAGAGGAGATACAGAGCGCCTGTAAATCAGAAAGTGGAAGTGCTGGAGTGGGCGGTGCACACGCGCACCCGACGAGAACCAGGGAGCGGAGAAGAATGAAGGAGAGGATGCGCACCTGCAGGAGGAGCACGCCGCAGCGGGTAAGTATGAGCGGAGGGAGCGGCAGTGGTCTGGCAGCAGTCAAGGCCACAGAAGGAGTGGTCGTGACAGAAAGTATCCATTTGGCTTTATCTAGAAAATGCAATTCAGTTCTGTTCATACTTTGTTAAAAATTGTGCACAAAAAACAGCTTAAAAGCTGTGGGATATAGTATATTGAGACTTTGTTTCAGTGGTCCCAATGAATTTCAGCATTTGATAAGTTTATTTTTTGCTTTCCACAAATGGTGTCAGGGGAAAGGTTTGGGCAGGTGAAATATCTACGCCTGATCCTTTTATTTTCAGGGCAGATAAGCTGCTGCCATAGGTGTCTGTCAATGTCTGTCTTCAGTCTCCATTTTTAAACAACACAAGCTCTCATGTGTATTGGGAAAAGATACAGTGCCTTGAAAAAATATTCATACCCCGTGAACTTTTCAACATTTTTTCACGTTACCCCCACAAACTTAAATGTATTTTATTGGGGTTTTATGTTATGTATCAATAGAAAGTAGCAAGTATTTGTGATGTGTAAAAGAAATCATACATGGTTTTCATGGTTCTATGTTTGTGGTTGTAATGTGAAAAAAATGTGAACAAGTTCAAAGGGTATGAATATTTTTTCAAAGCACTGCAGCCGTCTGCCAAACGAACCTTCGGGCAACAAGACAACAAGACAAACCCATACCTTTCATAAAGAAATATAGTGTAAGCTTTCATTTGCAAAATACATTTTTTTTTTTTTTTATTACACTTGGTTTATTAAATAAAGTTGTAAAAATAGCATTTATAGGAACACTATTTTATTGCAACTATTTTTGTTTGGTGAAACAGAATTAGTTTGTTTCTTATGTCCATTAGGGAAAAGTACAGAAACATAAAATGGATTTCTTCCTGCTTTAACAGCTGCAGAATTTCATTTATAGGCTATATGAAAAAGTTTTGCAGCAAAAAGCCAGTAAAAGCCATTGAAAGTACACTAAGGCCTCTAGTTTATCCATGCAGAAGGAGCAAGGCTCATAAAAGCACAATGCCTGAAGAATAAATATTAGACCAGGAGGCCTTTAAAAGTGAACTGTAGCTTTAAAACTCTGTTTTTTGGTTAGTTATTGCTGTGCTTGATGCAATTGGTTCAATAAGAATCAATAGGCTTATACTGTACATAACAACAAGCATGATGGTTTCAGTTAAATGGGTATTGACTTCTCATAAAAGCTGGTTTTGTGGCTTATAGTGGTTCATTATAGATAGCTTACATGTGACAGCAAGCTATAAAACACAGAACAGATGACTTAAGTTACACAATAGACAAGGTAACAGTCTAATTTCATAAATGCAATACATATTTTAAAAGTAATTGAAGATATGATAACAGAAACAGAGCAAAAACCTAAAATGAGACAGGTCAGATTTGAGTACTTGAGATTTACACATGCAAAACAATATATGTATATATATACAGTTAGGGCCAGAAATATTTGGACAGTGACACAATTTTCGCGAGTTGGGCTCTGCATGCCACCACATTGGATTTGAAATGAGACCTCTACAACAGAATTCAAGTGCAGATTGTAACGTTTAATTTGAAGGGTTGAACAAAAATATCTGATAGAAAATGTAGGAATTGTACACATTTCTTTACAAACACTCCACATTTTAGGAGGTCAAAAGTAATTGGACAAATAAACATAACCCAAACAAAATATTTTTATTTTCAATATTTTCTTGCAAATCCTTTGGAGGCAATCACTGCCTTAAGTCTGGAACCCAAGGACATCACCAAACGCTGGGTTTCCTCTTTCTTAATGCTTTGCCAGGCCTTTACAGCCGCAGCCTTCAGGTCTTGCTTGTTTGTGGGTCTTTCCGTCTTAAGTATGGATTTGAGCAAGTGAAATGCATGCTCAATTGGGTTTAGATCTGGAGATTGACTTGGCCATTGCAGAATGTTCCACTTTTTGGCACTCATGAACTCCTGGGTAGCTTTGGATGTATGCTTGGGGTCATTGTCCATCTGTACTATGAAGCGCCGTCCAATCAACTTTGCAGCATTTGGCTGAATCTGGGCTGAAAGTATATCCCGGTACACTTCAGAATTCATCCGGCTACTCTTGTCTGCTCTTATGTCATCAATAAACACAAGTGACCCAGTGCCATTGAAAGCCATGCATGCCCATGCCATCACGTTGCCTCCACCATGTTTTACAGAGGATGTTGTGTGCCTTGGATCATGTGCCGTTCCCTTTCTTCTCCAAACTTTTTTCTTCCCATCATTCTGGTACAGGTTGATCTTTGTCTCATCTGTCCATAGAATACTTTTCCAGAACTGAGCTGGCTTCTTGAGGTGTTTTTCTGCAAATTTAACTCTGGCCTGTCTATTTTTGGTATTGATGAATGGTTTGCATCTAGATGTGAACCCTTTGTATTTACTGTCATGGAGTCTTCTCTCTACTGTTGACTTAGAGACAGATACACCTACTTCACTGAGAGTGTTCTGGACTTCAGTTGATGTTGTGAACGGGTTCTTCTTCACCAAATTAAGTATGCGGCGATCATCCACCACTGTTGTCATCCGTGGACGCCCAGGCCTTTTTGAGTTCCCAAGCTCACCAGTCAATTCCTTTTTTTCTCAGAATGTACCCAACTGTTGATTTTGCTACTCCAAGCATGTCTGCTATCTCTCTGATGGATTTTTTCTTTTTTTTTCAGCCTCAGGATGTTCTGCTTCACCTCAATTGAGAGTTCCTTTGACCGCATGTTGTCTGCTCACAGCAACAGCTTCCAAATGCAAAACCACACACCTGGAATCCACCCCTGACCTTTTAACTACTTCATTGATTACAGGTTAACGAGGGAGACGCCTTCAGAGTTAATTGCAGCCCTTAGAGTCCATTGTCCAATTACTTTTGGTCCCTTGAAAAAGAGGACGCTATGCATTACAGAGCTATGATTCCAAAACCCTTTCTCCGATTTGGATGTGGAAACTATCATATTGCAGCTGGGAGTGTGCACTTTCAGCCCATATTATATATATAATTGTATTTCTGAACATGTTTTTGTAAACAGCTAAAATAACAAAACTTGTGTCACTGTCCAAATATTTCTGGCCCTAACTGTATATATATATATATATATATATATATATATATATATATGTACTAGATGGTGGCCCGATTCTAACGCATCGAGTATTCTAGAATATGCTTGTCCACGTAGTATATTGCCCAGCCACGTAGAATATTGCCCAGCCATGTAGTATATTGCCCAGCCACGTAGTATATTGCCCAGCCACGTAGTATATTGCCCAGTCACGTAGTATATTGCCCAGTCACGTAGTATATTGCCCAGCTACATAGTATATTGCCTAGTCACGTAGTATATTGTCCAGTCACGTAGTATATTGCCCAGTCACGTAGTATATTGCCCAGCTACATAGTATATTGCCCAGTCACGTAGTATATTGTCCAGTCACGTAGTATATTGCCCAGCCACGTAGTATATTGCCCGGCCACGTAGTATATTGCCCAGTTACGTAGTATATTGCCCAGTCATGTAGTATATTGCCCAGTCACGTAGTATATTGCCCAGCCACATAGTATATTGCCCAGCCACGTAGTATATTGCACAGCAACAGAGTATACAGCACAGAGCCACGCAGTATACAGACTTAAAATAAAAAAGTAAAGATATACTCACCCTCTGAAAGCCCGTTGAAGTCCTGGCCCTGTGTGCGGTGCATGAGGCAGCTTCCGGTCCCAGGGTTGGTATGGGCGCAGGACCTGTGATGACGTCGCGGTCACATGACCGTGACGTCATGGCAGGTCCTTCTTGCAGGACCTGTGATGATGCCACGATCACATGACCGTGATGTCATAGCATGCCCTTCTCGAATATCATCCTTGCCACCGGAACCTGCCGCTTGCATGTAGCCGTCACCGGAGCGTCGCGAGAAGGTGAGTATATAATAATTTTTTTTTTATTATTATTTTTAACATTAGATCTTTTTACTATTGATGCTGCATATTCATACTATGTGGCTGGGCAATATACTACGTGGCTGGGCAATATACTACGTGGCTGGGTAATACACTACGTGGTCAGGCAATATACTACGTGGACATGCATATTCTAGAATACCCGATGCATTAGAATCGGGCCACCATCTAGTATATATATATATATATATATATATATTTATCAGCATCTTTATTAATATTTCTAAAATATAGATGACAGACATTGCCTATTTTAAAACAAAAAAAAAAGAAAAAAAGAAAACACATTGTATGTTGACATACATAGCTAATAAGAAAGTCAATTATTTTAGTTGGCAACGATGAGCAGCATGATAATATTTGGTGATATCTGGTACCAAGAGACCTTCTTGTGAAGTGTGCCAAAGCAATACAGATTTGTGGATGAAGGTTCATTTGTTAGCTTAGATGAATTTCCATAAAGATGAGACAGGTAAAGCTTCAAGAAGATACAAGAGTTTTTGCTGGATTGACATATTTATGGCTTTTATGCAGCCAAAAAAGTTTAGTGTATTGTCCCACTTATTCAATATTTGTGTTATTTCTCTAGACAAAGGTGAGAAATTGCTCTTCTTACAATGGTGTACTATTCAATCATATAGTTTCCTCGGTATTTAGTGCAATCTCAGTGCTAAGAATATGAGTAGGTATTTTACAAAAGAGAAGGTTGGTGTGTGCTTAGCTTACTAAGTGAGGTGTGTGAGCTTGCCAAGCTTCACAGCCACCACCAGGTTACAGCAATTACCACACACGACAATGCCTATTTGGAGGTTCAGAGGCGAAAGCCACAGATATGTCTGGTCTGTCATTCCTTTCAATAACTCTACCGCGGTGTGCGGTTTGTCTCCTAGACAAATTAGCTTCAGTAGAGCTTGTTGCCGATTCGCTGAGGCAGTGCTGTAGAGCTTCTGGCTGATGTTGATGACATGTTCTTAAATAACACATCGGAGATGGCAGATGAGAAAGAGCAGGAAGGGGTGCAGAAACTGCTAAATCCTGATAGATGAGTAAATCCTGAAAGAAGTAAGGACAACTAGTAGCTTCAGGGATTTGAAATGCAGAATTTTGCTCTAGAAGACTATGTGTTGAAAGAGGTTAATCAGCTATTTTAAGGTTTGGGTTTTTGTGGATGACCATAGAGTGGGAGGGAGGTTTTCCACCTTATCTCCACATCAGGATGTGGTCTGGGGTTTAAATAGTCGGCCTCCTGAGGCATTCAGTGTTCAGTGTGCCTGGGGAAGCTAACTTCAGAGAACTGTTCGTGTTTGGGCTAACCTGAACAATGTATTTTTGCTAACTCTGAGGGGGCAAATCCCTGCTACCACAAAGACTATGCTTTGTGTTACCACTTTCTTTTGTTTTCCTGTCCAAACAAGGAGGAGAAGCCAGAGAGGCACACAGCAGAGGCTTGGGTAAACTGTCAAAGGCTTGGGCCAATTTCAAGACAGCAGCCGAGGTCCTGATGACAGGGAACTTTTGACAAGGAGGAAAGAGTATTTAAAGCTTGTAAAGCAATATTTGACCTACCAAACTAGCATACTCCCTAATTCCGCTGTGACTTTCAACTATTGAGTCTCAAAGCTGGAAACTTGGCATAAGTTTCCCACTATGCGTTGGATTTGTAGTGCTCCACTGCTACTAGCATTCTGCTTCAGTCATGCCAAGGGGTCATAAGAGACAGGGGCTTTTGCCTGTCCACAGAGAATGTAGACAGGCTCCCTCTCATAAAAATGAACAAAGCCTGGATTACGCCACACTCTTCCACACCACCATATGACAGCAGCACATGAAATGTTTGTAATATCCAATATTTCAATGAAGCCCACCAGTTGTGGCCTTTCAGTGGTCTGTTGATAACTTTCTGCAAAGCCTTTATAACTGTAAAAGTACAATAACTACACTTTCAAAATATTTTCTGTCACATTGTTTTAATTAATTCAATAATTCATGCATACAGGTTAACAAGGTTATTTGTTGCATTACGGTAGTATGTAAAACTTACAAAAAGCTGAGAAAAATAGTTCAGTATTAGATTACTCATCCATACATTATTGCATGCTTTCTGTCACATTTTGATGATATACATCAGTATAAAAAAGGTTTTTAAAATTAAACTTGTTTCTTCACGTTTCTTGTCCTTACACTATTCTGTGTTCTGGGGTATATTTTTGTGATATATTAGACTAAAAAGTTTAAGAAATTTGCGGAGTTACATGTCTCAGTCATATAGTATTACATGTTCTTGGGTATATTTCATTGGTATATAAATCTGAAAAAAACATGCTCAAAATTTTATTGTTATTATATTGATCACCCATAGACTAATCTGTGGTCTGGAGTACATTCCCTTGATATTTAATCCTTAAAAAAGCTTGTTAAAAATGTATTGGTATTATATTATATTGCTCACCCATAGGGTATTACATCTTCTTTGGTACATTTTGTTGCTATAAAAACCTAAAAAAAAAAATTCTTAAAAATTTACCAGTGTTATAATGCTCACTTACAGATTATTCCATGGTCTGGAGTATATTTCATTGCTATATAAGCATCCAGAAAGTTGTTCAACATTTTTTAGTATCACCAATAGGGTATTACATTTTCTTGGTGTGACAAAGGAACTGGTAAAGTACCAGAGTGGAGATTTGTTTCACTACGTTTGATGGCGTCGGTGATATAAAACACAGAGCTTTTTCTCCAGCGCACTGAATGCAGGATGGTTTATGTAATTTGTTGTAATAGGTAGGCTTTTATGCGGACATCCATCAACAGGAGGGAGAATGCCCACCTTATCTCCACCCCCAGGGTGTGGTCTGATGCTTAAATAGCTGGACTCCTGAGGCAGCTCTTGTTCAGCAGGGCTGGAGAGAGGATCTCCAATGGTTTGTGTCCTTAGGAGGAAAGACTGAACCTGTATTGCTCCAGAGCGGGCAGCTGTGTTACAGCATTTTGTTGTTTTTGTTGTTTTTGTGTTTTTCCTGAATGGCAGTGTTTTACTTTTCTCTTCATGTTGGTTTATGCCACAATATAATAAACCAACAGAAGATTTAAAGAGACAGTTTTCCTGTTGTCCAACTCCGTGTAACTGAAATTTCCAATTTAAAAAAAAAATCAATTTTGGTTTGCTAAAATTATATTTTTTTAAATCCTTTTTAAATGTTGCCTTATATACAAGTCATTATAAGGGGAAAAATGTATTTTAAATTTTTTTTCCTGTAAAATGCAATTTCTTATTAATTTGGAATGTTCTTTTGTTCTTGCTTAAAGTGGAGTAAAAGTGTGACACCATTGTTCTCAGCAGCAACCTGGAAGTCAGAGATGCTTCCAGTCTTCCCCATGCTGTTCTCCTTCCATTCAGCCCTTTTCCCATCCATTTAAACATTTTGACTGCCCCCAGACCTCTTTGAAGGGTCTGCGGGAAAAAAGCTTGGCTTTCCCATTGACTCCCATTATACTTGTTACTCAAAATGACCATGCGATTATTAGGAATTGCTTGGATTGAGCAACGAGCACTTAAGCATTTTAGTGCTCACTTATCCCTAGTAGCACCCTATTTATATGTCTGCTTCATTGTTCTCAGCAGCAATCTGGAAGTCAGAGATGCGTCTAGTCTTCCCCATGCTGCTCTCCTTCCATTCAGCACTTTTCCCATCCATTTGAACATTTTCACTGACCCCAGACCTCTTTGTAGTGTCTGCTGTAAAAAAAACTCTGCATTCCCATTGACTGCCATTATTCTTGTTACTCAAAACGACCATGCAAGTATTAGGAATAACAGCCCCCCCGAGGAAGCTCAGAACGCGAAACAGGCATCAGGGCTATCTATAGGACACCCCAAACAGGAGATTACACACATGGGCAAGCACAACACGTGATCTGTGGCCTAGTTATATTTGCACTTTATGGGCAGGTTGCAATATGGGTAGGGTTTATGAAGGACAGGGCAGACTTTTACCAATGGGTAACTGGTTATTCAGCCTAAGATTACTGTTTTCCTTCCCACCCTAGTGTATATATATATTTTTTCCACTGCTGTCGCTTGATGTGATATACTGTTTACTTCACACAGACCTGTGATTGCACCCTTACAATTTTTTACATGTGCATCTCCATGTTGGTGTGCCTATTAGTCATTCACCTTATCCTCAATATTGGTATTATCTGATGTTTCACTTTTTTGTTTTTGTACTTTGTTAATAAAATTTATATGTTTCATATGAAACTGATGATGTTACATACTATTTTTCTGGGGCATTATGCACTTGGTTGTTTATAGGTATATATGTATGTGGGAGTTTTGCCCCTCCCCCTCCCCATTGGAGTGCAATGGGCACTTCCATTAGAAGGGATTACGTTACTAACAATTGTATCCGCAAGATCGGTTTTTGTTAGCATTTTAGTGCTTGCTCATCCCTAGTAGCACTGTATTTAAATACAGGTGGTGTCCGCTCCATTGAAATGTTGTGTGCTTTGTAATATATAGTAAACCATCTAGGCCAGGAGTTTTTCCATTAGGCAGAAGACATTAGACATTACAACAATTACAGTTGTGCTCAAAAGTTTACATACCCTGGCAGACTTTTTGCATTATTGGCCTTTTCTCTGAGAATATGAATGATAACACCAAAACTTTTCCTCCACTTATGTTTAGTGGTTGAGTGAAGCCATTTATTGTTAAACTACTGTGTTTTCTCTTTTTAAATCATAACGACAACACATTCAAATGACCCTGATGAAAAGTTCATATACCCCATGTTAGGAGTTGAGTTCCCGCCGCTGCACAGGGGGAATCTCAAACCATGTTTGCTGCGGTCTCCCATTCTAAATCAGCCACAGTGGAGCCTGCTCAGTCGAGACGTCGGTCCCAGCGTTTCACTCAGTCTAATACTGTGCAAAGGGTTACTGCTGCCTTTCCAGGCTCTGCTGTTGTAGCCTGCACTGGACAGCAGCGAGCAGGCTTTTCTGGGACTAAGTCGTGCTTTGCACACACTGATGAAGGTCCTTGTCTGCTGCAGCTATAAAAGGTTTGCATGGCCGCACAGCCATGCACTAGTATCAACCTGTGTTATGAGCTTTGCTACGTGGTGGCTACATGTCTGCATGTGGTTAGGGTTGGCTGAAATAAGCCCCTAGAATACTGGCACCTCCGGTGAGGAGTTTTGTATGCTTAGATTCAGGACCCGGCTGAAATAAGCCCATAGAATACCGGTACCTCTGGTGAGGAGTTGTTTGTGTGCTATACTGACTGCATGGCCACTTTTTCCTTTGCTCAGTAGGTAGCTGTGATCCTCTGTGAGGTTAACAGGGCACAGTGTTTTCATATCTTTGCGATTCTGTGAAGTTAACAGAGTTTGCTTATACCGCCATATAGTGCCACCAATTACTTTGCAGCAGATATCTCTGCACGGTGGACCCGGGCTGTGAACATACCTTGTTGTTTCCTTCCTATACTCGGTGCATTCTGCTAGCCCTAACAGTATACTAGCGTCAGGGTTTGGCTAAGCAATGACGGACAAACAGCGATCAGCCATTTTGCCATCTGTTTCCAGACTCTAGCCTTTGAGCTGGAGTGGCCGGATAAAGCTCTCATCCTGGTATTTTGGAGGGGACTGGCTGACCATTTGAAGGACTCTTTGGCCACTAGGGAGATTCCCGCCACACTGAGGGAGCTCATAGCTATATCAACTCGCATTGACCTTCGTTTTCATGAGCGAAGGTTGGAGCGAGCCCAGTATAGGCAGAGGTTTCGGCTGGCTCCCACCTTCGCCAAACCTCTGGAATCTTCGGTCCAGGTGTCTGAGTCACAAGAGGCCATAGAAGTGTCACGAGAAGGATCCAAGTCCCGGTCCACTCGTGCACTTAAGGTCTGTCATATTTGCTGGCAGTCAAGACATCTTGCCTCCAGGAGTTCTCAGCGGTCGGGGGAACGTCGGCATCTAGTGGTAGTTGGAGGTGGTACACTAGACACGGAGACATTTTCCTCTAAATTGTCCTTCAAGTGTCAGTTACCATTGGCCCATCCACTCTTATTGTAGAGCTTTGCGTAGACTCCGGGGCAGAAGGCAACTTTATGTCATCTGCTTTCACCTAGCGTCACCCCTGGTGATGCTCACCAAACCTGTGACCGTTCGAGTGGTAAATGGGTCGACACTACCCTCACAGATTACACACCAAACCATTCCATTCACTCTCTCCATGTCTACATCTCATCAGGAGATTATTTCCCTACTTGTCATTCCCGAGGGAATTGATGAGGTTCTGTTGGGGATACCATGGTTACGCTACCACTCTCCTCATATAGAGTGGTCCTCAGGGAGAATTCTAGGATGGAGTAAATCTTGTGAGGGTAGATGTCAGAGGGAGTGCGTTCAGGTTGCTTAAACTGAGGTATCCGTAGATCTTTCCTCTCTTCCCAAGCACTATTGGTCCTGTGCGGACATGTTCTCCAAAAGGGCTGCAGAGACCCTTCCGCCTCACTGCCCCTATGACTGTCCTATTGACCTCTTGGTGCAGAGCCTCCACGGGGTCGAGTCTATCCGTTATCTCTTCTGGAGACAGAGGCAATGTCACAGTATATCCGAGAGAATCTGGCAAGAGGATTCATTAGGAAGTCAGTGTCGCCTACAGGGTCTGGGTTCTTCTTCGTAGAGAAGAAGAGTGGAGAACTGCGTCCATGCATAGACTACAAGGGTCTTAATGCCATCAGTGTTAAGAATAAGTACCCACTACCCCTGATATCTGAGCTTTTGGATAGGCTACAGGGAGCAAGGGTATTTACTAAATTAGATCTGCGGGGTGCTTACAACCTGATTTGCATCCGTGAGGGGGATGAAAGGAAGACGGCTTTTAATACCAGGGATGGGCACTATGAATATCTGGTGATGCCTTTCGGGCTTTATAATGCCCCAGCCATTTTCCAAGACTTTGTAAACGACATCTTCCATTATATGCTATCCACCTCGGTCGTAGTTTACCTGGATGATATTCTCATCTACTCTCCAGATATTGACTCCCACCGGAGAGATGTTTGCAAGGTCTTCGACCTCCGATGGGCTAACTCCCTCTATGCCAAGTTGGAGAAGTGTGTGTTTGAGCAGGAGTTCTTACCTTTCCTTAGTTATATCATCTCTGACCAGGGATTGACTATGGATCCTGCCAAGCTACAGGCTGTGATGGACTGGCAGGAACCCCATTCTCTCAAAGTGGTGCAGCACCTTATGGGGTTCATTAATTACTATTGCCAGTTCATTCCCAACTTCCCAACTTTGGTAGCTCCCTTGGCTGCACTCACCAAGAAGGGAGCAAATCCCAAGTTGTGGTCTGAGAAGGTCTCCAAGGCCTTTCTCTCGATTAAGTCACACTTCGTTAGCGCTCCCATCCTACATTGCCCCGATGTAGATAAGCCATTTATTATGGATGTGGATGCCTCATCTGTTGGTGCTAGAGCAGTTCTCTTCCGAAAGAATGCTCAAGGTTGGAAGCATCCTTGCTTCTTCTTCTCCTAGACCTTTTCACCAGTGAAGAAGAACAGGGAATTGCTAGCCATGAAGTTGGCTTTCTCAGAGTGGAGACACCTCCTGGAGGGAGCTCGTTTTCCCATCCAAGTGTTCACAGATCACAAGAACTTGGTGTATTTACAGACAGCCCGGCGGCTAAATTCTCGCCAGGCTAGATGGTCCCTGTGCTTTGCAACTTGGTGGTCATGTCTGCATGTGGTTAGGGTTGGCTGAAATAAGCCCCTAGAATACCGACACCTCCGGTGAGGAGTTTTGTATGCTTGGATTCAGGGCCCAGCTGAAATAAGCCCATAGAATACCGGCACCTCCAGTGAGGAGTTGTTTGTGTGCTATGCTGACTGAATGACCACTCTTTGCTTTGCTCAGTTAGGTAGCTGTGATCTTCTGTGAGGTTAACAGGGCACAGCATTTTCATATACAGTATTTGCGATTCTGTGAAGTTAACAGAGTTCACTTATACCGCCATATAGTGCCGCCAATTACTTTGCAGCAGATATCTCTGCACGGTGGACCCCAGGCTGTGTACGCACCTTGTTGTTTCCTTCCTATACTTGGCGTGTTCCGCTAGCCCTAAAATCCAATTTCTTAATACCGTGTATTGCCCCCTCTAACATCAATGATAGCTTGAAAACTTTTGCTGTAATTGTGAATGAGGTTCTTTATTTTCTTAGATGGTAAAGCTGCCCACTCTTCTTGGAAAAAAGCCTCCAGTTCCTGTAAATTCCTGGGCTGTCTAGCAGGAACTGTGCGCTTGAAATCTCCCCAGAGTGGCTCAATGATATTGAGATCAGGAAACTGAGATGACTACTCCAGAACCTTCACTGTGTTCTGCTATAATCAATGACAGGTCGACATTGTTGTCATATAAGAATGTCCAAGTATGTCCAATGTGCAGCTTCTGCGCTGATGAGTGCAAATTTTCCTCCAGTAATTGCTGATAACGTGCTGCATTCATCTTTCCTTCAACTTTGACCAAGTTTCCTGTACCTTTGTAGCTCACACATCCCAAAAACATCAGCGATCCACCTCCATGCTTTACAGTAGGAATGATGTTCCTTTCATCATAGGGCTTGTTGACCTCTCTCCCAATGTAACGTTTGCAGTTGTGGCCAAAAAGTTTAATTTTGGTTTCATCACTCCAAATTATCTTGTTCCAGAAGTTTTGAGGCTTGACTCTGTTCTGTTTTGCATATTGTAGGTGAGATACTTTGTGGAAATTGTGCAGTAATGGCTTTCTTCTAGCAACTCGATCATGCAGCCCATAATTCTTTCAAGTCTCTCCTTATTGTGCATCTTGAAACAGCCATACCACTAGTTTTCAGAGAGTCCTGTATTTCAGCTGATGTTATTTTGGGGGTTTTGTTTGCATCTTGAGCAATTTTCATGGCAGTTGTGGACAATATTTTTGTTGGTCAACCTGACTGTGGTTTTGTTTTTACAGAGCCCCTCATTTTCCATTTGTTAATCACAGTTTGAACTCTGGCATTATCAATTCCTTAAATGTCTTTTTGTATCCGTTTCCTGTTTTATACAGTTCAACTACCTTTTTCCATAGATCCGTTGACAATTCTTTTGCTTTCCCCATGTCTCACAATCCAGAAACCTCAGTGGCTGTATGAAAAACTCACTCAGCTCACACTGTCAGCTCACACTGATTGTGCCAACTTCGGTGCATGTCATCAGTAGGGTTGAGCGAAACGGGTCGAACATTTTCAAAAGTCGCCGACTTTTGGCGAAGTCGAGTTTCATGAAACCCGATCCGACCCCTGTGCGTGGTCGGCCATGCGGTACGCGACTTTCGCGCCAAAGTCGCGTTTCAATGACGCGAAAAGCGCCATTTCTCAGCCAATGAAGGTAAACGCAGAGTGTGGGCAGCGTGATGACATAGGTCCTGGTCCCCACCATCTTAGAGAAGGGCATTGCAGTGATTGGCTTGCTGTCTGCGGCGTCACAGGGGCTATAAAGGGGAGTTCCCGCCGACCGCCATGTTACTGCTGCTGATCTGAGCTTAGGGAGAGGTTGCTGCCGCTTCGTCAGAAGCAGGGATAGCGTTAGGCAGGGTCCATTAACCACAAAACCGCTTGTGCTGTAGCGATTTCCACTGCCCAACACCACCTTCGGTGTGCAGGGACAGTGGAAGCTCCATTTTTTTTTTTTTTCCTCAGCGCTGTAGCTCATTGGGCTGCCCTAGAAGGCTCCCTGATAGCTGCATTGCTGTGTGTACGCCGCTGTGCAAACCAACTGCTTTTTTCAAAGCACAAATCCTCTTGTTCCTTCCTTTCTGCACAGCTATCTTGTTTGTTTGTCCACACTTTTTATTTAATTTGTGCATCAGTCCACTCCTTATTGCTGCCTGCCATACCTGGCTGAGATTACTGCAGGGAGATAGTAATTGAAGGACAGTTCCTTTTTTTTTTTTTTTTTTTTTGTGGGAGATTAAGATTGACATTTCTGCTAGAGTGCCATCTCTGTCTGTGTCATCTCTCACTCAGTGGGCCATAGAAAGCCTATTTATTTTTTTGCTTGATTTGGGTTCCAAAATCTACCAGAAAAAATCACAACATCAATCAGTGGGAGAAAAATATTGGCCTCAGGGCTTGTGTGCCACTCCTTACTCCTGTGTGTGCCATCTCTCACTCAGTGGGCCATAGAAAGCCTATTAATTTTTTTGCTTGATTTGGGTTCTAAATTCTACCTGAAAAAATCAATAAATCAATCAGTGGGAGATTAATATTGGCCTTTGGGCTTGTGTGCCAGTCCTAAGCGTGCCATCTCTCTCTCTCTCAGATAGTGGGCCATAGAAAGCCTATTTTTTTATTATTTTATTGGGTTTATAAATTTTCCCTGGAAAAAAAAAAAAGTGGGAGATTAATATTGGCCTCTGGGCTTGTGTGCCAGTCCTGAGCGTGCCATCTCTCTCACAAATAGTGGGCCATAGAAAGCCTATTTATTTTTTTGGTTGATTTGGGTTCATAATTCTACCTGAAAAAATCAATCAATCAATCAGTGGGAGATTAATATTGGCCTTTGGGCTTGTGTGCCAGTCCTAAGCGTGCCATCTCTCTCTCTCAGATAGTGGGCCATAGAAAGCCTATTTATTATTATTTTTTTTTATTGGGTTTATAAATTTTCTCTGGAAAAAAAAAAAAATGGGAGATTAATATTGGCCTCTGGGCTTGTGTGCCAGTCCTGAGCGTGCCATCTCTCTCACAAATAGTGGGCCATAGAAAGCCTATTAATTTTTTTGCTTGATTTGGGTTCTAAATTCTACCTGAAAAAATCATTAAATCAATCAGTGGGAGATTAATATTGGCCTTTGGGCTTGTGTGCCAGTCCTAAGCGTGCCATCTCTCTCTCTCTCAGATAGTGGGCCATAGAAAGCCTATTTTTTTATTATTTTATTGGGTTTATAAATTTTCCCTGGAAAAAAAAAAAAGTGGGAGATTAATATTGGCCTCTGGGCTTGTGTGCCAGTCCTGAGCGTGCCATCTCTCTCACAAATAGTGGGCCATAGAAAGCCTATTTATTTTTTTGGTTGATTTGGGTTCATAATTCTACCTGAAAAAATCAATCAATCAATCAGTGGGAGATTAATATTGGCCTTTGGGCTTGTGTGCCAGTCCTAAGCGTGCCATCTCTCTCTCTCAGATAGTGGGCCATAGAAAGCCTATTTATTATTATTTTTTTTTATTGGGTTTATAAATTTTCCCTGGAAAAAAAAAAATGGGAGATTAATATTGGCCTCTGGGCTTGTGTGCCAGTCCTGAGCGTGCCATCTCTCTCACAAATAGTGGGCCATAGAAAGCCTATTAATTTTTTTGCTTGATTTGGGTTCTAAATTCTACCTGAAAAAATCATTAAATCAATCAGTGGGAGATTAATATTGGCCTTTGGGCTTGTGTGCCAGTCCTAAGCGTGCCATCTCTCTCTCTCTCAGATAGTGGGCCATAGAAAGCCTATTTTTTTATTATTTTATTGGGTTTATAAATTTTCCCTGGAAAAAAAAAAAAGTGGGAGATTAATATTGGCCTCTGGGCTTGTGTGCCAGTCCTGAGCGTGCCATCTCTCTCACAAATAGTGGGCCATAGAAAGCCTATTTATTTTTTTGGTTGATTTGGGTTCATAATTCTACCTGAAAAAATCAATCAATCAATCAGTGGGAGATTAATATTGGCCTTTGGGCTTGTGTGCCAGTCCTAAGCGTGCCATCTCTCTCTCTCAGATAGTGGGCCATAGAAAGCCTATTTATTATTATTTTTTTTATTGGGTTTATAAATTTTCCCTGGAAAAAAAAAAAATGGGAGATTAATATTGGCCTCTGGGCTTGTGTGCCAGTCCTGAGCGTGCCATCTCTCTCACAAATAGTGGGCCATAGAAAGCCTATTAATTTTTTTGCTTGATTTGGGTTCCAAAATCTACCAAAAAAAAAATCACTAAATCAATCAGTGGGAGATTAATATTGGCCTCTGGGCTTGTGTGCCACTCCTGACTCCTGTGAGCGTCATCTGTCACTCAGTGGGCCCTAGAAAGCCTATTTTTTGTTTTATTTGTTTTCTAAATTCTCCCTGAAAAAATCATTTTATTTTCTTTGGTTTCTAAATTATTCCTGAAAAAAATCATATTTTTGGATTTTTTTTTCTCTCAAGTCTCCCTGAAAAAAAAAAAAAAATCTGTGGGAGATTCATATTGCCCCTTCTGCTTGTGTGCCAGTCTTGACTCCTGGGTGTGCCATCTCTCTCTCTCTCCCCAATTGTGGGCCATAGAAAGCCTATTAATTTTTTTGCTTGATTTGGGTTCCAAAATCTACCAAAAATAATCACTAAATCAATCAGTGGGAGATTAATATTGGCCTCTGGGCTTGTGTGCCACTCCTGACTCCTGTGTGCGTCCTCTCTCACTCAGTGGGCCCTACAAAGCCTTTTTTTTTTTTTTTTTCCTAAATTCTCCCTGAAACAATCATTTCATTTTATTTGTTTTATAAATTCTTCTGTAAAAAATAATTTTTTTTAATTTTTTTTTTTTTCTGAAGTCTCCCTTTTAAAAAAAACAAACACAAATCAGTGGGAGATAAATATTTACATTTGCGCTTCAGTGACAGTCCTGCGTGTGTGCCATCTCATTTGTTGCCAACAACAACAGAGTGTGTAACATTGTGGCTGATTTTCGTTGTGGTCTCACCCACCTGTAAAGGGGTAGCTAAATCATACTGAAGTTATAGCTCACCGTGTAAGTTGTGTGACAGCAACAAATACCGTTCGTTTGGTAACGTTTTTAAAACAATGAGGAAGTCTGGTGGAAGAGGTCGTGGCCGGGGGCGTTCATTGTCAGCTGGTAATGAGGGTAGTGGTAGTGGTGGAGCATCAGGTGGTCGTGGGAAAAAAAATATTGCACCTAAGTCTGGAGCTGTGGAGCCAGGTTCGTCGTCTGGCTACACAAGGCCTCGAACCCTCCCTTTTCTGGGAGTAGGAAAACCGCTTTTAAAGCCGGAGCATCAAGAGCAAGTTTTGGCTTATCTTGCTGACTCAGCCTCTAGCTCTTTTGCCTCCTCTCGTGAAACTGGTAAAAGTAAAAGCAGCGCGTCGTTAGTGGATGTTCACGGTCAGGGACAAGTCGCTTCCTTGTCCTCTTCAGCAAAAACAACAACAGAGAAGAATGCAGCAGGCGACACAACGGGTTACTCCATGGAGCTCTTTACACATACCGTCCCTGGCTTAGAAAGTGAAGCAGTTAACAGTCCATGCCCATTACAAGTTGAATCTGACATGGAGTGCACTGATGCACAGCCACAGCCAGACTACTATGCTGGTCCTTTGACTCAGACCACAACATTGCCCTCGCAGGGTGCTGATCAAGAATCAGACCCTGATGAGACTATGTTGCCCCATCACGAACGCTATACCACCGACCGACACGGTGACACAGACGAAGTTGCACACGAGCTACAAGAAGAGGTAATAGATGACCCAGTTCTTGACCCCGATTGGCAGCCATTGGGGGAACAGGGTGCAGGCGGCAGCAGTTCTGAAGCGGAGGAGGAGGGGCCGCAGCAGGCATCAACATCGCAACAGGTTCCTAGGGTTGAGCGAAACGGGTCGAACATTTTCAAAAGTCGCCGACTTTTGGCTAAGTCGGGGTTTCATGAAACCCGATCCGACCCCTGTGCGGGGTCGGCCATGCGGTACGCGACTTTCGCGCCAAAGTCGCGTTTCAATGACGCGAAAAGCGCCATTTCTCAGCCAATGAAGGTAAACGCAGAGTGTGGGCAGCGTGATGACATAGGTCCTGGTCCCCACCATCTTAGAGAAGGGCATTGCAGTGATTGGCTTGCTGTCTGCGACGTCACAGGGGCTATAAAGAGGCGTTCCCGCCGACCGCCATCTTACTGCTGCTGATCTGAGCTTAGGGAGAGGTTGCTGCCGCTTTGTCAGAAGCAGGGATAGCGTTAGGCAGGGTCCATTAACCACAAAACCGCTTGTGCTGCAGCGATTTGCACTGTCCAACACCACCCTCGGTGTGCAGGGACAGTGGAAGTTATTTTTTTTTTTTTTCCCCTCAGCGCTGTAGCTCATTGGGCTGCCCTAGAAGGCTCCCTGATAGCTGCATTGCTGTGTGTACGCCGCTGTGCAAACCAACTGCTTTTTTCAAAGCACAAATCCTCTTGTTCCTTCCTTTCTGCACAGCTATCTTTTTTGTTTGTCCACACTTTTTTTTTCATTTGTGCATCAGTCCACTCCTTATTGCTGCCTGCCATACCTGGCTGAGATTACTGCAGGCAGGGAGATAGTAGCTGCCTGCCATACCTGGCTGAGATTACTGCAGGCAGGGAGATAGTAATTGTAGGACATTCCCTGTTTTTTTTTTTTTTTGGTGGGAGATTAAGATTGGCAATTTGGCATTTCTGCTAGAGTGCCATCCCTGTGTGTGCCATCTCTCTCACATAGTGGGCCATAGAAAGCCTTTTCATTTTTCTGTATTTTTTTTGTGGGGTGTATAAATTCTCCCTGATAAAAATACAGTGGGAGATTAATATTGGCCTTTGGGCTTGTGTGCCAGTCCTGAGTGTGCCATCTCTCTCACAAATAGTGGGCCATAGAAAGCCTATTTTATTTTTTTTTGGGTTTTATAAATTCTCCCTGAAAAAAAGGGAGATTAATATTGGCCTCTGGGCTTGTGTGCCAGTCCTGAGCGTGCCATCTGTGCCAGCCCTGAGCGTGCCATCTCTCTCACAAATAGTGGGCCATAGAAAGCCTATTTAATTTTTTTTTTGGTTTTATAAATTCTCCCTGAAAAAAAGGGAGATTAATATTGGCCTCTGGGCTTGTGTGCCAGTTGTGAGCGTGCCATCTGTGCCAGTCCTGAGCGTGCCATCTCTTTCACAAATAGTGGGCCATAGAAAGCCTATTTAATTTTTTTTTTGGTTTTATAAATTTTCCCTGAAAAAAGGGAGATTAATATTGGCCTCTGGGCTTGTGTGCCAGTTGTGAGCGTGCCATCTGTGCCAGCCCTGAGCGTGCCATCTCTCTCACAAATAGTGGGCCATAGAAAGCCTATTTAAATATTTTTTTGGTTTTATAAATTCTCCCAGAAAAAAAGGGAGATTAATATTGGCCTCTGGGCTTCTGTGCCAGTCCTGAGCGTGCCATCTGTGCCAGTCCTGAGCGTCCCATCTCTCTCACAAATAGTGGGCCATAGAAAGCCTATTTTTTTTTTTTTTTGGGTTTTAGAAATTCTCCCTGAAAAAAAAAGGGAGATTAATATTGCCCTTTGGGCTTGTGTGCCAGTACTAAGCGTGCCATCTCTCTCTCTCTCTCAGTCAGTGGGCCATAGAACGCCTATTTTTGGTTTTATTTGTTTTCTAAATTCTCCCTGAAAAAATCATTTTATTTTATTTGGTTTCTAAATTCTTCCTGATAAAATCATATTTTTTTTATTATTTTTTTTTCTAAAGTCTCCCTGAAAAAAAACAAAACAAAAAAAAAACAAACAAAAAAAACAGTGGGGGATTAATATTGGCCTTTCTGCTTGTGTGCCAGTCTTGACTCCTGTGTGCGTCATCTCTCACTCAGTGGGCCATAGAACGCCTATTTTTTGTTTTCTTAGTTTTATAAATTCTCCCTGAAAAAATCATTTTATTTTATTTGGTTTCTAAATTCTTCCTGATAAAATCATATTTTTTTTATTATTTTTTTTTCTAAAGTCTCCCTGAAAAAAAAAAAAAAAAAAACAGTGGGAGATTAATATTGGCCTTTCTGCTTGTGTGCCAGTCTTGACTCCTGTGTGCATCATCTCTCAGTCAGTGGGCCATAGAACGCCTATTTTTGGTTTTATTTGTTTTATAAATTCTCCCTGAAAAAATCATTTTATTTTATTTGGTTTCTAAATTCTTCCTGATAAAATCATTTTTTTTGTATTTTTTTTTCTCTCAAGTCTCCCTGAAAAAAAAAAAAAAATCTGTGTTAGATTCATATTGCCCCTTCTGCTTGTGTGCCAGTCTTGACTCCTGGGTGTGCCATCTCTCTCTCTCTCCCCAATTGTGGGCCATAGAAAGCCTATTAATTTTTTTGCTTGATTTGGGTTCCAAAATCTACCAAAAATAATCACTAAATCAATCAGTGGGAGATTAATATTGGCCTCTGGGCTTGTGTGCCACTCCTGACTCCTGTGTGCGTCCTCTCTCACTCAGTGGGCCCTACAAAGCCTTTTTTTTTTTTTTTTTCCTAAATTCTCCCTGAAACAATCATTTCATTTTATTTGTTTTATAAATTCTTCTGTAAAAAATAATTTTTTTTAATTTTTTTTTTTTTCTGAAGTCTCCCTTTTAAAAAAAACAAACACAAATCAGTGGGAGATAAATATTTACATTTGCGCTTCAGTGACAGTCCTGCGTGTGTGCCATCTCATTTGTTGCCAACAACAACAGAGTGTGTAACATTGTGGCTGATTTTCGTTGTGGTCTCACCCACCTGTAAAGGGGTAGCTAAATCATACTGAAGTTATAGCTCACCGTGTAAGTTGTGTGACAGCAACAAATACCGTTCGTTTGGTAACGTTTTTAAAACAATGAGGAAGTCTGGTGGAAGAGGTCGTGGCCGGGGGCGTTCATTGTCAGCTGGTAATGAGGGTAGTGGTAGTGGTGGAGCATCAGGTGGTCGTGGGAAAAAAAATATTGCACCTAAGTCTGGAGCTGTGGAGCCAGGTTCGTCGTCTGGCTACACAAGGCCTCGAACCCTCCCTTTTCTGGGAGTAGGAAAACCGCTTTTAAAGCCGGAGCATCAAGAGCAAGTTTTGGCTTATCTTGCTGACTCAGCCTCTAGCTCTTTTGCCTCCTCTCGTGAAACTGGTAAAAGTAAAAGCAGCGCGTCGTTAGTGGATGTTCACGGTCAGGGACAAGTCGCTTCCTTGTCCTCTTCAGCAAAAACAACAACAGAGAAGAATGCAGCAGGCGACACAACGGGTTACTCCATGGAGCTCTTTACACATACCGTCCCTGGCTTAGAAAGTGAAGCAGTTAACAGTCCATGCCCATTACAAGTTGAATCTGACATGGAGTGCACTGATGCACAGCCACAGCCAGACTACTATGCTGGTCCTTTGACTCAGACCACAACATTGCCCTCGCAGGGTGCTGATCAAGAATCAGACCCTGATGAGACTATGTTGCCCCATCACGAACGCTATACCACCGACCGACACGGTGACACAGACGAAGTTGCACACGAGCTACAAGAAGAGGTAATAGATGACCCAGTTCTTGACCCCGATTGGCAGCCATTGGGGGAACAGGGTGCAGGCGGCAGCAGTTCTGAAGCGGAGGAGGAGGGGCCGCAGCAGGCATCAACATCGCAACAGGTTCCTAGGGTTGAGCGAAACGGGTCGAACATTTTCAAAAGTCGCCGACTTTTGGCTAAGTCGGGGTTTCATGAAACCCGATCTGACCCCTGTGCGGGGTCGGCCATGCGGTACGCGACTTTCGCGCCAAAGTCGCGTTTCAATGACGCGAAAAGCGCCATTTCTCAGCCAATGAAGGTAAACGCAGAGTGTGGGCAGCGTGATGACATAGGTCCTGGTCCCCACCATCTTAGAGAAGGGCATTGCAGTGATTGGCTTGCTGTCTGCGACATCACAGGGGCTATAAAGAGGCGTTCCCGCCGACCGCCATCTTACTGCTGCTGATCTGAGCTTAGGGAGAGGTTGCTGCCGCTTTGTCAGAAGCAGGGATAGCGTTAGGCAGGGTCCATTAACCACAAAACCGCTTGTGCTGCAGCGATTTGCACTGTCCAACACCACCCTCGGTGTGCAGGGACAGTGGAAGTTATTTTTTTTTTTTTTCCCCTCAGCGCTGTAGCTCATTGGGCTGCCCTAGAAGGCTCCCTGATAGCTGCATTGCTGTGTGTACGCCGCTGTGCAAACCAACTGCTTTTTTCAAAGCACAAATCCTCTTGTTCCTTCCTTTCTGCACAGCTATCTTTTTTGTTTGTCCACACTTTTTTTTTCATTTGTGCATCAGTCCACTCCTTATTGCTGCCTGCCATACCTGGCTGAGATTACTGCAGGCAGGGAGATAGTAGCTGCCTGCCATACCTGGCTGAGATTACTGCAGGCAGGGAGATAGTAATTGTAGGACATTCCCTGTTTTTTTTTTTTTTTTGGTGGGAGATTAAGATTGGCAATTTGGCATTTCTGCTAGAGTGCCATCCCTGTGTGTGCCATCTCTCTCACATAGTGGGCCATAGAAAGCCTTTTCATTTTTCTGTATTTTTTTTGTGGGGTGTATAAATTCTCCCTGATAAAAATACAGTGGGAGATTAATATTGGCCTTTGGGCTTGTGTGCCAGTCCTGAGTGTGCCATCTCTCTCACAAATAGTGGGCCATAGAAAGCCTATTTTATTTTTTTTGGGGTTTTATAAATTCTCCCTGAAAAAAAGGGAGATTAATATTGGCCTCTGGGCTTGTGTGCCAGTCCTGAGCGTGCCATCTGTGCCAGCCCTGAGCGTGCCATCTCTCTCACAAATAGTGGGCCATAGAAAGCCTATTTAATTTTTTTTTTGGTTTTATAAATTCTCCCTGAAAAAAAGGGAGATTAATATTGGCCTCTGGGCTTGTGTGCCAGTTGTGAGCGTGCCATCTGTGCCAGTCCTGAGCGTGCCATCTCTTTCACAAATAGTGGGCCATAGAAAGCCTATTTAATTTTTTTTTTGGTTTTATAAATTTTCCCTGAAAAAAGGGAGATTAATATTGGCCTCTGGGCTTGTGTGCCAGTTGTGAGCGTGCCATCTGTGCCAGCCCTGAGCGTGCCATCTCTCTCACAAATAGTGGGCCATAGAAAGCCTATTTAAATATTTTTTTGGTTTTATAAATTCTCCCAGAAAAAAAGGGAGATTAATATTGGCCTCTGGGCTTCTGTGCCAGTCCTGAGCGTGCCATCTGTGCCAGTCCTGAGCGTCCCATCTCTCTCACAAATAGTGGGCCATAGAAAGCCTATTTTTTTTTTTTTTTGGGTTTTAGAAATTCTCCCTGAAAAAAAAAGGGAGATTAATATTGCCCTTTGGGCTTGTGTGCCAGTACTAAGCGTGCCATCTCTCTCTCTCTCTCAGTCAGTGGGCCATAGAACGCCTATTTTTGGTTTTATTTGTTTTCTAAATTCTCCCTGAAAAAATCATTTTATTTTATTTGGTTTCTAAATTCTTCCTGATAAAATCATATTTTTTTTATTATTTTTTTTTCTAAAGTCTCCCTGAAAAAAAACAAAACAAAAAAAAAACAAACAAAAAAAACAGTGGGGGATTAATATTGGCCTTTCTGCTTGTGTGCCAGTCTTGACTCCTGTGTGCGTCATCTCTCACTCAGTGGGCCATAGAACGCCTATTTTTTGTTTTCTTAGTTTTATAAATTCTCCCTGAAAAAATCATTTTATTTTATTTGGTTTCTAAATTCTTCCTGATAAAATCATATTTTTTTTATTATTTTTTTTTCTAAAGTCTCCCTGAAAAAAAAAAAAAAAAAACAGTGGGAGATTAATATTGGCCTTTCTGCTTGTGTGCCAGTCTTGACTCCTGTGTGCGTCATCTCTCAGTCAGTGGGCCATAGAACGCCTATTTTTGGTTTTATTTGTTTTATAAATTCTCCCTGAAAAAATCATTTTATTTTATTTGGTTTCTAAATTCTTCCTGATAAAATCATATTTTTTTTATTATTTTTTTTTCTAAAGTCTCCCTGAAAAAAAAAAAAAAAAAAACAAACAAAAAAAACAGTGGGAGATTAATATTGGCCTTTCTGCTTGTGTGCCAGTCTTGACTCCTGGGTGTGCCATCTCTCTCTCTCTCTCTCTCTCTCTCTCCAATTGTGGTCCATAGAAAGCCTATATTGTTTTTCCTTGATTTGGGTTCCAAAATCTACCAGAGAAAATAACTACATCAATCATTGGTAGAAAAATATTGGCCTCTGGGCTTGTGTGCCACTCCTGACTCCTGTGTGCGTCATCTCTCAGTCAGTGGGCCATAGAACGCCTATTTTTGTTTTTATTTGTTTTATAAATTCTCCCTGAAAAAATCATTTTATTTTATTTGGTTTCTAAATTCTTCCTGATAAAATCATATTTTTTTTATTATTTTTTTTTCTAAAGTCTCCCTGAAAAAAAAAAAAAACAAACAAAAAAAAACAGTGGGAGATTAATATTGGCCTTTCTGCTTGTGTGCCAGTCTTGACTCCTGGGTGTGCCATCTCTCTCTCTCTCTCTCTCTCTCTCTCCAATTGTGGTCCATAGAAAGCCTATATTTTTTTTCCTTGATTTGGGTTCCAAAATCTACCAGAGAAAATAACTACATCAATCATTGGTAGAAAAATATTGGCCTCTGGGCTTGTGTGCCACTCCTGACTCCTGTGTGCGTCATCTCTCAGTCAGTGGGCCATAGAACGCCTATTTTTGTTTTTATTTGTTTTATAAATTCTCCCTGAAAAAATAATTTTATTTTATTTGGTTTCTAAATTCTTCCTGATAAAATCATATTTTTTTTATTATTTTTTTTTCTAAAGTCTCCCTGAAAAAAAAAAAAAAAAAAAAAACCCCAAAAAAATGGGAGATTAATATTGGCCTTTCTGCTTGTGTGCCAGTCTTGACTCCTGGGTGTGCCATCTCTCTCTCTCTCTCTCTCTCTCTCTCTCCAATTGTGGTCCATAGAAAGCCTATATTTTTTTTCCTTGATTTGGGTTCCAAAATCTACCAGAGAAAATAACTCCATCAATCATTGGTAGAAAAATATTGGCCTCTGGGCTTGTGTGCCACTCCTGATTCCTGTGTGCGTCATCTCTCACTCAGTGGCCCATAGAAAGCATATAGTTTGTTACATTTGTTTTCTAAATTCTCCCTGCAAAAATCTATTTTTTTTTTTTTGGGGGGTTTCTAAAGTGTTCCTGAAAAAAATAAAAATAAAAAAAAAATAATAGTGTGACATTAATATTAACATTTGTGCTTCAGTGACAGTCCTGCGTGTGGGGCATCTCTCTAATTTGCAGCCACCAAAAACAGAGTGTGTAACATTGGGCCTGATTTTCGCTGTGGTCTCACCAACCTGTAAAGGGGTAGCTAAATCATACTGAAGTTATAGCTCACCGTGTAAGTTGTGTGACTGCAACAAATAACGTTAGTTTGGTTACGTTTTTAAAACAATGAGGAAGTCTAGTGGAAGAGGTCGTGGCCGGGGGCGTTCATTGTCAGCTGGTAATGAGGGTAGTGGTAGTGGTGGAGCATCAGGTGGTCGTGGGGAAAAAAATATTGCACCTAAGTCTGGAGCTGTGGAGCCAGGTTCGTCGTCCGGCTACACAAGGCCTCGAACGCTCCCTTTTCTGGGATTAGGAAAACCGCTTTTAAAGCCGGAGCAGCAAGAGCAAGTTTTGGCTTATCTTGCTGACTCAGCCTCTAGCTCTTTTGCCTCCTCTCGTGAAACTGGTAAAAGTAAAAGCAGCGCGTCGTTAGTGGATGTTCACGGTCAGGGACAAGTCACTTCCTTGTCCTCTTCAGCAAAAACAACAACAGAGAAGAATGCAGCAGGCGACACAACGGGTTACTCCATGGAGCTCTTTACACATACCGTCCCTGGCTTAGAAAGTGAAGCAGTTAACAGTCCATGCCCATTACAAGTTGAATCTGACATGGAGTGCACTGACGCACAGCCACAGCCAGACTACTATGCTGGTCCTTTGACTCAGACCACAACATTGCCCTCGCAGGGTGCTGATCAAGAATCAGACCCTGATGAGACTATGTTGCCCCATCACGAACGCTATACCACCGAACGACACGGTGACACAGACGAAGTTGCGCAGGAGGTACAAGAAGAGTTATTAGATGACCCAGTTCTTGACCCCGATTGGCAGCCATTGGGGGAACAGGGTGCAGGCGGCAGCAGTTCTGAAGCAGAGGAGGAGGAGGGGCCGCAGCAGGCATCAACATCGCCACAGGTTCCATCTGCCGGGCCCGTATCTTGCCCAAAACGCGTGGCAAAGCCAAAACCTGGTGGAGGACAGCGTGGCCATCCGGTTAAAGCTCAGTCTGCAATGCCTGAAAAGGTATCCGATGCTAGAAAGAGTGCAGTCTGGCATTTTTTTAAACAACATCCAATTGATCAGCGCAAAGTCATCTGTCAAAAATGTTCTACTTCCTTAAGCAGAGGTCAGAATCTGAAAAGTCTCAATACTAGTTGCATGCATAGACATTTAACCACCATGCATTTGAAAGCTTGGACTAACTACCAAACGTCCCTTAAGGTTGTTGCACCCTCGGCCAATGAAGCTAGTCATCAACGCAACATCCCTTCCGGCAGTGTAGGACCACCATTTAGCGCACCACCTGCTGTATCTGTGCAGGTATCTTTGCCAGGCCAAAGCAGTCAGGGTCAGGGAATCACCAGTTTCGTAGTAGGAAACACTGCATCTAGGGCACCGGCGGCAACAATACCATCTCCCACCGTCTCTCAGTCTGCCATGTCCACCGGCACCCCCGCTAGTTCCACGATCTCCAGCTCTCCAGTCCAGCTCACCCTACATGAGACTATGGTTAGAAAAAGGAAATACTTAGCCTCGCATCCGCGTACACAGGGTTTGAACGCCCACATAGCTAGACTAATCTCGTTAGAGATGATGCCCTACCGGTTAGTTGAAAGCGAAGCTTTCAAAGACCTGATGGACTACGCTGTACCACGCTACGAGCTACCCAGTCGACACTTTTTTTCCAGAAAAGCCATCCCAGCCCTCCACCAGCATGTTAAAGAGCGCATCGTCCATGCACTCAGGCAATCTGTGAGCACAAAGGTGCACCTGACAACAGATGCATGGACCAGTAGGCATGGCCAGGGACGTTACGTGTCCATCACGGCACACTGGGTAAATGTGGTGGATTCAGGGTCCACAGGGGACAGCAAGTTTGGGACAGTTCTGCCTAGCCCACGGTCTAGTAAACAGTTGTCTGTAGCCGTTCGCACCCCCTCCTCCTCCTCCTCCTCCTCGTCCTCCTGCAGAAGCAAGAGCTCGTCCACAGACCGCAGTCGCACAAACACTCCATCCGCACCTGCCACTGTTGCACACCAGGTCTCCCATTATGGGGCAGCTACTGGCAAATGTCAGCAGGCTGTATTGGCTATGAAGTGTTTGGGCGACAATAGACACACCGCGGAAGTTCTGTCCGAGTTCTTGCAGCAAGAAACGCAGTCGTGGCTGGGCACTGTAGATCTTGAGGCAGGCAAGGTAGTGAGTGATAACGGAAGGAATTTCATGGCCGCCATCTCCCTTTCCCAACTGAAACACATTCCTTGCCTGGCTCACACCTTAAACCTGGTGGTGCAGTGCTTCCTGAAAAGTTATCCGGGGTTATCCGACCTGCTCCTCAAAGTGCGTGGACTTTGCGCACATATCCGCCGTTCGCCTGTACACTCCAGCCGTATGCAGACCTATCAGCGTTCTTTGAACCTTCCCCAGCATCGCCTAATCATAGACGTTGCAACAAGGTGGAACTCAACACTGCACATGCTTCAGAGACTGTGCGAACAGAGGCGGGCTGTTATGTTTTTGTGGGAGGATACACATACACGGGCAGGCAGTAGGATGGCAGACATGGAGTTGTCAGGTGTGCAGTGGTCGAAGATTCAAGACATGTGTCAAGTCCTTCAGTGTTTTGAGGAATGCACACGGCTGGTTAGTGCAGACAACGCCATAATAAGCATGAGCATCCCCCTAATGCGTCTGCTGATGCAAAGTTTGACGCACATAAAGGATCAGGCGTCTGCACCAGAGGAAGAGGAAAGCCTTGATGACAGTCAGCGATTGTCTGGTCAGGGCAGTGTACATGACGAGGTACCGGGCGAAGAGGAGGTGGAGGATGAGGAGGATGATGGGGATGAGTATATTTTTAATGAGGAAGCTTTCCCGGGGGCACGGGAAATTGGTGGCGTGGCAAGGCCGGGTTCTGGTTTTTTGAGGGACGCAAGTGACGTAGATTTGCCTGCAACTGCCCCTCAACCAAGCACAACCGCAGATTTGACAACGGGAACTTTGGCCCACATGGCGGATTATGCCTTGCGTATCCTCAAAAGGGACACACGCATTACAAAAATGATGAACGATGACGATTACTGGTTGGCCTGCCTCCTTGATCCTCGCTATAAAGGCAAATTGCAAAATATTATGCCACATGAGAACTTGGAACTAATATTAGCAACAAAACAATCAACTCTTGTTGACCGTTTGCTTCTGGCATTCCCTGCACACAGCGCCCGTGATCGTTCTCACACGAGCTCCAGGGGCCAGCAGACCAGAGGTGTTAGAGGGGCAGAAATCAGAAGTGGCGTTGGCCAGAGGGGTTTTCTGACCAGGTTGTGGAGTGATTTTTCTATGACCGCAGACAGGACAGGTACTGCAGCATCAATTCAAAGTGACAGGAGACAACATTTGTCCAGTATGGTTACAAACTATTTTTCATCCCTTATCGACGTTCTCCCTCAACCGTCATTCCCATTTGATTACTGGGCATCCAAATTAGACACCTGGCCAGAATTGGCAGAATATGCATTGCAGGAGCTTGCTTGCCCGGCAGCTAGTGTCCTATCAGAAAGAGTATTCAGTGCTGCAGGTTCAATACTAACAGAAAAAAGGACTCGTCTGGCTACCCAAAATGTAGATGATCTAACCTTCATTAAAATGAACCACAACTGGATTTCAAAATCTTTTGCCCCACCCTGCCCGGCTGACACCTAGCTTTCCTATGAAAAGGTCTTGCCTGTGGACTATTCTGAATGACTTTTCCAATCTCGTAATTTTCTTCACCTGATTGTCCAGCATACGACATGTTTCCACCTCACGAAATGGCCAAACTCCCCACACGGGGCCGTGCTATCGCCACTTTGCGCTTGGACCCTTGAGAGTGCTGTTTGTCTGAAGAGGTGGGTGTGGCCGCTTTTGGTCGACGGCACTGCCACTGGGTCCCTCATAGTACAATAAAGTGTCTCTGGCGGTGGTGGTGCGCACCCAACGTCAGACACACCGTTGTAATATGAGGGGCCCTGTGCCTGTACCGCCGGCCACAAGACAGTTCCCCCCCCAGCTCAAACAGTGCTCTACCACTAGCAAAATTATCTCTCACAGCTTCACCAATGTGTAGTCTAGGCGCTGACATCCTTCAATGCCTGGCACTGACAATACCATTGTTTTGACATTTTTGTTATGTTAGGCCTTCGAAGCCTGTCTGCGGTCCCTTCTTTCTACAACTACTACACTGACCAGGCCACTGCTGGCCGTGTTACCCTGGAACCAATTTAAAAGTGCCTACAGTCAGCCCAATTTTGTTATGTTAGGCCTTCGAAGACTGTCTGCCGTCACTCCTTCCACTAGACTTCCACTGACCATACACTGCTGCCCATGTACCCCTGGAACCAATTTAAAGTGCCTACAGCCAGCCCAATTTTGTTATGTTAGGCCTTCGAAGCCTGTCTGCGGTCACTCCTTCCACTAGACTTCCACTGACCAGACCACTGCTGCCCGTGTACCCCTGCAACCAATTTAAAAGTGCCTACAGCCAGCCCAAGTTTGTTATGTTAGGCCTTCGAAGCCTGTCTGCGGTCACTCCTTCCACTAGACTTCCACTGACCAGACCACTGCTGCCCGTGTACCCCTGGAACCAATTTAAAAGTGCCTACAGCCAGCCCAAGTTTGTTATGTTAGGCCTTCGAAGCCTGTCTGCGGTCACTCCTTCCACTAGACTTCCACAGACCAGACCACTGCTGCCCGTGTACCCCTGGAACCAATTTAAAAGTGCCTACAGCCAGCCCAAGTTTGTTATGTTAGGCCTTGGAAGCCTGTCTGCGGTCACTCCTTCCACTAGACTTCCACTGACCAGACCACTGCTGCCCGTGTAGCCCTGGAACCAATTTAAAAGTGCCTACAGCCAGCCCAAGTTTGTTATGTTAGGCCTTGGAAGCCTGTCTGCGGTCACTCCTTCCACTAGACTTCCACTGACCAGACCACTGCTGCCCGTGTACCCCTGGAACCAATTTAAAAGTGCCTACAGCCAGCCCAAGTTTGTTATGTTAGGCCTTGGAAGCCTGTCTGCGGTCACTCCTTCCACTAGACTTCCACTGACCAGACCACTGCTGCCCGTGTACCCCTGGAACCAATTTAAAAGTGCCTACAGCCAGCCCAAGTTTGTTATGTTAGGCCTTCGAAGCCTGTCTGCGGTCACTCCTTCCACTAGACTTCCACAGACCAGACCACTGCTGCCCGTGTACCCCTGGAACCAATTTAAAAGTGCCTACAGCCAGCCCAAGTTTGTTATGTTAGGCCTTGGAAGCCTGTCTGCGGTCACTCCTTCCACTAGACTTCCACTGACCAGACCACTGCTGCCCGTGTACCCCTGGAACCAATTTAAAAGTGCCTACAGCCAGCCCAAGTTTGTTATGTTAGGCCTTCGAAGCCTGTCTGCGGTCACTCCTTCCACTAGACTTCCACTGACCAGACCACTGCTGCCCGTGTACCCCTGGAACCAATTTAAAAGTGCCTACAGCCAGCCCAAGTTTGTTATGTTAGGCCTTCGAAGCCTGTCTGCGGTCACTCCTTCCACTAGACTTCCACAGACCAGACCACTGCTGCCCGTGTACCCCTGGAACCAATTTAAAAGTGCCTACAGCCAGCCCAAGTTTGTTATGTTAGGCCTTGGAAGCCTGTCTGCGGTCACTCCTTCCACTAGACTTCCACTGACCAGACCACTGCTGCCCGTGTACCCCTGGAACCAATTTAAAAGTGCCTACAGCCAGCCCAAGTTTGTTATGTTAGGCCTTGGAAGCCTGTCTGCGGTCACTCCTTCCACTAGACTTCCACTGACCAGACCACTGCTGCCCGTGTACCCCTGGAACCAATTTAAAAGTGCCTACAGCCAGCCCAAGTTTGTTATGTTAGGCCTTGGAAGCCTGTCTGCGGTCACTCCTTCCACTAGACTTCCACTGACCAGACCACTGCTGCCCGTGTACCCCTGGAACCAATTTAAAAGTGCCTACAGCCAGCCCAAGTTTGTTATGTTAGGCCTTCGAAGCCTGTCTGCGGTCACTCCTTCCACTAGACTTCCACAGACCAGACCACTGCTGCCCGTGTACCCCTGGAACCAATTTAAAAGTGCCTACAGCCAGCCCAAGTTTGTTATGTTAGGCCTTCGAAGCCTGTCTGCGGTCACTCCTTCCACTAGACTTCCACTGACCAGACCACTGCTGCCCGTGTACCCCTGGAACCAATTTAAAAGTGCCTACAGCCAGCCCAAGTTTGTTATGTTAGGCCTTCGAAGCCTGTCTGCGGTCACTCCTTCCACTAGACTTCCACAGACCAGACCACTGCTGCCCGTGTACCCCTGGAACCAATTTAAAAGTGCCTACAGCCAGCCCAAGTTTGTTATGTTAGGCCTTGGAAGCCTGTCTGCGGTCACTCCTTCCACTAGACTTCCACTGACCAGACCACTGCTGCCCGTGTACCCCTGGAACCAATTTAAAAGTGCCTACAGCCAGCCCAAGTTTGTTATGTTAGGCCTTGGAAGCCTGTCTGCGGTCACTCCTTCCACTAGACTTCCACTGACCAGACCACTGCTGCCCGTGTACCCCTGGAACCAATTTAAAAGTGCCTACAGCCAGCCCAAGTTTGTTATGTTAGGCCTTGGAAGCCTGTCTGCGGTCACTCCTTCCACTAGACTTCCACTGACCATACACTGCTGCCCATGTACCCCTGGAACAAATTTAAAAGTGCCTACAGCCAGCCCAAGTTTGTTATGTTAGGCCTTCGAAGCCTGTCTGCGTCCCGTTCTTTCAACTACAACTACACTGACCAGGCCACTGATGGCCGTGTTCCCCTGGAACCAATTTTAACTTGCCTACAGCCAGCCCTATGTTATTATGTTAGGCCTTCGAAGCCTGTCTGCGTCCCGTTCTTTCAACTACAACTACACTGACCAGGCCACTGATGGCCGTGTTCCCCTGGAACCAATTTTAACTTGCCTACAGCCAGCCCAATGTTAGGCCTTTGATGCCTGTCTGCCGTCACTCCTTCCACTAGGCCTCCACTGACCTGTCTATTGCTGCCCGTGTACCCCTTGAACCAACATCATTAAATATAAAAAAAATTAATTTGATTATAAAAAATAAGATCGTGTTGAGATCTCAAATGCAGACATTTTAACAATCAAAACAAACACACAACAAATATCTGGAACTGTACTACAAAGGTCCAACAGCTACAATTTCTTTCTCCTGCAAGAAGTTAACTGAAAGTTTTTTGGAGTTGTTAACACAGATATGGCATCCACCGAGTGTTGTCCTGTCGCGTCTCCTTTAAATTATTTCCAATAAGATGTTAAACTATTAATTTAATAAAATCAATAATTAAAAAAATAATTGAGTAAGTCAAAAGCACATTGCAAATAAACATTAATTACAAATCAAGAAGCATGGCGCGTCCGAGGGTGAGTAGATACCGAATAAGAATATAATCACCCTCGGACGCGCAATGCTTATTTACAACAGCCTTCCTTCCTAAGAATCAGCCCTTCCGTGGTGTAGAGAGAGGTTGTGTTACACTCCAAGGTGTTCCCCAGGTTGCCTTTCCTGAGCTTCGATCTTCCGGCTCTCGTTTAGTAGCTGTTGGAAACTACGCTGCATTAGGCCTACTAATTGTGTATGGGTGAAACAGTGGCGCATCTGCGGTCCCTCCTTCCACTAGGCCTCCACTGACCTGTCTACTGCGGCCCGTGTACCCCTTGAACCAACCTAATAAAATATTTAAAAAATTAATTTGATTATAAAAAATAAGATCGTGTTGAGATCTCAAATGCAGACATTTTAACAATCAAAACAAACACACAACAAATATCTGGAACTGTACTACAAAGGTCCAACAGCTACAATTTCTTTCTCCTGCAAGAAGTTAACTGAAAGTTTTTTGGAGTTGTTAACACAGATATGGCATCCACCGAGTGTTGTCCTGTCGCGTCTCCTTTAAATTATTTCCAATAAGATGTTAAACTATTAATTTAATAAAATCAATAATTAAAAAAAAAATTGAGTAAGTCAAAAGCACATTGCAAATAAACATTAATTACAAATCAAGAAGCATGGCGCGTCAGAGGGTGAGTAGATACCGAATAAGAATATAATCACCCTCGGACGCGCAATGCTTATTTACAACAGCCTTCCTTCCTAAGAATCAGCCCTTCCGTGGTGTAGAGAGAGGTTGTGTTACACTCCAAGGTGTTCCCCAGGTTGCCTTTCCTGAGCTTCGATCTTCCGGCTCTCGTTTAGTAGCTGTTGGAAACTACGCTGCATTAGGCCTACTAATTGTGTATGGGTGAAACAGTGGCGCATCTGCGGTCCCTCCTTCCACTAGGCCTCCACTGACCTGTCTACTGCGGCCCGTGTACCCCTTGAACCAACCTAATAAAATATTTAAAAAATTAATTTGATTATAAAAAATAAGATCGTGTTGAGATCTCAAATGCAGACATTTTAACAATCAAAACAAACACACAACAAATATCTGGAACTGTACTACAAAGGTCCAACAGCTACAATTTCTTTCTCCTGCAAGAAGTTAACTGAAAGTTTTTTGGAGTTGTTAACACAGATATGGCATCCACCGAGTGTTGTCCTGTCGCGTCTCCTTTAAATTATTTCCAATAAGATGTTAAACTATTAATTTAATAAAATCAATAATTAAAAAAATAATTGAGTAAGTCAAAAGCACATTGCAAATAAACATTAATTACAAATCAAGAAGCATGGCGCGTCCGAGGGTGAGTAGATACCGAATAAGAATATAATCACCCTCGGACGCGCAATGCTTATTTACAACAGCCTTCCTTCCTAAGAATCAGCCCTTTCGTGGTGTAGAGAGAGGTTGTGTTACACTCCAAGGTGTTCCCCGGGTTGCCTTTCATGAGCTTCGATCTTCCGGCTCTCGTTTAGTAGTTGGTGGAAACTACGCTGCATTAGGCCTACAAATTTGGTATGGGGTGTAGAGACAGGTTGTGTTACACTCCAAGGTTTTCACCAGGTTGCCTTTCCTGAGCTTCGATCTTCATGCTCTCGTTTAGTAGTTGTAGAAAAGTACGCTGCATTAGGCCTACAAAATGGGTATGGGGTGGAGAGAGATGGTGTGTTACACTCCAAGGTGTTCCCCAGGTTGCCTTTCCTGAGCTTCGATCTTCATGCTCTCGTTTAGTAGGTGTCGGAAAGTAGGCTGCATTAGGCCTACAAATTGGGTATGGGGTGGAGAGAGATGGTGTGTTACACTCCAAGGTGTTCCCCAGGTTTCCTTGCCATTGCTTCGGTCTTCCGACTCTCGTTTAGTAGTTGTAGAAAAGTACACAGCATTAGGCCTACAAAATGGGTATGGGGTGGAGAGAGATAGTGTGTTACACTCCAAGGTGTTCCCCAGGTTGCCTTTCCTGAGCTTCAATCTTCATGCTCTCGTTTAGTAGGTGTCGGAAAGTAGGCTGCATTAGGCCTAAAAAATGGGGAATGGGGTGGAGAGAGATGGTGTGTTACACTCCAAGGTGTTCCCCAGGTTTCCTTGCCGTTGCTTCGGTCTTCCGACTCTCGTTTAGTAGTTGTAGAAAAGTACACTGCATTAGGCCTAAAAAATGGGTATGGGGTGGAGAGAGATGGTGTGTTACACTCCAAGGTGTTCCCCAGGTTGCCTTTCCTGAGCTTCGATCTTCATGCTCTCGTTTTGTAGGTGTCGGAAAGTAGGCTGCATTAGGCCTACAAATTGGGTATGGGGTGGAGAGAGATGGTGTGTTACACTCCAAGGTGTTCCCCAGGTTTCCTTGCCATTGCTTCGGTCTTCCGACTCTCGTTTAGTAGTTGTAGAAAAGTACACAGCATTAGGCCTACAAAATGGGTATGGGGTGGAGAGAGATGGTGTGTTACACTCCAAGGTGTTCCCCAGGTTGCCTTTCCTGAGCTTCTATCTTCAGGCTCTCATTAAATTGTGGTTAAATGGAACAACTGCATTTGGCGTACTAGTTGGTTTGGGGCCTACTATCGGTGTCTGCCACTCCTTGCTGTTCTCCTGGTTTCCTGTCCTGAAATTCCATTTTCAGCCTCTCGTTAAGTAGTTGTTAATGTTAGACTGCATTTGGCCTACTAGTTGGGTTGGGGCCTACTATCGGTGTCTGCCACTCCTTGCTGTTCTCCTCCACTGAACAAAGCTGTGCCGCCTGTTTACTACGGTTGCCAATTTTGAACTGCATTTCGACTACTTACTGATTTGGCCCTACTCTCTGTGTCAGCCTCTCATTCCAGTTGTCCTCCACTGCAATGCCCCCTGGTTATTCCTGTGTTACCAATTTTGAACTGCATTTAGCCCACTTTCTTCTTTGGGCCTATATCTGTGTTTCCACTTCATCGTGCCCATTGCCCAGCCAGTGATAGATGAGTCTGCTGGTACATTGACCCATAACGCAACATTCCCCGTGCACGCTACACAACAACATTGTGACCCTGCTGAAAGTCAGGTTGCTCTTCCCGCATACCATACCACCTTACACGGGGACAAAGAGGAAGGTGCAGATGAAAGTGCAGGTTCCTTCATCAGGTGGGGGGAGGAATACTAGTTGGCGACGTCACTGGCACAGGGCCTCTCATAGTACGCAAAAGTGTTGCTGCCGGTGGGAGGCGCCCCCGCCGTGCAAACACACCGCTGTACTTTGAGGGGCCCTGTGCCAGTGCCAATGCCAACGAGTGGGCCCCCCCTGCTTGCTCAGGTTCACAGCACTTGCAAAGTTGAAATACTTACCTCTCCCTGCTCCACTGCCGTGACGTGGTCCAGATTTCCTGGGCCCACTAATTACTTGAACCAGCCCTACCCCCCACAACTTTAGCCAAATGACCCCCAATTTCAAATGCCTTCCAATTATTATAAGGTAAATTACGCTTGACAAGCTTCATTAAGAAGAATGGATGGTTTTGACATTAAAATGGGCACTCTAGGTGTTTTCCTGGCCCCCACTCACTGCCGACTATGCTGCCCCATTGACTTGCATTGGGTTTCGTGTTTCGGTCGATCCCGACTTTACGTCATAATCGGCCGATTTCACTCGACCCGACTTTGGACATAGTCGGGTTTCGCAAAACCCGGCTCGACTCTAAAAAGGTCAAGGTCGCTCAACTCTACAGGTTCCATCTGCCGGGCCCGTATCTTGGCCAAAACGCGTGGCAAAGTCAAAACCTGTTGGAGGACAGCGTGGCCATCCGGTTAAAGCTCAGTCTGCAATGCCTGAAAAGGTATCCGATGCTAGAAAGAGTGCAGTCTGGCATTTTTTTAAACAACATCCAATTGATCAGCACAAAGTAATCTGTCAAAAATGTTCAACTACCTTAAGCAGAGGGCAGAATCTGAAAAGTCTCAATACAAGTTGCATGCATAGACATTTAACCACCATGCATTTGCAAGCTTGGACTAACTACCAAACGTCCCTTAAGGTTGTAGCACCCTCGGCCAATGAAGCTACTCATCAACGCAACATCCCTTCCGGCAGTGTAGGGCCACCATTTTCTGCACCACCTGCAGTATCTGTGCAGGTTTCTTTGCCAGGCCAAAGCAGTCAGGGTCAGGGAATCTCCAGTTTCGTAGTAGGAAACACTGCATCTAGGGCACCGGCGGCAACAATACCATCTCCCACCGTCTCTCAGTCTGCCATGTCCACCGGCACCCCCGCTAGTTCCACGATCTCCAGCTCTCCAGTCCAGCTCACCCTACATGAGACTATGGTTAGAAAAAGGAAGTACTTAGCCTCACATCCGCGTACACAGGGTTTGAACGCCCACATAGCTAGACTAATCTCGTTAGAGATGATGCCCTGCCGGTTAGTTGAAAGCGAAGCTTTCAAAGACCTGATGGACTACGCTGTACCACGCTACGAGCTACCCAGTCGACACTTTTTTTCCAGAAAAGCCATCCCAGCCCTCCACCAGCATGTTAAAGAGCGCATCGTCCATGCACTCAGGCAATCTGTGAGCACAAAGGTGCACCTGACAACAGATGCATGGACCAGTAGGCATGGCCAGGGACGTTACGTGTCCATCACGGCACACTGGGTAAATGTGGTGGATTCAGGGTCCACAGGGGACAGCAAGTTTGGGACAGTTCTGCCTAGCCCACGGTCTAGGAAACAGTTGGCTGTAGCCGTTCGCACCCCCTCCTCCTCCTCCTCCTCCTCGTCCTCCTGCAGAAGCGAGAGCTCGTCCACAGACCGCAGTCGCACAACCACTCCATCCGCAGCTGCCACTGTTGCACACCAGGTCTCCCATTATGGGGCAGCTACTGGCAAACGTCAGCAGGCTGTATTGGCTATGAAGTGTTTGGGCGACAACAGACACACCGCGGAAGTTCTGTCCGAGTTCTTGCAGCAAGAAACGCAGTCGTGGCTGGGCACTGTAGATCTTGAGGCAGGCAAGGTAGTGAGTGATAATGGAAGGAATTTCATGGCTGCCATCTCCCTTTCCCAACTGAAACACATTCCTTGCCTGGCTCACACCTTAAACCTGGTGGTGCAGTGCTTCCTGAAAAGTTATCCGGGGTTATCCGACCTGCTCCTCAAAGTGCGTGGACTTTGCGCACATATCCGCCGTTCGCCTGTACACTCCAGCCGTATGCAGACCTATCAGCGTTCTTTGAACCTTCCCCAGCATCGCCTAATCATAGACGTTGTTACAAGGTGGAACTCAACACTGCACATGCTTCAGAGACTGTGCGAACAGAGGCGGGCTGTTATGTTTTTGTGGGAGGATACACATACACGGGCAGGCAGTAGGATGGCAGACATGGAGTTGTCAGGTGTGCAGTGGTCGAAGATTCAAGACATGTGTCAAGTCCTTCAGTGTTTTGAGGAATGCACACGGCTGGTTAGTGCAGACAACGCCATAATAAGCATGAGCATCCCCCTAATGTGTCTGCTGATGCAAAGTTTGACGCACATAAAGGATCAGGCGTCTGCACCAGAGGAAGAGGAAAGCCTTGATGACAGTCAGCCATTGTCTGGTCAGGGCAGTGTACAGGACGAGGTAGCGGGCGAAGAGGAGGTGGAGGATGAGGAGGATGATGGGGATGAGTATATTTTTAATGAGGAAGCTTTCCCGGGGTCATTGGAAATTGGTGGCGTGGCAAGGGCGGGTTCTGGTTTTTTGAGGGACACAAGTGACGTAGATTTGCCTGCAACTGCCCCTCAACCAAGCACAACCGCAGATTTGACAACTGGAACTTTGGCCCACATGGCGGATTATGCCTTGCGTATCCTCAAAAGGGACACACGCATTACAAAAATGATGAACGATGACGATTACTGGTTGGCCTGCCTCCTTGATCCTCGCTATAAAGGCAAATTGCAAAATATTATGCCACATGAGAACTTGGAACTAATATTAGCAACAAAACAATCAACTCTTGTTGACCGTTTGCTTCTGGCATTCCCTGCACACAGCGCCCGTGATCGTTCTCACACGAGCTCCAGGGACCAGCAGACCAGAGGTGTTAGAGGGGCAGAAATCAGAAGTGGCGTTGGCCAGAGGGGTTTTCTGACCAGGTTGTGGAGTGATTTTGCTATGACCGCAGACAGGACAGGTACTGCAGCATCAATTCAAAGTGACAGGAGACAACATTTGTCCAGTATGGTTACAAACTATTTTTCATCCCTTATCGACGTTCTCCCTCAACCGTCATTCCCATTTGATTACTGGGCATCCAAATTAGACACCTGGCCAGAATTGGCAGAATATGCATTGCAGGAGCTTGCTTGCCCGGCAGCTAGTGTCCTATCAGAAAGAGTATTCAGTGCTGCAGGTTCAATACTAACTGAAAAAAGGACTCGTCTGGCTACCCAAAATGTAGATGATCTAACCTTCATTAAAATGAACCACAACTGGATTTCGAAATCTTTTGCCCCACCTTGCCCTGCTGACACCTAACTTTCCTATGAAAAGGTCTTGCCTGTGGACTCTTCTGAATGACTTTTCCAATCTCGTAATTTTCTGCACCTGATTGTCCAGCATACGACATGTTTACTCCTAACAAAATGGCCAAACTCCCCACACGGGGCCGTGGTATCGCCACTTTGCGCCAGCACCCGTGAGAGTGCTGTTTGTCTGAAGAGGTGGGTGTGCCCGCTTTTGGTCGACGGCACTGCCACTGGGTCCCTCATAGTACAATAAAGTGTCTCTGGTGGTGGTGGTGCGCACCCAACGTCAGACACACCATTGTAATATGAGGGGCCCTGGGCCTGTACCGCCGGCCACAAGACAGTTTCCCCCCCCCAGCTCAAACAGTGCTCTACCACTAGCAAAATTATCTCTCACAGCTTCACCAATGTTTAGTCTATGCGCTGACATCCTTCAATGCCTGGCACTGACAATACCATTGTTTTGACATTTTTGTTATGTTAGGCCTTCGAAGCCTGTCTGCGGTCCGTTCTTTCTACAACTACTACACTGACCAGGCCACTGCTGGCCGTGTTCCCCTGGAACCAATTTAAACTTGCCTACAGCCAGCCCAATTTTGTTTTGTTAGGCCTTCTTAGCCTGTCTGCCGTCACTCCTTCCACTAGACTTCCACTGACCAGACCACTGTTGCCCGTGTACCCCTGGAACCAATTTTAAATTGCCAACAGCCAAATGTTATTATGTTAGGCCTTTGATGCCTGTCTGCCGTCACTCCTTCCACTAGACTTCCACTGACCAGACCACTGTTGCCCGTGTACCCCTGGAACCAATTTTAAATTGCCAACAGCCCAATGTTATGATGTTAGGCCTTTGATGCCTGTCTGCCGTCACTCCTTCCACTAGGCCTCCACTGACCTGTCTACTGCTGCCCGTGTTCCCATGGAACCAATTGTAAATTGCCTACAGCCAGCCCATTTTATTACGTTAGGCCTTCGAAGCCTGTCTGCGGTCCCTCCTTCCACTAGGCCTCCACTTACCTGTCTACTGCTGCCCGTGTTCCCCTGGAACCAATTTTAAATTGCCTACAGGCAGCCCAATTTATTATGTTAGGCCTTCGAAGCCTGTCTGCGGTCCCTCCTTCCACTAGGCCTCCACTTACCTGTCTACTGCTGCCCGTGTTCCCCTGGAACCAATTTTAAATTGCCTACAGCCAGCCCATTTTATTATGTTAGGCCTTCGAAGCCTGTCTGCGGTCCCTCCTTCCACTAGGCCTCCACTGACCTGTCTACTGCTGCCCGTGTTCCCCTGGAACCAATTTTAAATTGCCTACAGCCAGCCCATTTTATTATGTTAGGCCTTCGAAGCCTGTCTGCGGTCCCTCCTTCCACTAGGCCTCCACTTACCTGTCTACTGCTGCCCGTGTTCCCCTGGAACCAATTTTAAATTGCCTACAGGCAGCCCAATTTATTATGTTAGGGCTTCGAAGCCTGTCTGCGGTCCCTCCTTCCACTAGGCCTCCACTGACCTGTCTACTGCTGCCCGTGTTCCCCTGGAACCAATTTTAAACTGCCTACAGGCAGCCCAATTTATTATGTTAGGGCTTCGAAGCCTGTCTGCGGTCCCTCCTTCCACTAGGCCTCCACTGACCTGTCTACTGCTGCCCGTGTACCCCTTGAACCAACATCATAAAATAAAAAAAAAAGTATTTTGCTTATAAAAAAGAAAATACTGGTGAGATATCAAATGCAGACATTTTAACATTAAAAACAAACACACAACTAAAATCTGGTACAGTACTAAAAATGGCCACCAGCTACAATTACTTTATCCTGCAAGTATTTAACTGAAAGGTTTTTTAAATTGAAAACACAGATATGGCATCCACCGAGTGTTGTCCTGTCGCGTCTTTTTTATATTATTGCCGAGAAGATGCAAAACAATGAAAATAATAAAATCATTAATTACCAAAATAATAGAGAAAGTCAACACCACATTGCAAATAAACATTCATTCCAAATAAAGAAGCAGGGCGCGTCCGAGGGTGAGTATACACCTAATAAGAATATAATCACCCTCGGACGCGCAATGCTTATTTCCAACAGCCTTCCTTCCTAAGAATCAGCCCTTCCGTGGTGTAGAGAGACGTTGTGTTACACTTCAAGGTGTTCCCCAGGTTGTCTTTCCTGAGCTTCGATCTTCCGGCTCTCGTTTAGTAGTTCTTGGAAACTACACTGCATTCGGCCTTCAAATTGGGTATGGGGTGTAGAGAGAGGGTGTGTTACACTCCAAGGTGTTCCCCAGGTTGCCTTTCCTGAGCTTCGATCTTCCGGCTCTCGTTTAGTAGTTGTTGGAAACTACGCAGCATTAGGCCTTCAAATTGGGTATGGGGTGTAGAGAGAGGGTGTGTTACACTCCAAGGTGTTCCCCAGGTTGCCTTTCCTGAGCTTCGATCTTCCGGCTCTCGTTTAGTAGTTCTTGGAAACTACACTGCATTAGGCCTTCAAATTGGGTATGGGGTGTAGAGAGAGGGTGTGTTACACTCCAAGGTGTTCCCCAGGTTGCCTTTCCTGAGCTTCGATCTTCCGGCTCTCGTTTAGTAGTTCTTGGAAACTACACTGCATTAGGCCTACAAATTGGGTATGGGGTGGAGAGAGATGGTGTGTTACACTCCAAGGTGTTCCCCAGGTTTCCTTGCCATTGCTTCGGTCTTCCGACTCTCGTTTAGTAGTTGTAGAAAAGTACACTGCATTAGGCCTACAAAATGGGTATGGGGTGGAGAGAGATGGTGTGTTAAATGGAACAACTGCATTTGGCGTACTAGTTGGTTTGGGGCCTACTATCGGTGTCTGCCACTCCTTGCTGTTCTCCTGGTTTCCTGTCCTGAAATTCCATTTTCAGGCTCTCGTTAAGTAGTTGTTAATGTTAGACTGCATTTGGCCTACTAGTTGGGTTGGGGCCTACTATCGGTGTCTGCCACTCCTTGCTGTTCTCCTCCACTGAACAAAGCTGTGCCGCCTGTTTACTACGGTTGCCAATTTTGAACTGCATTTCGACTACTTACTGATTTGGCCCTACTCTCTGTGTCAGCCTCTCATTCCAGTTGTCCTCCACTGCAATGCCCCCTGGTTATTCCTGTGTTACCAATTTTGAACTGCATTTAGCCCACTTTATTCTTTGGGCCTATATCTGTGTTTCCACTTCATCGTGCCCATTGCCCAGCCAGTGATAGATGAGTCTGCTGGTACATTGACCCATAACGCAACATTCCCCGTGCATGCTACACAACAACATTGTGACCCTGCTGAAAGTCAGGTTGCTCTTCCCGCATACCATACCACCTTACACGGGGACAAAGAGGAAGGTGCAGATGAAAGTGCAGGTTCCTTCATCAGGTGGGGGGAGGAATACTAGTTGGCGACGTCACTGGCACAGGGCCTCTCATAGTACGCAAAAGTGTTGCTGCCGGTGGGAGGCGCCCCCGCCGTGCAAACACACCGCTGTACTTTGAGGGGCCCTGTGCCAGTGCCAATGCCAACAAGTGGGCCCCCCCTGCTTGCTCAGGATCACAGCACTTGTAAAGTTGAAATACTTACCTCTCCCTGCTCCACTGCCGTGACGTGGTCCAGATTTCCTGGACCCACTAATTACTTGAACCAGCCCTACCCCACACAACTTTAGCCAAATGACCCCCAATTTCAAATGCCTTCCAATTATTATAAGGTAAATTACGCTTGACAAGCTTCATTAAGAAGAATGGATGGTTTTGACATTAAAATGGGCACTCTAGGTGTTTTCCTGGCCCCCACTCACTGCCGACTATGCTGCCCCATTGACTTGCATTGGGTTTCGTGTTTCGGTCGATCCCGACTTTTCGCCATAATCGGCCGATTTCACTCGACCCGACTTTTGAGATAGTCGGGTTTCGCGAAACCCGGCTCGACTCTAAAAAGGTCAAGGTTGCTCAACTCTAGTCATCAGGCCAAAATCACCAGGGTATGTGAACTTTTGATCAGGGTTATTTAGATGTTTTGGGTTGTCATTATGATTTAAAAAGAGAAAGCACAGTAGTTTGACAATAAATGGCTTCACTCAACCACTAACCTTTAGTGGAGAAAAAGTTTTGGTGTTATCATTAATATTATTTGAAAAAAGGCTCAGAAAGCAAAAGTTTTGGTGGGGTATGTATGTAAACCTTTGAGCACAACTATACCTCTACACAGGACAGAACTGCCCATCTGATAGTTCATATACATATATCACGTGATGCAATAATAGTTTCATAAGCTTAGTTATTTTCTGAATGACAAATTGTTGGCCATATAGTATTAATTTTCTAAGTATGGTAATTGAGAAGACTGTCTTGATGTCACTAATAATATTTGATCACTCCAGAGGTGCAAATATTTTCAATCAGCACAAATACAATTTCTTATGGCGATATCATGTGGAGCAGGTTCAGAGTGCAGCTGGATATTTTGAGAACATGCCCCTTCCTCAGGCATGTGAAGTTAATCTTAGACTAAGATTAAATCATAGTGGTGGGAGAGCAAGCTCTGTACTGCTTGATACTTGATCAAGCATCGGGGTGCTCGAGTATCAGGCAGTGTCAAGTATCGTGTGGTGCTTGAGTGCTCGGGTCCCCGTAAAAATCTCATTTGAATAATCTGAGTTACAAGCCACACTGAAGTGGGGTATTCCCCAGTTGGGAATCAGGGACTCCTCTGTCAGCTGGACTCTTTGTGAGCTCTAGAACTCCAGTGACATGTAGAGAGAGACAGGTAAGTGAGAGAGATTATCCTCTGGAAAAATACTCAAGTTTTACATTCACTTCCATTATGCTAGCTTCTTGAGTCGAGCACGTCCGATTGCCCGACGTGTTTGAGTCGAGTACCAATCACTTGAGCATTTCAGTGCTCTATCATCCTTTTTAAATAGCATATGGATGATCATTCAGTGGGTGAGATGAACTGAAATCTAAATTTGGAAATTGTAACCAACTGGGTGGTGGAACCACTGTGCCGTGATCTTAGGAGTGCCTGGAGGGGAGTGATTAGGTGCTTCACCAAGTCTGACCTCGGATGCATGGCAGCTGGCAATACCGCCATCCGAGGAAGGAGAAGGGACCAGGTGCTGCACCACGACTGATCTATGGTACATGGCAGAGGACCCCCAATGGACAGGATACAGGAAAGGCCAGGAATGGTAGACTTAGCAAGTCATGACGGGCACGACTGGTATAGTGACTGACACGACAGACACACAGACAGGCACTGACAAGCACGACTGATATCCAGGCAGGTGGGTACATGCAGAAATGGCTAATATACAAGCAGGCAGACATGGCTGATAGGCAGGCAGTTGGGTACAGATTTTAGACAGGCAGGCACGGTTGATAAACAGGCAGGCAGTTGGGCACGGCAGATATAATGGACATGTAAACTGTAATACAAGAACTAGCAAGTGATTTAGAATCAAATTACAACTTTGAACAGGCACCTCCATGCAGGTGGTCGTACCTTGAATAGTACTTGTCTCCCAGCCATTGGCTGGGAGACCTTATGATTGCACGCAAACATTTTACCAATAGCGAGTACGTGCGCATCCTAAGTAGTGATGAGCGAATTTGTTCGGAAAATGATTGCCAAACATAAATTCTGCATGAATTTGGCACATTCGAATTTGTCTAAAAAGGTATATACCTCGGTATATACAGGTGCGCGCTGGATGTAGCCAGTAAAAAGATCCTGTGTGGAAAACACCAGAAAACAAACTGTCTCTCTATATGATTCAATTATGGGTACAGACCCCCGGTAAACACAAATATATGCAAGGCTAAAAACCCAAGAGGGATTCCTCCAAGTGCAAGCAGGTCTTCTTACCTCCGCTAGTAGGTCTCTTGGAGAATTGAAGACCGCAGTGGTGCCGCTTTTGATTGTGGGATGAATCCAAACAGGAGAGGTATTAATCCAAGTGGGTGGCTGCCCCGGCCGGCAGCAGCCACCACTAACTAACTTTCGGGTAGGAGTGGGATCCTGCAGAGCCGACGCCGCATGTAAGGTAAGCGGTGAGTTCGGATGGTGCGCAGGACCTTCATGACGCGATGGATCCGGAAGTGTGTACGAAGTGTGGTAAGGACCTATCAACCAACGCGTTTCGGAGACTCCTGTCTCCTTCCTCAGGGCAGGTCCTTACCCCATGTTGTTTGTCCTTATATAGCCTCCCATGATATGACTTAATTATTGGAAACTAGTGTTGTTGAGCGATATCTTCCGATATCCAAAAGTATCGGTATCGGATTGGATCCGCCGATATTCAAAAAATATCGGATATCACCGATACCGATACCCAATACCAGTGCAAGTCAATGGGACCAAAATATCGGAATTAAAATAAACCCTTTCTTTCCTTGTAGGTTAATTCTACATGAAGGAAAACAACTAAGAATAATGTAGGATGTATTGGGGGAGGTGGAGGAGACATTAAAGGCATAGAGGTTTAGCCCAATCAAATGGAATAGCAGGAATTAATTTTTTTTTAAGACATTCGGAGTTACAAAGCTATTGACTATGTTACGATTTTTTATATTTAGTCAGATATTTATGTTTCACTACTTCCAAGCTGTTCACCTTCTTTTTAACTTCTTCCACACTTTCTTCTTCATCATCCTCAGCAGCATCATCTTTTCCATCAACTTCTCCTTCACCTTTTTCATCTTCTTCTTTACCTTCTTCGTATTATTTTTTTTTTACATTCTTCATATTCTTTTTATTCAACTATTATTCTTCTTCATAATCAACTTCTTCACCTTCTTCTTCTTCATCATATTCTTATTTGTGACAGCCAGGCCTTCCTGTAGTTGTTATCTATAAAAGTTTGAAGATTCCACCTTCTGTTCTGCCTGTCACAAAAGATTTACAACAGGATTTGTCCGTGTTCAGTTTGGCCTGCAGCAACAGGTTTTTTCCAGGGGCACCCCGAGGAGGAACGGACTCACCCCCATACACTACTTAGTCTTCTTCTGCTTATAATTTAGATATATTTTGCTGATTTTTAGTCTTATGCTTAATGTTCTTCTGCTTTTTGTTCTGCAGCTTCTTGTTCTTCTGCTTCTCGGTCTTCAGGGTCGTCATCTTTAGGGTCTTGAACTTGGAAATGTAGCAGAAGGTACAAGAGCAAAAGACCCTGCAGAGAACCAGCTGACGGTACTGGAATCCGGATGGCTAGCCGAAGGTACAAGAGCCAATGGAACTACCGAGTACCAGCTGACGTTACTGGAACCCGGTTACTAAGCAGGAGGCACCCGTGCCAGAAAGCACTAACAAGGACCACCTGACGTTGGTGGAACTCGGATACACAGAAGGAGGCACCTAAGCCAAAGGCTCTGCCCGGAACCAGCTGACAGTACTGGAACCAGGATGGGGAGCAGAAGGTACAAGAGCAAAAGACCCTGCCGAGAACCAGCTGACGGTACTGGAACCTGGATGGCTAGCCGAAGGTATAAGAGCCAATAGAACAACCGAGGACCAGCAAACGTTACCGGGACCCAGTTACTAAGCAGGAGGTACCCATGCCAGAAAGCACTACTAAGGACCACCTGACATTGGTGGAACTCGGATACCCAGAAGGAGGCACCTAAGCCAAAGGCTCTGCCCGGTACGAGTTGACAGTACTGGAACCAGGATGGGGAGAAGAAGGTACAAAAGCAAAAGACCCTGCTGAGAACCAGCTGATGGTACTGGAACCCGGATAGCTAGCCGAAGGTTCAAGAGCCAATGGAACAACCGAGGACCAGCTAACGATACTGGAACCCGGTTACTAAGCAGGAGGTACCCATGCCAGAAAGCACTACCAAGGACCACCTGACATTGGTAGAACTCGGATACCCAGAAGGAGGCACCTAAGCCAAATGCTCTGCCCGGAACCAGCTGACGGTACTGGAACCAGGATGGGCAGGAGGGACTACCTGTGACAAAGACACTTGTGAGCAGCAACTGGCGGTGTTGTAGCCCAGGGAATCCAGGAGTAGCAGAGTATAGGCTGAGGCTTAATTGGAGCCAGTTGAAAGGGAACCTTTAACCCCCAAAGGTGTTTGCAACTTAAAGAGCCTCCTTGTGCGGCACTAATGCTGCACAAGGAAAAGGTGCCTCTTTTCATTATACTCCTTGTACACGCTGAAGTTAACACTTAGAAAATGTGTCCCCTCATACCCTGAAACCGTCCCAGAGGTGAGACTTTCTTTCTTAATGACATGCAGCACAGCTGTCATTCACACCCCCTTGGTGCCGTGCGCCGCCTCCTCAGCATTGTTTGAATCTGTCCTGGAGCCTGCGCTGTTATGTTATCCCTTGGCCATGCGCAGTTAGCGATGCCCGTCTTCAGACATCATTTGTTGTCAGGCTGGCTGTGCGACTACCCTGCCAGAGATCCCTTCCCCGCCGTGTCTTCTGGTTTATTCACACTGGGGGCCTGGGATTCATGGGCATCCGCAGTGCATATCTTCGCCTCTCACTCATCTCCTTCCGCCTTCTTCAGACTGTGCCGCGCCAGCTGATCCCCAATTGCATGCCACGGCCGTGATGCGGCACAGTCAAAAGAAGGCAGAAGGAGATGAGTGAGAGGCGAAGATATGCCCTGCGCATGCCCATGAATCACAGCCCCGCAGTGTCAATAAATCTGAAGACACTGCGGGGCGTGATCTCGGGTAGGGTGGCCGCACTGGCGCAGCCAGCCTGACAACAAATAATGTCTGAAGACAAGCAGCGCTAACTGCGCAGGGCCAAGGGACAACATAACAGCGCAGGCTCTGGGACAGATTCAAACAATGCTGAGGAGGCGGCGAACGGCACCAAGGGGGTGTGAATGACAGCTGTGTTGCGTCTCATTAAGAAGAAAAGTCCAGCCTTCGGGATGGTTTGAGGGTATGAAGGGACACATTTTATAAGTGTTAACTTCAGCGTGTGCAAGGAGCATAATGAAAAGAGGCACCTTTTCCTTGTGCAGCATTAGTGCCGCACAAGGCGACTCTTTTAGCTACAAACGCCTTTCGGGGGGACAGGTTCCCTTTAATATCTGTTGTAGTGTCAGCGTGGTGGGCGCAGGACACATTGCCGGCTACACAGCAGGGGAACCGCTGACGTTACTGAACCCCACAGACACAGTGGCAAGTGTTTTTCTCTGTGCAGTTAGCACTTCCGAGCACCAACTGGCGGTGTTAGAGCCCAGGGAATGCAGGAGAAGCAGAGTGTAGGCTGAGGCCTAATTGTAGCAAGTTAAAAGGGAACCTTTAACCCCCCCAGGCGTTTGAAACTGAAAGAGCCACCTTGTGCAGCAATAATGCTGCACAAGGAAAAGGTGGCTCTTTTAATTATGCTCCTTGCAAATGCAGAACTAAACACTTTTAAAATGTGTCCACTGATACCATGAAACCATCCCGAAGATGGGACTTTCCTTCGTAATGGGACGCTGCACAGCTGTCATCCCTACTCCCTTGGTGCCGTGTGCCACCTCTTCAGCGTTGTTTGAATCTGTCCTATAGCCTGCGCTGTTATGTTCAACCTTGGCCATGCACAGTTAGCGCTGCCCGTCTTCTAACAACATTTAGTGTCAGGCTGACTGCGCCTGTGTGGCCGTGTTGCCCGAGATCCCGCCTCACAGTGTCTTCTGATTTAATCATACTGCGGGCCTGGGATTCATGGGCATGTGCAGTGCATATCTTCGCCTCTCACTCACTTCCTTCCGGCTTCTTCAGACTGTGCGGCGTCATGACCGTGGCATGCTATTAGGGATCAGCTGACAACGCACAGTCTGAAGTAGGCAGAGGGAGATGAGTGACAGCCTGAGGTGAAGATATGCACTGCGCATGCCCATGAATCCCAGGCCCGCAGTGTGATTAAATCAGAAAACACTGCGAGGTGGGATCTCGGGCAGCGCGGCCACACAGCACAGTCTGCCTGACACCAAATGATGTCAGAAGACGGGCAGCGCTAACTGAGCATGGCCAAGGGACAACATAACAGTGCACGCTCCGGGACAGATTCAAACAATGTTGAGGAGGCGGCGCCTGGTGTCAAGGGGGTAGGAATTATGGCTGCGTTGCATCTCATTAGGAAGGAAAGTTCCACCTCCAGGCCGGTTTCACGATGTGAGGAGACACATTTTATAAGTGTTAAGCTCAGTGTGTGCAAGGAGCATAACTAAAAGAGCCACCTTTTCCTTGTGCAGCGTTACTGCTGCACAAGGTGGCTCTTTCAGATACAAATGTCTGGGGGGAGGGGACAGGTTCCCTTTAATTTCAGTTGTAGTGTCAGCGTGTCGATCGCGGGACACATTGCTGGCTACACACCAGGGAGAAGCTGGCGTTACTGAACCCCACTAACACAGTAGTGAGTGTTTTTCTCTCTGCAGACAGCACTTCCGGGCAACAACTAGCGGTGCTGAAGCCCAGGAAAAGCAGGAGGAGCAGACTTTAGTTTTTGCCGCACACACAGCAGGGGAACAGCTGGCGTTACTGAACCCCAATAACAGAGGAGCAAGTGTTGACTGAGGTTGTACACACAGCGCAGCAACACTGAACAACAACACAGGTGTCACAGGTAATGAAAGAGATGTCAGACAAGCCAAGGTCATACACGGAGATAGCAGCGTGGTACAGAAGGGACGAGCAGAGAATAGTCGGAGTCAAGCAAAAAGTCCGAGCCTACCGGGAATGTGGTAACCAAAACGTGAGATGTAAGACGGAGTCGGGATACAAGCCTGAGGTCAGAACCAGTCATAAACAGGTGCAGGCAGTCAGGGGCAAAAGGAACACTAGTACAAGTATCCATGTCAGGTGCTCAAACCATGCAGCATGAACTACAGCCGACACCGGCCCACAGGCTGCAGAGGACTCAAACAGCCCAGCCAGCTTCAAAGTGAGGCAGAGGGGACCAACTCCCGCATGACCAGTCCAGAGACAAGACAGCTGAACACAAACTCAGAACAGGATCATGACAGTACTCCCCTCTCAATGGGGATAACGAGCGTGAAAGGCCCAGACCAGCCGATCAGCATGGACCAAACGCGCCGGCACCCACGACCGGTCCTCAGGATCGTAATCCCTCCAATGGACCAAATACTGTAGTTAAAGGGTGGAGTATACGAGAATCCACACGTTCCACCTCATACTTGGTCTGGCCATCAACCACAACAGGTGGAGGGTGCACAGGAGACTCACCTGAGGAAGGCACTGACAGCTTCAGGTGCGCCTTATGGAATACATTGGGGATCCGCAATGACGGAGGCAAGCACAGACGGAAGGCCACAGGATTAACCACCTCCAAAATGTCATAAGGGCCAATAAACTTGGGACCCAATTTAGCAGAGGGAATCCTCAATCTAATATTCTTAGTGGATAACCATACCTTATCCCCCAGCTGGTAAGTCGGGTCCACAGAAGGTCGATTATCGGCAAAAAATTTATACTTGCCCTGAGCCTCCCCCATGTTTCTCTGAACCTCCCTCCAGATCTCCCCTAACCGCAGAAAGGCTGAATCAGCCCCTGGACACCCCGAATCCAGCCGGGAAAACTCACCAAAGTGACGGTGAAACCCATGGTTGCAGAAAAAAGGAGAAGTACCAGTGGACTAATTGACACGATTATTAAAAGCAAATTCTGCCATGGGTACTGCAGAGCACCAATCATCCTGTCTAGACATAGCAAGACATCGCAATATCTGCTCTAAAGACTGATTGGTCTTTTCAGTCTGACCGTTGGTCTCGGGATGGTAGGCCGATGAAAAGGACAGACTGATACCAAGCCTTTTACAAAAAGCCCTCCAGAATTTTGCCACAAATTGCACTCCTCTATCAGACACCACACTGACAGGCACACCATGCAATTGAACCACAGGCTCCATGAATAGTTTTGACAGAGTCTCAGCATTAGGGAGACCTGCTAAAGGTACAAAATGTGCCTGCTTACTGAACCTATCAACAACTACCCAGATCATGGTTTTGCCATGAGAGTGGGGAAGATCAGTGATAAAATCCATGGACAGGTGAGTCCACAGTCTATCTGGAATTGGCAGTGGTACCAATTCCCCGGCTGGCCGGTTACGGGAGGTTTAGTGCGAGCACAAGTTTCATAGGAAGACACAAACCCAATGACGTCAGAAGCCAACAAATGCCACCAAAACAGCCTAGTGATGGCTTTACACGTGGCCGAGATTCCAGGATGCCCACTAAGAGCTGAGTCATGGAACTCCCGAAGCATCCTTAACCAATACTGGACAGGTACAAAGAGCTTGTCATTGGGTACGGACGAAGGAGCAAGAGATTGGGCTTTACAAATCTCTCACTCCAATACTGAGGACACCGCAGCCACCACCACTCCTCGCTGAAGAATGGAGGAAGGCGGTTCAGGTGGTGAAACTGGGTCCAGGCTACAAGATAAAGCATCAGCCTTCACATTCTTGGACCCTGGTCTGAAAGTAATAGAAAACTGAAATCGGGAAAAGAAAAGTGACCACCTAGCTTGCCTTGGGGTCAACCGTTTGGCAGATTCGATGTAAGACAGATTCTTGTGATCCGTAATGACAGTCAGGGCCAGACTGGCCATCGGGCACTTCTGGCAAATGCCAGAAGGGCCGGTGCCAGTAATGGGCCGCTGCACTCTTTCCCCCCTCCCCCCGCCAGTGCCACCGCCACCGCATTCAACTATACCGGCGTCTATGACGCCGATATAGTTCAATGCAATGATGGAGGAGATAGCGTCTGCTGATGCTCCCTCTCCCATCATTCCCCGCTCTGCCTCTGACACTGCGGGTGCACGATGATGTCATATCATCGCGCATCTGCTGCCGGGCAGACTGCAGCCGCCGAGACAGAAAACAGGAGCCAGTAGCAGCGCGGGCAAGAGGAAAGGTGAGGCAAATGTTTTTTGTTTTTTTTAAACTGGACTGTGGAGCCATTGTTGGGGGATGAGATGTGGGTTGTGCTGTATATACCACTGTGTGGGCTGTGCTGTGTATATAACACTGTGTGGGCTGTGCTGTGTATGTACCACTGTGTGGGTTTTGCTGTGTATATACCACTGTGTGGGCTGTGCTGTGTATATACCACTGTGTGGGCTGTGCTGTGTATATACCACTGTGTGGGCTGTGCTGTGTATATACCACTGTGTGGGCTGTGCAGTGCATATACCACTGTGTGGGCTGTGCTGTATATACCACTGTGTGAGCTGTGCTGTGTATATGCCACTGTGTGGGCTGTGCTGTGTATATACCACTGTGTGGGCTGTGCTGTGTATATACCACTGTGTGGGCTGTGCTTTGTATACTACTACGCGGGCTGTGCTGTATATACTACTACACGGGCTGTGCTGTATATACTACTATGCGGGCTGCGCTGTATATACTACTACGTGGGCTGTGCTGTATATACTACTACGCGGGCTGTGCTGTATATACTACTACGCGGGCTGTGCTGTATATACTACTACGCGGGCTGTGCTGTATATACTACTACACGGGCTGTGCTGTATACTACTATGTGAGCTGTGCTATATTATACAGGCTGTGCTATATACTATGCAAGTTGTGCTATATTATATGCGGACCTTTATATACAGTGGGTCAAAAAAGTATTTAGTCGGTCAGCAATAGTGCAAGTTCCACCACTTAAAAAGATGAGAGGCATCTGTAATTTACATCACAGGTAGACCTCAACTATGGGAGACAAACTGAGAAAAAAAAATCCAGAAAATCACATTGTCTGTTTTTTTAACATTTTATTTGCATATTATGGTGGAAAATAAGTATTTGGTCAGAAACAAAATTTCATCTCAATACTTTGTAATATATCCTTTGTTGGCAATGACAGAGGTCAAACGTTTTCTGTAAGTCTTAACAAGGTTGCCACACACTGTTGTTGGTATGTTGGCCCATTCCTCCATGCAGATCTCCTCTAGAGCAGTGATGTTTTTGGCTTTTCGCTTGGCAACACGGACTTTCAACTCCCTCCAAAGGTTTTCTATAGGGTTGAGATCTGGAGACTGGCTAGGCCACTCCAGGACCTTGAAATGCTTCTTACGAAGCCACTCCTTCGTTGCCCTGGCGGTGTGCTTTGGATCATTGTCATGTTGAAAGACCCAGCCACATTTCATCTTCAATGCCCTTGCTGATGGAAGGAGGTTTGCACTCAAAATCTCACAATACATGGCCCCATTCATTCTTTCATGTACCCGGATCAGTCGTCCTGGCCCCTTTGCAGAGAAACAGCCCCAAGGCATGATGTTTCCACCACCATGCTTTACAGTAGGTATGGTGTTTGATGGATGCAACTCAGTATTCTTTTTCCTCCAAACACGACAAGTTGTGTTTCTACCAAACAGTTCCAGTTTGGTTTCATCAGACCATAGGACATTCTCCCAAAACTCCTCTGGATCATCCAAATGCTCTCTAGCAAACTTCAGACGGGCCCGGACATGTACTGGCTTAAGCAGTGGGACACGTGTGGCACTGCAGGATCTGAGTCCATGGTGGCGTAGTGTGTTACTTATGGTAGGCCTTGTTACATTGGTCCCAGCTCTCTGCAGTTCATTCACTAGGTCCCCCCGCGTGGTTCTGGGATTTTTGCTCACCGCTCTTGTGATCATTCTGACCCCACGGGGTGGGATTTTGCGTCGAGCCTCAGATCGAGGGAGATTATCAGTGGTCTTGTATGTCTTCCATTTTCTAATTATTGCTCCCACTGTTGATTTCTTCACTCCAAGCTGGTTGGCTATTGCAGATTCAGTCTTCCCAGCCTGGTGCAGGGCTACAATTTTGTTTCTGGTGTCCTTTGACAGCTCTTTGGTCTTCACCATAGTGGAGTTTGGAGTCATAGTAACATAGTAACATAGTTAGTAAGGCCGAAAAAAGACATTTGTCCATCCAGTTCAGCATATATTCCATCATAATAAATCCCCAGATCTACGTCCTTCTACAGAACCTAATAATTGTATGAAACAATATTGTTCTGCTCCAGGAAGACATCCAGGCCTCTCTTGAACCCCTCGACTGAGTTCGCCATCACCACCTCCTCAGGCAAGCAATTCCAGATTCTCACTGCCCTAACAGTAAAGAATCCTCTTCTATGTTGGTGGAAAAACCTTCTTTCCTCCAGACGCAAAGAATTCCCCCTTATGCCCGTCACCTTCCTTGGTATAAACAGATCCTCAGCGAGATATTTGTATTGTCCCCTTATATACTTATACATGGTTATTAGATCGCCCCTCAGTCGTCTTTTTTCTAGACTAAATAATCCTAATTTCACTAATCTATTTTGGTATTGTAGTTCTCCCATCCCCTTTATTAATTTTGTTGCCCTCCTTTGTACTCTCTCCAGTTCCATTATATCCTTCCTGAGCACCGGTGCCCAAAACTGGACACAGTACTCCATGTGCGGTCTAACTAGGGATTTGTACAGAGGCAGTATAATGCTCTCATCATGTGTATCCAGACCTCTTTTAATGCACCCCATGATCCTGTTTGCCTTGGCAGCTGCTGCCTGGCACTGGCTGCTCCAGGTAAGTTTATCATTAACTAGGATCCCCAAGTCCTTCTCCCTGTCAGATTTACCCAGTGGTTTCCCGTTCAGTGTGTAATGGTGATATTGATTCCTTCTTCCCATGTGTATAACCTTACATTTATCATTGTTAAACCTCATCTGCCACCTTTCAGCCCAAGTTTCCAACTTATCCAGATCCATCTGTAGCAGAATACTATCTTCTCTTGTATTAACTGCTTTACATAGTTTTGTATCATCTGCAAATATCGATATTTTACTGTGTAAACCTTCTACCAGATCATTAATGAATATCTTGAAGAGAACAGGTCCCAACACCGACCCCAGCGGTACTCCACTGGTCACAGCGACCCAGTTAGAGACTATACCATTTATAACCACCCTCTGCTTTCTATCACAAAGCCAGTTACTAACCCATTTACACACATTTTCCCCCAGACCAAGCATTCTCATTTTGTGTACCAACCTCTTGTGCGGCACGGTATCAAACGCTTTGGAAAAATCTATATATACCACGTCTAATGACTCACCGTGGTCCAGCCTATAGCTTACCTCTTCATAAAAACTGGTTAGATTGGTTTGACAGGAGCAATTTCTCATAAACCCATGCTGATATGGAGTTAAACAGTTATTCTCATTGAGATAATCCAGAATAATATCCTTCAGAAACCCTTCAAATATTTTACCAACAATAGAGGTTAGACTTACTGGCCTATAATTTCCAGGTTCACTTTTAGAGCCCTTTTTGAATATTGGCACCACATTTGCTATGCGCCAGTCCTGCGGAACAGACCCCGTCGCTATAGAGTCCCTAAAAATAAGAAATAATGGTTTATCTATTACATTACTTAGTTCTCTTAGTACTCGTGGGAATATGCCATCCGGACCCGGAGATTTGTCTATTTTAATCTTATTTAGCCGGTTTCGCACCTCTTGTTGGGTTAGATTGGTGACCCCTAATATAGGGTTTTCATTGTTTCTTGGGATGTCACCTAGCATTTCATTTTCCACCGTGAATACCGTGGAGAAGAAGGTGTTTAATATGTTAGCTTTTTCCTCGTCATCTACAACCATTCTTTCCTCACTATTTTTTAAGGGGCCTACATTTTCAGTTTTTATTCTTTTACTATTGATATAGTTGAAGAACAGTTTGGGATTAGTTTTACTCTCCTTAGCAATGTGCTTCTCTGTTTCCTTTTTGGCAGCTTTAATTAGTTTTTTAGATAAAGTATTTTTCTCCCTATAGTTTTTTAGAGCTTCAATGGTGCCATCCTGCTTTAGTAGTGCAAATGCTTTCTTTTTACTGTTAATTGCCTGTCTTACTTCTTTGTTTAGCCACATTGGGTTTTTCCTATTTCTAGTCCTTTTATTCCCACAAGGTATAAACCGCTTACAGTGCCTATTTAGGAAGTTCTTAAACATTTTCCATTTATTATCTGTATTCTTATTTCTGAGGATATTGTCCCAGTCTACCAGATTAAGGGCATCTCTAAGCTGGTCAAACTTTGCCTTCCTAAAGTTCAGTGTTTTTGTGACTCCCTGACAAGTCCCCCTAGTGAAAGACAGGTGAAACTGTACAATATTGTGGTTGCTATTTCCTAGATGCCCGACCACCTGCAGATTTGTTATTCTGTCAGGTCTATTAGATAGTATTAGGTCTAAAAGTGCTGCTCCTCTGGTTGGATTCTGCACCAATTGTGAAAGATATTTTTTATTGGTTATTAGCAGAAACCTGTTGCCTTTATGGGTTTCACAGGTTTCTGTTTCCCAGTTAATATCCGGGTAGTTAAAGTCCCCCATAACCAGGACCTCATTATGGGTTGCAGCTTCATCTATCTGCTTTAGAAGTAGACTTTCCATGGTTTCTGATATATTTGGGGGTTTGTAACAGACCCCAATGAGAATTTTGTTACCATTTTTCCCTCCATGAATTTCGACCCATATGGACTCGACATCCTCATTCCCTTCACTAATATCCTCCCTTAAAGTGGACTTTAAGACTTTAAGAGTCAGACTGTTTGAGGGTGTGCACAGGTGTCTTTTTATATTGATAACAAGTTTAAACTGGTGCCATTACTACAGGTAATGAGTGGAGGAAAGAGGAGACTCTTAAAGAAGAAGTTACAGGTCTGTGAGAGCCAGAAATCTTGATTGTTTGTTTCTGACCAAATACTTATTTTCCACCATAATATGCAAATAAAATGTTAAAAAAACAGACAATGTGATTTTCTGGATTTTTTTTTCTCAGTTTGTCTCCCATAGTTGAGGTCTACCTATAATGTAAATTACAGACGCCTCTCATCTTTTTAAGTGTTGGAACTTGCACTATTGCTGACTGACTAAATACTTTTTTGCCCCACTGTATACTATGGGAGGTATATTATATTCTATGGGGGAGGCCGTGTTATATACTATGTGGCTGTGTTATATACTATAGCGGGGGTATATTTTATTCTATGGGGGAGGCTGTGTTATATACTATGGGGGGTATATTATATTCTATGGGGGAGGCTGTCTTATATACTATGGGGGGCTGCATTATATTCTATGGGGGCTACATTATATATTATGGGGAGGTGGGCTGCATTATATTCTATGGGGGGCTGTATTAGATTTTATGATGGATGATTGCATCATACTCTTTGATGGGGCTGCATTATATTCAATGGGGAGGTGGGCTGTATTCTATTCTATTCGGGCTACATTATATTCTATGGGGGGCTGTATTATATTTATATTCTATGAGGGGTGATTGCATCATACTCTATGGGGGGGCTGCATTATATTCTTTGGGGGTTACATTATACTCTGGGGTGGCTGCATTATACTCTGGGGTGGCTGCATTATACTCTGTATAGTGATGGCTGCATAATACTGTATGTGGGCTGCATTATACTGTATTGAAGACTATGGGGGATACGTTATACTATATGAAGAACTATGGGATGCATTATACTATGGGAAGTGAATTGTACTACATGGATGACTATGGCGGAGCATTATACTATATGGAGCACTATGATGAGTGTACTATGCTATATGGAGCACTATGAGGAGTGTAATATACTATGTGGAGGACTAAGCAGTGTATTTTAATATATTGAGGACTATAGGGAGTGTATTATACTATATGGAGGACTGTGTTGCACATTATAATATATGGAGGACTGTGGGGTGTATTTTACTAAACAAGTAAAATGCTGCATATTCAGATTGTTTTTGCCGGAACAAAAATCCTTGTTCTCAGCAGCATATCGCCGGTGTAAACTGTAGATGTGCTGCTGATAACATGATACTCTATGGTGATCTGTTAGTGATCTGATAGTGATGGTTCTGTCCCATCATTATTCCTCAGCTGGTGGAAAGAGGCCGGGAAACAAGTGTTGAACAACTTCAGTATTGTCGATCAAACTCATTTAGCGGCCTGAACTCTTTTGTGTGATGTGCAATATGTTAGCAGTTGGGGCCCCATTTTAAACTTTGCCTAGGGCCCCACTTTGCCTAAAACCGGCCCTGCCCACAAGTTTACAAAGATATTATACAGTCACCATTAGGGTTGAGCGAAATGGGTCATTCATTTTCATAAGTCGCCGACTTTTGGCAAAGTCGGGTTTCATGAAACCCGACCCGATCCCTGTGTGGGGTCGGCCATGCGGTACGCCAAAGTCGTTTCAATGACACGAAAAGCGCCATTTCTCAGCCAATGAAGGTGGACGCAGAGTGTGGGCAGCGTGATGACATAGGTCCTGGTCCCCACCATCTTACAGAAGGGCATTGCAGTGATTGGCTTGCTGTCTGCAGCGTCACAGGGGCTATAAAGGGGCGTTCCCGCCGACCGCCATGTTACTGCTGCTGATCTGAGCATAGGGAGAGGTTGCTGCCACTTCGTCAGAAGCAGGGATAGCGTTAGGCAGGGTACATTCACCCCCAAACCGCTTGTGCTGTAGCGATTTCCACTGTCCAACATCACCTTTTGTTTGCAGGGACAGTGAAAGCTACATTTTTTTTCCTCAGCGCTGTAGCTCATTGGGCTGCCCTAGAAGGCTCCCTGATAGCTGCATTGCTGTGTGTACGCCGCTGTGCAAACCAACTGCTTTTTTCAAAGCACAAATCCTGTTTTTCCTTCCTTTCTGCACAGCTATCTTGTTTGTTTGTCCACACTTTTGATTTAAATTGTGCAGCAGTCCACTCCTTGTTATTGCTGCCTGCCATACCTTGCTGAGATTACTGCAGGGAGATAGTAATTGTAGGACAGTCCCTGTTTTTTTTTTTTTTTTTTTTAATTCTCCCTGAAAATAAAATAAATAGTGGGAGATTAATCTTGGCATTTGTGCTTGAGTGCCAGTCGTGTGTACCATCTCTCTCCAATTTTGGGGCACAGAAAGCCTGGTGTGTAATACTGGCCCTGATTTCTTGGCAATTCTCCCTAACAAAAAAAAGTAGTGGGAGATTAAGATTGGCATTTCTGCTACAGTGCCATTCCTGTGTGTGCCATCTCTCTCCAATTTTGGGGCACAGAAAGCCTAGTGTGTAATACTGGGCCTGATTTCTTGGCAATTCTCCCTAACAAAAAAAAGTAGTGGGAGATTAAGATTGGCATTTCTGCTAGAGTGCCAGTCCTGTGTGTGCCATCTCTCTCCAATTTTGGGGCACAGAAAGCCTAGTGTGTAATACTGGCCCTGATTTCTTGGCAATTCTCCCTAACAAAAAAAAGTAGTGGGAGATTAAGATTGGCATTTCTGTTAGAGTGCTAGTCCTGTGTGTGCCATCTCTCTCCAATTTTGGGGCACAGAAAGCCTAGTGTGTAATACTGGGCTTGATTTCTTGGCAATTCTCCCTAACAAAAAAAAGTAGTGGGAGATTAAGATTGGCATTTCTGCTAGAGTGCCAGTCCTGTGTGTGCCATCTCTCTCCAATTTTGGGGCACAGAAAGCCTAGTGTGTAATACTGGGCCTGATTTCTTGACAATTCTCCCAGAAACAAAAAAAAGTAGTGGGAGATTAATATTGGCATTTTTGCTCGAGTGACAGTCCTGCGTGTGTGGCATCTCTCTCAAATTGTGGGCCACAGAAAGCCTAGTGTCTGCAATACTGTTTTTTTGTGGTTTTTAATTCTCCCTTTAAAAAAAAAATATGGGAGATTAATATTGGCATTTTTGCTCGAGTGACAGTCCTGCGTGTTTGGCATCTCTCTCAAATTGTGGGCCACAGAAAGCCTAGTGTCTATAATACTGTTTTTTTTTGTTTTTTAATTCTCCCTTAAAAAGAAAAAAAAATATGGGAGATTAATATTGGCATTTTTGCTCGAGTGACAGTCCTGCGTGTGTGGCATCTCTCTCAAATTGTGGGCCACAGAAAGCCTAGTGTCTGCAATACTGTTTTTTTTTGTTTTTAATTCTCCCTTTAAAAAAAAAATGGGAGATTACTATTGGCATTTTTGCTTGAGTGCCAGTTGTGTGTGCCATCTCTCTCAAATTGTGGGCCACAGAAAGCCTAGTGTCTGTTTTTTTGTTTTTTGTTTTTTAAATTCTCCCTGAAAAAAAATAAATAGTGGGAGATTAATATTGGCATTTGTGCTTGAGTGCCAGTCGTGTGTGCCATCTCTCTCAAATTGTGAGCCACAGAAAACCTAATGTTTTTTTTTTATTTTGGTTTTTAAATTCTCCCTGAAAAAAAATAAATAGTGGGAGATTAATATTGGCATTTGTACTTGAGTGCCAGTCATGTGTGCCATCTCTCTCAAATTGTGGGCCACAGAAATCCTAGTGTCTTTTTTTTTTATTTTGGTTTTCAAATTCTCCCTGAAAAAAAATAAATAGTGGGAGATTAATATTGGCATTTGTGCTTGAGTGCCAGTCGTGTGTGCCATCTCTCTCCAATTTTGGGGCACAGAAAGCCTAGTGTGTAATACTGGCCCTGATTTCTTGGCAATTCTCCCTAACAAAAAAAAGTAGTGGGAGATTAAGATTGGCATTTCTGCTAGAGTGCCAGTCCTGTGTGTGCTATCTCTCTCCAATTTTTGGGCACAGAAAGCCTAGTGTGTAATACTGGGCCTGATTTCTTGGCAATTCTCCCTAACAAAAAAAAGTAGTGGGAGATTAAGATTGGCATTTCTGCTAGAGTGCCAGTCCTGTGTGTGCCATCTCTCTCCAATTTTGGGGCACAGAAAGCCTAGTGTGTAATACTGGGCCTGATTTCTTGACAATTCTCCCAGAAACAAAAAAAAAAGTGGGAGATTAAGATTGGCATTTTTGCTCGAGTGACAGTCCTGCGTGTGTGGCATCTCTCTCAAATTGGGGGCCACAGAAAGCCTAGTGTCTGCAATACTGTTTTTTTTGTGGTTTTTAATTCTCCCTTTAAAAAAAAAAAAAATGGGAGATTAATATTGGCATTTTTGCTCGAGTGACAGTCCTGCGTGTGTGGCATCTCTCTCAAATTGTGGGCCACAGAAAGCCTAGTGTCTATAATACTGTTTTTTTTTTTGGTTTTTAATACTCCCTTAAAAAGAAAAAAAAAATATGGGAGATTAATATTGGCATTTTTGCTCGAGTGACAATCCTGTGTGTGTGGCATCTCTCTCAAATTGTGGGCCACAGAAAGCCTAGTGTCTGCAATACTGTTTTTTTTTTTGGTTTTTAATTCTCCCTTAAAAAAAAAAAAATGGGAGATTAATATTGGCATTTTTGCTCGAGTGACAGTCCTGCGTGTGTGGCATCTCTCTCAAATTGTGGGCCACATAAAGCCTAGTGTCTGCAATACTGCTTTTTTTTTTGGTTTTTAATTCTCCCTTTAAAAAAAAATGGGAGATTAATATTGGCATTTTTGTTCGAGTGACAGTCCTGCGTGTGTGGCATCTCTCTCAAATTGTGGGCCACAGAAAGCCTAGTGTCTGCAATACTGTTTTTTTTTTGTTTTTAATTCTCCCTTTAAAAAAAAAATGGGAGATTACTATTGGCATTTTTGCTCGAGTGACAGTCCTGCGTGTGTGGCATCTCAAATTGTGGGCAACAGAAAGCCTAGTGTCTGCAATACTGTTTCTTTTTTTGGTTTTTAATTCTCCCTTTAAAAAAAAAATGGGAGATTAATATTGGCATTTGTGCTTGAGTGCCAGTTGTGTGTGCCATCTCTCTCAAGTTGTGGGCCACAGAAAGCCTAGTGTCTGTTTTTTTGTTTTTTGGTTTTTAAATTCTCCCTGAAAAAAAAATAAATAGTGGGAGATTAATATTGGCATTTGTGCTTGAGTGCCAGTCGTGTGTGCCATCTCTCTCAAATTATGGGGCACAGAAAGCCTAGTGTCTGTTTTTTTTATTTTGGTTTTTAAAGGGACTCTGTCACCTGAATTTGGCAGGACTGGTTTTGGGTCATATGGGCGGAGTTTTCGGGTGTTTGATTCACCCTTTCCTTACCCGCTGGCTGCATGCTGGCTGCAATATTGGATTGAAGTTCATTCTCTGTCCTCCATAGTACACGCCTGCGCAAAGCAATCTTGCCTTGTGCAGGCATGTACTATGGAGGACAGACAATGAACTTCAATCCAATATTGCAGCAAGCATGCAGCCAGCGGGTAAGGAAAGGGTGAATCAAACACCCGAAAACTCCGCCCATATGACCCAAAACCAGTCCCGCCAAATTCAGGTGACAGGTTCCCTTTAAATTCTCCCTGAAAAAAAATAAATAGTGGGAGATTAATATTGGCATTTGTGCTTGAGTGCCAGTCGTGTGTGCCATCTCTCTCAAATTGTGGGACACAGAAAGCGTAGTGTCTGTTTTTTTATTTTGGTTTTTAAATTCTCCCTGAAAAAAAATAAATAGTGGGAGATTAATATTGGCATTTGTGCTTGAGTGCCAGTCGTGTGTGCCATCTCTCTCAAATTGTGAGCCACAGAAAACCTAATGTTTTTTTTTTATTTTTGTTTTTAAATTCTCCCTGAAAAAAAATAAATAGTGGGAGATTAATATTGGCATTTGTACTTGAGTGCCAGTCATGTGTGCCATCTCTCTCAAATTGTGGGCCACAGAAATCCTAGTGTCTTTTTTTTTTATTTTGGTTTTCAAATTCTCCCTGAAAAAAAATAAATAGTGGGAGATTAATATTGGCATTTGTGCTTGAGTGCCAGTCGTGTGTGCCATCTCTCTCCAATTTTGGGGCACAGAAAGCCTAGTGTGTAATACTGGCCCTGATTTCTTGGCAATTCTCCCTAACAAAAAAAAGTAGTGGGAGATTAAGATTGGCATTTCTGCTAGAGTGCCAGTCCTGTGTGTGCTATCTCTCTCCAATTTTTGGGCACAGAAAGCCTAGTGTGTAATACTGGGCCTGATTTCTTGGCAATTCTCCCTAACAAAAAAAAGTAGTGGGAGATTAAGATTGGCATTTCTGCTAGAGTGCCAGTCCTGTGTGTGCCATCTCTCTCCAATTTTGGGGCACAGAAAGCCTAGTGTGTAATACTGGGCCTGATTTCTTGACAATTCTCCCAGAAACAAAAAAAAAAGTGGGAGATTAAGATTGGCATTTTTGCTCGAGTGACAGTCCTGCGTGTGTGGCATCTCTCTCAAATTGGGGGCCACAGAAAGCCTAGTGTCTGCAATACTGTTTTTTTTGTGGTTTTTAATTCTCCCTTTAAAAAAAAAAAAAATGGGAGATTAATATTGGCATTTTTGCTCGAGTGACAGTCCTGCGTGTGTGGCATCTCTCTCAAATTGTGGGCCACAGAAAGCCTAGTGTCTATAATACTGTTTTTTTTTTTGGTTTTTAATACTCCCTTAAAAAGAAAAAAAAAATATGGGAGATTAATATTGGCATTTTTGCTCGAGTGACAATCCTGTGTGTGTGGCATCTCTCTCAAATTGTGGGCCACAGAAAGCCTAGTGTCTGCAATACTGTTTTTTTTTTTGGTTTTTAATTCTCCCTTAAAAAAAAAAAAATGGGAGATTAATATTGGCATTTTTGCTCGAGTGACAGTCCTGCGTGTGTGGCATCTCTCTCAAATTGTGGGCCACATAAAGCCTAGTGTCTGCAATACTGCTTTTTTTTTTGGTTTTTAATTCTCCCTTTAAAAAAAAAAATGGGAGATTAATATTGGCATTTTTGTTCGAGTGACAGTCCTGCGTGTGTGGCATCTCTCTCAAATTGTGGGCCACAGAAAGCCTAGTGTCTGCAATACTGTTTTTTTTTTGTTTTTAATTCTCCCTTTAAAAAAAAAATGGGAGATTACTATTGGCATTTTTGCTCGAGTGACAGTCCTGCGTGTGTGGCATCTCAAATTGTGGGCAACAGAAAGCCTAGTGTCTGCAATACTGTTTCTTTTTTTGGTTTTTAATTCTCCCTTTAAAAAAAAAATGGGAGATTAATATTGGCATTTGTGCTTGAGTGCCAGTTGTGTGTGCCATCTCTCTCAAGTTGTGGGCCACAGAAAGCCTAGTGTCTGTTTTTTTGTTTTTTGGTTTTTAAATTCTCCCTGAAAAAAAAATAAATAGTGGGAGATTAATATTGGCATTTGTGCTTGAGTGCCAGTCGTGTGTGCCATCTCTCTCAAATTATGGGGCACAGAAAGCCTAGTGTCTGTTTTTTTTATTTTGGTTTTTAAAGGGACTCTGTCACCTGAATTTGGCAGGACTGGTTTTGGGTCATATGGGCGGAGTTTTCGGGTGTTTGATTCACCCTTTCCTTACCCGCTGGCTGCATGCTGGCTGCAATATTGGATTGAAGTTCATTCTCTGTCCTCCATAGTACACGCCTGCGCAAAGCAATCTTGCCTTGTGCAGGCATGTACTATGGAGGACAGACAATGAACTTCAATCCAATATTGCAGCAAGCATGCAGCCAGCGGGTAAGGAAAGGGTGAATCAAACACCCGAAAACTCCGCCCATATGACCCAAAACCAGTCCCGCCAAATTCAGGTGACAGGTTCCCTTTAAATTCTCCCTGAAAAAAAATAAATAGTGGGAGATTAATATTGGCATTTGTGCTTGAGTGCCAGTCGTGTGTGCCATCTCTCTCAAATTGTGGGACACAGAAAGCGTAGTGTCTGTTTTTTTATTTTGGTTTTTAAATTCTCCCTGAAAAAAAATAAATAGTGGGAGATTAATATTGGCATTTGTGCTTGAGTGCCAGTCGTGTGTGCCATCTCTCTCAAATTGTGGGCCACAGAAAGCCTAGTGTCTGTTTTTTTTATTTTGGTTTTTAAATTCTCCCTGAAAAAAAATAAATAGTGGGAGATTAATATTGGCATTTGTGCTTGAGTGCCAGTCGTGTGTGCCATCTCTCTCAAATTGTGGGCCACAGAAAGCCTAGTGTCTGTTATTTGGTTTTTTGGTTTTTAAATTCTCCCTGAAAAAAAATAAATAGTGGGAGATTAATATTGCCATTTGTGCTTCAGTTCCAGTCGTGTGTGCCATCTCTCTCAAATTGTGGGCCACAGAAAGCCTAGTGTCTGTTTTTTTGTTTTTGTTTTTAAATTCTCCCTGAAAAAAAATAAATAGTGGGAGATTAATATTGGCATTTGTGCTTCAGTGCCAGTCGTGTGTGCCATCTCTCTGAAATTGTGGGCCACAGAAAGCCTAGTGTCTGTTATTTTGTTTTTTGGTTTTTAAATTCTCCCTGAAAAAAAAAAAATAGTGGGAGATTAAAATTGGCATTTGTGCTTGAGTGCCTGTCGTGTGTGCCATCTCTCTGAAATTGTGGGCCACAGAAAGCCTAGTGTCTGCTTTTTTGTTTTTTGTTTTTTAAATTCTCCCTGAAAAAAAATAAATAGTGGGAGATTAATATTGGCATTTGTGCTTGAGTGCCAGTCGTGTGTGCCATCTCTCTCATATTGTGGGCCACAGAAAGCCTAGTGTCTGTTTTTTTGTTTTTTGTTTTTTAAATTCTCCCTGAAAAAAAATAAATAGTGGGAGATTAATATTGGCATTTGTGCTTGAGTGCCAGTCGTGTGTGCCATCTCTCTCAAATTGCAGGCCACAGAAAGCCTAGTGTCTGTTTTTTTGTTTTTTGTTTTTTAAATTCTCCATGAAAAAATAAATAGTGGGAGATTAATATTGGCATTTGTGCTTCAGTGCCAGTCCTGCGTGTGTGGCATCTGTCTCATTTTGTGCCACAGAAAACCGAGTGTGTAACATTGTGCCTGATTTTCCTTGCAGTCTCACCCACCTATAAAGGGATATCTAAATCCTACAGAAGTCTGAGTTCACCTTGTAAGTTGTTTTACAGTAACAAATACCGTTACTTTGGTTACGTTTTGCAAACAATGAGGAAGTCTGGTGGAAGAGGTCGTGGCCGTGGGCGTTGATTGCCAGCTGGTAATGATGGTAGTGGTGGTGGAGCATCAGGTGGTCGTGGGAAAAACAATATAGCACCTAAGTCTCGAGCTGTGGAGCCAGGTTCGTCGTCTGGCTACACAAGGCCTCGAACGCTCCCTTTTCTGGGAGTAGGAAAACCGCTTTTAAAGCCGGAGCAGCAATAGCAAGTTTTGGCTTTCCTTGCTGACTCAGCCTCTAGCTCTTTTGCCTCCTCTTCTGAAACTGGTAAATGTAAAAGCAGCGCGTTGTTAGTGGATGTTTACGCTCAGGGACAAGTCGCTCCATTGTCCTGTTCAGCAAAAATAACAACAGAGAAGGATGCGTCAGGCGACACAACGGGCTACTCAATGGAGCTCTTTACACATACCGTTCCTTGGTTAGAAAGTGAAACAGTTAACAGGCCATGCCCATTACAAGTTGAATCGGACATGGAGTGCACAGATGCACAGCCACAGCCAGATTACTATGCTGTTCCTTTGACTCAGAACAGAACATTGCCCTCGCAGTGTACAGATCCAGAATCAGACCCTGATGAGACTATGGTGCCCCTTCACGAACGCTATACCACCGGCTTACATGGTGACACAGACGAAGTTGCCCACGAGATAGAAGAGGAGGTCATAGATGACCCAGTTGTTGACCCCGATTGGCAGCCATTGGGGGAACAGGGTGCAGGCGGCAGTAGTTCTGAAGCGGAGGAGGAGGGGCCGCAGCAGGCATCAAGATCGCAACAGGTTCCAACTGCCGGGCCCGTATCTGGCCCAAAACGTGTGGCAAAGCCAAAACCAGTTGGAGGAGAGCGTGGCCATATGGTTAAAGAAGATCAGTCTGCAATGCCTGAAAAGGTATCCGATGGTAGAAAGAGTGCAGTCTGGCATTTTTTTAAACAACATCCAAATGATCAGCGTAAAGTCATCTGTCAAAAATGTTCAACTACCTTAAGCAGAGGTCAGAATCTTAAAAGTCTAAATACAAGTTGCATGCGTAGACATTTAACCACCATGCATTTGCAAGCCTGGACTCACTACCAAACGTCCCTTAAGGTTGTAGCACCCTCGGCCAATGATGCTAGTCAGCAACGCTACATCCCTTCCCTCACTGTAAGCCCACCATTTCCCGCACCACCTGCAGTAAATGTGCAGATTTCGTCGCCAGGCCAAAGCAGTCAGGGAATCACCAGTTTCGTAGTAGGAAACACTGCATGTAGGGCACCAGCAAGAATACCATCTCCAACCCTCTCTCAGTCTGCCATGTCCACCGGCACCCCCGCTAGTTCCACGATCTGCAGCTCTCCAGTCCAGCTCACCCTACATGAGACTCTCGTTAGGAAAAGGAAGTACTCATCCTCGCCTCCGCGTGCACAGGGTTTGAACGCCCACATTGCTAGACTAATCTCATTAGAGATGATGCCCTACCGGTTAGTTGAAAGCAAAGCTTTCAAAGCCCTGATGGACTACGCTGAACCACGCTACGAGCTACCCAGTCGACATTTCTTTTCGAGAACAGCCATCCCAGCCCTCCACCGGCATGTAAAAGACCGCATCGTCCATGCACTCAGGCAATCTGTGAGTACAAAGGTGCACCTGACAACAGATGCATGGACCAGTAGGCATGGCCTGGGACGTTACGTGTCCATCACGGCACACTGGGTTAATGTGGTGGATGCAGGGTCCACAGGGGACAGCAATATTGGGACAGTTCTGCCTAGCCCACGGTCTAGGAAACAGTTGGCTGTAGCCGTTGGCCCCCCTCCTCCTCCTCCTCGTCCTCCTGCAGAAGTGAGAGCTCGTCCACAGACCGCAGTCGCACAACCACTCCATCCGCAGCTGCCACTGTTGCACACCAGGTCTCCCATTATGGGGCAGCTACTGGCAAGCGTCAGCAGGCTGTATTGGCAATGAAGTGTTTGGGCGACAACAGACACACCGCGGAAGTTCTGTCCGAGTTCTTGCAGAAAGAAATGCAGTCATGGCTGGGCTCTGTACATCTTGAGGCAGGCAAGTTAGTGAGTGATAACGGAAGGAATTTCATAGCTGACATAGCCCTTTCCCAACTGAAACACATTCCTTGCCTGGCTCACACCTTAAACCTGGTGGTGCAGTGCTTCCTGAAAAGTTATCCGGGGTTATCCGACCTGCTCCTCAAAGTGCGCAGACTTTGCTCGCATATCCGCCGTTCGCCCGTACACTCCAGCCGTATGCAGAACTATCAGCAGTCTTTGAACCTTCCCCAGCATCGCCTAATCACCGACGTTACAACAAGGTGGAACTCAACACTGCACATGCTTCAGAGACTTTGCGAACAGAGGCGTGCTGTTGTGTATTTGTGGGAGGATACACATATACGGGCAGGCAGTTGGATGGCAGACATGGAGTTGTCAGGTGTGCAGTGGTCGAAGGTACAAGACATGTGTCAAGTCCTTCAGTGTTTTGAGGAATGCACGCGGCTGGTTAGTGCAGACAACGCCATAATAAGCATGAGCATCCCCCTAATGCATCTGCTGATGCAAAGTTTGACGCACATAAAGGAGCAGGCGTCTGCAGCAGAGGAAGAGGAAGGCCTTGATGACAGTCAGCCATTGTCTGCTCAGGGCAGTGTACAGGACGAGGTAGCGGGCGAACAGGAGGAGGAGGAAGACGAGGAGGATGATGGGGATGAGTATTTTTTTAATGAGGAAGCTTCTCCGGGGCCAATGGAAATTGGTGGCGTGGCAAGGCCGGGTTCTGGTTTTTTGAGGGACACAAGTAACGTAGATTTGCCTGTAACTGCCCCTCAACCTAGCACAACCACAGATTTTACAACTGGAACTTTGGCCCACATGGCGGATTATGCCTTACGTATTCTCAAAAGGGACCCACGCATTATTAAAATGATGACCGATGATGATTACTGGTTGGCCTGCCTCCTTGATCCTCGCTATAAAGGCAAATTGCAAAATATTATGCCACATGAGAACCTGGAACAAATATTAGCAACCAAACAATCAACTCTTGTTGACCGTTTGATTCAGGCATTCCCAGCACACAGCACCGGTGATGGTTCTCACACGAGCTGCAGGGGTCAGCAGGCCAGAGGTGTTAGAGGTGCACAAAACAGAAGTGGCGTTGGACAGAGGGGTTTTCTGACCAAGTTGTAGAGTGATTTTGCAATGACCGCAGACAGGACAGGTACTGCAGCATCAATTCAAAGTGACAGGAGACAACATTTGTCCAATATGGTTACTAACTATTTTTCATCCCTTATCGATGTTCTCCCTCAACCGTCATTCCCATTTGATTACTGGGCATCCAAATTAGACACCTGGCCAGAATTGGCCGAATATGCATTGCAGGAGTTTGCTTGCCCAGCAGCTAGTGTGCTATCAGAAAGAGTATTCAGTGCTGCTGGTTCAATATTAACCGAAAATAGGACTCGTCTGGCTACCCAAAATGTTGATGATCTAACCTTCATTAAAATGGACCACTCCTGGATTTCGAATTATTTTGCCCCACCTTTCCCGGCTAACACCTAGTTTTCCTATTAAAAGGTCTTGCTTGTGGACTGGTCTGACTGAGTTTTCCAATCTGGTAATTTGCAGCTGCTGTTTGTCCAGTATACGACATGTTTACACCTCCCTAAATGGGCAAACTCCCCCCACGGGGCCGTGGTCTCGCCACTTGGCGCAAGCACCCGTTAGAGTGCCGTTTGTCTGAAGAGGTGGGTGTGCACGCTTTTGGTCGACGGCACTGCCACTGGGTCCCTCATACTACAATAAAATGTCTCTGGCGGTGGTGGTGCACAACCAAGGTCATACACACCATTGTAACATGAGGGGCCCTGGGCCTGTACCGCCGGCCACAAGACAGTCCCCCCCAGCTCAAACAGTGCTCTACGATTTGCAAAATTATCTCTCACAGCTCCACCAATGGTTAGTCTATGCGCTGACATCCTTCAATGCCTGGCACTGACAATACCAATGTGTTAACATGTATGATGCTACTTAACATAGTCAGGGGCAGTGTCCTATATTAACACCAGTAAATACTTTGCGGCAAATTACTAGGTCTGAAACTCAGCAGAGGAGCCCACCCCTCTACCTAAGTATGCCACCCTTTTGGTTTTTGGTTTTGTTGTCTTGCGAGACATTAACATCTATTTAATTTTTGGGAGTACTAACTGTCAGACACTCCTTACAATCGGCCTCCGCTGACAACACCAATGCTGCCTGTGTACCCCTGCAAGATAATTTCAAGTGCATAGAGCGTACTTTTGTTATGTTAGGCGTACTAAGTCTGTCTGCGGTCCATAATTGAAATTGTCCTCCACTGACCACACCACTGCTGCCCGTGTAACCCTGGAACTAATTTTAAAGTGCCTACAGCCTACTTTTGTTATGTTAGGCCTACTGAGTCTGTCTGTGGTCCCTCCTTCCAATAGTCCTCCACTGACCACACCACTGCTGCCCGTGTAACCCTGGAACCTATTTTAAAGTGCCTACAGCCTACTTTTGTTATGTTAGGCCTACTGAGTCTGTCTGCGGTCCCTCCTTTCAATAGTCCTCCACTGACCACACCACTGCTGCCCGTGTACCCCTGGAACCTATTTTAAAGTGCCTACAGCCTACTTTTGGTATGTTAGGCCTACTGAGTCTGTCTGCAGTCCCTCCTTCCAATAGTCCTCCACTGACCACACCACTGCTGCCCGTGTACCCCTGGAACCAATTTTAAATTGCCTACAGCCTACGTTTGTTATGTTAGGCCTACTGAGTCTGTCTGCGGTCCCTCCTTCCAAAAGTCCTCCACTGACCACACCACTGATGCCCGTGTACCCCTGGAACCTATTTTAAAGTGCCTACAGCCTACTTTTGTTATGTTAGGCCTACTGAATCTGTCTGCGGTCCCTCCTTCCAATAGTCCTCCACTGACCACACCACTGCTGCCCGTGTACCCCTGGATCCTATTTTAAAGTGCCTACAGCCTACTTTTGTCATGTTAGGCCTACTGAGTCTGTCTGCGGTCCCTCCTTCCAATAGTCCTCCACTGACCACACCACTGCTGCCCGTGTACCCCTGGAACCTATTTTAAAGTGCCTACAGCCTACTTTTGTTATGTTAGGCCTACTGAGTCTGTCTGCGGTCCCTCCTTCCAGTAGTCCTCCACTGACCACACCACTGCTGCCCGTGAACCCCTGGAACCTATTTTAAAGTGCCTACAGCCTACTTTTGTTAAGTTAGGCCTACTGAGTCTGTCTGCGGTCCCTCCTACCAATAGTCCTCCACTGACCACACCACTGCTGCCCGTGTACCCCTGGAACCAATTTTAAATTGCCTACAGCCTACTTTTGTTATGTTAGGCCTACTGAGTCTGTCTGCGGTCCCTCCTTCCAATAGTTCTCCACTGACCACACCACTGCTGCCCGTGTACCCCTGGAACCTATTTTAAAGTGCCTACAGCCTACTTTTTTTCTTTATTTTATAATTATAAAGCCCAGATGGACTACGCTGTACCACGGTATGAGCTACCCAGTCGTCACTTCTTTTGCGAGAAAAGCCATCCCAGCCCTCCACCAGCATGTAAAAATCCACATTGTCCATGCTCTCAGGCAATCTAATAGTAGAAAGGTGCACCTGACAACAGACGCATGGACCAGTAGGCATGTCCACGGAAGGTTACGTGTCCACTACGGCGCACTGGGTTAATGTGGTGGATGCATGGTCCACAGGGGACAGCCTACTAAGTCTGTCTGCAGTCCCTAATTGAAATTGTCCTCCGCTTACCACACCAATGCTGCCTGTGTAATCCTGGAACCTTTTTTAAACTGCATTGAGCCCAATTTTTTTTTTAAAGGGAGGGTGCCGTGATTTTAGTTTTTGTATTAATAATTATTGATTATATAATCAATTATTTTTAATACAAAAGTAAATGTAGTACTTTAATACTTTTTTATTTATTCATTTTTACTTTTGCCACTGGAGGCCGCCATTTTCATTAGTGTGGGTGTAAGTGTCTGGACACGACACTTGCACACCTCACTTACGGCAGCCATGGGCATAGGAGCCAACAGTCGGGCTCCGACCGCTTCTCCTGCCTCTCAGCTGTGACTTGGCCACGCCCCCTGGGCTGCTACGTCACAGCTGTGAGAGGAGATCGCGGCCATTTTGTTTTTTTCCTCTGTGATCGCACATACAGCTCAGTGTGTGCGATCATAGCAGGAGCTGCCAGGGAGAAGCTGCTGCTGGGAGCGAGGTCTGGGGTGAGTATCTGCAGCCAGGAGCTGTGATTGCAGCCTGTACTTATTATTACAGCACAGGCTGCAATCACTGCTCACTGCCGACCTGTTCAGAGTAGAGCAGGGAGATCGTCACACTGCTCTGCCCTGAACATGACTCAGCACTTCCTGGAAGAAGACTGAAGGTAAGTACAGAGTTTTTATTTTCTTATGCATCTACCACTGCTACCTGTCCCTATATACCACTGCTACTAGCCCCTATATACCACTGCTACCAGCCACTATATACCACTGCTACCTGCCCTTATATACCACTGCTACCTGCTCCTATATACCACTGCTACCTGCCCTTATATACCACTGCTACCAGCCCTTATATACCACTGCTACCAGCCACTATATACCACTGCTACCTGCTCCTATATACCACTGCTACCTGCCCCTATATACCACTGCTACCTGCTCCTATATACCACTGCTACCTGCTCCTATATACCACTGCTACTAGCCCCTATATACCACTGCTACTAGCCCCTATATACCACTGCTACCTGCCCCTATATACCACTGCTAATAGCCCCTATATACCACTGCTACTAGCCCCTATATACCACTGCTACCTGCTCCTATATACCACTGCTACCTGCTCCTATATACCACTGCTACCTGCCCTTATATACCACTGCTACCAGCCCTTATATACCACTGCTACCAGCCACTATATACCACTGCTACCTGCTCCTATATACCACTGCTACCTGCCCCTGTATACCACTGCTACCTGCTCCTATATACCACTGCTACCTGCTCCTATATACCACTGCTACTAGCCCCTATATACGACTGCTACCTGCCCCTATATACCACTGCTACTAGCCTCTATATACCACTGCTACTAGCCCCTATATACCACTGCTACCTGCTCCTATATACCACTGCTACCTGCTCCTATATACCACTGCTACTAGCCCCTATAAACCACTGCTACTAGCCCCTATATACCACTGCTACTAGCCCGTATATACCACTGCTACTAGCCCCTATATACCACTGCTACCTGCTCCTATATACCACTGCTACCTGCCCCTATATACCACTGCTACCTGCCCCTATATACCACCGCTACCTGCCTCTGTATACCACCGCTACCTGCCTCTGTATACCACCGCTACCTGCCTCTGTATACCACCGCTACCTGCCTCTGTATACCACCTACCACTGCTGCCTGCCTCTATATACCATCTATCACTGCTGCCTGCCTCTATATACCATCTACGACTGCAGCCTGCCTCTATATACCATCTACGACTGCTGCCTGCCTCTATATACCACCTACCACTGCTGCCTGCCTCTATATACCATCTACCACTGCTGCCTGCCTCTATATACCATCTACCACTGCTGCCTGTCTCTATATGCCATCTACCACTGCTGCCTGCCTCTATATACCATCTACCACTGCTACCTCTGTCCTGTGTAGCTAATCTAGTCTTGTGTAGCTAATCCTGTCCTGTGTACAGTATCACACAAGATAGGATTAGATACACGGCGCAGCACAGTATCACACAGGACAGGATTAGATACACGGCTCAGCAGTCAGTATCTAATCCTCTCCTATGCACTCCTCTCCCCCCTGCGTGTCTTTCCCCATTTTGGTTTATTATTTTTGTTGTGGGAGATGAGGGAGTCGAGGATTATGCGTTCGGTATGGTATAAAAAAGATTAATAAAGGACTTTATTCTGGCCGAGTCATTATTTACAATACATGTGAGATCTATGTGGCGGCATTATGGGTGATCTATATGGCGGTATTATGTGAGAAGCATATGGTGGTATGTGAGAACACTGGCGGTATTCTGTGTGATCTATATGGTGGTATGTGAGAACACTGGCGGTATTATGTGTGATCTATATGGCGGTATGTGAGAACACTGGCGGTATTATGTGATCTATATGGTGGTATGTGAGAACACTGGCGGTATTATGTGTGATCTATATGGTGGTATGTAAGAAGACTGGCGGTATTATGTGTGATCTATATGGCGGTATTATGCGAGAACACTATGGCAGTATTATCTTCAGAAAGCGGACCCATTCTATGGTGGTTCTGGCTGAGCACCTGCACGCGGGTCTGGGGTAATAGAGGGTAAAGCATGACCTCCAGTTAGGTGCAGTCAGGGCTGGTGAGGCAGCTGAAGAGAGGGGTCTCATTTTTATCATTACTATATGGCTACATTTCCTTCCCAGCATCACCCCGGACTGCGCCTGTCACCTCGCTTTCACACATCGCCAGGACAGGATGGAGAAGACAGGATCTGAGGAGGGGAATGGCGTCTGCATGCAAAGTCTGGATCAGACCAGGCCATCAATCCGCAGAAATGTTTCCTGGATTTCTGTGGAGCAGACGGTCCATCCATGTGTATAAAAGACAGCGCTCTATGTACAATCACTGGCTGCTCCGTGCACCAAACAGGGGGCCCCTATAGACCAGCACACTGCTCTCCTGAAATACTCTGTGCTGCTGTCACCCTGCTTCCTCCACCACATATCTCCCAGAATCCTTGCTGCCTGCCATCCTTGGTGACTGTCTACTTGTCAGTATAAGGCTGCCTTCACACTATCATTATTTGGTCAGTATTTTACCTCAGTATTTGTAGCCAAAACCAGGAGTGGGTGATAAATGCAGAAGTGGTGCATATGTTTCTATTATACTTTTCCTCTATTTGTTCCACTGCTGGTTTTGGCTTACAAATACTGAGGTAAAATACTGACCAAATACTGATAGTGTGACGGCAGCCATACTCTGCAGTCACCAACAAAATGGCTGCTCACTGGGTTCCTGAATATCATCCTCTCTAATCCCTTAGCAAACACCCATAAGGAGAGGAGAGGAGACATCACACACGTCAGCAGACTCCGCCCATAATTACTGCAGTGCAGTAATGTGAGCTATTTGTACACTAGGTTTTTCTGAAATTTCAGCAGCTGCTCCCCCTAGTGTTGAAAAGTGGAAATTCCAAAACTTTTCAAATTATTTTTCATATTTTACTAAATTATAAACAAATGATAATATTTTTTAAGAAAATGTAATCATTAATTCTTTACATTTTTACAATTTCTGAAAAAAAAAAATTTTTTGATGGCACCTTCCCTTTAAGGCCTACTACCTGTGTCTATCTGCGCCACTCAATACAGCTGTCCTCCTCTGAAAAAAGCTGAGCGTCAATTGTCTGGTTTTCAGCCTATAGGAATTTAAAAACTGCATTGGGGCTACTATTTCGGTAGGGCCTACTAACGGGGTCTGCCGCTCCAAGGTGTTCTCCTGGTTGTCTTTCCTGAGCTTCGATCTTCAGGCTCTTGTTAAATAGTTTTTAAATCAAACTGCAGTGGGGCTAGTACTTGGGTTGGGGCCTACTACCAGTGTCTGCCGCTCCAAGGTGTTCTCCTGGTTGTCTTTCCTGAGCTTCGATCTTCAGGCTCTTGTTAAATAGTTTTTAAATCAAACTGCAGTGGGGCTAGTACTTGGGTTGGGGCCTACTACCAGTGTCTGCCGCTCCAAGGTGTTCTCCTGGTTGTCTTTCCTGAGCTTCGATCTTCAGGCTCTTGTTAAATAGTTTTTAAATCAAACTGCAGTGGGGCTAGTACTTGGGTTGGGGCCTACTACCAGTGTCTGCCGCTCCAAGGTGTTCTCCTGGTTGTCTTTCCTGAGCTTCGATTTTCAGGCTCTCGTTAAATAGTTTTTAAATCAAACTGCAGTGGGGCTAGTACTTGGGTTGGGGCCTACTACCAGTGTCTGCCGCTCCAAGGTGTTCTCCTGGTTGTCTTTCCTGAGATTCGATCTTCAGGCTCTCGTTAAATAGTTTTTAAATCAAACTGCAGTGGGGCTAGTACTTGGGTTGGGGCCTACTACCAGTGTCTGCCGCTCCAAGGTGTTCTCCTGGTTGTCTTTCCTGAGCTTCGATTTTCAGGCTCTCGTTAAATAGTTTTTAAATCAAACTGCAGTGGGGCTAGTACTTGGGTTGGGGCCTACTACCAGTGTCTGCCGCTCCAAGGTGTTCTCCTGGTTGTCTTTCCTGAGCTTCGATCTTCAGGCTCTCGTTAAATAGTTTTTAAATCAAACTGCAGTGGGGCTAGTACTTGGGTTGGGGCCTACTACCAGTGTCTGCCGCTACAAGGTGTTCTCCTGGTTGTCTTTCCTGAGCTTCGATCTTCAGGCTCTCGTTAAATAGTTTTTAAATCAAACTGCAGTGGGGCTAGTACTTGGGTTGGGGCCTACTACCAGTGTCTGCCGCTCCAAGGTGTTCTCCAGGTTGCCTCTCCCTAAATTCTATCTTGAAGCTCTCGTTAAGTAGTTGTTAAAACAACACTGCATTAGGCCTACAAGTTGGGTCTGGGTTGTACAGACGGTGTCTGCCGCTCCAAGGTGTTCTCCAGGTTGCCTCTCGCTAAATTCTATCTTCAGGCTCTTGTTAAATTGTTTTTAATATAACACTGCATTTGGCCTTCTTGTTTTGTTGGCCCTACTAACGGTGTCTGCCGCTCCTTGATGTTCTCCTACACTGAACAAACCAGTGCCGCCTGTTTACTTCTGTTACCTATATCTGATTTGGGCCTACTCACTGTGTCAGCCTCTCATTACAGTTGTACTCCACTGAAGAAAGCAATGGCCCCTGGTTAGTCCTGTTACCAATTTTGAACTGCATTTAGCCCACTTTATTATTTGGGCCTATATCTGTGTTTCCTCCTCATCCTGCCCATTGCCCAGCCAGTGATAGATGAGTCTGCTGGTACATTGACCCAGAACGCTACATTCCCCGTGCACGCTACACAGCCAGAATGTGACCCTGCTGAAAGTCAGGTTCCCCTTCCCGCATACCATACCACCTTACACGAGGACAAAGAGGAAAGTGCAGATGAAAGTGCAGGTTCCTTCATCAGGTATGGGGGGGAATACTCATTGGCGACGTCACTGGCACAGGGCCCCTCATAGTACGCAAAAGTGTCGCTGCCTGTGGGAGGTGCCCCCGCCGTGCAAACACACCGCCGTACTTTGAGGGGCCCTGTGCCAGTGCCAATGCCAACGAGTGGGCCCCCCCTGCTTGCTCAGGATCACAGCACTTGCAAAGTTTAAATACTTACCTCTCCCTGCTCCACTGCCCTGAGGTGGTCCAGATTACCTGGGCCCACTAAATGCTTGAACCAGCCCTACCCCCCACAACTTTAGCCAAATGACCCCCAATTTCCAATGCCTAACTATTATTATAAGGTAAATTAAGATTGACAAGCTTCAGTAACAAGAATGGATGTTTTTGCCATTAAAATGGGCACCGTAGGTGTTTTCCTGGCCTCCACTCACTGCTGACTATGCTTCCCCATTGACTTGCATTGGGTTTCGTGTTTCGGTCGATCCCCGACTTTTCGCGATAATCGGCCGATTCAACTCGACTCGACTTTTGAGATAGTTGGGTGTCACGAAACCTGACTCGACCCTAAAAAACTAAAAGTCGCTCAACCCTAGTCATCATGTGACATGTGGGCCTGTGTAACTTCAAATGCCAGGGCTGAATTTAAGTCCCAGTCCGGCCCTGATGACAGTAATATGATGGGCAGCTCCCTCCAAAAAATGTCTCCATTCTTCAAATGCTAATATAATGGCGAACAGCTCCCGATTACCCACATCATAATTCCTCTCAGCAGAAGAAAATTTTCCTAAAAACAAGGCACAACGTCATAAGTTAGTCAACGTGGTGGGCCCTTGGGACAACACAGCCCCCACTCCCACCTCGTGTGTACCAAAAATGGCACAAAAGAAAATTTCAACGTACTATAAAAAATGTAAGGCATCAAAGAACTCTGCATACAGAAAAAATTAAAACGTATGGGCCACAGAATATGATTTTTTATTCAAAATAGTTTTTTTTTGCAAGAAGTGAAACATGAACTATGTATATGGGTATGGTCATTTTGCCATAATTATGTCGACTTGCAAAATACAGTTAATATATCAATGAAATTGAATAGTGAACAGAATTTAAGAAAAGAAAAGGGGCGTGGCCTGGACTGCTATGGCGTAGGTTGTGCGGTGCTGGAGCTCCTGAGGAAAATCCTCTATAATCAACCAAAATCGCCTAAAAAACGTTTTTATTGTCAAATCCTTGGTTGGATCTTATCCAGTGCCTCATCTGGGTCACTATGATCTGAAAATTATTTTAATTTTACCACATAAATTTTAGAAATCAGCCCTAGAAAAGTTTGGGCCTTCAAACTACAGGGTTGAGGTAATCCATCCTCAGGAAGCTAATACCTTCTAACAAGCGGCTCAGCTAATAAGCCAAAGGACCTGAGGTAAAAAACATCAGATTTTATTATAAACTCCCTCTTTGGCTTTGGTAGTGAGGAGGAGGGAAGTGACAGCTACAGGCACACACTATGGAGCCGTCTCTGCACAGCTGCTGCTCCCTCCTCTATTGCCTGGGGATATACTGCCCTGTGCTCATTAGCATAAAGTGCTAAGCCTCCCCGGGTTGAAAGACGGAGACAGAAGAAAGCGATCCAGAAGCATCGGGGAAGACCCGGAGCAGTGACGTGATATCAGCTCCACACAGAAGCCGACGCTGACACTCCCCCAGACCTTGGAACAAAAGGCGGGAAAAGACGGCTGCCATTTTATTGGTGGACGGCGACAGATCAGAAGGCGTGAGAGACCAGAGTACACCAGCGACAGCAAAGAAAAAGATCTGCGCTGGTCAACACATCGCAGGCTCCGGATCCAAGCACCACCGGACTCAAACAGCGGTAAGTTCCGGCCCCCTGCTGGGAACGAAAATACACCGGCGGTCCAGTGGGGAAGACAGCGACGACCGACGGCTCCTGTGCAGGACAACGGTGGAACCACACAGACAGCCATCTCTGCAGGAGCGACAGGAAGACTCCAGTGCAGGATAAACTGTTGTTGAAACAGCTAGGAGCCCTGCAGGGCTCACAAAGCAAAAGAGCTATAGCCTACTATATCAGTCGCTGACAGGATCTAATCCAGGTAACTGGCTATTTTAGTGAAGCTGACTGGGAAGTCCTAAATCCAGTCATATTATTTGGAGAGTTTTATTTCTACCCTGATTCCTTCCTTATTAGCACATGTCTCTAGGAGAACAATCAGTTCTTGAAAGATATTTGTTTGTTTTGGGGAATTAACCTGCACCCTTTAACTAACAAACACAAAGTGTTATATAAGCATGCTCTGTTAGGAAAAATCTATTTGTATGCCCCAATGATTTAATCTGCACTTTTTAATTCTCAGGTGCTAGGTATTATCTAAGCATATTCTTCTGTAATTACTGTGAAACTATATACGCCACCTGTTGACACAGCTAATTGCTTGTTTATATTCGGATGATTTCTATTACCACACTCAAAGGGGTATTTCTATAGTTGCTCCACTTTTGCTATTTGAGACCACTTTGTGGGGATTTTTTATAAACCAGGGCCAGCCTCACCAGGATTAACCTGAGATCAACATAGAGGACATTGTCTACAATTCCAGCTTTGCTTGGGGCTACTATTTGTGGAAAATCTTTATTCTGAGACCGTCCTAAGTAGACACTCTCTGCAAATCAGGCTATTGCTTGGGGATAACAATGAGCAAGAACTCGTCTAAACCCCAATTCTTAAACATAGCCTCATCTATACCTCAAAAACCCCAAAGGTACAAAGGTTCTGGGCGCAATCCATCAAAGGACTTAATAACCACAATAAGTCCCAATAGATCCAGGTCTCCATTAAAAGACGATGAGGAATTAGACTATGATAAACTCCCCAATTCAAACAGAGTAAGAAAGAACCTCCCAAACACTTTTGTAGAGATGGACTCATCTACATCTTTAAAGAGGAAAACTCCAGGGGCTATAGGAGAGAAATACACCACTCCTAATGATTCATCTGACGAGGTCTCAGAGATATTCTCTCCTAATACAAGCCCCTCCAAGCCAAAACCAAAAAAAAGTAATCCAAACCCCGACAATACTCAAGGATTTGATATGAATTCTGTTGGGAAACTTCTGTCTAATTTGACAGAAAAAATGGATAAGTTTGAAAACAGCATGAACGAAAGGTTTGATAAGCAAAATAAAATGTTCAAAGAATCATTATCCCTCCTCAGGAATAGGATGGACAAATTTGAAGATAGAATTAAAAAGATAGAGGAGAGGCCAGATAATATATCCAAAGTAAATAACGACATCATCAGAGAGATGCATAAGCTAAAGCTTAAGGTAGCAGATCTGGAAGACCGGAATCGGAGAAATAACATCAAAATTAGGGGGATTCCTGAGAATATAGGCCCAAAGAAATTGGAAGAGTACACCAAGAAGTTATTCAGAAAAATAATCCCTACCCTGACTGATCAAGAACTAGAAATAGACAGAATCCACAGGTTGCGAAAACCGCCCACTATTCCTAAAGATCTACCTAGAGACACGTTAATGAGAATCCACTTTTTCAAAACAAAAGAAAAAATTCAAAATTACTTTAAAGAAAATAAAAACTTCCCTGAGCCATTTGAAAAACTCAAATTATATGCCGATCTCTCCAGAGATACGATCGAAGGGAGGAAAGCTTTCCAGAATATCACCATACCTCTCAGAGACAATGAGATCTCTTATAAGTGGGGATTCCCGCTAAAATTATTAGTAAATTACAGAGGCAATGTTATCGCCCTAATCTCCCCAGAGGAAGGCAGGGACTTCTTAAAATCCATCAATATCCCATTATATTCACGACACAAAGTTCACCCTGATTCTGACAGCAAGACATGAAAGGGTTTTTGATATATTTATATTGAGTGATGTAAATGGGAAAACACCCGGGTACAATGCTATACCTTGCCCTAGGATGTTTAACTATTCTGTTAATCTGTTATTGTTAGTAACGAGTTTATGTATTTAATATATTGAGTTTATGTTCATCAACAAAGAGGATGTTGCTCGGGAGCGAGTAACACGGACTTTTTCCCCCAACAGGTGAAGTCAGGTTCACTGAAGTGAACCCCTTCAAGTGGACATTCCAGTTTATTATTTATTGTTACCACTTGTATTAAACACTTATAGGTTTATTAAGATTTTCTTCACAGGTTTGCAAAATAGACTTCCATATAATTTAGATCATAATAAGTTTAAAACTACTATCCTACAATGTAAGAGGACTTAATAGTCCACACAAAAGACATACACTTTGGAAAGAAATAAGTAAAAGTCAAGCTGAAATAATTTGTATACAGGAATCCAAATTCAAAGACAAGGCCAACCCAAAATTCTCACATAAAAATTTCCCATATATTTACAAGTCTGACAATGTGAAAAAGAAAGCCGGAGTAATCACAATCATCAAAGGCACAATTTCATTTGAATTCATAGAGGAGGGCAAAGATGTTACAGGTAGATTCCATATTCTTATTTGTTCATTAAACAACCAGGTATGCACAATTAGCAATATCTACGCCCCCAATACGGGTCAAATAAATTTCCTGAACAAAATAAATAAAAAAGTCATGTCAGTTAAGAGAGGTGCCATGATTTGGCTGGGAGATTTCAATCTGGTCCCAAACGCAAATATGGACTCCTCCACCCCAAATAGATACAGACCAAACAATTTAGACAACTGGATCCATCATAACGAATTATTTGACATCTTTAGGTGTCTTAACACCACATCAATCGAATTCTCCCATTTTTCTGACCCTCACCAATCAGAGTCACGTATTGACTTAATTTTATCAGACATTTTTACACTTCCCAAGTTCCATAGAATTAATATAGAAAGGAAAACCTTCTCGGACCACTCTCCAGTATCAGCTGAAGTACAAATAGACCACACAATTAACAAAAATTCATTATGGAAATGCGACTCTAATCTGTTACACCACCCTGAATATAGATTACCAATAGAAAAATCATTGATAAATTATTTTACAGAAAACTCCCCTACAGATACAACCCCATTCATAAATTGGTGTGCCCATAAGGCGGTTATAAGAGGTACCATGATACAGATCTCTGCCAAAAGGAAAAGAAAATTTAGGACTCAGATTGAGGACCTTCAAAATAAGATAAAAGACAAGGAAAACGAGCAAATAAATTTAAATTCCCCCTCTACACAAATCAAAATTGATTTACTAAAACTCAGGCAGGATCTCAAAAGAATCATATTTTCATCATACCATACCATGGTCAAAAACTCCAAAATGAAGCAATACTCTTCAATAAATAAGCCAACACGATACATGGTTAATAGATTGAAAAAGACTAGACAATCAAATAGGATCAGCAAAATAAAGAACCAAAATGGAATAACGGTATCTCATCCTCAAGACATAGCTAATTCCTTCGCTGATTTTTATAATAAATTATACAATTTACAGTCACAAACTTCTACCCCAAAACCCAATACCTCTGACATTGAAAAATTCTTGTCCACAATTGAACTCCCCAAACTGACCCACGACGATTTAGAAAACCTAACTTCCCCATTCTCCCAAGAACAAATTGAAAAGACCATTCTTCAACTCAAAGATTTTAAATCACCAGGCCCGGACGATTTCGGGAATGAATACTACAAATCCTTCACCAAAATACTTTCCCCACACTTACAAAAAATCTTTAATAGCTAGTTCCTCAGGAAATTTCCCAGAAGAAATGTTAGAATCCACAATAATATTGATCCCCAAACACAATTCCGGCCTGACTCTTGTAAATAATTACAGACCAATTTCCCTCATAAATGCAGATTTGAAGATATACTCCAAATCAATAGCGAATAGGCTCAAATCCTACCTACCATCATTGATAAATGGGGATCAGATCGGTTTTATCAAAGGTCGTCAAGCGACAGATGGCACTAGAAGACTGATTAATTCAATCAAACTGATACACTCCTCTAAATTGCCAATGGTAATTATAACTTTAGATGCCGAAAAGGCTTTTGACAGCCTAAATTAGCTCTATCTAACATCAGTTCTAAGTAAATTTGGTTTTAATGAAAAATATATTAACAGCATCATGGCACTTTACTGTAGGCCAAAAGCCAGAATATATACTAACAATTATTCTTCTGCACTATTTGACATATCAAATGGTACAAGAAAAGGTTGCCCCCTTTCTCCACTTCTTTTTATACTGTCAATGGAACCATTGGCGCAATCGATCAGACAAAACAATAACATAAAAGGTTTGAAAACACAAACACGTCAGTATAAGATTGGCCTTTTTGCCGACGACCTGATATTTACCCTGACTGATCCTTACAAATCAATCACAGAACTGCAAAAAACCCTTAAAACGTTCTCAAATATTTCCTTTTTTAAGATTAACGAAAATAAATCAAAAATCTTGCCATTTTATTTGAGCGACTTAGAAACAAAGAAAATAGAGAATATATCTTCACTAAGCTGGTCAGAGGGGGACTTAGAATATCTAGGCACGATCATCTCAAAAAACCTTGAGGCAATAATGAAAAAAAATCTGGACAAACTCTTAGAGACAATTAACAATGACCTTAATTTCTTTGGTACAAAAGACCTATCGTGGTGGGGTAGAATATTGGTTATCAAAATTTTTATCATCCCAAAAATCTCTTATATACTAAGAACACTCCCCCTAAAAGTCAACACATCTTATCTAACCAGTATACAATCCACAATTAATTTGTTCATCTGGAATAAAAAAAGGGCCCGAATACCCACAAACATCTAATATACAGTGGGGCAAAAAAGTATTTAGTCAGTCAGCAATAGTGCAAGTTCCACCACTTAAAAAGATGAGAGGCGTCTGTAATTTACATCATAGGTAGACCTCAACTATGGGAGACAAACTGAGAAAAAAAAATCCAGAAAATCACATTGTCTGTTTTTTTAACAATTTATTTGCATATTATGGTGGAAAATAAGTATTTGGTCAGAAACAAAATTTCATCTCAATACTTTGTAATATATCCTTTGTTGGCAATGACAGAGGTCAAACGTTTTCTGTAAGTCTTCACAAGGTTGCCACACACTGTTGTTGATATGTTGGCCCATTCCTCCATGCAGATCTCCTCTAGAGCAGTGATGTTTTTGGCTTTTCGCTTGGCAACACGGACTTTCAACTCCCTCCAAAGGTTTTCTATAGGGTTGAGATCTGGAGACTGGCTAGGCCACTCCAGGACCTTGAAATGCTTCTTACGAAGCCACTCCTTCATTGCCCTGGCGGTGTGCTTTGGATCATTGTCATGTTGAAAGACCCAGCCACGTTTCATCTTCAATTCCCTTGCTGATGGAAGGAGGTTTGCACTCAAAATCTCACGATACATGGCCCCATTCATTCTTTCATGTACCCGGATCAGTCCTCCTGGCCCCTTTGCAGAGAAACAGCCCCAAAGCATGATGTTTCCACCACCATGCTTTACAGTAGGTATGGTGTTTGATGGATGCAACTCAGTATTCTTTTTCCTCCAAACACGACAAGTTGTGTTTCTACCAAACAGTTCCAGTTTGGTTTCATCAGACCATAGGACATTCTCCCAAAACTCCTCTGGATCATCCAAATGCTCTCTAGCAAACTTCAGATGGGCCCGGATATGTACTGGCTTAAGCAGTGGGACACGTCTGGCACTGCAGGATCTGAGTCCATGGTGGCGTAGTGTGTTACTTATGGTAGGCCTTGTTACATTGGTCCCAGCTCTCTGCAGTTCATTCACTAGGTCCCCCCGCGTGGTTCTGGGATTTTTACTCACCATTCTTGTGATCATTCTGACCCCACGGGGTGGGATTTTGCGTGGAGCCCCAGATCGAGGGAGATTATCAGTGGTCTTGTATGTCTTCCATTTTCTAATTATTGCTCCCACTGTTGATTTCTTCACTCCAAGCTGGTTGGCTATTGCAGATTCAGTCTTCCCAGCCTGGTGCAGGGCTACAATTTTGTTTCTGGTGTCCTTTGACAGCTCTTTGGTCTTCACCATAGTGGAGTTTGGAGTCAGACTGTTTGAGGGTGTGCACAGGTGTCTTTTTATACTGATAATAAGTTTAAACAGGTGCCATTACTACAGGTAATGAGTGGAGGAAAGAGGAGACTCTTAAAGAAGAAGTTACAGGTCTGTGAGAGCCAGAAATCTTGATTGTTTGTTTCTGACCAAATACTTATTTTCCACCATAATATGCAAATAAATTGTTAAAAAAACAGACAATGTAATTTTCTGGATTTTTTTTTCTCAGTTTGTCTCCCATAGTTGAGGTCTACCTATGATGTAAATTACAGACGCCTCTCATCTTTTTAAGTGGTGGAACTTGCACTATTGCTGACTGACTAAATACTTTTTTGCCCCACTGTATAATTGCCTAGAATACTACTTCCTGCAATTTGTGCCAACTTCCTGTCCGGAGCTAATGTCCGGAGCTAATGTCCGGAGATAAGTGACGTCAACAGTGTCCAGTGTCTGATTGGTTGCCGCCTGCTGTGAGCGACCAATCAGAAACGTGCCGTACTGTGACACACTCCGCCCGCCATTTTGGTGTGATTTTTGAATTTTTACCTCACAGCAAGTTTCTACTGCATGGAGGCGGGCCCAGTGACATTGCTCTTCAAGCTCCTGCCGAATTTCGTCAAAAAAATGATAATACCATTTACCAAAACTATATATATTTAGTTGTGAAGTGGTTCAGTGACATTTTCACACCAATTTTGAACTTTTGTTTGGTGTTTTCTCCATATACTGCCTATTATTCACTGACTGTTACACTGAGAGACTGCCGTTTATTAACCTCTTCTTTACCACATTGGGTATATTGCTCTATTATTTGCCACATAAGGACATTGTCCATTATTGCCCAGCAATTTCTCTGCAATATAAACTGCCTATTTATTAATATCTGCATTCCTGCAAAGAACTATTGCCTATTATTAACTGGCTATTTTCCTACTACCTGACACTGCCTCTTATTGACCTGTTGTTTGCCACCACCACTCTTAAAGCTGTTTAGCTTAGCCAACATGAGCTCTAATAGTAAGGATACTAATGACACAGAGCCCAAAGCTGCTGATGGCGCACGTAAGATTAGGTCTGATAGAAAGTATACTAATAATGCAGAGCAAAAAGACGCCGATGCCGCACGTAAGCGCAAACAGCGTGCTAACAAGAGTACAGAGGATAGATGCAAGCGCATGGACACTGTTAAGTATACTAATGACACAGAGCCCAAAGCTGCTGATGGCGCACGTAAGATCAGGTCTGATATAAAGTATGGTAATGATGCAGAGCGAAAAGCCGCCGATGCCGGACGTAAGCGCAAACAGCGTGTTAACAAGAGTACAGAGGATAGATGCAAGTGCCTGGATACTGTTAAGTATACTAATGACACAGAGCCCAAAGCTGCTGATGGCGCACGTAAGATCAGGTCTGATATAAAGTATGGTAATGATGCAGAGCGAAAAGCCGTCGATGCCGCACGTAAGCGCAAACAGCGTTTATTTACATTATTGTTCTTAAGCAAAGAACCGTTGTTGTGGCATTTGCCACAACACGCAAAGTTGTCGTCTGATGTCTTTCATCCCTCCCCTCATAAGCATGTTCATGGATCCTGTGTAACTGTACCTTAAATAACAAGAATTGTCAAGAGCTGGTGAGTGCAGCCATTTTTTGTTCTTTCTTACTATTATTTATTAATTGTATTATTCTTACATTTGAATAAATAAAGTATATATGGATTCTAGACTCCCGATTCTTTAGAATCGGGCTGCCATCTAGTATTATATAAGTGCAAAGAATTTGGGGGTATAGGCCTACCCAATATAACCGCCTTATACTTATCAAACCTTATGAAACAAAGCCAATATTGGTTCATGCAAGAGGACTATCCAAATTGGCTTGATCTAGAAATTACCCACAATCATAATAAACCTCCCAAAGAATTAGTCTTCAACCATATTCTAAACAGAACCAACAATATTCACGTTAAACACCCTATTTTCTCTTCCATTATATATGCATGGGACAAACTTTCTAAAAGGAAAAGAGGATCCAACAAGAAAATTCTTCTCTACAATACCCCTATAGATATTATTACGCTTACCCAAAACGCTGACCCCTCTCCCATGTGGCGAGAAAAAGGGATCCTAAAATTAAGCAATATTCATGATGGGGTTAAATTTATCAGTTTCAGCTCCTTGAAAGAAAAATTTAACATTCCCTCCTCAGCCTTTTTTCCTTATATGACACTGAAAGAACAAGCCCAAAATTTTATCATTAAAAAACCAAAAATCTCCGAAGCTACTACTAATTTATTAAAAAACCCCAAACATTACTTATTTTGGAGTAATAAGCAAATTTATCGGTGGTTCAACAACGACACAAAATTTGACAAGTTATCTTACATGAATAAATGGGAAAATGATTTGAACACGACATTTACTCCAGAACAGTGGGAAAACGCGATCCATTTCACCTATGCATCAAATATTTGCATGACACTACAAGAAGCATATTTTAAAATCATCACAAGGTGGTACTTCACTCCGGCTCGCCTCTCCCACCTACCATCGGCAGGGTCTCCCCTGTGCTGGAGAGAATGTGGAGAATACGGAAGTTTGCTACATATGTTTTGGAAGTGTCCAAAGGTGAAACCCTTATGGAGACAGGCCACAAAACTAATCAACAAAATATTAAAAGATAACATCATAGTTACCCCAGCAATGGCCTTGTTGTCTTTACAATGGGAAAGCATTGACACAAATGCGAGACCTATTATAATCCACATTTGTTTAGTGGTTAAACAAATTATAGCATTCCATTGGAAAAATCCAATTTTACCAGCCTTTACTGAAATCATTGACCAAATTAACCTACATAAAGCATATGAAGAAAACTTTGCAATAGCAAACAACTATTATAAGAAATATGATAGGAAATGGAAGAAATGGGTTGAGATATATCCCAACTTACCACATTAAAAGGAAAGGTGACAATTAATGTATACCTGTGAAGGTAATATATGTTAACCTGTTAATAATTGTTAATAATTAATTAAATTCTGTTATGACTGGACAGCATGTCCACAATTTTTCTCTTACCCTTTTCCCATTCCCACTTCCCTCATCTCCCGCCCTCTCCCCACCCTTATTTCCTTGAAAGTTGAATATATGATTATCTACAAAACACGATATTAAATTTCAAAATGCTTAATAAAAATTATTTGAAAGGAAGAAAAGAAAAAAAATTAAATTTTGCAACTCCCACCCTTCCATCATGCACCTAAGATTCAGCTTACCACTATTATTTTTGGGTCCCTCGTCTCTTTACACCTGATCTAGCTGTTATTTTGCCCCGTAGCCTTCTCCTATAGCCCATCCTCTATATATGTTTATTGGAAGCAATCCATACACCATCTCTAAAAAGATCTGCTAGTGTAGTCTAACTACTGGTAACTATGAACAATGCTGTGGCCTTATCTCTTTTTCACTTTCATCGGCAATGTTGTTGATGGGATCCACTAGCACAGAAAGCATCTCCCATAATTTCAGCCAAGCCATTGAGAGCAAAATTGTAAACCACTATGTTTTACAATGTTTCTATGCATGCCTGGCTTCATCAAGCATTCTCTATTGATTGTACCTTTTTGGTTGAATATTAGATAAAAACAAATTACAGTTTTGAAACGAATACTACATTTTGCGTTTTACATTTTGCCGTTTCATTGTTTTGCACATTATTGAATTCTGTCTTTAGAATCTTGAATAGAAAAATAAAATTATAAGTAAAAGCATAAGGAAATATTAACCCCTTTCTGACATATGATGTACTATCCCGTCGAGGTGGTATGGGCCGTTATGACCACCGACGGGATAGTACATAATCACTGATCAGCAGCGCTCACAGGGGGAGTGCAGCCGATCGGGGCCAGGTGTCAGCTGACTATCGCAGCTGACATCCGGCACTGTGTGCCAGGAGCAGCCAGGGACCGCTCCAGGCACATTAACCCCCAGAACACTGCGATCAAACATGATTGCAGCGTTCCCACGCTAAATTGAAGCATCGCGCAGGGAGGGGGCTTCCTGCGTGCTTCCCTGAGCAACGCTATGTGATCGCATTGCTCCAAGGGTCTCCTACCTCCTCCTCCCTGCAGGCCGCAGATCCAAAATGGCCGCGGGGGGCCTTCCGGGTCCTGCAGGAAGGTGGCTTGCCGGCAAGCCTCCCTGCAGTGCTTGTCAGATCGCTGATCTGACACAGTGCACTGCAAAGTGTCAGATCAGCGATCTGACACTATATAGTCATGTCCCCCCTGGGGCAATATAAACAAGTAAAAAAATATATTTACAAGTGTAAAAAAAAAAAATCCTAAATAAAGAACAAAAATATTTATTGTTCCAATAAATACATTTCTTTATCTAAATAAAAAAAAAACAATAAAAGTAAACATATTTAGTATTGCCACATCCGTAACGACCCGACCTATAAAACTATCAAAATAGTTAACCGCTTCAGTGAACAGCGTAAAAAAAAAATACTTTATTATCATACTGCCGAACAAAATGTAGAATTACACGCAATCACAAAGAAGGATATAAAAAATCTTGGTACTGGTGAAAACATCATCTTGTCCCGCAAAGAACGAGCCACCATACAGCGTCTTCAGTGAAAAAGTAAAAAAGTTGTAGTTCTCAGAATAAAATGATGCAAAAATAATTATTTTTTATATAAAATAATTTTTATCGTATAAAAGCACCAAAACATAAAAAAATATAAATGAGGTATCGCTGTAATCGTACAGACCCGAAAAATAAAACTGCTTTATCAATTTTACCAAACGTGGAATGGTATAAACACCCCACCCAAAAGAAATTCATGAATTGCTGGTTTTTGGTCATTCTGCCTCACAAAAATAGGAATAAACAGCGATCAAAAAATGTCACGTGCCTGAAAATGGTACCAATAAAAACAACAACTCGTCCCGCAAAAAACATGACCTCACATGACTCTGTGGACCAAAATATAGAAAAATTATAGCTCTCAAAATGTGGAGATGCAAAAACAATTTTTTGCAATAAAAAGCGTCTTTTAGCTAAAGTTAGGGATAGGGTTTGGATTACATTTACAATTGGGATTATGGTTAGTGGTGTGTCAGGGTTAGGAATTTGGTTAGGGTTATGGTTGGGATTAGGGTTAGAGGTGTGTTGGAGTTAGGGGTGTGGTTAGGGTTGGGATTAGGGTTAGGGGTGTGTTGGGGTTAGGGGTATGGTTGAGATTATGGTTAGGGACGTGTTTGGGTTAGGGGTGTGGTTAGGGTTATGGTTAGGGTTGTGATTAGGGTTAGGGGTGTGTTTGGATTAGGATTTCAGATAGAATTGGGGGTTTCCACTGTTTAGGCACATCAGGGGCTCTCCAAACGCGACATGGTGTCCGATCTCAATTCCAGACAATTTTGCATTGAAAAGTCAAACGGCGCTCCTTCCCTTCCGAGCTCTGCCATGCGCCCAAACAGTGGTTTACCCCACACATGGGATATTAGCGAACTGAGGACAAATTGCACAACAACTTTTGGTGTCCAATTTCTTCTGTTACCCTTGGGAAAATAAAAAATTGGGGGAGAAAATATCATTTTTGTGAAAAAATATTAATTTTTTATTTTCACGGCTCTACATTATAAACTTCTGTGAAGCACTTGGTGGGTCAAAGTGCTCACCACACATCTAGATAAGTTCCTAAGGGGGTCTACATTCCAAACTGGAGTCACTTGTGGGGGGTTTCAATGTTTGGGCACATCATGGGCTCTACAAACGCGTCATGGCGTTCTATCTCAATTCCAGTCAATTTTGCATTGAAAAGTCAAATGGCGCTCCCCTTCCGAGCTCTGCCATGCGACCAGTGGTTTACTCCCACATATGGGATATCCACGTACTCAGGACAAATTTTACAACAACTTTGGGGTCCAATTTCTCCTGCTACCTTTGGTAAAATACAACAAATTGGAGCTGAAGTAAATTTTTTGTGAAGAAAAGTTAAATGTTCATTTTTTATTAAACATTCCAAAAATTCCTGTGAGACACCTGAAGGGTTAATAAACTTTTTGAATGTGTTTTTGAGCACCTTGAGTGGTGCAGTTTTTAGAATGGTGTCACACTTGGGTATTTTCTATCATATAGACCCCTCAAAGTGGCTTTAAATGTTATGTGGTCCCTAAAAAAATGGTGTTGTAGAAATGAAAAATTGCTGGTCAACTTTTAACCCTTATAACTCCGTAACAAAAAAAAATCGGTTCCAAAATTGTACTGATGTAAAGTAGACATGTGGGAAATGTTAATTATGAAGTATTTTGTGTGATATATCTCTGTGATGCATTATCATTCAAATTTGGAAAATTGCGAAATTTTCAAAATTTTCGCCAAATTTCCGTTTTTTTTCACAAATAAGCAAAGGTAATATCAAAGAAATTTTACCACTATCAAGAAGTACATTATGTCTCGAGAAAACCTTGTCAGAATCATCAGGATCCGTTGAAGCATTCCAGAGTTATAACCTCATAAAAGGACAGTGGTCAGAATTGTAAAAATTGGCCCGGTCATTAACGTGCAAACCACCCTTGGGGATAAAGAGGTTAAAAACATGCATGAATTTGTTTAATAGCGATATCTTAAGTTTAAAATAAATCCCTAACCTAGCATTAACAACTAAAATACTTTCTGAAAAAACATAAAATATTAGAAAATGTATTTCTTAATGCTAAAATTCACTTACAACCTTTTTTTTGTGTGACTGTTGCCGACATTGCTTGCTAGCAGTACAAGATTTGTCAGCTTATATACAACCTTACAAATGGCAAGTTATCTTGCCAAAGAAACAAAATTCATATCAGATAGAAATCTTACACATTTAACTGACATTAAAAATGCTTCAAGGAAAAGCAGAGATAAAAGGTTAATTCTCTACATTTGCTTACAGATAAATGAGTAGATACAAATCAATGTTTAATCATGACAAATTAAGTTTGATCTAAAGTTTAAACCCTTAGGGAAACCCATAGACTATGCAAACTATCTGATAAACTCTCCTATTGTGGAAAAAACTTCTTGTGTGTTCTTAATTAGAATGCACACATTATAGATTAAATTACCTGTTATATTATATTACAGGTAGATCAATTTAAAACATTATTTTTTATAAATTATCTATAGATATTTCTGAATGATAGTCACTGTTTTAGCTTTAGCATCTGCAATTTTAATGATTTCACAATGATTTATAATGTTGACTTAAATCTGTGGAATTAATATTGATTAGCTGTTTATTTGGATAGTGAAAGAATTTAGAAATCTAGTCTTCATTTGCCAAATTGCTGTTGTTTCTAAGATTTACGATGATGACTTTAATGGCAGATATGCTGTAAACATACACTTTGCATTAGAAATACCGCATGAAGAGGTGCCATGATTTGGTTGGGAGACTTTAATTTGGTACCAAATGCAAATATGGATTCCTCCACCCCAAATAGATACCGACCACATACTTTAGACAATTGGATACACCAAAATGAATTATTTGACATCTTTCGGTGTCTAAACACCACTTCAATTGAATACACCCATTTCTCTGACCCTCATCAATCAGCGTCACGAATTGATTTAATCTTATCGGACATTTTTACGCTCCCTAAAATCTATAGAATCACAATAGAAAGGAAAACATTCTCGGACCACTCCCCAGTTTCAGCAGAAATCCAAATTGGCCACTCGGTTAATAAAAATTCACTATGGAAATGTGACGCTAACCTACTACACCACCCTGACCATAGATCAATATTAGAAAAATCACTAACAAATTATTTCACAGAGAATTCACCTACTGAAACATCCCCTTTCACCCATTGGTGTGCCCATAAGGCAGTCATGAAGGGTATCATGATCCAAATCTCTGCAAAAAGGAAAAGGTTGCTTAGAATTCAGATTGAAGACATTCAAAATAAAATAAAAGACAAAGAAAACGAACAACTAAGTTTAAACCCCCCGTTTACTCAAATTAAAATAGAGCTACTGAACCTCAGGCAGGAGCTTAAAAAAATCATATTTTCATCATTCCACACCATGGTCAAAATTTCCAAAATGAAGCAATATTCCTCAATTAATAAGCCAACACGTTACATGATTAATAGAATGAAAAAAATAAGACAAGCAAACAGGATCACCAAAATACAAACAAAAAATGGTACAACGGTATCTCATCCCCAAGATATAGCCAACTCCTTCGCAGATTATTACAGCAAATTATATAATTTACATTCCCAGCCCTCCACCCCACTTCCAAATGTTTCTGACATTGAAAAATTCTTGACCTCAATTAGCCTTCCAAAATTGACCCTTGATGATTTAGAAAACCTAACCTCCCCTTTTTCCCTAGAAGAAATAGAAAGAACCATTCTTCAACTCAAGGACTTTAAATCGCCAGGCCCTGATGGTTTTGGAAACGAATATTATAAAACCTTCACCAAATTACTCTCCCCACATCTACAAAACCTTTTTAATATAGCTAGTTCCTCAGGTAAATTCCCAGCAGAAATGTTAGAATCGACAATTATTTTAATTCCCAAACACAATTCGGACTTAACCCTTGTTAATAATTACAGGCCAATTTCCTTAATCAATACAGATCTGAAAATTTACTCCAAGCTAATTGCAAATAGGCTCAAATCCTATTTGCCGTTATTGGTTCATGGGGACCAAATGGGTTTTATAACAGGTCGTCAAGCGTCAGATGGTACTAGAAGACTTACAGTATCAACTCAATTAAATTGATTCATTCCTCTAAAGTGCCATCTGTAATTATTACTCTAGACGCCGAAAAGGCTTTTGACCGATTAAACTGGCTTTATTTAACATCAGTACTTCAAAAATTTGGGTTTAATGAAAAATATATCAACAGCGTAATGGCACTCTATTCAAAACCAACAGCCAAAATTTATGCAAACAACTACTCCTCTACACCATTTAACATTTCAAATGGTAGAAGACAAGGGTGCCCTTTATCTCCGCTGCTTTTTATTTTATCAATGGAACCACTAGCGCAATCAATTAGGCAAAATAATTCCATAAAAGGTCTACAAACGCGAACACGCCATTATAAGATAGGGCTCTTTGCCGACGACATGATGTTTACCCTGACGGACCCCTATGAATCAGTTTCGGAGCTACAAAAAACCCTTCAATTTTTTTCAACTATTACCCTTTTTAAGATAAACGAAAATAAATCCAAAATATTGCCATTTTACTTGACGGAATTAGAAACAAAGAAAATAAAAGATATAGTTTCATTCAGTTGGTCGGAAGGAGACCTAGACTATCTATAATATAACGCTGGGAGCGTCACTCTGTCCGAAGCCTCTATAGACTGCGCAAGCGCAAGCGCCGGCGCAGTCTGGGCCTCACAGAGCGACGCTCCCGGGAGATCGCGGTATGCGTAAGCACTGAACGCATACCGCGATCTCCACCGGAGAGTCAGGGACCGCCAGGAGGGAGGGTAAGTATACTCACCTTTCCCGGTTCCAGCGCTGCTTGCGGCTCCGTCTCCCGGCTCCTCTGCTCCCGGCTCCGGAGGGCGCGGACTGCGCAGGCACCGATTCCTGCTGCCGGAATCGGCGCCTGCGCAGTCCGCGCTTTCCGGCGCCATTTTCTTGAAGACACACAGAACGGGCGCAGGATGGTGTTAGGACTGGCGGAACGCACCAAGAGAGATGTAATGGATGCGTTCGCAGTCCGGGGTCCACCGTGCAGGTGAAACCTGCTGCTAGGACATGACAGACGATATGGCGGTACTCATAAGTATACACGCGTGGGTTAAACCTCACCCAGCGTGAAGAAAGCGATCCTGTTGCATCACAGGATCGCGGTACCGCACATAGAGCGCGAGCAAGTGGTCAGCGAACTAGACCCCAACAGGGATAGTAGTCCGATTAGACCATTGCTGGCACTACACCACAACTGGGTGTGAAAAGTATATACAATAGAGGCACCGAAGTGCAAACTGTGCCGTGCTGGCAGGCACCACTAAGTACCCAGACATGGGTCAGGAAGCGCACACAGGCGCGTGGCGCCGCACTGGCGGTCACAGCAGAGGACGCTGACACGTGTGTGACACGTTGAGTGTTAAGTCGGGCGCTAGATAGCAGCCATACACCATACACGAACAATCATACAGTAGGGTAGGGGTATTTAAAGGACGACTTGCACTCACAACAAACACACGTATAAAGTTGTACACTAGCGCATGGCCGTGCGGTCATGCGCAGTTTATATAGCTGCAGGACAGGAAGCGGCCACAGAAACTTTGCCCTTCCAAGACCTGCCAAGAGGACCAATAGAATGTGCTGCAGAGTCTGAGCACATGACCCTCGATCTCCAACGGGAGATCTTGCCCTGGGCATGCTCAGTGTGCGCAGACAAGGACTTAGTCCCAGAGAAGTCCACTCGCTGCTGACCAGTATTGGCTTTAAAGGCAGAAGCTGGAGAAGCAGCAGTAACTCTTCTCACAGAGTCAGACTGAGCGAGACGCTGGGATCGACGTCCCTGCTGAGCAGGCTCCACTGCGGCTGGAGGAGAATGGGAGACCGCAGCGGAGACGGATCGAGATTCCCCCTGTGCAGCAGAGGAAACTCGACTCCTAACATTACCCCCCCTCCTAGGGCCCCCCCTCCTTGGGCCTCGCTACGTTCGAAGGCAGCAATGAGCTGTGGGGCCCGAATGTTTTCAGCAGGCTCCCATGACCTGTTCTCTGGACCATAACCCTTCCAATCCACCAGATAGAACTTTTTGCCGCGTACCACCTTACACCCCAAAATAGCGTTCACCTCGTAATCGTCCGTAGACGAACCCGATGTCCCGGCAGATGACTCGGAAAACCGGGACATGTATACGGGTTTCAAGAGGGACACATGAAAGGTGTCGGTGATACCCAAGCGTGGAGGAAGAGCCAGGCGGTAGACCACAGGATTAACCTGTTCGAGAACCTTGAAGGGACCCAAGTAGCGAGGAGCAAACTTAGTGGACTCAACTCGCAGCCTGATGTTACGGGCGGAGAGCCACACCAAGTCGCCAGGGACAAAAGTCGGAGCAGGGCGCCGATGAACATCGGCGGAGGACCTCATTCTCTCCTTGGAGGCCCGAATGGCATCCTGCGTGCGATCCCAAATGTCCCGTGCCTCCACAGCCCAGTCTGCCACCCTGGGATCAGCGGAAGACACAGGCATGGGCACTGAAACACGCGGATGCTGGCCGTAATTTAAGAGGAATGGAGTCTGACCGGTGGAGTCGGCTACGGCATTGTTAAGTGCAAACTCTGCCCACGGTAGCAAGGATGCCCAGTCATCCTGTCTGGCAGAAACAAAATGTCGCAGATATGTGACCAAGGTCTGGTTGGCCCTTCTACCAACCCATTCGTCTCGGGATGATATGCCGAAGAGAGATTTAACTCAATACTGAGTAAACGACATAGCTCCCTCCAGAATCGAGACGCAAACTGGGGACCCCGGTCACTAACAATTTTGTCTGGCATACCGTGTAAGCGAAAGATATGCTTGATAAACAAGACAGCCAACGCCCGTGCAGATGGTAGCCGTGGAAGAGGCACCAAATGCACCATTTTGGAGAAATGGTCGGTGATCACCCAGATAATGGTGCAATTACGAGACTTGGGTAAGCCCACCACAAAGTCCATCCCGACCATCTCCCAGGGCCTGTCAGCCACGGGCAGAGGGTAAAGCAAACCAGCTGGCCGTTGCCGAGGAGTCTTGTTCCTGGCGCAAGAGACACACGCCCGAACGTACTCCGCGACATCACGAGCCATATGCGGCCACCAGTATGTCCTCGCCAGTAACTCAGATGTCCTTTTAGTACCAAAATGTCCACCCACCCTGGACGAGTGCGCCCAAGAGAGAACCTCCGGCCGCAAACTAGATGGAACAAAAGTCTTGCCCGGGGGCACAGACTCCAGCGAAACCGGGGCCACGGTTCTCAAACTCTCGGTGGGGACAATAAGCCGAGGCTCCTCCTCCTCCTCCGCAGATGACACAACGGAGCGAGAGAGAGCATCGGCCCGAATGTTCTTCTCCCCAGAAAGGAAATGGAGGGTGAAATGAAACCGGGAGAAGAACAAGGACCATCTGGCCTGGCGAGAATTCAACCGCTGAGCTGTCTGCAGATACACCAAATTTTTGTGATCTGTGAAGACTTGGAAGGGAAAATGTGCTCCCTCCAAGAAATGTCTCCACTCCGAGAAAGCCAACTTCATGGCTAGCAACTCCCTGTCCCCGATGGAATAATTCCTCTCTGCTGGTGCGAAGGTCTTGGAGAAAAAGAAGCAAGGATGCTTCCGACCTTGAGCATCCTTTTGGAAGAGGACTGCTCCAGCACCAACAGAAGAGGCATCCACCTCCATGATAAATGGCTTATCAACATCGGGGCGATGAAGTATGGGAGCGCTAGCGAAGTGTGACTTTATAGAGATAAAGGCCTTGGAGACCTCCTCAGACCACAATTTAGGATTTGCCCCCTTCTTGGTGAGGGCAACCAAGGGAGCAACCAAAGTTGAGAAATGCGGGATGAACTGGCGATAATAATTGATGAACCCCATAAAGCGCTGCACCGCTTTAAGAGAATGAGGTTCCTGCCAGTCCATCACAGCCTGTAGTTTGGCAGGATCCATAGCCAATCCCTGGGCTGAGATGATGTAGCCTAGGAAAGGTAAGGACTCCTGCTCAAACATGCACTTCTCCAACTTGGCATAGAGGGAGTTTGCCCGTAGGAGGTCGAAGACTTTGCAAACATCTCTCCGGTGGGAGTCAATATCTGGAGAGTAGATGAGAATATCATCCAGATAGACTACGACCGAGGTGGAAAGCATATCCCGGAAGATATCGTTCACAAAGTCTTGGAAAACGGCTGGGGCATTACAGAGCCCAAAGGGCATCACCAGATATTCATAGTGCCCATCCCTGGTGTTAAAAGCCGTCTTCCATTCGTCCCCCTCACGGATGCGAATCAGGTTGTAAGCACCCCGCAGATCTAATTTAGTAAATACCCTTGCTCCCCGAAGCCTATCGAACAGTTCAGATATCAAAGGCAAAGGGTATTTATTCTTAACGGTGATGGCGTTAAGACCCCTGTAGTCTATGCATGGACGCAATTCCCCACTCTTCTTCTGCACGAAGAAGAATCCTGCCCCAGCAGGTGACACTGACTTCCTGATGAACCCTCTTGCCAAATTTTCCTGTATGTACTGTGACATTGCCTCCGTCTCCGGGAGAGATAGCGGATAGACTCGACCCCGGGGAGGCTCAGCACCAGGCAAGAGGTCAATAGGACAGTCATAGGGGCGATGGGGCGGAAGGGTCTCCGCCGCCTTTTTGGAGAATACGTCTGCATATGACCAATACTGCTTGGGGAGAGAGGATAGATCTGCGGATACCTCAGTAGTAGCAACCTGAACGCACTCCCTCTGACACCTACCCCCACAAGATTCACCCCAACCCAGAATTCTGCCTGAGGACCACTCGATATGAGGAGAGTGGTACCGTAGCCAAGGTATTCCCAACAGGATCTCATCAATTCCTTCCGGAATGACGAGCAGAAAAAATTTTCTCCTGATGAGATGGCGACATGAACAGAGTAAAAGGGATGGTCTGGTGTGTTATCTGTGAGGGCAATGTCGACCCATTCACCACTCGCACCGTTACTGGTTGAGCAAGCATAACCAAGGGTATTGCATGACGTTGGGCGAAGGCAGAAGACATAAAGTTGCCCTCCGCCCCAGAATCCACGCAGAGCTCTACCGAGTGGGAAAATGAGCCAATAGTAATTGTCCCCTTAAAGGACAACTTAGAGGCAAACGTCGCCGTGTCTAGTGTACCTCCACCAACTACCACTAGACGCTGACGTTTCCTCGACCGCTGAGGACATCTGGTGGCTAGATGTCCTGACTGCTGGCAAACATGACAGACCCTGAGTGCACAAGCGGTCCGGGACTTAGATCCTGCTTGTGACACCTCCCTGGCCTCATGTGACTCAGGAACCAGGACTGGAAATTCAAGAGGTTTGGCAAAAGTAGGAGCCAGCCGAAACCTCTGCCTACACTGGGCTCGCTCTAACCTCCGCTCGTTAAAACGGAGGTCAATTCGAGTGGAGACAGTTATTAACTCCTCCAGTGTGGCAGGAATCTCCCTAGTGGCCAGAGCGTCCTTTACGTGGTCAGCCAAGCCCCTCCAAAATATGGGGATAAGAGCTTTATCCGACCAATCCAGCTCAGATGCTAAGGTGCGGAATTGGACGGCAAAATGACTGACCAAGGACTCACCCTGAGTTAATGCCAGCAATTGGAGCGCAGTATCATGGGTGACTTGAGGTCCTAAAAAGACCTGTTTCAGAGCGCTCAGAAACAGCGGAGCACTCTGCACCACATGATCGCTACGCTCCCACAGCGGCGTAGCCCATTCCAACGCCCTGTCCGACAATAGAGACAAAATAAATCCCACCTTAGCCCGCTCTGTGGGAAAACGTGTAGCCAGGAGCTCGAGATGAATAGAGCACTGACTCACAAATCCCCTACAAAACTTGCTATCACCAGAAAATTTTTCTGGCAGCGGGAGGTGAGATAATGTCGGAACAGGGGTGGCAATGGACATAGTAGCTGCAGCCACGCTGGCAGCCTGTACAGCTACTGCAGTAACATCCACAGCTGAGGTCGCGCTCTCGAGAGCCGCCAACCTACCCTCCAGCTGCTGGATATGCCGCAGAGATTGCTGTATGTCTGTCATCACTAGCCAGACCCTGGCGCTAGTGTAATGTTAGGACTGGCGGAACGCACCAAGAGAGATGTAATGGATGCGTTCGCAGTCCGGGGTCCACCGTGCAGGTGAAACCTGCTGCTAGGACATGACAGACGATATGGCGGTACTCATAAGTATACACGCGTGGGTTAAACCTCACCCAGCGTGAAGAAAGCGATCCTGTTGCGTCACAGGATCGCGGTACCGCACATAGAGCGCGAGCAAGTGGTCAGCGAACTAGACCCCAACAGGGATAGTAGTCCGATTAGACCATTGCTGGCACTACACCACAACTGGGTGTGAAAAGTATATACAATAGAGGCACCGAAGTGCAAACTGTGCCGTGCTGGCAGGCACCACTAAGTACCCAGACATGGGTCAGGAAGCGCACACAGGCGCGTGGCGCCGCACTGGCGGTCACAGCAGAGGACGCTGACACGTGTGTGACACGTTGAGTGTTAAGTCGGGCGCTAGATAGCAGCCATACACCATACGCGAACAATCATACAGTAGGGTAGGGGTATTTAAAGGACGACTTGCACTCACAACAAACACACGTATAAAGTTGTACACTAGCGCATGGCCGTGCGGTCATGCGCAGTTTATATAGCTGCAGGACAGGAAGCGGCCACAGAAACTTTGCCCTTCCAAGACCTGCCAAGAGGACCAATAGAATGCGCTGCAGAGTCTGAGCACATGACCCTCGATCTCCAACGGGAGATCTTGCCCTGGGCATGCTCAGTGTGCGCAGACAAGGACTTAGTCCCAGAGAAGTCCACTCGCTGCTGACCAGTATTGGCTTTAAAGGCAGAAGCTGGAGAAGCAGCAGTAACTCTTCTCACAGAGTCAGACTGAGCGAGACGCTGGGATCGACGTCCCTGCTGAGCAGGCTCCACTGCGGCTGGAGGAGAATGGGAGACCGCAGCGGAGACGGATCGAGATTCCCCCTGTGCAGCAGAGGAAACTCGACTCCTAACAGATGGCAGCAGCACATGACAGAACGGGCGCAGGATGGCAGCAGCACATGACAGAACGGGCGCAGGATGGCAGCAGCACATGACAGAACGGGCTCAGGATGGCCGCAGCACATGACAGAACGGACACAGGATGGCCGCAGCACATGACAGAACGGGCGCAGGATGGCCGCAGCACAAGACAGAACGGGCGCAGGATGGCCGCAGCACATGACAGAACGGGCGCAGGATGGCAGCAGCACATGACAGAACGGGCGCAGGATGGCAGCAGCACATGACAGAACGGGCTCAGGGTGGCCGCAGCACATGACAGAACGGGCGCAGGATGGCCGCAGCACATGACAGAACGGGCGCAGGATGGCCGCAGCACAAGACAGAACGGGCGCAGGATGGCCGCAGCACATGACAGAACGGGCGCAGGATGGCCGCAGCACAAGACAGAACGGGCGCAGGATGGCCGCAGCACAAGACAGAACGGGCGCAGGATGGCCGCAGCACAAGACAGAACGGGCGCAGGATGGCCGCAGCACATGACAGAACGGGCGCAGGATGGCAGCAGCACATGACAGAACGGGCGCAGGATGGCAGCAGCACATGACAGAACGGGCGCAGGATGGCCGCAGCACATGACAGAACGGGCGCAGGATGGCAGCAGCACATGACAGAACGGGCGCAGGATGGCAGCAGCACATGTCAGAACGGGCGCAGGATGGCCGCAGCACATGACAGAACGGGCGCAGGATGGCAGCAGCACATGACAGAACGGGCGCAGGATGGCCGCAACACATGACAGAACGGGCGCAGGATGGCAGCAGCACATGTCAGAACGGGCGCAGGATGGCCGCAGCACATGACAGAACGGGCGCAGGATGGCAGCAGCACTTGACAGAGCGGGCGCAGGATGGCAGCAGCACATGACAGAACGGGCGCAGGATGGCAGCAGCACATGACAGAACGGGCGCAGGATGGGAGCAGCACATGACAGAACGGGCGCAGGATGGCAGCAGCACATGACAGAACGGGCGCAGGATGGCAGCAGCACATGACAGAACGGGCGCAGGATGGCAGCAGCACATGACAGAACGGGCGCAGGATGGCAGCAGCACATGACAGAACGGGCGCAGGATGGCAGCAGCAAATGACAGAACGGGGACGCAGGATGGGAGCAGCAAATGACAGAACGGGCGCAGGATGGGAGCAGCAAATGACAGGATAGGAGCAGCAAATGACAGAATGGAGGCGCATGATGGGAGCAGCACATGACAGAACGGGGGCGCAGGATGGGAGCAGCACATACCAGGATGGAGACCATATACCAATATAAATGCTCGCCACCCGGGCGTAGAACGGGTTCAATAGCTAGTCTAGGTATAATCATTTCAAAAAACTTAGACACAATAATGAAGAAAAACTTGAACAAACTCTTGGAAAATATAAACAAAGACCTGGGTTTCCTCGGTACAAAAGACCTCTCATGGTGGGGCAGAGTATTGGCAACTAAAATTTTTATTGTCCCAAAAATCTCTTATATACTGAGAACACTTCCCCTAAAAATCAACACTTCCTACCTGACTAGCTTCCAATCAACAATAAATACGTTTATTTGGAATAAAAAAAGGGCCCGCATTTCCACAAACATTCTATATAAATGCAAGGAATTTGGGGGCATAGGCTTACCAAACATTACAGCTTTATATCTATCGAATTTAATAAAACAAAGCCAGTATTGGTTCATGAAAGAAGATCCTCCGAATTGGCTTGACCTTGAAATTGAACTTAACCATAGGAAATCTCCCAAAGAATTGGTTTTTGACCATATTCTCAACAGACCTTATAAGGCATACGCCCATCACCCTATCTTTTCTCCCATTATATATGCCTGGAATAAATTGTCCAAACGAAAGAGAGGCTCCAACAGGAAAATCCTCCTCCAAAACACCCCTATAGAGATTATCATGCTTACCCAAAATATTAACCCCTCCCCCATATGGAGAGACAATGGGATTCAAAAATTAAATGATATTCATGATGGGGTTAAATTTCTCACCTTCAGCTCTATTAGACAAAAATTTAAAATACCCTCCTCAGCCTTTTTCCCTTACATGGTACTAAAGGACCAAGTTCAAAAATTCATTACAAACAAACCAAAAATATCTGAAGCAACTATTAATTTACTAAAAAATCCCACACACAATTTATTTTGGAATAACAAGCAAATATATCGGTGGTTTAACAATGACATACAATTCAATAAGTTAGCTCATATGATAAAATGGGAAGGGGATCTGAATGTAACATTCACTCCAGAACAGTGGTAAAATGCAATCCACTTTACTTATGCATCAAACATCTGCATGACACTGAAAGAGGCCTATTATAAAATAATAACAAGATGGTACTATACTCCGGCTCGCCTTTCTCATCTGCCGTCCGGAGGATCTCCATTATGCTGGAGAGAATGTGGAGAGCGTGGAAGTTTGCTACATGTGTTTTGGTCATGCCCCCGGGTAAAACCCTTATGGAGGCAAGCCATAAAATTAATTAACAAATTATTAACAGGTAATATTATAGTTACCCCTGCAATGGCCTTGTTGTCCCTGAACTGGGAAAAAATAGACACAAATGTGAGATCTCTTATCATCCATATCTGCCTTGTGGTCAAACAAATCATAGCTTTCCATTGGAAGAATCCGACTTTACCGGCTTTTACTGAAATTATAGACCAAATTAACTTACACAAGACATACGAAGAAAACTTCGCAATAGTAAATAATTACTATACGAAACATGATAGGAAATGGAAGAAATGGGTTGAGGTAAACTCCAATCTATCGCATTAAAGGAAAGATGATGGCTTCTACATACCTGTGAGGTTATTACGACTTATTATATGCTCTTTGCTATTATTATATGCTATTATATGTTACTATATGTTAATCTGTTAAAAATTGTTAATCATTATCAAATTTTGTTTAAAATGGACAGTGTGTCCACAATGTTGTTCTTACCTTTCCCCAAACCCCCCCACCTCCTTCCCCTATTCCCTTGTGAGCTGACTCCACATGCTAATATTAAATTTCAAAGATATAATAAAATTATTTGAATAAGTATGATCACAGGTTACCATTCCCCAAACCCATCTCCCCTACCTCCCTCCCTCTCCTTACCCTTATTCCCTTGCAAACTGACTATATGATTATTTCCACATGCTAATATTAAATTTCAAAGTTATAATAAAAATTATTTGAACAGAAATACCGCATGAGGCAAATAGACTAGACTGGCGTAACACACTAAATTAATGGAGTAGCATACCTGCATAATGGTTGCTATATCAGCAATATTTTAACCACTTCACAGCATTTTAGCAGTAGCCAGTTCAACACACTCATCAATATTATTCACAGAAAAGGGGTGCAAAGTCCCATAATCATGCCTTTACATCAAAATATCATAAAACACAAAGACTTGTTACTTCAAGTCAACAATACAATAATCTGAGGAAAAGTGCAGAACTTTTTTCAAATTTACTCAGCTTGTCATAGCTAAAGATGAAACATTCAAATGTAGAAAACAACCATGCCTCCATCCCTGTGATAAATTATTAATATACCACTCCTCACCATACTAAGTTATTAAAGTGGCACAGACATTTAACAGTATCTTTTCTATACAGATCGTGTCTTGTTTTTTACTAAAACAGGGCAGTCACTACAATTGTTCAACTAATTATAATGACGATTTAGACACTTTTCTGAAAACTATCGGTGTATTTTTGTGACATGAACAACTGTTACAAATCCAGATATAAATACAGATCCATGATATGTGATAAAAAAGAACGAAAGAAAATCTCACTTTAAACTGGCTTTGACATCGAAAACTATCCTGCTTTACAGAGCAATCATGTACGTTATTCAGAAAATGGCCTTCTTAAATGTGTTTGGTTCAGCTTTAAAGGGATGTTAATCTACAGAACAATCGTTATTCTATCCTCAGGCTAGGTCAATATTAAATTGGTGGGGTCCAACACCTAGTAACTGTAGCTGAGCAATGTGCACAGTGGAACACCACAACCCCATGCACTGCTTAGTGACTGCTGCTGAGTACTTGATGTGCTCCACTTGCTGCTCTGCTTCATACATTGCTTAATTCCTGGCACTACCAGATTAAATTTAAGCTGATCATAGGGTGTGCTAAGTGGCAGACCCTTACTGAACTCATTTTGCTGAGCTATCCACCAGATAGGTCAGCAATAGGGATGTGCAAACTCGAACTGTAAAGTTTGGGGTTCATACCGAACATGGACTTCTTACTGTACATCCATGTTACTGTTCGAGTTTGGCAGCCTAATAAAGCTTGTAGAAAAGCTGCAGCACAGCCAGTTAACAAGCTTTAAGGCTGTGGGCACTTCCGATCCCATCACAGCCATGCCAAGTAAAGGCATAGCTGTGATTTGCCTGCCGCACCATGTGCCTGGCGTGACAGTGTAAAATAAGTAAACAAATAATTTTAAAAAACGCATACAGACCCCCCTATTTTTATAGCTAGCCAAGGGAAAGAAGACATCTTTGAGCTGTTTTTTGTGCTGGAAAAGGACCAACACCCATGGACCTTCCCAGCCGATTAAAATCAGGCCCCAGCTCTTTGCTTTGCCTTTGAAGGTTATTAAAATTGGGGGGAACCTAAAAAAAATAAAGCACTGTCCCACTTGTTTTAAATAACCAGCTAAGACAAAGCAGACAGCTTGGGGCTGATAGTAATAGGCTGGGAAGGGCCATGAATATTCTGACACTTAGCAACAGTACTTTCCGATTGCCCTGGTGCGTTGGCAAGCAGGGTAATGAGATTGGTTGATCAAGAAAGCATATCCAGCTCTACTAGTCCCATAAAAGCATATTTTATTGAACAAAAATCTTTAAAATAATAATAAAAGAAGTCACAACCTCCAATTTGGGGCGATGTTAATAGGCAGACGTGTTTTGAACCTTGCGGTTCTTTATTTTTGCATACCTATGATCAAAGCTTGACCTTATATACAACATCCTGTCATTTGATTGTATCTAATCCATTACTTGTAACGTTCTTCACCTGTTAACAGCTCTCAATTAAGGAAATACTTTTCACCCAAAGAAAAGGGTACAGTACAAGACCCAAAGTAAAAGTCAGGTGTTTTATTAACACGTAGATAAAGTCAAGACTTCCTGCAGACCTTGCATTTACCACACTGGTACTTTTGAAATTTCTTCTCATCCAATGCTGCTGTTGCACGTGTGTTCAATATATGCTGACATTCCAAAGGTTATGATACACATAGACTTGCTTATAAGCTATGCACTTGCACCTTAACATAAGCTATCTTTAGCCTTTATAGTATCCACTCTCTCAGATTTTGCATGTGCTATTTTTTACTCAATTTATCCTGAGCCTGCTGTTACACGTGTGTACAATATCTATAATATAACGCTGGGAGCGTCACTCTGTCCGAAGCCTTTATAGACTGCGCAGGCGCAAGCGCCGGCGCAGTCTGGCCCCCACAGAGTGACGCTCCCAGGAGATCGCGGTATGCGTAAGCACTGAACGTACACCGCGATCTCCACCGGAGAGTCAGGGACCGCCAGGAGGGTAAGTATATTCGCATTCCCCGTTCCAGCGCTGCGTGCGGCTCCGTCTCCCGGCTCCTCTGCTGTGACAGTTCAGAGGGCGCGATGACGCGCTTAATGCGCGCCGGCGCCGCCCTCTGACTTACCAGTCACAGGCAGAGGAGCCGAAGTGTGTCTTCAAAAAAATGGCGCCGGAAAGCGCGGACTGCGCAGGCGCCGATTCCTGCTGCCGGAATCGGCGCCTGCGCAGTCCGCGCTTTCCAGCGCCATTTTCTTGAAGACACACTCCGGCTCCACTGCAGGTGTGTCTTCAAGAAAATGGCGCCGGAAAGCGCGGACTGCGCAGGCGCCGATTCCTGCTGCCGAAATCGGCGCCTGCGCACTCCGCGCTTTCCGGCGCCATTTTCTTGAATACACACCTGCAGTGGAGCCGGACGATAGGTGAGTATGGTATTTTTTTTTTTTATATGGCAGCAGCATACGGGGGCATACACACTGGACTGGAGCGTCTTATGGGGGGCATATAATACAATGGTGGCGCAGGATGGGAGCAGCACATGACAGAACGGGGGCAGGATGGCAGCAGCACATGACAGAACGAGCGCAGGATGGCAGCAGCACATGACAGAACGGGCGCAGGATGGCAGCAGCACATGACAGAACGGGCGCAGGATGGCAGCAGCACATGACAGAACGGGCGCAGGATGGCAGCAGCACATGACAGAACAGGGGCAGGATGGCAGCAGCACATGACAGAACGGGCGCAGGATGGCAGCAGCACATGACAGAACGGGCGCAGGATGGCAGCAGCACATGACAGAACGGGCGCAGGATGGCAGCAGCACATGACAGAACGGGCGCAGGATGGCAGCAGCACATGACAGAACGGGCGAAGGATGGCAGCAGCACATGACAGAACGGGCGCAGGATGGGAGCAGCACATGACAGAACTGGCACAGGATGGCAGCAGCACATGACAGAACAGGGGAGCAGGATGGGAGCAGCACATGACAGAACGGGCGCAGGATGTCAGCAGCACATGACAGAACGGGCGCAGGATGGGAGCAGCACATGACAGAACAGGGGAGCAGGATGGGAGCAGCACATGACAGAACGGGCGCAGGATGGCAGCAGCACATGACAGAACGGGCGCAGGATGGCAGCAGCACATGACAGAACGGGCACAGGATGGGAGCAGCACATGACAGAACGGGCGCAGGATGGCAGCAGCACATGACAGAACGGGCGCAGGATGGGAGCAACACATGACAGAACAGGGGAGCAGGATGGGAGCAGCACATGACAGAACGGGGGCGCAGGATGGGAGCAGCACATGACAGAACGGGGGCGCAGGATGGGAGCAGCACATGACAGAATGGGGGCGCAGGATGGGTGCAGCACATGACAGGATGGGAGCAGCAAATGAGAGAATGGAGGTGCATGATGGGAGCAGCACATGACAGAACGGGCGCAGGATGGCAGCAGCACATGACAGAACGGGCGGAGGATGGCAGCAGCACATGACAGGACGGGCGCAGGATGGGAGCAGCACATGACAGAACGGGCGCAGGATGGCAGCAGCACATGACAGAACAGGGGAGCAGGATGAGAGCAGCACATGACAGAACGGGGCGCAGGACGGGAGCAGCACATGACAGAACGGGGGCGCAGGATGGGAGCAGCACATGACAGAACGGGGGCGCAGGATGGGAGCAGCACATGACAGAACTAGTGACCCAGTGCCACTGGCAGTCATGCATGCCTAAGCCATCACACTGCCTCCGCCGTGTTTTACAGATGATGTGGTATGCTTTGGATCATGAGCTGTACCTTGCCTTCACCATACTTTTCTCTTTCCATCATTCTGGTAGAGGTTGATCTTGGTTTCATCTGTCCAAAGAAAGTTCTTCCAGAACTTTGCTGACTTTTTTAGATGTTTTTTAGCATAGTCCAATCTAGCCTTTTTATTCTTGAATCTTGTGAGTGGCTTGCACCGTGCAGTGAACCCTCTGTATTTACTTTCATGCAGTCTTCTCTTTATGGTAGATTAGAATATTGATACGCCGACCTGCTGGAGAGTGTTGTTCACTTGGTTGGCTGTTGTGAAGGGGTTTCTCTTGACCATGGAGATTATTCTGCGATCATCCACCACCGTTGTCTTCCGTGGGCGCCCAGGTCTTTTTGTATTGATGAGTTCACCAGTGCTTTCTTTCTTTCTCAGGATGTACCAAATTGTAGATTTTGCCACTCCTAATATTGTAGCAATTTCTTGGATGGGTCTTTTCTGTTTTCGCAGCTTAAGGATGGCTTGTTTCACCTGCATGGAGAGCTCCTTTTACCGCATGTTTACTTCACAGCAAAATCTTTCAAATGCAAGAACTACACCTCAAATCAACTCCGGGCCTTTTATCTGCTTAATTGAGAATGACATAACGAAGGGATTGCCCACACCTTTCCATGAAATAGCGTTGGATTCAATTGTCCAATTACTTTTGGTCCCTTTAAAAACAGGGTGGCACATGTTAAGGATCTGAAACTCCTACACCCTTCATCCAATTTTAATGTGGATACCCTCAAATGAAAGCTGAAAGTCTGAACTTCAACTGCATCTGAATTGTTTTGTTTAAAATTCATTGTGGTAATGTCTATAACCAAAATTAGAAAAATGTTGTCTCTGTCCAAATATATATGGACCTAACTGTACCAGGATGGAGACCATATGCTCGCCACCCGGGCGTAGAACGGGTTCAATAGCTAGTATACTAATACCACACAATACGTTGAGCTATTTTGTTGCACATTGCTCTTTATCAATTTGTATGTGGTTGCTAATATTACCAACTTAGGTGTGGGTTGCTTGGAGCTCACTATGCCCTGTTTAATTTCCTGTATTTTATACCTTTGTTTCTTGATTTTATCTACTTGTTAATAAAATACTTGACTTTTACTTTGGGTCTTGTACTTCCCTTTTCTTTGGGTAAATCACTCATTTAGGAAGTGTACCAAACTATTTGTATGGTCCTTAAATTTGGTTATTTGAATTATTTTAATGAAATACTTTGCAATAAAAATAATGAACAATAAAAACACATGATAGCATATTGATTACAAACTTAACTAACCATAATCTGTTAACTTGGAGTCCTGTCAATATGAATGAGTACATCATACATAGTGATAGGTTAGAACTTGCTTTATATTCATTCCTAAAGGGGCTCTTGTTTTCAAGACATAGATTCACCAAGATTCAGTATTTAACAATTTTCTATGATGGTCTCCTCCTCTAAATGGTTTGGAAACTCTTTCATTTCTGATAACTCTACACATTGAGGTATCCCCATTATGTTGTAGTGAAAAATGCCTTGAGGCTATCGATAATTTTAGTATCTTATTATTTTCAGCGTCTGATAAATGGCGCCTAATTCTTATTTTGAATTGGTTGGTAGGTAGTACATTTCACATATTGAATTTTGCAGGTCAAGCAGATTAACAAATACACTACATATGTAGTATTGTAATTTATATATTTTTTTATTTTGTAAGATTTATTTGCAATTGTTGAACTAAATTCTCTATTGTTCTCGATATAATTGAAACATATGCATGTGCGATGTTTGCATTTGTAAAAGCCAACTGTATGTAGCCATGTTATTTTTTTCTAAATTTCCATTGTAGTACAAACTTGGAGACAGAATATCTCCAAAAGAGGGTGCTCATTTAGAGGAGAACTTTATTGGGTGAGTTAAAATAGTTTTTAATTTGTAATTTCAATGTAACATGGGGACATATTTCTGTATGATATTTTTATCTCTAAAAAAAAATTGGACTATATTGTGTTACAAAGACAATATGATTCGATTCTTGGTATAATTTTTTTTCTTTCATCCTTAGGTGTCTGTTGCTATAAGCAGCAGAATTACTTGCTCTGTCCAACATCCATTGTGAATATCCTCGATCCCTTAATCTCTTATTGACTTGAATTGATTCTTTTTAAAAAATGTTCTCTAAGGGGGTATTCCTTCTAATGCGAGTTAGTTCCCCTAATGGAATATTTTGGATTTTTTTTTAGAATGACAGGATGTGGAATTAATCGTAGAGTTTGTTGCTGTATTGTTATGGTTAGGACAAGGTTATGTCTTGTACTCTCAAGGGTTAATGTTCTTAGCCTCTCTTTCAAGATGGGAGGGCTATTTATACTCGCTCCTAACCTGGTATCCTTGTCAGCTATAGGTTTTCTGCAGTCTGTATGCTTGACCTCTGTAGTGTGTGCTGGCTTGCTTTGTGTCTTGCTGTTACCTGCTTTATTTGCTTTCCTGGATTACTGACCCCTGGCTTGGCTTCTGACTATTCTCTGACTCTCCCTGTTGGTATCTTGTAATCTCCTGCCTACAACCTCGGCTTGTTTCACTATTCTTTTATGCTTGTTCCTTCTCTGTTTCCCCGGTGTCTGGCACCGCCCCCTGACCGCCTCCCACTCTGTCACATGATCGTAGGTCCTTCTGCTTTACCTGGTCACTCTGTCTCATGTGAAAGGTCCTCCCGTTGGTGCTCATGTTAGTTAACCGGTTTCTGGTTCAGCTATGTTGCTGCTGGGTGCAGTTTCCCCTGCAGCATTTATACCCGGGTATCGTGACATGTATGCTTTCTAAAGGGGGTAACTATTACACCTCTTGGAAAGAAACTTAGAGAAATAGTCAAAAAGTAAATTTTATTTCTCTGTACATCATGAGTACATTTGAAATGAATTTCATTGTGATTCATGAGGGAAACAAATTCTCTGGCTGTCTGTTTGGTCCCCTCCCATATCAGGAGGAGGTTGTCAAAGTACCGACCATACCACCTGATATGGGAGTGAAGTTGGACACAGCTGAAGATATATGATTCTTCTACCATCTAGCCATATAGATATTTGCTATAGGTGGTGAAAAAACTGCACCTATCGGGGCTCCTTATTTCTAGTTATAGAAGTGGCCATTAAATGAAAAATAGTTATGAACTAATAAAAATTCTGTTGCCAATATTATTACTTATTTTATGACTGGTGTGTAATTGCTTTGTGTTCTCAAAAAAAAGGGCTAAAAACTCTAAGGCTATCCTGTGCGTTATACTAAGATAGAGGCCAATTACATAGCAAGAAAGCCATAAGCTATGTTCTGGCCAAATGGATCAATCCCGTGAAAATATGACATGTTTTGTGTCTTAAATAACTGCGGATATTTTTAACTAGAGGCTAAAGGTGCAGATCGGGCTTTGAGAATTATTGGAAAAGCGTGAAATATGGGAATTATTGGAAATTGGGCTATTAAATCTTCTGATAATTCCTCTGTTAGAGCTCTTATCCTCACTCCCTCATGTACCAGCTTTTTTATGTCACTAAAATTTTTTTACCTTAATTGGTTAATAAAAATAGGGGAAACGCTGCATTTTTTTAGGAACCCCCATTTTTAATAACCAGCAAAGGCAAAGCAAACAGCTGGGGGCTGATGTTAACAGGCTAGAAAGGTCAATGGATATTGGCACCTTCTCAATATAATAAGACCAGCTTACCGCTGTCTGCATTTCCTTGGCTGCTTATTAAAAATATGGGGAACCCACATTTTTTTTCATTCATTTATTAACAAGTGCAGTAAAATACACATAGAAGGCACTACTTCACTACTTCAATTGGACCTCCGTCTCATAGTTCAAGATTATCTTTTTTTTTTTATCTACTGTATGTTATTTTAAGTCATTTTGCTATCCACATTTGTTTAAATGGCAATTTTCTTGCTCTTAGCCCCATTTTGCATTTCAGCAATCTAGCCCTTACTATGATCATTTTACAGCACCAAAGTTTGGGTCCAGGGTCAAGTTCAAGTCAAGTTTAGGTACCCGAACCTAACTTTGGACTCAAGTTTGGCAGAACCTGAACTTCCACAAGGCAAGATTGCCTTGTGCAGGCATGTACTATGGAGGACAGAGAATGAACTTCAATCCAATATTGCAGCCAGCATGCAGCCAGCGGGTAAGGAAAGGGTGGATCAAACACCCAAAAACCCCGCCCCTATGGCTGAAGATTGTTCCCTCCATATTCAGGTGACAGTGTCCCTTTAAGTGTATAGTTTGTTTAGTAACTAGTAATTTCTAATCTGCTTATAAAAATACTAGATTTTAAATTCACTTGGCAACTCATTTGATTAATAAAAGTATAAGTTTTCAGGGAAAACACAAAGTTGTCTTGGTGACCCTAAACTTTTGAATGGTAGCGTATATATATATATATATATATATATATATATATATATACTAGCATTGAACCCGTTCTACTCTTGGGTGGTGAGCATTTATATTGGTATATGGTCTCCATCCTGCTATGTGGTGCTTCCATCCTGCCCCTTAATCTTGTCATGTGCTGCTACCATCTTGCGCCCCCATCATGTCATATGTAGTCTCCATCTTGTTTTGTGCACCTCCATCTTGTCATGTGCTAATCTCTTTCTGAGTCCTCATCCTGTCATGTGCTCCCATCCTGCACTCTAATCCTGTCATGTGGTGCTTCCATCCTGCGCCCCATCCTGTCATGTGGTGCTCCTCATCCTGCACCCCCATGTTGTCATGTGCTGCTGCCATCCTGTGCCCCATCCTGTGATGTGGTGCTCCTCATCCTGCACCCCAGTCCTGTCATGTGCTGCTCCCATCCTGCGCCCCATCCTGTTATGTGGTGCTCCTCATCCTGCACCCCCATGCTGTCATGTGCTGCTCCCATCCTGCACCATAATTCTGTCATGTGCTGCTCCCATCCTGCGCCCCATCCTGTCATGTGCTTCTCCCTTCCTGCACCCCCATTTTGTCATGTGCTGCTCCCATCCTGCGCCCCTGCTCTGTCTTGTGCTACTCCCATCCTGCGCCCACATGCTGTCATGTGCTGCTCCCATCCTGCGCCCCCATTCTGTCATGTGGTGCTACCATTCTGCACCCCCCATGCTGTCATGTGAACCCCCCTGATGAAGGATTCATCCGAAATGCGCGTCGGGGTGCACTGTACTTGGAGGGGCGGACATATAAGGTATATATCTTTGTCTTTATAGATCTCACTCTGTTGTGCACCTTACATGTAGAACATTGACACATATATTGTATTATGTTACCCTCAATTGGACTTTTACCCTTAAAAGTATAAGGTACATATCATTGTTTCTCTTGATCCGGATTCATGGTGCATATAGTATACAGGATATAGTTGTACATACCTACACCATTTTACTTTAAATTGAATAGACCCCAGCTTGATCATATGTTCCTTCTTTACATTTATTTCACTTTATATTTATTTTACTTGCATTGTATTTGCACATTTTCTGCATTGCTTCATTTTGTATGTTCATACACTTTCGCACATTGCTTTGGTTGTATAGTTATACATGTAGATATATCCTATCCTTGGAGGGATACTGTGCTTACCATGGTCCAAGTCTTACATGAATTTTTATCTTTGTCTATCCAGTTATTATTCTATTCTATTGTTAAAAAATATATATTTTTTTATTTTGTATTTAAGAATTTTCCAAAGTACAGGCACATTATGTAGTGCCATTTGCCAAAATACAAATAAAGGCATTTTTTAAATATATTTATACGTCTTTGCCTTAATCCTTTTATACTTATATGGTAATTTTTCTGATTTCCAATTCCCTTTTTTTGTTTTGTTAGTAACCTGAATGGTTTGCCATTCTTTTTGCTGTGTAGCAGCTTTTTTTTCCTTTATTACGGTATTTATTAAAGATATACAGATATATTTTTTAGCATATACTTTGATTAGGAAACAGGCTTGCTGCATATACTTGTTCCACCACCATGCTGTCATGTGCTGCTCCCATCCTGCACCATAATTTTGTCATGTGCTGCTCCCATCCTGCACCCAAATGCTTTCATGTGCTACTCTCTTCCAGAGCCCTCATCCTATCATGTGCTCCCATCCTGCGCCCCCATTCTGTCATGTGCTGCTCCCATCCTGCACCCCCATGATGTCATGTGCTGCACCCTTCCTGCACCCCATTCTGTCATGTGGTGTTCCCATTCTGCACCCCCATGCTGTCATGTGCTGCTCCCATCCTGCGCCCCCATCCTGTCATGTGCTGCTCCCATCCTGCACCCCCGTGCTGTCATGTGCTGCACCCTTCCTGCACCCCATTCTGTCATGTGGTGTTCCCATTCTGCACCCCCATGCTGTCATGTGCTGCTCCCATCCTGCACCCCCATTCTGTCATGTGCTGCTCCAATCCTGTGCCCCCATGCTGTCATGTGCTGCTCCCATCCTGCGCCCCCATTTTGTCATGTGCTGCTCCCATCCTGTGCCCCTGTTCTGTCATGTGCTACTCCCATCCTGCTCCCCCATGCTGTCAAGTACTGCTCCCATCCTGCGCCCCTATTCTGTCATGTGCTGCTCCCATCCTGCACCCCCATTCTGCCATGTGCTGCTCCCATCCTGTGCCCCCGTTATATCATGTGCTCCTCCCATCATGCGTCCCCATTCTGTAATGTGCTGCTCCCATTCATATGCCCTGTACGCTGCTCCATTAAGGTTGATGGCCCCCATAAGATGCTCCATTGTATATGTCAGTATGCTGCTCCATAAAGGTTGATGGACCCCATAAAATGCTCCATAGTATATGCCCCATATGCTGCTCCATAAAGGTTGATGGCCCCCATAAGATGCTCCATAGTATATGCCCCATATACTGCTCCATAAAAGCTGATGGCCCGAATAAGATGCTCCATATTATTATATGCTCCGTATGCTGCTGCGCTATAAAATAAAAAAATAAAAAAAGACATGCTCAGCTATCGTCGCTGGGCGCCAAGTGCCAGGGGCCTGAGCAGGCAGGGACACTGGCGCGCTATGTGGGTCAGGTGCCGGTATCGCCATTGGCTCAGGCCCCGGCACATGCTATATTCTCCTGTCCCCTGTTCCACTGCAGCGCACCGCTCTTTCTTCCGGGTGCTCTGGCTGTGACTGTTCAGTCAGACGCGCCCTCTGACCTGAACGACACAGCAGAGAATGCGGAAGACAGCGGCATGAAGCGGTGGAACGGGGGACAAGTGAATATAGCGTACTCATACCGCCCCCCCCCGACACGTCCCTGCTTCTCCGTCAGAGATCGCTGTATGCGTTCAGTGCTTATGCATACCACGATCTCCGCTGGGCTGTAAAGTGGTGGGACAGAGTGACGCTTCCAGCGTTATATTATACATGTAAGCACCAAGTGAGGGACATGCAAATAACAAGTACGGTAAATATTCTTAGGTCTACATGTAGATTTTACATTTTCATTATTAAGAATGTCCAATTTGTAGACTGTAAGTAGTGGTGAAAATAAACAACACATTTTTCATAATCTCAGGTAAAGCTCCTGTGTGTTCTTATTCTGTGACTCATGGCTCTAAATTGCCAAATCTATACATCCAACATTGAAATTGCAATGTTAAGAAGGAAAAATCATCAAATTATGAAAATTGCAAGATTGGTGGGTGTCATGGGATCCAAACCTCACCAACCTCTTATTAATGCCTTATCCCTCAGATAGGTCATCATTTATTTACTCCTGGACAACTCCATTAACTTGTTTACTGCATTGTTTATTTTGAAACCATCAATTACCTGTCGCCTTATAAGTATATGCACCCACTGTCAGAAATGTAACTAACATGAAGTAAATCTCATTAGGTCTTAATATATGTTTTACATTTTCATTATAAGTATGTCCAATTTTCAAGCCTGTAATTGGTAGTGAAAATTGTCAAAAGACTTTTTATAATCTTAAAGAAAAGCTTGTGCATGCTCTTATTTTGTGACTCATAGCTCTAAATTGCTAAGTATATGTGCTCAACGTGCAAGACTAAGAAATAATTCTTCCTTATCAGTTTGAAATGAGTTGACAACAGAAAAAGAAGAATTTGGTAATTCAAACTCATAAGGGTGTTCAACTCTTTGAAAATAGGACTAAATTTAACATCTCTATTTATGACTTGCTACATGGACACAATTCACACCTCCACTAGACAGACTCTGAATAACTAAGGGAACAATCCCACCGCCTCTCCATTTTAAAAATTCTAACTTGATTTCCTTGGCTTATCTTTAGGAGACATCACCCCTTGGACAAATGTCCTGACATAATATCTCTTAAATGTTGTGCTCTTGTCTAATTAATTTAGTTGTAAACCTGCCTGAAGAAAATGCCCCTATGTTCTGAAAGCTTGCAAATACATATTTTTAGCTTAGCCAATAAAGGTATCACTCTGAAATTACTTTTGTCGTTTTTGGGCATACAAATATTAATATCAACTTTTTCCCACAAAAACGTTGCTTCAGCTCCAAATGTTTCATTTTCCACAAGGGCAACAGGAGAAAATAGACCATACAATTTTTGGTCCAAATTCTACTTAGTACACTCATACGCCATATGTGGTGGAAAACTTTTGTTTTAGCGCATGGCAAGGCTCGGAAGGGAAGGAGCACTATGTGACTTTTGGAGCACAAAATTGGCTGGAATGGATAGAGGACCCCATGTCGCATTTGCAGTATCCCTGATGTGCCTAAACTATGAAAGCTTCACACAAGTGACCCCACTTTGGAAACTACACCCTTCAAAGAACTTATCTAGAGGCATGTTGAGCAACTTAACCCCACAGGTGCTTCACAGAATTTTATCAAAATATACTTTTATGGCAAAAAATGTTGCTTTAACCCCAAATATATTGTGTGATTTCTCCTGAGTTTGTTGATACCTTTTATGTGGTGAAAAACTACTGTTTGGGTACACGAAAGTGCTTGGAAGAGAAGGAGGGCCATTTGAATTCTGGAGCACAATTTTGGCTGCAATATATTGCGGATGCCATGTGAATTTTGATGAGACCCTCACATGCCAAAAGAACATAATCCCTCACAAGTGGCCCCATTTTGGAAACTATACCTCTTGAGGAATTCATCTACTTATATAGTGAGCATGTTTAACACTCAGGTGAATCACAGAATTGTATTACATTGAACTGAGTAATTGGATAATTACAATTTTTTCCACTAAAATGTTATTTTGGACTCAAGATTTAGATTTTACGAACACATAATAAGACAAAATGGACTGTACAATTTGTTGTGCAATTTCTCCTGAGTACGCCAATACCCCATTTGTGGTCAAAAACTACTTTTGAGTAACAGTACAAAGCTCAGAAGGAAAGAATCACCATATTAGAGTTCAGATTTTGCTGGAATAGTTTGAGGTTGCATTACCACAGAGCCCTTGAGGTCCCAGAATAGAATAAACCTTCTAATAGTGACCCCATTTTACAAACTGCAACTTTCAATTAATTCATTTAAAGGTGTAGTGATCATATTGACACCACAGGTGTGTCACATAATTTTATGTCATTGAGTGGTGAAGAAAAATAACTACATTTTTAGTACAAAAACTTTGGTTTTAGCACTAGATTTTACATTTTCACACTGGGAAATGGGCATAATGGCACCAAAATTTGTCACAATTCCTGTTGAATGTGGTGAACCTCCATATGTTACTGTATAGTACTGCTTAGCTGTTAGGTATCGAGTTCCCACCTCTGCACAAGGGTAATCTTGAACCATCTATGCTGCGGTCTCCCATTCTTCTCCAGTCGCAGAGGAGTCTGCTCAGCCGAGACGTCGGTCCCAGCATCTAGCTCAGGCTGATACTGGCTGCTGCTGCCCTTCCAGGCTCTGTCCTTGTAGCCAGCAATGTTCAGCAGCGAGCAGGTCTTTCTTTGACTAAGTCCTGCTTTTCCCTTACTGAGCATGCCCACGTGACGACCTCCCATTGGAGGTCGGGGGTCACATGCTCAGGTCCTGTTGCAGCTCCTATTGGACCATCTGGAAGGTCTTGTAGCACTGCCGCTATAAAAGGTTTGCATGGCCGCTCGGCCATGCGCTAGTGTACACTTGTAAACGTGTGTGTTGACGTGTGAAAGTTGCTCATTAATTATCACCTCCCTTGTGTTTGACTGCTCATGTAAGGTGGATGATTGCTATCTAGCGCCCGACTTGCTATCAGCACGTGACACACAAAACAGAGACAAATTGCTGTGATCGCCAGTGCGGCGCCATCCGCTTTCACATCGCTTTCCTTGCCCAAGCCTGGGTGGTTAGTGGCGTCCACCAGAGCGGCACCGCACGCACTCCTGTGCATTTAAATTATTATTTCAGTTATGCTGACACCCCAGTTGCGGTGTCGAGCGCAAGAGGTCTAGTTGTACTCTAATCCCGAGTCTAGGGGTAGAGTTCTGTGACTCCTTGCTTACGCTCTTTGTGCGGTACCGCGGCCCTGTGACATAACAGGGTTCACTTTCTTTATACTGGGTGAAGCTAACCCGTGTTTGAATCCATATTGTACTGCCATATAGTCCGTCATTACTTAGCAGCAGGTTCCATCTCTGCACGGTGGACCCCGGGCTGCGAACGCACCTTACTCTATCTTTCTAATTATTTGGTGCGTTCCGCTAGCTCTAACATTAGCCACATGGCAAAACTCAGGAGGGACAAAGCACTATTTGAATCTCAGATAACAAATTATCACACAATAATTTGAAAACTTCATTTACAGAGCCACTAAATGTCAGAAAAAATAGAATCTCCCCATTTTGGAAATTACACTCCTCCGTAAATGTATCTACAGATATAGTGCCGATGGGCATGGGTGTTTTTCAGAAACAACAAGCAAGGAATGTTGCTGAGTAGTGTTGAGCGATACCGTCCGATACTTGAAAGTATCGGTATCGGATAGTATCGGCCGATACCCGAAAAATATCGGATATCGCCGATACCGATATCCGATACCAATACAAGTCAATGGGACATCAAGTATCGGAATGTATCCTCATGGATCCCAGGGTCTGAAGGAGAGGAAACTCTCCTTCAGGCCCTGGGATCCATATTAAAGTGTAAAATAAAGAATTAAAATAAAAAATATTGTTATATTCACCTCTCCGGCGGCCCCTGGACATCAGCGGGAGGATCCGGCGTCCGGCACGGCTTCTTTCTTCAAAATGCGCGCCTTCAGGACCTGTGGAATGACGTCCCGGCTTCTGATTGGTCGCGTGCCGCCCATGTGACCGCCACGCGACCAATCAGAAGCCGCGACGTCATTCCTCAGGTCCTAGAAGGCGCTCATTCTAGGACTTTAGCTGAGGAATGACGTCGCGGCTTCTGATTGGTCGCGTGGCGGTCACATGGGCGGCACGCGACCAATCAGAAGCCGGGACGTCATTCCACAGGTCCTGAAGGCGCGCATTTTGAAGAAAGAAGCCGTGCCGGACGCCGGATCCTCCCGCTGATGTCCAGGGGCCGCCGGAGAGGTGAATATAACAATATTTTTTATTTTAATTCTTTATTTTACACTTCCGATACCGATACCCGATATCACAAAAATATCGGATCTCGGTATCGGAATTCCGATACCGCAAGTATCGGCCGATACCCGATACTTGCGGTATCGGAATGCTCAACACTATTGCTGAGTGAAAATTGCAAATCTGACAATATAGTGCCAATACATTACATCCCCCAGTATGTTGTAGCACTCAGTACAGTGTCCATGCATTGTGCCCAACTCATGCTTCTGGAGACATGCACCCTGTAAATTAAGCGAGCTCTCATCTCAACAGAAATGCCAAACATGTGATGTGATGCTTCTATAAAAACTATCACTGTGAGGGTAATAAATGAGTGGAACAGGTTGCCAAGAGAGGTGGTGAGTTCTCCTTCAATGGAAGTTTTCAAATAGAGGCTGGACAAACATCTGTCTGAGATGGTTTATTGAATCCATCATTGAGCATGGAGTTGGAGACGATGACCCTGGAGGTCCTTTGCAATTCTTACATTCTATGATCCTATGTTAAATATGATTTGGGCACACTGAGGCTCAAAAGGGGGGGGGGGACATTTGGAAATGCAGAATTCCCTGTTTTTTTGTGGCAAGGAGCTACAGCATTCTTCCAAAGCCTTTGTGCTACCCGTAACATGTTGAGTAAAGCCTCTGAGGGATCCATTGCCTATAATGAGACAGGATAGTTACTCGGCATTCCATCAGGCTTCTTTCCAGCAGTGTCCTTCTTTTCAGAGGTACACAAAACTGTGGTTGCACTTTTATGCACTCTTAAGAAGAGGGACATTGCTGACTCATAGGCCAGATGGCATCCACAGTGTTTCCATCTGCCTCAGTAAAAAGCTCTTCCGCCAGGGCTACATCTGAATAACATATTTTGGAGATTTACACAGAAATCCTATTGTAAGTGCTCAGTATAGTGTTAAGGATAAATGCAAGCTGAGCTTAACTGCGTTCTTTGGGAGAGAGAAAAAACAAATCAACAACAGGCCAAGAATTTGTTGTATTTCTCATGTAGTATAAGTGATTAGATTTATTCTTCATGTTGGAGCCTTTATAACGATACCAGATTTAAATTTTTCTTTATTTTTGGCTGCGATCACACACTAAAACATGCTTTTTTTTTTAGGAAACAAGTTTTTGGATCTCCACTTTTATTGATATAATTTTCGGGCTCAGCATTTCTTGATTGCTTTCTATTTCTGTGAGGCATAATAAACATAAAACAGTAATCCAGGAATTATTTTATGGGGGGTTAATGCTATTTACCGAATGGCAAGTATGATAAGGCTGCTTTAATCTTCGGGTCAGTGCGGTATAACACTTTTATAATTTTTTTTTTTTTGCCTTTTTTATGCAATGAAAACTATTTTATAGAAAAAATAATTGTTTTTATATACCGTATATACTCGAGAATACGCCGACCCGAGTATAAGCCGACCCGAGTATAAGACGACCCCCCTAATTTTGCCACAAAAACTGGAAAAACTTAATGACTCGAGTTTAAAGGGAACCTGTCACCTGAATTTGGCGGGACTGGTTTTGGGTCATATGGGCGGAGTTTTCGGGTGTTTGATTCACCCTTTCCTTACCTGCTGGCTGCATGCTGGCTGCAATATTGGATTGAAGTTCATTCTCTGTCCTCCGTAGTACACACCTGCGCAAAGTAATCTTACCTTGCACAGACGTGTACTATGGAGGACAGAGAATTAACTTCAATCCAATATTTCGGCCAGCATGCAGCCAGCAGGTAAGGAAAGGGTGAATCAAACACCCGAAAACTCCGCCCATATGACCCAAAACTGGTCCCGCCAAATTCAGGTGACAGGTTCCCTTTAAACCTAGGGTGGGAAATGCAGCAGCTACCGGTACATGTCAAAAGTAAAAATAGGTACCAATAAAAGTAAAATTAATTGAGACATCAGTAGGTTAAGTGTTTTGGAATATTCATATTGGATCAGGAGCCCCATATAATGCTCCATAAAGTTTATGATGGCCCCATAAGATCCTCCATATTAAAATATGCCCTATATAATCCTGCATAAAGGTTAATAATGGCCCCAGAAGATGCTCCATAGACACATTTACCCAATATAATGCTGCACAAATGGTGATTATGGCCCCATAAGATGCTCCATAAAGATATTTGCCCCATATAGTGCTGCACAAACTTGATTATGGGCCGATAAGATGCTCCATACAGACACTTGCCCCATATAATGCTCCACAAACGTTAATTATGGCCCCATTAGATGCTACATAAAGATATTTGCCCCATATAGTGCTGCACAAACGTTATGGCCCCATAAGATGCTCCATACAGACATTTGCCCCATATAATGCTTCACAAACGTTAATTATGGCCCCATAGGATACTCCATATAGATATTTACCCCATATAATGCTGCACAAACGTTATGGCCCCATAAGATACTCCATACAGACACTTGCCCCATATAGTGCTGCACAAACGTTGATTATGGCCCCACACAGACACTTGCCCCATTATAGTGCCGCACAAACGTTATGGCCCCATAAGATGCTCCATACAAACACTTGCCCCATTTGCTGTTGGTGCGATAAAAAAAATCACATACTCACCTCTCCGTCGCTCAGGCCCCCGACACTTTCAATATTCACCTGACTTCGTTCCGGTGCCACTCCATCTTCAGTGTATTCTTCACTGATGTTCAGGCAGAGGGCGCGCACTAACCACGTCACCGTGCTCTCTGACCTAAGCATCACTGCAGAAGACGCTGAAGACGGAGAGGCGCCGGAACGAGGAGCAGGTGAATATCGCACAGCACTCCCCTCCCTGTTATGCTCACCTGCTCCAGGCGCGGTCCCAGCTTCCCTGGTGCCGAAGCTTCTTCCTGTATAGAGCGGTCACCTTTACCGCTCATTACTAGTGTTGAGCGATACCGTCCGATACTTGAAAGTATCGGTATCGGATAGTATCGGCCGATACCCGAAAAATATCGGATATCGCCGATACCGATATCCGATACCAATACAAGTCAATGGGACATCAAGTATCGGAATGTATCCTCATGGATCCCAGGGTCTGAAGGAGAGGAAACTCTCCTTCAGGCCCTGGGATCCATATTAAAGTGTAAAATAAAGAATTAAAATAAAAAATATTGTTATATTCACCTCTCCGGCGGCCCCTGGACATCAGCGGGAGGATCCGGCGTCCGGCACGGCTTCTTTCTTCAAAATGCGCGCCTTCAGGACCTGTGGAATGACGTCCCGGCTTCTGATTGGTCGCGTGCCGCCCATGTGACCGCCACGCGACCAATCAGAAGCCGCGACGTCATTCCTCAGGTCCTAGAAGGCGCTCATTCTAGGACTTTAGCTGAGGAATGACGTCGCGGCTTCTGATTGGTCGCGTGGCGGTCACATGGGCGGCACGCGACCAATCAGAAGCCGGGACGTCATTCCACAGGTCCTGAAGGCGCGCATTTTGAAGAAAGAAGCCGTGCCGGACGCCGGATCCTCCCGCTGATGTCCAGGGGCCGCCGGAGAGGTGAATATAACAATATTTTTTATTTTAATTCTTTATTTTACACTTCCGATACCGATACCCGATATCACAAAAATATCGGATCTCGGTATCGGAATTCCGATACCGCAAGTATCGGCCGATACCCGATACTTGCGGTATCGGAATGCTCAACACTACTCATTACAGTAATCAATATGCGGCTCCATCCCTATGGGAGATGGAGCCACATATTTATTACTGTAATTAGCGTTACCATGTGACTGCTCAGTACAGAAAGAAGCTGGGGCGCTGGGGAGCCAGGGACCTGCTGGGACAGCGCCAGGAGCAGGTGAGTATAATTAGACAGCCCCCGCTCCCGCTCACCTGCCGACCCCTGGGTATGACTCGAGTATAAGCCGAGAAGGGGACTTTCAGCCCCCAAAAATGGGCTGGAAATCTCAGTTTATACTCGAGCATATACGGTAGCTATATCCTGACAGCTATAACTTTTAAATTTCTCCACAACTTATTTTTTGCAGGACAGGATATCTTTTTAGCTATACCATTTTTATTTCCATTTGACTTTTTGATCACATTGTATTTCACTTTTGTTTGTTGAAATGATGAAAAAGCATAGTTTTTGAAAGTTTTATTTACTTTTTTTATGGTGTGAAGAGGATAACTGATGTGGCAGTTTTATTGGGTCATTTCGAATGCAGTGATACCAAATATGTGTACTTTTTATTCATTTTTGCTTTAACATTAAATATACCTATTCATTGGTATAATATTATTTTAATTTTTTATTTATTTAGCGATATTTAAAAAAAATATTTTTTCAATTTTTTTTTTACTTTTTACTTAGTCTCGCTAGGGGACTTTTAATAACCCGATCACAGATACAGGTCGTTCTCAAAAAATTAGCATATAGTGTTAAATTTCATTATTTACCATAATGTAATGATTACAATTAAACTTTCATATATTATAGATTCATTATCCACCAACTGAAATTTGTCAGGTCTTTTAGTGTTTTAATACTGATGATTTTGGCATACAACTCCTGATAACCCAAAAAACCTGTCTCAATAAATTAGCATATCAAACGACCTATTACCCTAATCTTCTGAATCAACTAATTAACTCTAAACACATGCAAAAGATACCTGAGGCTTTTATAAACTCCCTGCCTGGTTCATTACTCAAAACCCCCATCATGGGTAAGACTAGCGACCTGACAGATGTCAAGAAGGCCATCATTGACACCCTCAAGCAAGAGGGTAAGACCCAGAAAGAAATTTCTCAACAAATAGGCTGTTCCCAGAGTGCTGTATCAAGGCACCTCAATGGTAAGTCTGTTGGAAGGAAACAATGTGGCAGAAAACGCTGTACAACGAGAAGAGGAGACCGGACCCTGAGGAAGATTGTGGAGAAGGACCGATTCCAGACCTTGGGGAACCTGAGGAAGCAGTGGAGTGAGTCTGGTGTGGAAACATCCAGAGCTACCGTGCACAGGCGTGTGCAGGAAATGGGCTACAGGTGCCGCATTCCCCAGGTAAAGCCACTTTTGAACCATAAACAGCGGCAGAGGCGCCTGACCTGGGCTACAGAGAAGCAGCACTGGACTGTTGCTAAGTGGTCCCAAGTACTTTTTTCTGATGAAAGCAAATTTTGCATGTCATTCGGAAATCAAGGTGCCAGAGTCTGGAGGAAGACTGGGGAGAAGGAAATGCCAAAATGCCTGAAGTCCAGTGTCAAGTACCCACAGTCAGTGATGGTGTGGGGTGCCATGTCAGCTGCTGGTGTTGGTCCACTGTGTTTCATCAAGGGCAGGGTCAATGCAGCTAGCTATCAGGAGAGTTTGGAGCACTTCATGCTTCCATCGGCTGAAATGCTTTATGGAGATGAAGATTTCATTTTTCAGCACGACCTGGCACCTGCTCACAGTGCCAAAACCACTGGTAAATGGTATACTGACCATGGTATTACTGTGCTCAATTGGCCTGCCAACTCTCCTGACCTGAACCCCATAGAGAATCTGTGGGATATTGTGAAGAGAAAGTTGAGAGACGCAAGACCCAACACTCTGGATGAGCTTAAGGCCGCTATTGAAGCATCCTGGGCCTCCATAACATCTCAGCAGTGTCACAGGCTGATTGCCTCCATGCCACGCCGCATTGAAGCAGTCATTTCTGCCAAAGGATTCCCGACCAAGTATTGAGTGCATAACTGAACATTATTATTTGATGGTTTTTTTGTTTGTTATTAAAAAACACTTTTATTTGATTGGATGGGTGAAATATGCTAATTTATTGAGACAGGTTTTTTGGGTTATCAGGAGTTGTATGCCAAAATCATCAGTATTAAAACAATAAAAGACCTGACAAATTTCAGTTGGTGGATAATGAATCTATAATATATGAAAGTTTAATTGTAATCATTACATTATGGTAAATAATGAAATTTAACACTATATGCTAATTTTTTGAGAAGGACCTGTATAATGCATTGCAGTGCATCAGCAGTTCAATGCATTAATAATAATAATAATTTTATTTCTATAGCGCCAACATATTCTGCAGCACTTTACATTTTAGAGGGGACTTGTACAGACAATAGACAATACAGTGTAACAATAAACACATAGGTCAACACTGGGGTCCCCAAACTACGGCCCGCGGGCCGCATCCGGCCCCCGAAGGCCTTTTACCCGGCCCTCGCTGCAATTCACATGTTCCTCTCGTTTCTGAGCGCCCGGCGCTATGCAGAAGCGAGAGTTCCTCCAGACCTAGATGAGCATCTAGGGGCGGGGGCAGGGGGTGCTTCACCGGGCCGCGGTCGGCGCAGGCTGAAGATATACCCCGGATTATCGCTGGAGCCTGGCGGCGGCCATCTTCCGGAAGCCGCGCATGCGCAGATGGCATCCCACGGCCATTTTCCTGAAGCCCCCGCAAGCCTAGAACTTCCCAGGGCTTCAGGAAAATGGCCGCGGGATGCCATCTGCACACGCGCGGCCTCCGGAAGATGGCCGCCGCCAGGCTCCAGCGATAATCCAGGGTATATCTTCAGCCTGCGCCGGCCGCGGCCCGGTGACCCACCCCTCGCCCCCCCACATTGTGCCACCCGGGGCGGCCCGCCCCCCCCTTCCTACGCCACTGGACGTGCTCATCTAGGTCTGGAGGATCTCTCGCTTCTGCATGTCGCCGGGCGCTCAGAAGCGAGAGGAACATGTGAATTGCGGCGGGGGCCGGGTAAAAGGGATTGTCACAGTTTTTTTTATAGTCCGGCCCTCCAATGGTCTGAGGGACAGTGGACTGGCCCCTGTGTAAAAAGTTTGGGGACCCCTGGGTCAACAGATATCAAAAGGAATAAGGGTCCTGCTTGCAAGCTTACAATCTATGAGGAAATAGGGGAGACACGAAAGGTGAATAGTAACATTTGGTTTTGTTGCTCGGACTAGCCATAATGTAGGAAATCGGGTGTTCATGTAAAGCTGCATAAACCGGTAATCAGCCAGAATATGTAAAAGTACAGACACAGAGGGCTATTAAATGCATAATGAGAACATGATGTGAGGAACCTGGTTATATTAAAATTTTGAATGGGCAACACAGGGATAGTTAGATTAATGTGTTGAGGCGGTAGGGCAGTCTAAAGAAATGTGTTTTTAGTGCACACTTAAAACTGTGGGTATTGGGGATTAATCAAATTAACCTGGGTTGTGCATTCAAAAATATTGGTGCAGCACGTGTAAAGTCTTGGAGACGGGAGTGGGAGGTTCTGATTATTGAGGATGCTAACCTGAGGTCATTAGCAGAATGGAGGTGGTAAAGTAGATGATAAGCACAGTCCAAAGGTGGAGGTGCCGGAGAAGTAGGTGCCCAGACCTTGAAATATAGTATAGGATATACTTGGCACACTCGTAGGGGTCTGATGCAAAAGTGTTTATTATATACATACAGTATTCACAAGATTCAAACGTTTCCATCTGCAAAGGACTTTGATCAGTGTGCTCTATGGAGAGCAGGACAAGGGTATAAAGAATAGACCCTTAACCCCTATCTGACCTCGGACGGGATAGTACGTCCGAGGTCAGATCCCCTGCTTTGATGCAGGGCTCCGCGGTGAGCCCGCATCAAAGCCGGGACATGTCAGCTGTTTTGAACAGCTGACATGTGCCCGTAATAGGCGCAGGCAGAATCGCGATCTGCCCGCACCTATTAACTAGTTAAATGCCGCTGTCAATCGCAGACAGCGGCATTTAACTACCGCTTCCGGCCGGGCGGCCGGAAACGACGTCATCGCCGACCCCCGTCACATGATCGGGGGTCGGCGATGTGTCTCCATTGTAACCATAGAGGTCCTTGAGACCTCTATGGTTACTGATGACCGGTGGCTGTGAGCGCCACCCTGTGGTCGACACTCACAGCACACCTCCATTTCTGCTACATAGCAGCGATCAGCAGATCGCTGCTATGTAGCAGAGGCGATCGTGCTGTGCCTGCTTCTAGCCTCCCATGGAGGCTATTGAAGCATGGCAAAAGTAAAAAAAAAAGTTGAAAAAAATGTTAAAAAAATAAAAAAATATAAAAGTTTAAATCACCCCCATTTCGCCCCAATCAAAATAAATCAATAAAAAAAATATAAAATCTACGCATATTTGGTATCGCCGCACTCAGAATCGCCCAATCTATCAACTAAAAAAAAGCATTAACCTGATCGCTAAACAGCGTAGCGGGAAAAAAATTCAAAACGCCAGAATTACGTTTTTTTGGTCGCCGCGACATTGCATTAAAATGCAATAACGGGCGATCAAAAGAACGTATCTGCACCGAAATGCTATCATTAAAAATGTCATCTCGGCACGCAAAAAATAAGCCCTCAACCGACCCCAGATCACAAAAAATGGAGACGCTACGGGTATCGGAAAATGGCGCAATTTTTTTTTTTTTTTTTAGCAAAGTTTGGAATTTTTTTTACCACTTAGTTAAAAAATAACCTAGTCATGTTTGGTGTCTATGAACTCGTACTGACCTGGAGAATCATAATGTCAGGTCAGTTTTAGCATTTAGTGAACCTAGCAAAATAGCCAACAAAAAACAAGTGTGGGATTGCACTTTTTTTGCAATTTCAACGCACTTGGAATTTTTTTCCCATTTTCTAGTACACGACATGCTAAAACCAATGATGTCGTTCAAAAGTACAACTCGTCCCACAAAAAATAAGCTCTCACATGGCCAAATTGACGGAAAAATAAAAAAAGTTATGGCTCTGGGAAGGAGGGGAGTGAAAAACAAACACGGAAAAACGAAAAATCCCAAGGTCATGAAGGGGTTAAGAGAGATATTGCATCAAAATAATGGGATAAGCAGGGAATCCTGAAATAGAGGGCTCAAAAACCAGCCGATCAAGTCGTAGAGCAAGGAACCGACACGGTATCCACCGCAGGTCTGGGGAGCAGAATGGAGGGCATGGGTAGGGTGGTAGACTGAGATGAGGGAGGAGATGTAGGGTGGTGCTGAGCCGTGGAGTGCTTAGTGGGTGAGGGTAATAAGTAGTGATGAGCGAACATAATCGGTAATGCTCTTTACTCGCCCGAACATCACGGTACTTGGTGAGCACCGAGCATTTCCGGGTAATGTAATGCCGTTGCCATCTTGGTTGTGGCATTGCAGTGATTGGCTGGCCGTACAGTGTCATCAGGTCTATAAGAGACTTGGCACCGCCCTGCTCTTTGCATTCAGCTCTTGATTCAGACAGTGTAGGGACAGGTGCTGCCGAGATAGGGTCAGATTTTGGGGGTTATCAGTTAGTGTGGGTATACCATTATATTTTACACAAATCCAGCTAAGCCAACAGTCCTTCTAAGGACTAATTACGGAGTATATAGATTGCAGTGCTAGGTAGGCAGGGGAGTGTATGTGTCTCTATACATATCAGTGTAAGGCATGCAGGCACTGTATGTGGGTATGTAGATATCATTGCATACATCAAGAGGGTCCATTACTGTCGTCTGCTGCTGCTGCCTATTACATATGTACCTAGCTGCAGGTATCAGTGGCTAGTAAGAATTTTTTTGGCATCTTAATTCTGATTATTTTATTCCAAAGCAATCCAGAGCCCCTTTTAAAATATTTTTTGCTAGTTGACACTGCACACTACAGCCGGATCCTTTTCATAGCACAGCATGAAAATCCAGCTATTGTAAATGGGTTTGCCCATCATAGCCATCATATCTGAGTGCTCAGAAAATGTTGTTTTTTTGGGGGGGTACTGTAGTATTTTTTGGAGTGTCTTATCCAATTTTTTTGCACCATTTTGCTGCCCAAAAAATATTTAACTGCCATACTAATATTTAGCTACAGTTCAGATATTTAACACTGTGTTTTGTCTGCCACACAGATCGCATATCATTGCGCTAAAAATTGATCCATTTCAGGCCTCCATAGAAATGTTTTTGTTGTGTCATATCCTACTTATTGCCACAATTTTGGTGGCGAAAAAAAGAAAAAAAAAATACAGGCCGCATATTGAACATTGTGGTATCTGTCAGATGCCTGATCTATCTATTGGCTACAAATTTGGGCATTGCAGGTCTACATTCCACTGTATTTGCTGTCTGTTACCCTAGTTCTATTAAGTATTTTTGGGTAAAAAATACAAAAATACAGGCCACATATTGAACATTGTGGTTTCTCTGTCAGATGCCTGATCTATCTGTGGGCTACAAATTTGGACATTTCAGGCCTCCATTCCACAGTATTTGCTGTCTGTTACCCTAGTACTATTCAGTATTATGGGGTAATAGTCTCCGTCACATGCCTCATCTATCTGTAGGCTGATAATTGTGACATTTCAGGTCTATATTGAACTGTTTTTGCTGTGTGCTACCCTGGTTATTGACACTATTTTGCAGTAAAAAAAATACAAGCCACATATTTTACAGTGTGGTATCTCTGTGACACGCCTCATCTATCTGTGGGCTACAAATTGTGGCATTTGAGTCTACCCTTCACCTTTTTTTGCTGTGTGCTACCCTAGTTCTATACACTATTTTGCTTTAAAAAATAAAAAAAACAGGCCACATATTTTACAGTGTGGTATCTCTGAAAAAATAGTTTTTTTTGCTAATTATTATGGCTGCTTCATGACTGAGGCTCAAATGCACAAACTACTACCACCATCATCATCTTCTGCCTAAAGAAACTAAATAAGAGTCAATGAATGAGGTGGTTAGCCTCACACACAATGGAGAAAAAGTAAATATTATAACTACTTTCAAAAACGATTTAATAATTACTTCACTAACTTGCTTTAACTGTTACAACATTAAATTCCGAAGGCTTCTGAAGGTGATGAATATGAAGCAAATAGGTATGAATTATTATCAAAAAAAAGAACAGAGGACAGACACCTCACGATATAAAGCAGTCCCAAATGTATGAAAGTATAAATTTTATTAGGGATAAACAAAAACATGCAGGAGAATGTAGCAACAACAATAAAATCACACACGGAAAATATTAAAAGAAACGCTAAAGGTCGGCAGCATACCAACTGGGCCATATAAACCATAGACGTGTTTACACAGAGAGATATTAAACTGATCACAATACCCCATATATCCATATATAAATATCTCTCCAAATAGAGTATATCACAAAAGGTATAGATGCATACATATAAAATCTGAGTCCATCAGGCGTAGAGGTGTATAGAAATGTATATAATATGGACCTAATAGTCCCACCTCCAACTGCCAATGGGCGTACTGATAACAGCAATGCGATATGCACAAAATTACAGAGAGTATATGATTACCTGTAGAATGGGGGTACAGAAATGGCCCAGGGGATCCGCCCGACCGCCCCAACGCGCGTTTCGGTGGGCACCTTCGTCAGGGGGCATGTATCAGCATCGGAACGCCGGACTTTATATCACAGTATCTACCGGAAATGACCCCGCCGCGAGCCGGAAGTGACGCGTGCGTTGCCACGGCAACCGCGACGCCGGCCGGCACCCGCGTCATGTGGCCCCGGGCATCAGGAAACACGTAAACCCCACGTGACCTGATGCCGAGGGACACATACAGATACAGGATACAGGCAGGCGAAGCGGGGACGAGGCGCACGCATGCGTGCTGGTCACGGAGGGGTGAATGGAAGAAACAAATAACAGCAGGGGCTCACTCTAGCTAGTACAAAATATATAGCAGAATATCGCTAAGAACGAAATAAACAAAATGGCCACCTCACCTATAACCTGAACCTGAATTAGCAAATAATACTAATAATGATTACAGAAGAGCCCGAGAAGTCTAGTATATACACCATTATACAACATACATGTATATAAAGATAATAAACATAACCTAACACATATATGGAAAATATGAGCAAAAAGATCATGCAACTGTATATTTGCATATATTGCTTAGTTGCATAAATGTCCATAATAGATGACCACAATTAGAACAAGATGGTACGCAGCTGTATATCCTATGTATGTTCGATGGCATATACTTCCATGGTGAAGGTAAATAAAGATAATGGAGAAGAGAAGGCCGGCGGATACTATATAAATATTACCTAAAAGATACAAAAAAATCAATATAAGTAAATACAATTTAAAACAACCAATATGCGCATTTTACCACAGCAAGTAGGTGACCGCAAAGTGTATCCCAATAGTGGAGAATGTGCGTTATAGAAAAGGGGAAAATGGCAGATTTTCATTTAAACCCAGAGGTTGGACAGTTTGTAACGTCCAGATCCATCTGGCTTCAGATTGAGCCAGGCGTTGTGACAACCTGCCTCCTCTGATGTTAATGTCAAGGGCATCAATGCCCCTTACTCTCAGGAGATCACTATTACATTGATGGAATTCTTTAAAGTGTCTGGGTATCGTTTTGAGTGTGGAGGCGTCCGTGTGGCCAGCAGCGGCCTGTATGCCAAGTACGTGTTCACGCACTCTTACTTTTAGTAGGCGTGTTGTAAGTCCTACATAAATAAGGCCACAAGGGCATACTGCATAATAGATCACATACCTCGTTGTGCATGTTATAAATTTCTTAATTTTGTAGACTTTAGATCCACTAGAATTTGAGAATGTGTCACTTCTATCGATGTTACAGCAAGCCACGCAATGGCCACACGGAACGCATCCACTCCTAGGGTTACCCTGATTCAAAAACGTAACTCTTGGTTCCTCCTCATAGTGGCTTCTAGTTAAGAGATCACGGAGGTTTTTAGATCTCCTGAAGGTAATTGGTGGTCTTTCGGGCAAAAATTTGGCCAAAATAGGATCAACCTGTAACACATGCCAGGATCTTTGTAGAGCTGACCGTATAGATGTAGAATGGCAATTAAAGTTAGTTATAAATCTACTTTGATTATCCGGTTGTCTATTAACGTTGGTAGGTTTATACAGTAGATCATTACGATGAGAATGTCTCGCCCTGTTATATGCCCTCTTCAAGACACGACGGCTATAACCCCGCTCTAAAAATCGGTTTTTTAGATCCTCCGCCTGTCTTTCAAAATCCGTATCCGAAGAACAGATTCGGCGAAGGCGTAAGAATTGTCCGACGGGGACTGATTGAATCATATGACGTGGATGTGAGGAGGAGGCATGCAGCAACAAGTTCGTGGAGGTAGGCTTCCTATAGACATCAGAATTTATTTCTCCGTTAGGGCCGCGTTTGACAGTAACATCCAAAAATTCAACAAAATCTGAATTAGAGGTATGTGTCAAACGAATGTTAAGATCATTACTATTCAAGTCCATCATGAACATATCAAGTTCATGGGAGGAACCTTGCCAGACCAGGAAAATGTCGTCGATGTACCGCGTCCATAAAGGGACGCGGTCCATCGACGCATGCTGGTCTGACATAAAGAGGTCCCTTTCCCACAGCGGCCTTTGCGCCGTCCTATGCTAATCTGTTCTTGGGGCTGTGGGAAAGGGACCTCTTTATGTCAGACCAGCATGCGTCGATGGACCGCGTCCCTTTATGGACGCGGTACATCGACGACATTTTCCTGGTCTGGCAAGGTTCCTCCCATGAACTTGATATGTTCATGATGGACTTGAATAGTAATGATCTTAACATTCGTTTGACACATACCTCTAATTCAGATTTTGTTGAATTTTTGGATGTTACTGTCAAACGCGGCCCTAACGGAGAAATAAATTCTGATGTCTATAGGAAGCCTACCTCCACGAACTTGTTGCTGCATGCCTCCTCCTCACATCCACGTCATATGATTCAATCAGTCCCCGTCGGACAATTCTTACGCCTTCGCCGAATCTGTTCTTCGGATACGGATTTTGAAAGACAGGCGGAGGATCTAAAAAAACGATTTTTAGAGCGGGGTTATAGCCGTCGTGTCTTGAAGAGGGCATATAACAGGGCGAGACATTCTCATCGTAATGATCTACTGTATAAACCTACCAACGTTAATAGACAACCGGATAATCAAAGTAGATTTATAACTAACTTTAATTGCCATTCTACATCTATACGGTCAGCTCTACAAAGATCCTGGCATGTGTTACAGGTTGATCCTATTTTGGCCAAATTTTTGCCCGAAAGACCACCAATTACCTTCAGGAGATCTAAAAACCTCCGTGATCTCTTAACTAGAAGCCACTATGAGGAGGAACCAAGAGTTACGTTTTTGAATCAGGGCAACCCTAGGAGTGGATGCGTTCCGTGTGGCCATTGCGTGGCTTGCTGTAACATCGATAGAAGTGACACATTCTCAAATTCTAGTGGATCTAAAGTCTACAAAATTAAGAAATTTATAACATGCACAACGAGGTATGTGATCTATTATGCAGTATGCCCTTGTGGCCTTATTTATGTAGGACTTACAACACGCCTACTAAAAGTAAGAGTGCGTGAACACGTACTTGGCATACAGGCCGCTGCTGGCCACACGGACGCCTCCACACTCAAAACGATACCCAGACACTTTAAAGAATTCCATCAATGTAATAGTGATCTCCTGAGAGTAAGGGGCATTGATGCCCTTGACATTAACATCAGAGGAGGCAGGTTGTCACAACGCCTGGCTCAATCTGAAGCCAGATGGATCTGGACGTTACAAACTGTCCAACCTCTGGGTTTAAATGAAAATCTGCCATTTTCCCCTTTTCTATAACGCACATTCTCCACTATTGGGATACACTTTGCGGTCACCTACTTGCTGTGGTAAAATGCGCATATTGGTTGTTTTAAATTGTATTTACTTATATTGATTTTTTTGTATCTTTTAGGTAATATTTATATAGTATCCGCCGGCCTTCTCTTCTCCATTATCTTTATTTACCTTCACCATGGAAGTATATGCCATCGAACATACATAGGATATACAGCTGCGTACCATCTTGTTCTAATTGTGGTCATCTATTATGGACATTTATGCAACTAAGCAATATATGCAAATATACAGTTGCATGATCTTTTTGCTCATATTTTCCATATATGTGTTAGGTTATGTTTATTATCTTTATATACATGTATGTTGTATAATGGTGTATATACTAGACTTCTCGGGCTCTTCTGTAATCATTATTAGTATTATTTGCTAATTCAGGTTCAGGTTATAGGTGAGGTGGCTATTTTGTTTATTTCGTTCTTAGCGATATTCTGCTATATATTTTGTACTAGCTAGAGTGAGCCCCTGCTGTTATTTGTTTCTTCCATTCACCCCTCCGTGACCAGCACGCATGCGTGCGCCTCGTCCCCGCTTCGCCTGCCTGTATCCTGTATCTGTATGTGTCCCTCGGCATCAGGTCACGTGGGGTTTACGTGTTTCCTGATGCCCGGGGCCACATGACGCGGGTGCCGGCCGGCGTCGCGGTTGCCGTGGCGACGCACGCGTCACTTCCGGCTCGCGGCGGGGTCATTTCCGGTAGATACTGTGATATAAAGTCCGGCGTTCCGATGCTGATACATGCCCCCTGACGAAGGTGCCCACCGAAACGCGCGTTGGGGCGGTCGGGCGGATCCCCTGGGCCATTTCTGTACCCCCATTCTACAGGTAATCATATACTCTCTGTAATTTTGTGCATATCGCATTGCTGTTATCAGTACGCCCATTGGCAGTTGGAGGTGGGACTATTAGGTCCATATTATATACATTTCTATACACCTCTACGCCTGATGGACTCAGATTTTATATGTATGCATCTATACCTTTTGTGATATACTCCATTTGGAGAGATATTTATATATGGATATATGGGGTATTGTGATCAGTTTAATATCTCTCTGTGTAAACACGTCTATGGTTTATATGGCCCAGTTGGTATGCTGCCGACCTTTAGCGTTTCTTTTAATATTTTCCGTGTGTGATTTTATTGTTGTTGCTACATTCTCCTGCATGTTTTTGTTTATCCCTAATAAAATTTATACTTTCATACATTTGGGACTGCTTTATATCGTGAGGTGTCTGTCCTCTGTTCTTTTTATCCTATAGCAACGATAGTCCATATTTAAGTCCATACAACATTGGTGTTAATATCACCCTCCATATATTATAATTTATATTTTTTTGGGTATATTATTTATATTTGACCAATGCTTTTCATTAGTTTTTGCTATGAATTATTATCACCCAAATGATGGTACAGAACTCAGAACAGACAACCTATCTGTGGCAAAGCTTTACCACCGAAATATTGAATTATGATGCTAGTTGTGCATTGATGTGAGCCACAAAGTCATTCAAAGTGAACCTGTTCTTTATATAATGTACAATTTGCACTCAAATATTGGATTATATGCCTTCTATGATGCTTGCTTTAAAGAACTGATTGGACCATTTTTTAAGGTGGAAGACTGGACATTAAGGGGATTGGACATGTCCCATGACCCAGGAAGAGGTGGAATGTTTAGACAGGGAACCTGGGTGGAAGCTGAGGTAAAAAGCACTGAAAGCAGGAGACTTACCGGCCCTGCGACAGACTGCAGCAGACAAACCTGGTGACCTAGAGGCAGGGGACGAGGCTAAGATAAAGCGGGCAGGACAGCAGAGACATTTTGCGTGAACAAGCAGTGCATAGCAGGCTGAGCAGCATGCTCTGTCCTCTGGTGCCACAAATGACTGTTCCCATTGGCTACAGCCACTAACAGAGGTACTACCAGAGAGGGAGGCGCCGTGACCGTGAGTACAGCGCATTTGCGCAGTACAGAGAGACAGTTCATGCCACGTGTCCAGCTTGGATAACCAATAATTATAAGGCACAGAGGAATCTCGTAGGACATTGGTATGGTCAGCAAGGTGCTCCCTGGGGGGCGTGGTCTGACATGTAGGCTGCTTGATCCAGGAGCTCCTGTTTCCCGGGGCACTAAAGCATCTTTAAAAGCATCCAGATCATCTATATCCTGCTGATTTTTGCCGGAGACTCACATTATCCGACCCTCACCTGATGGTAAAGGTAAAACACCTGCAGTCTGCACTCCCTAAACGGGTCTCAGATTACTTCCCTCCAGGCCGCCCAGACGTGGCGCCTCTCTCCAACATGGCGCCTCCCTCTCCCCGTGCAGCCCATGCTTCGCGCCGAGACTCCCAAGCACAAGACGCTGCTTCTGCTGTTCTTTCCCCAGACACGCCAGTCACCCTCACCCTGATGAAAGGTCTGTTATCGGAGCTCAGAGCTTCCATTCAAGACGATATGAAGACCATGGTGGTGGAGCTCAGGGGGGAGGTTGTGGACCAGGGCCATGGACCTGGCTGAACTCATCCAGTCTCACAACACCCTCCTGGATGATCACGAACATCTCCAGCTCTCGGTTGAGGCGCTACAGGCTAAGAACTATGACCTGGAGGACAGACATAGACGGAACAACGTCCGCCTTAGAGGTGTCCCAGAGTCGATCCCTCCCGAAGAGCTGAGAGCCTTTCTCCAGGATTTCATGCTGGAAGTGCTACCAGACTTAGAGCCCAGAGACCTAAAAATAGACCGCATTCACAGGGTGCAGAAACCCTCTGGCGTCCGTTCGGATCTCCCCCGAGACGTACTCGCAAGAGTGCACTTCTTTGAGGCTAAGGAAGACTTTTTGAAAGCACTAAGAGCGACCCATGCCCTTTCTGAATGCTTTGCGAAGCTTGAGGTGTATCCGGATCTGTCACCAGGCACCTTGGCCCAGCGTCGCAGGTTCAAGCCTTATACAGCGCTGCTGCGTGATAAAGAAGTGGCATACAGATGGGGTCATCCTACTCACCTTATTATTCGCAGAGACAACACCACCCACATCTGCCTTACTCCCGCTGAAGCAGCGCAACTCTTGAAAAACTGGAACTTTCTCCCAGCGTCCCCTTCTGCAACAACTCAGCGTCCCGGACAGGACTCCTTCGATAAGAGAGGACCCCGTGGGAAAAGGATCGACCCAGAATGGAGAATCGCCTGATCTTGTTCTCGCTGATCTGGATTTCATTTTTGCTGGATAATATGCCCAGGGGACCGTCTTCCTGGTCTTCTTTTTTTTCGCTTCCCAGGTTGTATTATTGTTCCCTTCCCCTTTCTTTCCTTTGTTTCCCTCATTTCTCTTTCCCCACCTGTGCTCCCTTCCCTCCTTAACAATTACACCTGGGAATGTGGCCCCGCCGACCGATTTTTGTTCGCTGTGGACTTTTTGATTTTCTTCCTTTTTTTTTATTTTTGTTCTTTGTAAATATTGCTGGTAAACAGTTGAACACCGTGGACCTCCCATGTCCTATTCTCCGAGGTTCCGCATTTCCTTTTCTGCTACTGATGTTTTATTTCTTTTTTTATTTGCATTGCTCTTGTTGTGGCGCGTCAGCATCTGAAATGTTATTTAATGTTACCCTGGTTATGTACCCCTTTCTCGCCTTCCCCCCCACTTCCCTCCCTTTTATGCAGACTACCCTCCTCGCTCTTTATTGATCCAACATATGAGCTAGTGGCCCACTCTCGATTCTTATCATGCCTATCTCGATATTAGCCTTGAACGTGAATGGCCTTAATTCCCCTCAAAAACGTTCACTCCTATATGGCCAACTAAAAAAATCACGTGTGGATGTTGTCTTTTTACAGGAGACTCATCTATTGGAAGCTGATAACCACCGCATAATCTCCCGCTTTTATCCTCAGCGCTTTTTTTCCAACGCTCAGGATAAAAAATCTGGTGTAGCAATTTTCATTAGCGTCAACTTGTCATTTGAACTGATTATGGTCTTTTCTGATCCTGAGGGAAGATATTTGCTCCTGACCTGCCGCTTAAATGAGGTTCTGTTCTCCTTATTAGCGATTTACGCCCCGAACTCAAAACAATCTGCCTTTCTTAACTCGCTATTAGATGACCTTACTCCTTCTATGGTGGGACACAAACTAATTGTGGGCGACCTTAAGGCCCCCCTAAACAAATCCCTCGACTGCTCGAATCCCCTGAGTTTTAGATCTGACCTCGCCCCTATCACCTCCTCCTTTCACCTACATGATATTTGACGCTACCTTCACAGCAATGAACGGGACTACACCTTCTTTTCCCCAGACATAAATCTTTTAGCTGTATAGACTATTTTTTAGTTAACGACTCTCTTCTTCCCTTATGTGTGACGGCTGGCATTGACATCATCTCTTGGTCAGACCATGCCCCTATTACTTTAACTCTCTCTGACTCCACTCCCCACTCCCCCCTGACTTCCTGGAAATTGAACGAACACCTCCTGACTTCTCCAATTAACCATGACGCCCTTAATACCCACAAGAAGGAATTTTTTCATTTTAATAATGTTGATGACATTGCTCCAGATGTGTTATGGTTTTCTCATAAAGCTGTAATGCGCGGTCATTTTCTTAAATTAGCAGCCCACACCAAAAAACAGTATAATATAACTCTGGATTCCCTCCTGACCAGGATTAAAGCACTCAAAAATTCTCTTTTGTTCTCTCAAGATCCTGCGACCCTTTCAGATTTATTGAAAAGTCGGAACCAACTACGCGCTTTCCCTCTTTCGCGAGTTGAGCTCCAACTGAAAAAAAACAAATCCATCTATTATAGCATGGGAGACAGGGCTGGTGCCCTCCTTGCTCGTAGAATTAAAAAAACAGAGATCCGATCCAGAATTTTGCACATCATCTCCCCCCGTGGAGACACAATTCGTAACCCTATTCTAATCGCTGAACAATTCCGCACCTACTATAATGATCTCTATAACCTGTCCTCCTCTCCCTCTACGCCGCAACCCTCCCCTGATGCTATTTCTGCTTTCCTCGCAAGAGCCAAACTTCCTTCATTGTCCTCAGACCAATTAGAATACCTAAATAAGCCTTTCACCCTCCCTGAAATTCTAGAAGTCATTCGTGCATCCAAAAAACGCTCTGCCCCTGGCCCAGACGGATTCCCCTATCAGTACTATTCCTCCTTCTCTTCCCTCCTTGCGCCTCATCGATTATCTCTTTTCCAGTTCTGGCAATGTGAGGGATGCATCAAACCTGAGGGACTAAGAGCGTCTATCTCTACAATTCTAAAACCGGGGAAACCCCCCACGGACCCGAGCAGCTATCGTCCGATAGCTTTGCTTAACTGTGACTTGAAAATTTATTCTAAGCAACTAGCGGACCGTCTCAAAGTTGTACTCCCTTCATTGATTGCTTTGGACCAGGTGGGATTCATTCCTGACCGTCAGGCAAGGGATGCCTCAAGAAGGGTCATAAATCTCTTAGAGATACTAGAGGGGAGAGGTTCCCCTGGTGTGCTCGTGTCCCTGGATGCGGAAAAAGCTTTTGACCGTGTGCACTGGGGGTACCTGGCAGCAGTCCTGGATAAATTTGCCTTTTGTGGTAATATTAAGTCAGCCATTATGGCCTTATACTCGTCCCCTTGCGCCTTTGTTAAAGCGGGTGTCTTTTCTTCCTCCACTTTTTCAATAACCAACGGGACGCGCCAGGGCTGCCCCCTTTCCCCCCTCATTTTTGCCCTTGCTATGGAGCCGCTGGCGGCTATCATTCGCACTCACCCTGATATTTCAGGTATTGCTGTGGGCCCTGTGTACCATAGAATCAGTCTCTATGCTGACGATGTTCTCACTTGCTCGAACCCTTCTATCTCTATTCCAGCTATCATGTCCGTTCTATCCGACTTTTCTAACGCTTCTTTCTATAAGCTCAACCTTGCCAAGTCCTCGATCTTCCCAGTCAACCTCCCCTCCTCCTCTCAACAAGTGCTTTCCACACAATTTCCCTTTAGCTGGACTCCTGACGGCTTTCGCTACTTGGGGATCCACATCTCCTCTCTTAAAAGCATTATTAGAATTAACTGCGACTCCTTACTTTCCTCTATCCGTTTGTTATGTGTGGAATATTCTGCCCACCAATTATCTTGGGTCGCCCGAATCCAAACTGTTAAAATGATGCTCCTCCCTAAGATCCTATACTTTCTCCACTGCATCCCCCTTCCCTTCCCCAAAAAGTACCTAAACCTCTTCCAATCGGTTCTGAATCGATTCATTTGGAGTAACAAACCACACCGTGTCGCCATGTCCACTCTGACCCTCCCATACACTAGGGGTGGCTTTGGAGTTCCTGACATTGCATCATATCACTCATCAGTTGTTCTAGATGTGGCGAGGATTTGGTGGTTGGAGTCTCCTACCTCGCTTTGGTTACAGATTGAGGCGTATTTTGCTCCCCGTGGATCGACCAGACTTCTTTTGGAAATTAACCTTCTTCGCTTCTCTCCGCCCACCACCCTTCGCTCTATCCAAAGCCTCCTTTCGACTTGGCATAAATTCAAAAATTCACATTTCCCTTTCCTTTATAAGCATATTTCCCTGCGAGCTGTAGAAGCCCTTATGGGGGAGATCTCCTTTGCAACATGGGGCCTCGGACTCACACCCACACTCTCACTCGCCGACCTATTGGATCAGGGTCGTCTTCCTCCTTACAATGCCCTAGCTTCTATATTTTCCCTCCCTCCCTCATCTCTGTTCTCCTACATTCGGCTCCACACTTTCTTAACATGGTGTCTATCCCAGTTTGCGATCCCATGGAGATCAATCTCTCGTTACAAGCTCTCTTTGGACAACTCATTCGAGCCCGTCGCTGGGTTTCTATCATTTATAAAGCCCTTCTTGCATCACGTTTCACTGCTAAACTCCCTTATATGCTCAGGTGGGAGTCCAGACTTGCCTTCTCAGCTTCTTTAGAACAATGGCAAACAGCCTCGGGTCATGCTTGTCATTTTATGCGCTGCATTAACCATCTGGAGCAATCGAAAAAACTTATGTTCAATTGGTATTTAACTCCAACTCGAATCACGAGATTTGGTGGACGGGGATCCTCCTTCTCCCCCTCTTGTTGGAAGGGATGTTCTGAGTCGGGCTCATATGAGAGGCCCATATGTGGTGGTCCTGCCCGGGTGTGAATCAGTTATGGACTGAAGTGGGCTCCCTTCTCTCCTCTCTGATGGGTCTTACCATGGTACTAACGCCCTCCCTAGCTTTACTGGGCTTGGACTTGGAGTCTTTTCCTCTTACTCTAAGACCTATTATAACAAATACCCTCATAGCGGCCCATCAGACTATAGCAGACTATAGCAGCCCATTGGAGGACTCCAGCTCTCCCTACTCTACCCGAGACTATATCTCGCTTAAATCTGCACTGTGCATATGAGATCATGCTGGCGCATGACTTGAATCAAAAAATAAAGATTTTGAATTGGTGGGACCCATGGATCTCCTCTAACTATAACACAGTTGATGTACCTCCCTGATTCCCATTGAGTCTCGATTTATTGTGTACTCTCGGCTTTGCAGTTGGATCCTCTATTTGTGCACCATGTATTTTATATGTGATAAGCTGTATAGCTGCATACCTTCCCCTCCCCTCCTTTCCCATTCCCATTGGTTAAACCAACCATTCTCTTTTTTGTTTCTTTGGTTTGTATTTCGTAATTGGTGACCGTTTGTTACTTATATTCTTTGAATTTCTTAATAAAAAACAACTGGTTTAAAAAAATAAAAGCAAGGTACTCCCTCAGCATCTTCCAAAACTTTGCACTCCTTCTGAGAGTACCACACGCCTCAGGGCAAGGGCCATAGGAGGGTCTGAGAAAACTCTCCCAGAACTTTTCCAGTGTTCCACTGCCTCTGCTGGATAGGAGTTGTGTGTCTCTCACGCCTGTCCTCCTTGGTTCGCTAACGAACTGTGACCTCTGCCGCCAGCGTTTTTAGATTTGATTTTTTTAATAATTCTGCAAGAAAAGCCCTCTGTTACTCCAACATTTTAGTACACCTGTCTGCCACTGGAATAAGAGATATAAAGTTCTCCTTGTAGTGTGGGTCTAGAAGTGTCACCAATCAGTATTGCCTCTCACCAAAAACTTTGAAAACGTGAGAGTCGCGGGAAAGGCAGCGTAACAGAAACTGAGCCATGCGTGCCAGACTACTAACAGGGAAGACTTCCATGTCCTCACCAAGAGGACAACAGGCCATGATCTCCTCCTCCTCCTTCTCCTCCCCCTCCCTGCCCTCAGGCCATCCATCTTGAACAGAAAGTCTGACAGTTGTGCTTGTAGTGCCGTGCATACCATCTGAAACTAGATCCTGTTCTTCCTCCTCCTCCTTTTCCCAACTGAGCTTCCGTCCTCGCATATCTGTGATGTCACACATAGCTCCGTCCACCCCTCGCACCGCATCCTAGCATCGCTCATGGCCGGAGCACGCAGGCTGTCAGTGCTCCTCTGTACCCCAGAGGCTTTTCACCTCGCCGCTTTCGGCGTCAACACTCCTTCTCAAACGGCAGTTATCCAGCAACGCCGAACCCTGACCTAGCTGTCAGCGCTCCTCTGTACTCCAGAGGCTTTTCACCTCGCCGCTCTAAGCAGCAACACTCCTCCTCAAATGGCAGTTATCCTGCAATGCCGAACCCTGACCTAGCAGCTACCTGCTTACTGCCCTTTCAAGGCCTGCAGTGCTCGGAGTACCGCATCAGTACCACTAGTAAGTGGATCTCTACACCTACTATCATATGTGCACCGGACCAATCTACTCACATAATTGATTTACCCTATTGCACCATTAGTACATACTGTTTTATGCACAATCTAGGCTCCTGGCTTTTACAAAAAGTGGCAATATCCTTTATCACTTACAGCATTCACAAGCTGATATAGCAATACCCTACTGCTTATCCGCTACTCCCTGCACGGATAAAATAGTGCAAGTTACACCTTCAATGTGATTACCAGTAAGTACATTCACTTATCTACGACTATAGTATATAGTTCACACTTGATGCATCTAAACAACTCAAATAAAACACAATATCATCTTTTATAACCGCATCAGTCTGGACAAAAAGCCCCTGTTCTGACCCATATATTTGTATGCTACCTCTACAACCAAGTGAGTACCTAGTCCAACAAATTTTCTTCATATTCAGTATTTGCACTGTTTTTCTTACTTTAGTTCGGTTAGCACAGCGATTATACATTTGTTTTCACTAGAATGCATCATCTTTCACCCATCTCACTCTACCCCTTAACCAGACCTATCCCTCAATGTCAATGGCTGCTCAATTTCACCAGTTCCGCATGCTTGGTGACTCAGGGTGATCCCCGACCATGCCCTCTCTTTCAAGCCACGTATCAAAGCCTTTGCCTCCTCCTGCCGACTACAGTTCAAAAACATTTCACAGCTTTAACACTTGTGCACACCCTCATCATCTTCGGCCTTGACAAATGCATCCTTCTACTCTCTGGCTTCCCCTCTAATACTCTTGCACCACTGCAATCAATCCTAAACTCAGCTGCATGACTAATCCACCTGTCTCACCGTTATTTCCCAGCCTCTCCTCTCTAAACCCTAAAACTATGACATACAAAGCCATCCACAACCTGTCTCCTCCATACATCTGTGACATGGTCTACCGGTACTTACCTACACGCAACCTTCGATCCTCTCAAGCTCTCCTTCTCTACGCCTCTCTTATCTATTCTTCCCACAACTGCATACAAGAATTCTCACATGCTTCACCCATACTCTGTAACTCTCTACCCGAAAACATCAGACTTTTTGCCTACCATGGAAACATTAAAAACAAACCTGAAGAACCACCTCTTCGAACAAGCCTACAACCTGTAGTGATCCTCAGTCGACTGAACCGCTGCACGACCAGCTCTACCCTCTACTATTCTATCCTCACCCATCCCTTATAGACTGTGAGCCCTCGTGGGAAGGGTCCTCTCTCCTTCTGTACTTGTGTGTCACTTGTATTGCTCATGTTTAGTTTACTTGTCTATGTATGCCCCCTTTTCACATGTAAACTTCCATGTAATAAATGGCGCTATAAAAAGGACTAATAGTAATAATATCATCATCCACCACCTCATCTTCCACTTATGCACTCTGGTCCTCCTCCAGATGATCTGGAGATTGTGTCTCATCATCATCCACCTGCATCTCGGCTTTGGGAAAATGGCCGCCGCGATCTCTTCTGCGCACGCGCGGCATCCCGCGGCCATTTTCCTGAAGCCCCGTGCAGCAGAGCACTCCATCTGCGCACGCGCGGCCCCAGGAAGATGGCCGCCCCCACCGATGACAGGGGGTAATAGCGCAGATCGCACGCTGCTTCTTCACGTGCGCGCAGTGGATTCGTCACTGCGACATGCGCACACCACTACGCCACCAACGGAAAGCTGGGGAAGAAAAGAGCGATGTCACCACGCCCACCTGACCAGACCAGCCTGATTGACAGGCGAAAACGGCGACTTTGGTAATGTATTTCGCAGCATAGGTGGGGAATCAGGGTACACTACATACACTATTGTAACGCACAGCGCAGGCCCTATTTAACAGTATTTATATCTCAATCTGAAAAAACGGGGTGACAGGTTCCCTTTAATGCATAGGCAAACAGTATGGTAGTGCCAAATGAATAATGTGAACTTGGTGTCATACCTTTATACAAATGCATATAATCAGTTTACAATGCTTTGTATTATTGAAGTGTGGTGTATTGTGATAACTTATCCAACAGAGTCATCTATTGACAATGTTCTCATTACGGTTTACTTTCTGTTTCATTGCTTACTGTGCAATTTAATCTTTCAGGCTCATCAAGGCTTCCGTAGTTTCCCATCAGTCTCTGCATTAGCTTTGCCCCCTTTTTCTCCAGCAGCCATTTTGGCCTCATGGATGCTGACATGCTGATTATCTCTCCCTGATTTTCTGACCATCTGGTTGTTTACCTCCACATAGCACAATCGGTGAGTTATTATTTCCCCTTGTTAAAGCTCACCATATATCATTATATAGCTACTCTGTTCCATATGTTTATATCAAATTAGTCTTTTGATATTACAGATGTTTATACTACCGCCATGTTGTGCAATTTCACTGTGCATGTCCTGTACCATACATAAATGCTACGTATTTAGATATGTTGTAAGCACAACGCCCAAACCCATAATCCCACTAGGGGAGTGGGTAACACCTCATATATCAATTATATCATATCAGGAGCACAGATATTAATCTGCGATCCAAGAAGTGCCACTATATACATTCATTTTAAAATTCAAATACCTTTATTAGACAATAAATAAAACTAAACATATATGGACATAGACAAGGTGCCTCAAAAAACAACCCAATTGCGGTCAACCGGGAATACAGATACTGGAGTCAGGTAAATCCATTATACATACATTGCACAGTAATCTAGTTGGAAGCCCTGATGGCCGGAACCACACCGTTTTCTCCTGTCACTAGAGGTTACAAACATAGCATCTGTGATACACTAGAACACTGCCTGGCGGCTAGCGTATAATGAGCGGTGCGCCCCGACCCCCATACATATTACCTGCTCCGTGCTGTCTCTTAACGTGCTCTGCTCAGTGGCGTGCTGTGACCGCATAAACCCCGACGCGCGTTTCGCGTGATGCTTCTTCCCCCAGGAGAAAACGGTGTGGTTCCGGCCATCAGGGCTTCCAACTAGATTACTGTGCAATGTATGTATAATGGATTTACCTGACTCCAGTATCTGTATTCCCGGTTGACCGCAATTGGGTTGTTTTTTGAGGCACCTTGTCTATGTCCATATATGTTTAGTTTTATTTATTGTCTAATAAAGGTATTTGAATTTTAAAATGAATGTATATAGTGGCACTTCTTGGATCGCAGATTAATATCTGTGCTCCTGATATGATATAGTATTTAGATATGTTGTATGCCTTGTACTGAGTACTTTCATTTTTCTTATAGTTTTAGGCTGGTTTCACATTTGCGTTTTTTGGCGCTGCGTTTTAGCGCAAAAAACCGCATGCGTTTTTTTCCCTATATTTAACATTAAAATTGCATGCGTTTTTTTTGTATGCGTTTTGCCGCGTTTGACGACGCATGCGTCGTTTCTATGCTTGCGTTTAGTTGCAGAAATGCAACATGTAGTAATTTCTAGAGGCGTTTTTTTGCCGCAAAAAAAACGCATGCTTTTTTTGCGGCAAAAAATGTATTGCTGTCTACGTAAACGCATGCGTTTTTAAGCACATGCGTTTGGTTGCGTTTTTAAACGCATGCGTTTCCATAGAAAAAAAACAAAAGTCTACACACTGATAAGCCACCCCCCATCATCAAGGTGATAAAGGGATCCAAACCCTAACCCTAACTCTAACCCTAGGGATCCAAACCCTAACCCTAACCCCAGGGATTTCTATTTATAGTGGGTTTGGATTGGCAGCTGTCACACACTTCTCATCATGCGTTGCAAAAATGCAAACGCAGGAAAAAACGCATGTAAACACGTCAAAACGGCGTGTTTTTTTTACCGCATACGCAAACGCATGCATTTAAAAAACGCAGCGTTTGCACGCGTTTACATGTGTTTTTTTCACCTCCTGCGTTTGCGTTTTTAACGCTGCATTTTTAAACGCAAATGTGAAACTAGCCTTACACTATCCTATTAATAAATTAGTAAAGGACCCCCTACGTCTACCTCAATGCATTGATAGGAAAGAGTTTAGCTGTCTGTCAACTCGCTTTTCTTAAGCAAAAAATTGAGGATGCCAGACCGCTTGATTTTCCTGTGGCCATCCAGTACGTGGGTTCAAAGGCATATTGAGGTGCCTTTAACTTTGGGGCAGGGCAGGCCTTGCATTCAATGCATAGGCAAACACTATGGGAGACCCACTTTCTTACAATGGAAACATTTTTTCAGGAGGCCCTCCTGTACGTCTCGTGAAAGGGGTACTGTGGTGCGTCCTAATTTTTGGCAGCCCAGCCACTCACTGCATAGGCAATAACAGTATAAGAGACCCACTGTTTAACCCCTTCATGACCCAGCCTATTTTGACCTTAATGACCTGGCCATTTTTTGCAATTCTGACCAGTGTCCCTTTATGAGGTAATAACTCAGGAACGCTTCAACGGATCCTAGCGTTTCTGTGATTGTTTTTTCGTGACATATTGGGCTTCATGTTAGTGGTAAATTTAGGTCAATAAATTATGCGTTTATTTGTGATAAAAACGGAAATTTGGCGAAAATTTTGAAAATTTCGCAATTTTCACATTTTAAATTTTTATTCTGTTAAACCAGAGAGTTATGTGACACAAAATAGTTAATAAATAACATTTCCCACATGTATACTTTACATCAGCACAATTTTGGAAACAAAATTTTTTTTTTGCTAGGAAGTTATAAGGGTTAAAATTTGACCAGCGATTTCTCATTTTTACAACGAAATTTACAAAACCATTTTTTTTAGGGACCACCTCACATTTGAAGTCAGTTTACGGGGTCTATATGGCTGAAAATACCCAAAAGTGACACCATTCTAAAAACTGCACGCCTCAAGGTGCACAAAACCACATTCAAGAAGTTTATTAACCCTCCAGGTGCTTCACAGCAGCAGAAGCAACATGGAAGGAAAAAATGAACATTTAGCTTTTTAGTCACAAAAATTATCTTTTAGCAACAATTTTTTTGATTTCACAATGGTAAAAGGAGAACCTGAACCATGAAAGGTGTTGTCCAATTTGTCCTGAGTACGCTGATACCTCATATGTAGGGGTAAACCACTGTTTGGGCGCACGGCTGGGCTTGGAAGGGAAGGAGCGCCATTTGACTTTTTGAATGAAAAATTGGCTCCACTCTTTAGCGGACACCATGTCACGTTTGGAGAGCCCCTGTGTGCCTAAAAATTAGAGCTCCCCCACAAGTGACCCCATTTTGGATACTAGACACCCCAAGGAACTTATCTAGATGCATAGTGAACACTTTGAACCCCCAGGTGCTTCACAAATTGATCCGTAAAAATGAAAAAATACTTTTTTTTCACCAAAAAAATTTTTTCGCCTCTATTTTTTCATTTTCACAAATGGATCCTAAAATTTGTAGAGCAATTTCTCCCGAGTACGCCGATACCTCATATGTGGGGGTAAACCACTGTTTGGGCACACGGCAGGGCTCGGAAGGGAAGGCGTGCCATTTGACTTTTTGAATGGAAAATTAGCTCCAATTGTTAGCGGACACCATGTCGCGTTTCGAGAGCCCCTGTGTGCCTAAACATTGGAGCTCCCCCACAAGTGACCCCATTTTGGAAACTAGACCCCCCAAGGAACTTATCTAGATGCATATTGAGCACTTTAAACCCCCAGGTGCTTCACAGAAGTTTATAACGCAGAGCCATGAAAATAAAAAATAACTTTTCTTTCCTCAAAAATGATTTTTAGCCTGGAATTTCCTATTTTGCCAAGGGTAATAGGAGAAATTGGACCCCAAATGTTGTTGTCCAGTTTGTCCTGAGTACGCTGATACCCCATATGTGGGGGTAAACCACTGTTTGGGCGCATGGCAGGTGTTGTGAATTCTGTGGCCAAGCTCCCTCCTGTGGTCATGAGTGGTGCTGCGGCTGGTTCTGTCTATAAGCTTCCTTTGGTGGATGAGAGTGGTACTGCGGCTTCTGAGTTTCCTTCCTCAGGTGATGAGGTTAAGTCGTTAGGTGCTGCTCTATTTACCTCCACCTGGTGCTTTGATCCTGGCCTCCAGTCAATGTTCTAGTATTGGTCTTGCTTCCTCCTGGATCGTTCCTGTGGCCTCTCTATCCTGCATAAGCTAAGTTCTGCTTGTGTTAATTTTGTTTGCTATATTTTCTGCCCAGCTTGCTATATTGGTTTTTTCTTGCTTGCTGGAAGCTCTGAGATGCAGAGGGAGCACCTCCGTACCGTTAGTCGGTGCGGAGGGTCTTTTTGCCCCTCTGCGTGGTTGTTTGTAGGTTTTTGTGTTGACCGCAAAGCTATCTTTCCTATCCTCGGTCTATTCAGTAAGTCGGGCCTCACTTTGCTAAATCTATTTCATCTCTGTGTTTGTATTTCATCTTTACTCACAGTCATTATATGTGGGGGGCTGCCTTTTGCTTTGGGGAATTTCTCTGAGGCAAGGTAGGCTTATTTTTCTATCTTCAGGGCTAGTTAGTTTCTCAGGCTGTGCCGAGTTGCATAGGGAGCGTTAGGCGCAATCCACGGCTACCTCTAGTGTGGTGTGTTAGGATTAGGGATTGCGGTCAGCAGAGTTTCCACGTCTCAGAGCTTGTCCTATGTTTTTGGTAAATGTCAGGTCACCTTGTGTGCTCTGAACTTCAAGGTCCACTGTGGTTCTGAATTACCTGTTCATAACAGTACTGGAGGCCCAAAGTACTAATGCTTCTCAATAGAGGGAAAAGAGAAGTTCTGAGACCATTTTTTTTTCTTTGCACTGTGTTCTGTCTTTTTTTTCCCCTTTACATCAGGGTGGTTCAGAACACAGGTGTGGACATGGATATTCAGGGTCTGTCCTCTTTGATGGATAATCTCACTATAAGAGTACAGAACATTCAAGATTTAGTGGTTCAGAATCCTATGTTAGAACCTAAAATTCCTATTCCTGAGTTATTTTCTGGAGAGAGAGCTAAGTTTTTGAATTTTAAAAATAATTGTAAACTGTTTCTGGCTTTGAAACCCCGCTCCTCTGGTGACCCAGTTCAACAAGTTAAAATCATTATTTCTTTATTACGTGGCGACCCTCAAGACTGGGCATTTTCCCTTGCGCCAGGAGATCCTGCATTATGTAATATTGATGCGTTTTTTCTGGCGCTCGGATTGCTGTACGACGAACCTAATTCAGTGGATCAAGCAGAAAAAAATTTGCTGGCTCTGTGTCAGGGTCAGGATGAGATAGAGATTTATTGTCAGAAGTTTAGAAAGTGGTCCGTGCTCACTCAATGGAATGAATCTGCGCTGGCAGCTATTTTCAGAAAGGGTCTCTCTGAAGCCCTTAAGGATGTCATGGTGGGATTTCCTATGCCTGCTGGTCTGAATGAGTCTATGTCTTTGGCCATTCAAATCGGTTGACGCTTGAGCGAGCGTAAATCTGTGCACCATTTGGCGGTATTATCTGAGCATAAACCTGAGCCTATGCAGTGCGATAGGACTTTGACCAGAGCTGAAAGGCAAGAACACAGACGTCAGAATGGGCTGTGTTTCTACTGTGGTGATTCCACTCATGCTATCTCCGATTGTCCTAAGCGCACTAAGCGGTTCGCTAGGTCTGCCACCATTGGTACGGTACAGTCGAAATTTCTTTTGTCCGTTACTTTGATCTGCTCTTTGTCTTCCTATTCTGTCATGGCATTTGTGGATTCAGGCGCTGCCCTGAATTTGATGGACTTGGAGTATGCTAGGCGCTGTGGGTTTGTCTTGGAGCCCTTGCAGTGTCCTATTCCATTGAGAGGAATTGATGCTACGCCTTTGGCCAAGAATAAGCCTCAGTATTGGACCCAGCTGACCATGTGCATGGCTCCTGCGCACCAGGAGGATATTCGCTTTCTGGTGTTGCATAATCTGCATGATGTGGTCGTGTTGGGGTTGCCATGGCTACAAGTCCATAACCCAGTATTAGATTGGAAATCAATGTCTGTATCCAGCTGGGGTTGTCAGGGGGTACATGGTGATGTTCCATTTCTGTCTATCTCATCATCCACCCCTTCTGAGGTCCCAGAGTTCTTGTCTGATTACCGGGATGTATTCGATGAGCCCAAGTCCAATGCCCTACCTCCGCATAGGGATTGTGATTGTGCTATCGATTTGATTCCTGGTAGTAAGTTTCCTAAGGGTCGACTGTTTAATTTATTTGTACCTGAGCACGCCGCTATGCGGAGTTACGTGAAGGAGTCTTTGGAGAAGGGTCATATTCGCCCGTCATCGTCGCCATTGGGAGCGGGTTTCTTTTTTGTGGCCAAGAAGGATGGTTCGCTGAGACCTTGTATTGATTACCGCCTTCTAAATAAAATTACGGTCAAATTTCAGTACCCCTTGCCGTTGCTGTCTGATTTGTTTGCTTGGATTAAGGGGGCTAGTTGGTTCACCAAGATAGATCTTCGTGCTGCGTATAATCTTGTGCGTATCAAACGGGGCGATGAATGGAAAACAGCATTTAATACGCCCGAAGGCCATTTTGAGTACCTGGTTATGCCATTCTGACTTTCTAATGCTCCATCAGTGTTTCAGTCCTTTATGCATGACATCTTCCAAGAGTACCTGGATAAATTCCTGATTGTATACTTGGATGATATTTTGGTCTTCTCGGATGATTGGGAGTCTCATGTGAAGCAGGTCAGAATGGTGTTCCAGGTCCTGCGTGCTAATTCTTTGTTTGTGAAGGGGTCAAAGTGTCTATTTGGTGTTCAGAAGATTTCATTTTTGGGGTTCATTTTTTCTCCTTCTACTATCGAGATGGACCCTGTTAAAGTTCAGGCCATTTTTGATTGGACTCAGCCAACATCTCTGAAGAGTCTGCAGAAGTTCCTGGGCTTTGCTAATTTTTATCGTCGCTTCATCGCTAATTTTTCTAGCATTGCTAAACCGTTGACTGATTTGACCAAGAAGGGTGCTGATGTGGTCAATTGGTCTTCTGCTGCTGTGGAAGCTTTTCAGGAGTTGAAGCGTCGTTTTTCTTCTGCCCCTGTGTTGTGCCAACCAGATGTTTCGCTTCCGTTCCAGGTCGAGGTTGATGCTTCCGAAATTGGAGCAGGGGCTGTTTTGTCGCAGAGAAGTTCTGATTGTTCGGTGATGAAACCATGCGCCTTCTTTTCCAGGAATTTTTCGCCTGCTGAGCGAAATTATGATGTTGGCAATCGAGAGTTGCTAGCCATGAAGTGGGCATTCGAGGAGTGGCGTCATTGGCTTGAAGGAGCTAAGTATCGCGTGGTGGTCTTGACTGATCACAAAAACTTGACTTATCTCGAGTCTGCCAAACGGTTGAATCCTAGACAGGCTCGTTGGTCGCTGTTTTTCTCCCGTTTTGACTTTGTGGTTTCGTACCTTCCGGGCTCTAAAAATGTGAAGCCGGATGCCCTGTCTAGGAGTTTTGTACCCGATTCTCCGGGTTTGTCTGAGCCGGCGGGTATTCTCAAAGAGGGGGTAATTTTGTCTGCCATCTCCCCTGATTTGCGGCGGGTGCTGCAAAAATTTCAGGCTAATAGACCTGACCGTTGCCCAGCGGAGAAACTGTTTGTCCCTGATAGGTGGACGAATAAAGTTATCTCTGAGGTTCATTGTTCGGTGTTGGCTGGTCATCCTGGAATCTTTGGTACCAGAGATTTGGTGGCTAGATCCTTTTGGTGGCCGTCTCTGTCGCGGGATGTGCGTTCTTTTGTGCAGTCCTGTGGGATTTGTGCTCGGGCTAAGCCCTGCTGTTCTCGTGCCAGTGGGTTGCTTTTGCCCTTGCCGGTCCCGAAGAGGCCTTGGACACACATCTCTATGGATTTTATTTCGGATCTCCCCGTCTCTCAAAGAATGTCGGTCATTTGGGTGGTTTGTGATCGCTTCTCTAAGATGGTCCATTTGATGCCCTTGTCTAAATTGCCTTCCTCCTCTGATTTGGTGCCATTGTTTTTTCAGCATGTGGTTCGTTTGCATGGCATTCCAGAGAACATCGTTTCTGACAGAGGTTCTCAGTTTGTTTCGAGGTTTTGGCGAGCCTTTTGTGCTAGGATGGGCATTGATTTGTCTTTTTCCTCGGCTTTCCATCCTCAGACAAATGGCCAGACTGAACGAACCAATCAGACCTTGGAGACATATCTGAGATGTTTTGTTTCTGCTGATCAGGATGATTGGGTGTCCTTTTTGCCTTTGGCTAAGTTCGCCCTTAATAATCGGGCCAGCTCGGCTACTTTGGTTTCGCAGTTTTTCTGCAATTCTGGGTTCCACCCTTGTTTCTCTTCAGGGCAGGTTGAGTCTTCGGACTGTCCTGGTGTGGATACTGTGGTGGATAGGTTGCAGCAGATTTGGACTCATGTAGTGGACAATTTGACCTTGTCCCAGGAGAAGGCTCAACGTTTCGCTAACCGCAGGCGCTGTGTGGGTCCCCGACTTCGTGTTGGGGATTTGGTTTGGTTGTCATCTCGTTATATTCCTATGAAGGTTTCCTCTCCTAAATTTAAGCCTCATTTCATTGGTCCATATAGGATTTCTGAGGTTCTTAATCCTGTTTCTTTTCGTTTGACTCTTCCGGCTTCTTTTTCCATCCATAACGTGTTCCATAGGTCATTGTTGCGGAGATACGTGGCACCTGTGGTTCCATCTATTGATCCTCCTGCTCCGGTTTTGGTTGAAGGGGAATTGGAGTATATTGTGGAGAAGATTTTGGATTCTCGTGTTTCGAGATGGAAATTCCAGTATCTGGTTAAGTGGAAAGGTTATGGTCAGGAGGATAATTCCTGGGTCTTTGCCTCTGATGTCCATGCTGCCGATCTGGTTCATGCCTTTCATGTGGCTCATCCTGGTCGGCCTGGGGGCTCTGGTGAGGGTTCGGTGACCCCTCCTCAAGGGGGGGTACTGTTGTGAATTCTGTGGCCAAGCTCCCTCCTGTGGTCGTGAGTGGTACTGCGGCTGGTTCTGTCTATAAGCTTCCTTTGGTGGATGAGAGTGGTACTGCGGCTTCTGAGTTTCCTTCCTCAGGTGATGAGGTTAAGTCGTTAGGTGCTGCTCTATTTACCTCCACCTGGTGCTTTGATCCTGGCCTCCAGTCAATGTTCTAGTATTGGTCTTGCTTCCTCCTGGATCGTTCCTGTGGCCTCTCTATCCTGCATAAGCTAAGTTCTGCTTGTGTTAATTTTGTTTGCTATATTTTCTGCCCAGCTTGCTATATTGGTTTTTTCTTGCTTGCTGGAAGCTCTGAGACGCAGAGGGAGCACCTCCGTACCGTTAGTCGGTGCGGAGGGTCTTTTTGCCCCTCTGCGTGGTTGTTTGTAGGTTTTTGTGTTGACCGCAAAGCTATCTTTCCTATCCTCGGTCTATTCAGTAAGTCGGGCCTCACTTTGCTAAATCTATTTCATCTCTGTGTTTGTATTTCATCTTTACTCACAGTCATTATATGTGGGGGGCTGCCTTTTCCTTTGGGGAATTTCTCTGAGGCAAGGTAGGCTTATTTTTCTATCTTCAGGGCTAGTTAGTTTCTCAGGCTGTGCCGAGTTGCATAGGGAGCGTTAGGCGCAATCCACGGCTACCTCTAGTGTGGTGTGTTAGGATTAGGGATTGCGGTCAGCAGAGTTTCCACGTCTCAGAGCTTGTCCTATGTTTTTGGTAAATGTCAGGTCACCTTGTGTGCTCTGAACTTCAAGGTCGACTGTGGTTCTGAATTACCTGTTCATAACAGGCAGGGCTCGGAAGGGAAAGCACGCCATTTGGCTTTTTAAATGGAAAATTAGCTCCAATCATTAGCGGACACCATGTCACGTTTGGAGAGCCCCTGTGTGCCTAAACATTGGAGATCCCCCACAAATGACCCCATTTTGGAAACTGGACCCCCAAAGGAACTAATCTAGATGTGTGGTGAGGACTTTGAACCCCCAAGTGCTTCACAGAAGTTTACAACGCAGAGCCATGAAAATAAAAAAAAAAATATTTTCTCAAAAATGATCTTTTAGCCTGCAATTTTTTATTTTCCCAAGGGTAACAGGAGAAATTTGACCCCAAAAGATGTTGTCCAGTATCTCCTGAGTACAGTGATACCCCATATGTGGGGGTAAACTACTGTTTGGGCACATGCCGGGGCTCAGAAGTGAAGTAGTGACATTTTGAAATGCAGACTTTGATGGAATGCTCTGTGGGCGTCACGTTGCGTTTGCAGAGCCCTTGATGTGCTAAACAGTAGAAAACCCCCACAAGTGACCCCATTTTGGAAACTAGACCCCAAAAGGAACTTATCTAGATGTGTGGTGGGCACTTTGATCCCCCAAGTGCTTCACAGAAGTTTATAACGCAGAGCCGTGAAAATAATAAATACGTTTTCTTTCCTCAAAAATAATTATTTAGCCCAGATTTTTTTAATTTTCCCAAGGGTAACAGGAGAAATTTGACCCCAATATTTGTTGTCCAGTTTCTCCTGAGTACGTTGATACCCCATATGTGGGGGTAAACTACTGTTTGGGCACATGCCAGGGCTCGGAAGTGAAGTAGTGACGTTTTGAAATGCAGACTTTGATGGAATGCTCTGCGGGCGTCACGTTGCGTTTGCAGAGCCCCTGATGTGGCTAAACAGTAGAAACCCCCCCACAAGTGACCCCATTTTGGAAACTAGACCCTGAAAGGAACTTATCTAGATGTGTGGTGAGCACTTTGAGCCCACAAGTGCTTCACAGAAGTTTATAACGCAGAGCCGTGAAAATAATAAATACGTTTTCTTTCCTCAAAAATAATTATTTAGCCCAGAATTTTTTATTTTCCCAAGGGTTACAGGAGAAATTGGACCCCAAAAGTTGTTGTCCAGTTTCTCCTGAGTACGCTGATACCCCATGTGTGGGGGTAAACCACTGTTTGGGCACACGTCGGGGCTCAGAAGGGAAGTAGTGACTTTTGAAATGCAGACTTTGATGGAATGGTCTGCGGACGTCACGTTGCGTTTGCAGAGCCCCTGGTGTGCCTAAACAGTAGAAACCCCCCACAAGTGACCCCATTTTAGAAACTAGACCCCGAAAGGAACTTATCTAGATATGTGGTGAGCACTTTGAACCCCCAAGTGCTTCACAGACGTTTACAACGCAGAGCCGTGAAAATAAAAAATGATGTTTTAGCAAGCATTTTTTTGTTTTCACAAGGGTAACAGGAGAAATTGGACCGCAGTAATTGTTACGCAGTTTGTCTTGAGTATGCTGGTACCTCATATGTGGGGGTAAACCACTGTTTGGGCGCAAGTCAGGGCTCGGAAGTGAGGGAGCACCATTTGACTTTTTGAATACAAGATTGGCTGGAATCAATGGTGGCGCCATGTTGCGTTTGGTGACCCCTGATGTGCCTAAACAGTGGAAACCCCTCAATTCTACCTCCAACACTAACCCCAACACACCCCTAACCCTAATCCCAACTGTAGCCATAACCCTAATTACAACCTTAACCCCAACACACCCCTAACCACAACCCTAACCTCAACACACCCCTAACCCTAACCACAACCCTAATTCCAACCCTAACCCTAAGGCTATGTGCCCACGTTGCGGATTCATGTGAGATTTTTCAGCATCATTTTTGAAAAATCCGTGGGTAAAAGGCACTGCGTTTTACCTGCGGATTTACCGTGGATTTCCAGTGTTTTTTGTGCGGATTTCACCTGCGGATTCCTATTGAGGAACAGGTGTAAAACGCTGCAGAATCCGCACAAAGAATTGACATGCTGCGGAAAATACAACGCAGCGTTTCCGCGTGGTATTTTCCGCACCATGGGCACCACGGATTTGGTTTTCCATAGGTTTACATGGAACTGTAAACCTGATGGAACACTGCAGCGAATCCGCATCGGCCATTCTGCTGCGGATCCGCAGCCAAAGCCGCACAGTGTGCACAAAGCCTAATTCTAAAGGTATGTGCACACACTGCGGAAAACACTGCGGATCCGCAGCAGTTTCCCATGAGTTTACAGTTCAATGTAAATCTATGGGAAACAAAAACAGCTGTACACATGCTGCAGAAAAACTGCACGGAAACGCAGCGGTTTACATTCCGCAGCATGTCGCTTCTTTCTGTGGATTTTACAACTGCTCCAATAGAAAATCGCATTTGTAAAACCACAGCGAAATGCGCAGAAAAACCGTGGTAAATCTGCCATAAATCCACAGCGGTTTATCAAATCCGCAGCGGAAAAATCCGCAGAGGACCAGAATACGTGTGCACGTATCGAAACCCTAACCCTAACCCTGACCCTAGTTCTTACCCCAACCTTAGTGGGGAAAAAAAAATCTTTATTTTTTTTTATTGTCCCTACCTATGGGTGTGACAAAGGGGGCATTCAGTATTTTTTTTATTTTGATCACTGTGATAGGTTTTATCGCAGTGATCAAAATGCACTTGAAACGAATCTGCCGGGCCGGCAGTTTCGGCGGGCGCACTGCGCATGCGCCCGCCATTTTGGAAGATGGCGGCGCCCAGGAAAGAAGAAGGACGGACCACGGGAGGCTCGGTAAGTATGATTTGGTGGGGGGAGCACGGGGATGGGGTGGATCGGAGCATGGGGGGGTAAATCGGAGCACGGGGGGTCGGATCGGAGCACGGGGGGGTCGGATCGGAGCACGGGGGGTGGATTGGAGCACCGGGGGGTGGATCGGACTGCAGGGGGGGTGGATCGGAGTGCAGGGGTGGTGGTTGGAGCACTGGGGTGGGATTGGAGCACGGGGGTGAGCGGATAAGAGCACGGGGGTGAGCGGACAGGAGGATGGAGGGGAGCGGAGCAGTGTAAAGGACAGATCGGTGGCTTGGGGGGGCGATCGGTGACCCGAACAGACTTTTTGCGGCCCTGTAGATTTTTTTCTGTAAGTCTCTAAAACTTGAGACTCCATGACTTCTCCTCATTTAGGGGGACCTACCTATGAGTATTTTTTTTTTTTTCCGTTTACTTTTTGCTACACGCAAAAAGTTACACTTGTTGTGTTCGGGTCATAGTGACCCGGCATCGTTTTTTACAGCTGTGAGGCCATATTTTCAGTGAAATAAAGGAGTTATAACCTCAGTTGGGTCTATTTATTGCATCTACTATTGTATATCAATTGATTTATTTCCTAAATTATTTCAATGAGGTCGTACACGCGCTCTACCGGGGGTATGCATTGAGATCTGCGCACCATAAAATGGCTTTATATTGATTATTTTTGGTGCGCAGTCTATTCTAAAATGTAGAGTGCATCCGGAGAGATCACTAGGTGTGCACTACACGTGTATATTATGCGCAGAACGGACTGCTCAGAACGCGCTGTCTAAGACGGTTTTTTTTGTAAAGCTGAGCTGTAAAGTCTTGCAAATAATTTTTTTTTGCTAAGTAAGTCTGTCTTCCTGGCTTATCTGCTTGTTTTCAGAAGGGTTCTTATCTTCTCTGCTCTTATCAGTACACATATGCTAGCCCAGACATGTTACCTTTCAGTTTCTTTGGAGAGCAGCTGTGTACTTCTACCCCCATGGCCTCTTCCGGCATCAAAAGAAAAAGATGCAGCTATTGCCCTTCTACTTGTGACAACAAGACGAGTATAACATGTTCTGGCTGTAAAACATTTCTATGCAAAAATCATGTGTATTGTTTTTCATGCAAGAATCCGTAAATTTATATGATCATGTAAATATATTCACATTGTAATGTTTATTATCTTTAATTTTTTATCACAAAATGTTTGATTTGATTGTTTTGTTTGTTTTTTTTTTACAAAATATGTGTAGTTTTCTATTTTCGTTTTGCTCATTGGATGGATGTTTTTTCAGAATAAAAACAACAAAAAAAAGATTTCTAGTTCATTTTTCTTTTTTTTTTACTACCAAACATGTTCACAAACAGTCTAGTAAGCAAAAAGTATAAAAAAAATGGATTTAGAGTGTCTAAAATCAAGGTTTAACCCCTTAGCGACCGCCGATACGCCTTTTAACGGCGGCCGCTAAGGGTACTTAAACCACAGCGCCGTTAATTAACGGCGCTGTGGAAAAAGTGTATAGCGCCCCCCACAGGCCGATTTTCTCCGGGGTCTCGGCTGCCGAGGGTAGCTGAGACCCCAGAGAACATGATTCGGGGGGTTTTTAACCCTCCCCGCATTTGCGATCGCCGGTAATTAACCGTTTACTGGCGATCGCAAAAAAAAAAAAAAAGCGATCTCTTTTTAATTTCTCTGTCCTCCGATGTGATCGCACATCGGAGGACAGAGAAAAGGGGTCCCAGGTGGCCCCCCAATACTCACCTAGCTCCCCCGATGCTCCTCGTGTCTCCCGGTGGGCGCCGCCATCTTCAAAATGGCGGGCGCATGCGCAGTGCGCCCGCCGGCCGGCACCGGGAGAATCTTTGGGGTCTCGGCTGCCTGGGGTAGCCGAGACCCCAAAGAGCATGATCGGGGGTCGGTTTTAGCGACCCCTGTTTTGCGATCGCCGGTAATTAACTGTTTACCGGCGACCGCAAAAAAAAAAAAAAAAAAAAAAAGTAAAGTGTAATTCTCTGTCCTCTGATGTGATCGCACATCAGAGGACAGAGAAATAGGGGGATTCGGGGACCCTAGCATACTCACCTAGGTCCCTGGATCCTCTTGCTGCTCCTCCTGGCCGCCGGCAGAAGAACGTGGCGGACGCATGCCCAGTGCGCCCGCCATCTGTCTCCATCTGCCGGCCGGCAGGAGAACAGCAGTTAGGGCTAAAATTAGGGTTAGGGGTAGGGTTAGGGGTAGGGTTAGGGGTAGGGTTAGGGGTAGGGTTAGGGGTAGGGGTAGGGTTAGGGGTAGGGTTAGGGGTAGGGTTAGGTTAGGGGTAGGGGTAGGGTTAGGGGTAGGGTTAGGGGTAGGGTTAGGTTAGGGGTAGGGTTAGGGGTAGGGTTAGGGGTAGGGTTAGGGGTAGGGTTAGGGTAGGGGTAGGGTTAGGGCTAGGGTTAGGTTAGGGGTAGGGTTAGGGGTAGGGTTAGGGGTAGGGTTAGGGTTAGGTTAGGGGTAGGGGTAGGGGTAGGGTTAGGGGTAGGGTTAGGGGTAGGGTTAGGGTAGGGGTAGGGTTAGGGGTAGGGTTAGGTTAGGGGTAGGGTTACGGCTAGGGTTAGGTTAGGGGTAGGGTTAGGTTAGGGTTAGGGGTAGGGTTACGGCTAGGGTTAGGTTAGGGGTAGGGTTAGGGGTAGGGTTAGGGGTAGGGTTGGGGCTAAATTTAGGGTTAGGGTTGGGGCTAAATTTAGGGTTAGGGTTGGGGCTAAATTTAGGGTTAGGCTTCTTTCACACTTACGTCGGTACGGGGCCGTCGCAATGCGTCGGCCCGACATACCGACGCACGTTGTGAAAATTGTGCACAACGTGGGCAGCAGCTGTAGTTTTTCAACGCATCCGCTGCCCAATCTATGTCCTGGGGAGGAGGGGGCGGAGTTACGGCCACGCATGCGCGGTCAGAAATGGCGGATGCGACGTACAAAAAAACGTTTCATTGAACTTTTTTTGTGCCGACGCTCCGCCAAAACACAACTGATCCAGTGCACGACGGACGCGACGTGTGGCCATCCGTCACGATCCGTCGGCAATACTATGGGCAAAAAACGCATCCTGCGGGCACATTTGCAGGATCCGTTTCTTGTCCAAAACGACGGATTGCGACGGAATGCCAAACAACGCAAGTGTGAAAGTAGCCTTAGGGCTAGGGTTAGGGTTGGGGCTAAAGTTAGGGCTAGGGTTGGGGCTAAAGTTAGGGTTAGAGCTGGGATTAGGTTTAGGGTTTGGATTAGGGTTGGTATTAGGGTTAGGGTTGGCATTAGGGTTACGCTTGGGATTAGGGTTAGGTTTGGGATTAGGGTTAAGGTTAGGGTTGTGATTAGGGGTGTATTGGGATTAGGGTTAGGGTTGAGATTAGGATTAGGGGTGTGTTGGATTTAGGGTTTTGATTAGGGTTATGGTTAGGGTTGACATTAGGGTTGTTTTGGGGTAAGGGTTGTGATTATGGTTAGGGTTAGTGATTAGGATTATGGATCAGGTTGGGATTAGGGTTAGGGGTTGGAGCTAGAATTGGGGGGTTTCCACTGTTTAGGTACATCAGGGGGTCTCCAAACACAACAGCCAATTTTGCGCTCAAAAAGTCAAATGGTGCTCCCTCCCTTCTGAGCTCTGCCGTGCGCCCAAACAGTGGGTTACCCCCACATATGGGGCATCAGCGTACTCGGGATAAATTGGACAACAACTTCTGGGGTCCAATTTCTCTTGTTACCCTTGTGAAAATAAAAACTTGGGGGCTACAAAATCTTTTTTGTGAAAAAAAAAAATATTTTTTTATTTTCACGACTCTGCATTCTAAACTTCTGTGAAGCACTTGGGCATTCAAAGTTCTCACCACACATCTAGATAAGTTCCTTGGGGGGTCTAGTTTCCAAAATGGGTTCACTTGTGGGGGGTTACTACAGTTTAGGTATATCAGGGGCTCTGCAATCGCAACATAATGCCCACAGACCATTCTATCAAAGTCTGCATTCCAAAAAGGCGCTCCTTCCCTTCCGAGCTCTGCCGTGCGCCCAAACAGTGGTTTACCCCCACATATGGCACATCAGCGTACTCGGGATAAATTGGACAACAACTATTGCAGTCCAATTTCTCCTGTTACCCTTGTGAAAATAAAAACTTGGGGGCTACAAAATCTTTTTTGTGAAAAAAAAAATATTTTTTATTTTCACGACTCTGCATTCTAAACTTCTGTGAAGCACTTGGGCATTCAAAGTTCTCACCACACATCTAGATAAGTTCCTTGGGGGGTCTAGTTTCCAAAATGGGGTCACTTGTGGAGGGTTTCTACTGGTTAGGTACATCAGGGGCTCTGCAAATGCAACATAATACCCGCAGACCATTCTATCAAAGTCTGCATTCCAAAACGGCGCTCCTTCCTTCCGAGCTCTGCCGTGCGCCCAAACAGTGGTTTACCCCCACATATGGGGTACCAGCATACTCAAGACAAATTGGACAACAACTTTTGGGGTCCAATTTCTCTTGTTACCCTTGTAAAAATAAAAACTTGGGGGCTACAATATCTTTTTTGTGGAAAAAAAAAATATTTTTTATTTTCACGGCTCTGCATTATAAACTTCTGTGAAGCACTTGGGCATTCAAAGTTCTCACCACACATCTAGATAAGTTCCTTGGGGGGTCTAGTTTCCAAAATGGGGTCACTTGTGGAGGGTTTCTACTGGTTAGGTACATCAGGGGCTCTGCAAATGCAACATAATACCCGCAGACCATTCTATCAAAGTCTGCATTCCAAAACGGCGCTCCTTCCTTCCGAGCTCTGCCGTGCGCCCAAACAGTGGTTTACCCCCACATATGGGGTACCAGCATACTCAAGACAAATTGGACAACAACTTTTGGGGTCCAATTTCTCTTGTTACCCTTGTAAAAATAAAAACTTGGGGGCTACAATATCTTTTTTGTGGAAAAAAAAAATATTTTTTATTTTCACGGCTCTGCATTATAAACTTCTGTGAAGCACTTGGGCATTCAAGGTTCTCATCACACATCTAGATAAGTTCCATGGGGGGTCTAGTTTCCAAAATGGGGTCACTTGTGGGGGATTTCTACTGTTTAGGCACATCAGGGGCTCTCCAAACGCGACATGGCGTCCGATCTCAATTCCAGCCAATTCTACATTGAAAAAGTAAAACGGCACTCCTTCTCTTCCAAGCTCTGCGATGCGCCCTAGCAGTGGTTTACCCCCACATATTGGGTATCAGCGTACTCAGGAGAAATTGCACAACAACTTTTGTGGTCTAATTTCTCCTGTTACCCTTGTGAAAATAAAAATTTGTGGGCAAAAAGATCATTTTTGTAGAAAAAATGCGATTTTTTTTTTTCACGGCTCTACGTTATAAACTTCTGTGAAGCACATGGGGGTTCAAAGTGCTCGCCACACATCTAGATAAGTTCCTTAAGGGGTCTAGTTTCCAAAATGGTGTCACTTGTGGGGGGTTTCCACTGTTTAGGCACATCAGGGGCTCTCCAAACGCGACATGGCGTCCAATCTCAATTCCAGCCAATTCTACATTGAAAAAGTAAAACGGCGCTCCTTCACTTCCAAGCTCTGCAGTGCGCCCAAACAGTGGTTTACCCCCACATATGGGGTATCGACGTATTCAGGAGAAATCGCACAACAACTTTTGTGGTCTAATTTCTCCTGTTACCCTTGTGAAAATAAGAATTTGTGGGCAAAAAGATCATTTTTGTGTAAACAAAAGCGATTTTTTTATTTTCACGGCTCTACGTTATAAACTTCTGTGAAGCACTTGGGGGTTCAAAGTGCTCGCCACACATCTAGATAAGTTCCTTAAGGGGTCTAGTTTCCAAAATGGTGTCACTTGTGGGGGGTTTCCACTGTTTAGGCACATCAGGGGCTCTCTAAACGTGACATGGCGTCCGATCTCAATTCCAGCCAATTCTGCATTGAAAAAGTCAAACGGCGCTCCTTCACTTCTAAGTTCTGCGGTGCGCCCTAACAGTGGTTTACCCCCACATATGGGGTATTGGCGTATTCAGGAGAAATTGCATAACAAAATTTATGGTTACATTTCTGTTTTTACACTTGTGAAAATAAAAAAAATGGTTCTGAATTAAGATGTTTGCAAAAAAAAGTTAAATGTTCATTTTTTCCTTCCACATTGTTTCAGTTCCTGTGAAGCACGTAAAGGGTTAATAAACTTCTTGAATGTGGTTTTGAGAACCTTGAGGGGTGTAGTTTTTAGAATGGTGTCACACTTCATTATTTTCTATCATATAGACCCCTCAAAATGACTTCAAATGTGATGTGGTCCCTAAAAAAAAATGGTGTTGTAAAAATGAGAAATTGCTGGTCAACTTTTAACCCTTATAACTCCCTAACAAAAAAAAATTTTGTTTCCAAAATTGTGCTGATGTAAAGTAGACATGTGGGAAATGTTATTTATTAACTATTTTTCGTGACATATCTCTCTGATTTAAGGGCATAAAAATACAAAGTTTGAAAATTGCAAAATTTTAAAAATTTGCGCCATATTTCCGTTTTTTTCATAAATAATCGCAAGTAATATCGAAGAAATGTTACCACTAACATGAAGTACAATATGTCACGAAAAAACAATCTCAGAATCAGCGGGATCCGTTGAAGCGTTCCAGAGTTATAACCTCATAAAGTGACAGTGGTCAGAATTGCAAAAATTGGCTCGGTCATTAAGTACCAAATTGGCTCTGTCACTAAGGGGTTAATAAGCCGGGTCATAGTGACCCTGAACACTACAAGTGTATAGTAAATGCGAACAAAACAGCAGGGTTAAATGTTACAATGACATTTCCCGGTGAATGCATTTGAATTGGTTGAAAGCAATGCTAAAGTTGAAAAACACATAAAAAATGCTATGTGTGAACATAGCCCAAGTGGTGGAGGTACATTTTTTGGGGGGGACTTTATTTTGCCTTACATATAAATTATTACCCTGGAAAGGATGTTCCTTAACATATTTCCCAGGAAAATCCATTTTGGTTTCATTTTTGTATGTTTTAGTGTGCGCTTGTAAAAGTGGCATCACACTCTGACAACATTGGTCACAGCTGAGACCTAGGAGTCAGAATGCTTCCAGGGGACTTCCAGATGATGTTCTCTTGTCATTTTAGCACTGTTCCCATCGATTTCTGACATTTTTAGACCCTAAAAGGACCCCGGGGAGATTGCGGAAAAAATGCTCGGATTTCCTTTAGACTTACATTGGGCTCGTTGCTCGGGTCGAGTACCAGAGCATTCCAATTTGCTCGACCCGAGCAACGAGCACCCGAGTATTTTAGTGCTCGCCCATCACTAATAAGTTTACACTGTGTGCAGAATTATTAGGCAAGTTATATTTTAGAGGATTATTTTTATTATTGATCAACAACTATGTTCTCATTGAACCCAAAAGACTCATAAATATCAAAGTTTAATATTTTTGGAACTTGGAGTGGGTTTTTAAGATTTGGCTATCTTAGGAGGATATCTGTTTGTGCAGGTAACTATTACTGTGCAGAATTATTAGGCAACTTAATAAAAACCAAATATATTCCCATCTCACTTGTTTTTTTCACCAGCTAAACCAATATAACTGCACAAAATTTAGAAATAAACATTTCTGACATGCAAAAACAAAACCCCCAAAATTTGTGCTTCCCCCAGGAAGAAGCATTTTTAGCGAAACATGCGTCGGGGTCAGGAGTTTAACCTGCCACAGGGCATCTCATGTGTGGAGTCAGCGCGAACATAGGTAATATGTACTAGGCACGGGGCATTGTATTTGGTATTGAATCATGGTATTGAATATATTCAATCATTAGCACTATTGCAGCCCTAGTAAATGCTATTAAAAGGCTTTATGAGGAATCTATAATTGCACGAGCACTTTATAAGTGTGGATTAGGCTTTTCGGTGAATGCATTTCTGTATCAGGGTATGTTATATGATATCACTGATATCAATGTAGCTGTTAAAAAAATTTCAATGTACCCTTTCAAGTGATTGGCACAATATTAATATTTTATTGGATAATTTATATATTGACACAGATTGGCATAGGATATAATTGTATATCCTTGTATGGGTGCCTATACATGAACGCAGACTGCTCCAGTTTTTTCTCCCTATAGATATGTGTTCTATGGTTTGAGGCACCTGATTTTAAAGTTTTTTTTGTATGTATGTTTCATATTATTTGAATATAATAAAGATTTTGTTTTACTGTTTTCTATATTGCACTTTTTTTGATCTGGTCACAGCTTACCCCTACGAGATCAGTATGTTTATTAAGATATTTCTTGGCCCAGTCTTGACATTTTATCTTATGTTTCGTGTTCAAAGGTGGTCGTTTTTCAGCCTTCCTTACCTTGGCCATGTCCCTGAGTATTGCACACCTTGTGTTTTTTGTTACTCCAGTAACGTTGCAGCTCTGAAATATGGCAAAACTGGTGGCAAATGGCATCTTGGCAGCTTCACGCTTGATTTTCCTCAATTCGTGGGCAGTTATTTTGTGCCTTTTTGCCCAACACGCTTCTTGCGACCCTGTTGGCTATTTGCCATGAAACGTTGTTTGGTGATGACGCTTCAAAAGTTTAGCAATTTCAAGACTGCTGCATCCCTCTGCAAGACTTCTCACAATTTTGGATTTTTCAGAGCCCGTCAAATCACTCTTCTGACCCATTTTGACAAAGAAAAGGAAGTGTTGAGGAGAGCCATAAGATCAAATACTTAATTAACCCCAAGACATAAGAGATTGAGAGAAGTGACCCATAACGTGTATTGTTTGATCTTACATAAGCTTTTTAGATGAAAGTAAGACACTAAAGATGGCTGCCATTTCCTGTATCAGAGAGCCATGTGGCTGCCTGGCTGGTATCCAAGATGACGCCCACTCTGGTCACCTCATGGATCCACCCACAGTGACTCCCACCTTGATGACCTCATGGACCAACCCACCCTGATGACCTCATGGATCCACCCATGGACTTGCTCATTGCCCAACCCACTAACCAATGGAATGCATCCGATCACTCCCATTTTAGAGCTAACCGAGCCCCCTCACAGGGGATATGTAACCATGTGTTCTGACTGAATAAAGTCTCTTTTTTTCCCTTGCAGCTGGGCCATAGATTGATCATGGAGAGTTTACATATGACTGTGTGTTGTTATATGTTTATTTCTTTGGTGCGCACCTGATCAATATCCATTAGGCCAGGAGTAGGCAACTTAAGTGAAGTGAACATTTTATTATTAAATTGTTCAACCTAACAATTTGGCTGCCCAACGTGGGGCCAGCAGAGGAAGAGCCCTGAACCCTGAGGACCGGCGAGTGGAACGGCAGGACGCACTGAATACCCCGTAGCTGGAGACTGATCACCTCCTTATCAGAACACGGTAAGTCTGCTGATTTTTATAATCTGTAGTTTTTACCTGTGTCCTTCGGGGTATCCTGTGCAGATTGCCTGACCGTGTCCGGTCTTCATGGTATCTGTAAGACGGCAGAAGGGTCTCTCCGCTGCTGGTCATTTAATTGCAAGAACCGTCACATGTTTTAGTTGCCTACTGCCTGTTATGTGTTGTGAGGAGGGGAGATGACTGGTAGTTAAAACAGGAAAAGCAAGTTTTTTTTAGAGAAGGAAAAGCAAGTGTTAGAACAGGAAAAGCAAGTTTTTAGAAAAGAAAAGCAAGCAAGTGTAAGAAAAAAAAAATATATATTTTTCTCTGTGGTACAGTACATGGTTGTCGCCTGTGATAAGATTTTCAGTTCTGTATAAGAGAGACTAGGACCTTGAGTGATTGACTCGGCCTAGGGGGGCCCGGTAAAACTTGGAGTGAGATGACTCAGTTCGGCGCCTAATAAATTGTGTAGCGGCTCATTAAAACTTGGAGTGAGATGACTCAGTTCGAGCCAAATAAATAAATTTATAGTTTTTTTGCCCCGTTGCATCGAGTGAGTTGACTCTGCACGGGGACTGGTAAGTTAGGGAGCAGTTTTTTTGCCCCGTGGCATCGAGTGAGTTGACTCTGCACGGGGACTGGTAAGTTAGGGAGCAATTTGACTAAGTAGAGAATAATTGGTTTGTAAAGTACGGAACACGGAAGTCAGACAGGGACCACGTGACAAGAGAGAGTAGGAACTGAGTACTGCAGACTCAGTTCTCTTTAGAATATCAGGTTTGAGTCATCTCCCCCGTCTTATTGTTTGTTTGGTGTTTGTTATCTTGATAGAGATATAGATATCTATAGAAAGATGGAGAAATTAATGCAGTTCTGCCGTATTGGCACTAAGCCAAATTCAGATGGCAAGATAGACTCGTGCACATTAGTAGCGTCTCGTGAAGGGAAGAGTCATGTTAAACAATGTAAAAAGCTTATGAAGTTGTGTGGAATGCCAGAAGGGGAAGGTTACAGCCCCTGGAGTGGAAGATTGTCTTGAAAGAAAGAAAGGGTATCCTAGAAGATAATGGATTTTAGTCTACTGCTAGGGCATGGGAGAGAGTCTCTGAAAGTCTGTATAGAGAAAATTGGGTAGAAGAGGAAAAGGAATAAAAAGGGCAGAGTTTATGTGTATTACAAAAATATATCCTGTGAGCGGCCACCACCTTATAATGGTGGCCCAGAGCCATGTGCTAACCCTGGCAGCGGCCATTTTGTGGATGGTAAATTTGTTAATGCTGGTAGTAGCCATTTTGTGAATGGTAAATTTGTTAATGCTGGTAGTAGCCATTTTGTGGATGGTAAATTTGTTAATGCTGGTAGTAGCCATTTTGTGAATGGTAAATTTGTTAATGCTGGTAGTAGCCATTTTGTGAATGGTAAATTTGTTAATGCTGGTAGTAGCCATTTTGTGAATGGTAAATTTGTTAATGCTGGTAGTAGCCATTTTGTGAATGGTAAATTTGTTAATGCTGGTAGTAGCCATTTTGTGAATGGTAAATTTGTTAATGCTGGTAGTAGCCATTTTGTGAATGGTAAATTTGTTAATGCTGGTGGTAGCCATTTTGTGGATGGTAAATTTGTTAATGCTGGTAGTAGCCATTTTTTTGTGGATGGCAAATGTAATTCTGACGGTAGCCATTTTCTGGATGGCAAATGTGCTGCTCCTGGTGGTGAACATCTTAGACTAAGGCTACACACCACATCACCAAATCCCTGTTACCCAGTAATGACCACTAACGGCCAATACTATTTTCCTTTGGGAAGTGAACAAGCTTTACCCATGTATCCTGTCTCAGTGGTTTCCAATGGGGCACCGAACCTTTCCCCTATCTAGCAATCCTCCCGCCTGGATCGTCCTCGGCACCGACCCTTTCTACTGTCACTTCCACTGCCAATTTAGCCGCACACCCACACAAGATGCTCCAAGCAATGGCCTCTCTGTTGTGAATTCCGTTCTTGGTTGTAAGTAGTATTTTTGTGAGTTCTGCTCTTGGGCTCCTCCTTTGGTTTTTAGTGGTATGGCTGCTTCTTGGATTTAGCTTCTCAGCTGTTTCCTTTGATTGTCTTTTGGGCTCGGCTATATTAGTCTGGCCTTAGCCCTCAATCAATGCCAGTTGTCAATTGTCTCTGCCTGGAGTCATTGCTCTTTGGACTTTCCTGACACTCGGACCAAGTTCTGCTAAGCTAAGTCCTTCCATGTCCTTTGCAGTTCACTTATTGTGGACTTGTTGTTTTGTACTGTCTTGTTTTTTGCTCTTTTGGTCCAGTTTATCAGTATGGATCTATTTAGCTAAACTGGAAGCTCTGGGCAGCAGGGTTTGCCCTCCACACCTTTAGTTAGGTGTGGAGATTTTTGCATTTCTCTGCGGTGGACTTTTTCTAGTGTTTTTCTACTGACCGCACAGAGCTCTTTTCTGTACTTTCCTTTCTAGCTAGAAGTGGCCTCCTGTGCTCAATCTTGTTTCATACTACGTATGTCATTTCCTTCTCCTCTCACAGTCATTACATGTGGGGGGCTGTCTTTCTTTTGGGGATTTTCTCTGAGGCAAGATAGTTTTCCTGCTTCTATCTTTAGGGGTAGTTAGCTCTTAGGCTGTGACAAGTTGCATAGGGAGCATTAGGAGCAATCCACGGCTGCTTCTAGTTGTGTGTTGAGCTTAGGGTCTGCGGTCAGTATAGATACCACCTGCTCAGAGCTAGTCTCATGTCGCTCCATAATCACCAGACCATAACACCTCTCCTCCCAACGCTTCCACTACAATAGCACTCTCACACAGTCTGCCTAACCCTATACCCGGTACCTCACAGGCTCTCTTGCAGCCAAGTGCACACATGTATGGGATGGTGGTAACTGTATCAAGGGGGGGTTCAATCTGGGAGGGGGATGTCAATAGCACAGAGCACAAAGGGGAGGGAATGTTGGCAACCTGTTTTCGAAAAAGAACTTCCTGAGGGACCCTTGTTAGTGGTGGGAAAGGGTGACATAACGACAATGGAAACAGACGCTATTGTTAAAGCTGCCAATTCTCGGTTAGAGCATAATGGAGGTGTAGCTAGAGCTATAGTGTAAGCAGGAGGGGCGACTATTCAAGCTGACAGTCAAATCATTGTTGAGTCACGTGGTCAGATAGCTGTTGGGGACATAGTGGTGACTAAAGCTGGCAATCTTCCGTGTAGAATGATCATACACGCTGTGACCCCTACGTTTGACCCTATTCATCCAGACGTTAGTGCTCAACAACTTCATGCAGCAATAACTCGCATTTTAGAGTATGCGAATATTAGTGAGCAAATTGAGACCTTGACAATTCCGGTGCCATCTCTACTCCCGCCTCAGGTGTCACCACCAACAGTGCCAATGCTCATGTCTGAGGAGCCCACCCTCTACGTCAAGTTTACACCCCTGCAAGCTGCTACTCTGTTGTACCAAGCTCCAGATCCAGAAAAACAGCCGACGTGGCAAGATCTAATTTCCCTGGCAAATCTTAAAGCAGTCGATGCATATTGGCCTGTTATGGATATCGTGTTCAATGATGACTCACTTGCCAGTGACAAAACATGGGACTCTGGTGTTGAGTTCTGCCAAGACCCCAAGACATGGGCCTCGGATGAGCTGGCTGACCTATCACTTATTGTCGCCAAAGGATTCCAGATGCCTCAAAGCTGATGCAGCCATTGTACGAAGACCTCAAGACATCAGCGTTTCCACTATGTACCAAATCCGTGGAAGCTTTCTACGCTCTTAAACAGGCCATACAGTCTGCACAAGCTTTTGGAATCCCAAATTCTGATATCATCTGAGGACATCCAGTTCTCTTAATGGCTCCACACGACATAATTGCTATTCCTGCAACCCTAAACATCTGTTGGTGCAGCGTCATATGAGACTACAATATTCGCTGTTGGTTCTGGATAATTTCACTCTTGTCCGCTGCAGCATCCTCAAACTGTCCATGCTGCTTCCTCTTTCCAGGGGGGATGTGGATGATGATGCTGATGCTCTCGGAGAAGATGCCTCTACACACTCAAAGGAGGATCATGACTGTCTTGAACAAATGCAGGAAGAAGTAGCCTCCAAGAAAAACGTGTCTGAAGACCCATTCCCACATGCTGACCTGACGTTCCTCACTGATGGTTCCAGATTTGCAGATGAAACGGGAAGGTTCCATACGGGATATGCCGTGGTTACACATGACCAGGTCATCTCAGATGGATCACTACCACCGCACATGTCTGCACAAGAAGCGGAACTTAAAGCTTTGACATTGGCTTGTCAGGAAGCGACGGAGAAGGTGGTCAACATCTACACGGATTCAAGATACGCTTTCGGAGTGGCTCATGACTTCGGCAGTATCTGGGCAGCCAGAGGATACCTAACGTCTAGTGGAACTCCTGTAAAACATGCTGCTACCATACAAGAACTTGTGGCCGCTCTTGATCTACTTTCAGAGGTTGCAGTGATCAAGATCAAAGCTCACGGAAGATTGGATTCTCCAGAAGCAAGGAGGAACTTCTTTGCTGACAAAACAGTAAAAACCTATGCTGCTGATCCATTTGGGAAAGAGAAAGCAGCGGTGTACATGTCACAAAACACTGAAGAAGGGACTAAAGGCTCTCTTATGAGGATTATCCATCTACATCAAGACATCAGATGATGAAAAGAAGCCATGGCAAGAAGGAGTAGCTAAAAAAGGATGAAGATGGAGTCTGGAGGGTGAACAAAAAGTTCTGTCTACCCCGTAATCTGTATTCCTCGGAGACAGAATGGGCACACGGTATCGCCCAGAGGCAGGAATCAGATGATTGACCTGATTTGGAAGACTTACATGGCACTTGGGATCTCTACTGTCACCCCAAAAATACTGCAATTCCTGCCTTGTGTGTGCAACATGCAATCCAGCACCTCCCCAGAAAGTTACTCAGAAACATTGGCTAAACCACTCTATCCCTTTCAGAGAATTCAGATAGATCACATTCAAATGCCAAAAGTAGGGAAGTACGGGTATGTACTGGTAGTGACTGACATGTTCTCAGGATGGCCCGAAGCCTATCCAGTAACCAACATGACTGCCAGAGTGACTGTTAAGAGACTGATGACTGAAGTAGTATACAGATATGGGGTCCCAGAGGTAATTGAGAGTGACCAAGTACCCGCATTCACTGCAGCACTGACTAAGGAACTGTGGACATTGGTGGGAGCTGATTTGGGTTTACAGACTCCATATCACCCACAGAGCAGTGGGAAAGTAGAAACACTGAATGGCACCTTGAAAAATAAAATACTGAAAGCCAGTTAGGAGGTCAGACTAGGACAGACATTTTGCCCATTGCCTTATACTCAGTCAGAAACACTCCAAGGGGTCCCACCAAACTCACACCACACGAGATTCTTTTTGGGGGGAGCCTCCAAGGTTGGGTCAATATTTTCCACAACAACTAGCTTTAGGAAGTGATACTCTTGTAAATTGTGTAATTGTCCTTTCTAAAAGAACTGTCAGTAACACATGTACAAGTTTTATCATCCATTCCAGATCCAGATTCCAGTGAAGGTACCCATGATTTCCAACCTGGTGACTACATGCTGGTAAAGAAGTTCATCAGAAAGACATCCCTGGAGTCGAGATTTGAGGGTTCCTACCAAGTGCTCCTGACTACTCCCATTTCAGTCAGGATTGCTGAGCGCCTCCTGGATCCATCTTATTATTATTATTTATTGTTATAGCACAATTTAATCCATCTCTCACATTGTAAACTTGTTAGACAGTTAGGGACAGAGTAGGATCTGACCTGCTTGTCAAAGTCCAGCTACAAAGGGAGGTTTTCCACAAGGGAAAACTTGTCTCAAACTGGTGAAAACTCCAATTCCCCCCTCCCGGGCGAGACGGTCAGATATAGGATGTGTTACATCAGGGTGAGTGACATATGTATTTTATGTAACCATGGAGATGGGAGATTGGAGAGTAATAGATCCAGCAGGTAGAAAAGTCCCGAGGACGCTGGTAGCGCGCTCCGAGGTACCTCCTGATATATCCATGATTGGTCACACATTCTCTGGTGTCTATAGCATCCGTATTGTCATGAAGCCTCTGATGTCATAGTGACACTTAACACTGGTGGGTTAGGGAACCACGGTGGGATCAAGATAAAAAAAAAGGGTTAATAAAGTATTTAGGGGGGACTGTTGAGGAGAGCCATAAGATCAAATACTTAATTAACCCCAAGACATAAGAGATTGAGAGAAGTGACCCATAACGTGTATTGTTTGATCTTACATACGTTTTTTAGGTGAAAGTAAGACACTAAAGATGGCTGCCATTTCCTGTATCAGAGAGCCATGTGGCTGCCTGGCTGGTATCCAAGATGACGCCCACTCTGGTCACCTCATGGATCCACCCACAGTGACGCCCACCTTGATGACCTCATGGACCAACCCACCCTGATGACCTCATGGATCCACCCATGGACTTGCTCATTGCCCAACCCACTAACCAATGGAATGCATCCGATCACTCCCATTTTAGAGCTAACCGAGCCCCCTTACAGGGGATATGTAACCATGTGTTCTGACTGAATAAAGTCTCTTTTTTTCCCTTGCAGCTGGGCCATAGATTGATCATGGAGAGTTTACATATGACTGTGTGTTGTTATATGTTTATTTCTTTGGTGCGCACCTGATCAATATCCATTAGGCCAGGAGTAGGCAACTTAAGTGAAGTGAACATTTTATTATTAAATTGTTCAACCTAACAGAAGTTGCCTAAAGATTAAGCTAATCTCATATAGGGTTTTGATGTCATTAGACAATACCCCACCTCATTACAGAGATGCACATCACCTGATTTACTTAATTGTTAGTTGGCTCTCCAACCTGAACAGCTTGGAGTAGGACAAAATGTATAAAAAGTATCATGTGATCAAAATACAACTTGCCTAATAATTCTGCACACTGCAGAATTCTGGAATGGATGGGCAACCAGTGTAATGACTGGCACAAGGTAGAGGTATCAGTGTAACGGTTGGTGAGGAATATGATCCTGGCTGCAGCATTCAAGACAGATTGGAGAGGGGAAAGTTTGGTAAGAAGGAGACCGTTTAGAGGAGAATTACAATAATCCAGATGAGCATGGATACAAGAAACAGTAAGAGTTTTTGCAGAGTCGAATGTAAGAAAGGGTCAAATTTTAGAAATGTTTTTAAGGTGCAGATGACATGAGCGAGTCAGTTATCAAATGTGGAGGGTGAATGAAACCTCTGAATCAGGGGCTGACTGGCAAATTTTGGCCTGGGGGGCAAGCACACAGCAGTGGCCCATGAGTAGCGGCTCATCCTTAACCCTGCTGTTCTGTTCGGGTCATAGTGACCCGGAACACTACAAGTGTATAGTAAATGCGAACAAAACAGCAGGGTTAAAGGGGTTGTCGGATCTTATCAGGGGCTGACTGGCAAATTTTGGCCTGGGGGGCAAGCACACAGCAGTGGCCCATGAGTAGCGGCTCATCCTTAACCCTGCTGTTCTGTTCGGGTCATAGTGACCCGGAACACTACAAGTGTATAGTAAATGCGAACAAAACAGCAGGGTTAAAGGGGTTGTCGGATCTTATGCTACATGTCTACAGACACTGTGTGAATCCTCATATCGTGCGCTATGAAGATTCTCTGGTGCCGGCAACAGGTGGTCTTGTGACTGCAAGCATGTGATATATATATTCCCAGCCACATTTCGACTAGACTGTTTTGGGCCTTGTTCAATACAGTTGCATTAGGCCATGCAAGTCTAGTCGGCATGTGACCGCATGTATGCAAATCACAAACTTACAGCCACACACCTGCCAAATGACCACAGCACTGCCAGCAATGTGAGAAGCACAAGTCTGCAGTCCAAAGAATGACAGAGTGAATGCGCCAATGACACACACACACACACACACACACAGCCCCACTGTATAATGACAGACACACGCACAGCCCCACTGTATAATGACACACACCCACAGCCCCACTGTATAATGACACACACACACAGCCCCACTGTATAATGACACACACACATCCCCACTGTATAATGACACACACAGCCCCACTGTATAATGACACACACACAGCCCCACTGTATAATGACACACACACAGCCCCACTGTATAATGACAGACACACGCACAGCCCCACTGCATAATGACACACACACACACAGCCCCACTGTATAATGACACACACAGCCCCACTGTATAATGACACACACACAGCCCCACTGTATAATGACACACACAGCCCCACTGTATAATGACACACACAGCCCCACTGTATAATGACAGACACACACAGCCCCACTGTATAATGACAGGCACACACAGCCCCACTGTATAATGACAGGCACACACAGCCCCACTGTATAATGACTAGTGTTGAGCATTCCGATACCGCAAGTATCGGGTATCGGCCGATACTTGCGGTATCGGAATTCCGATACCGAGATCCGATATTTTTGTGATATTCGGTATCGGTATCGGAAGTGTAAAATAAAGAATTAAAATAAAAAATATTGTTATATTCACCTCTCCGGCGGCCCCTGGACATCAGCGGGAGGATCCGGCGTCCGGCACGGCTTCTTTCTTCAAAATGCGCGCCTTTAGGACCTGTGGTATGACGTCCCGGCTTCTGATTGGTCGCGTGCCGCCCATGTGACCGCCACGCGACCAATCAGAAGCCGCGACGTCATTCCTCAGCTAAAGTCCTAGAATGAGCGCCTTTTAGGACCTGAGGAATGACGTCGCGGCTTCTGATTGGTCGCGTGGCGGTCACATGGGCGGCACGCGACCAATCAGAAGCCGGGACGTCATTCCACAGGTCCTAAAGGCGCGCATTTTGAAGAAAGAAGCCGTGCCGGACGCCGGATCCTCCCGCTGATGTCCAGGGGCCGCCGGAGAGGTGAATATAACAATATTTTGTATTTTAATTCTTTATTTTACACTTTAATATGGATCCCAGGGCCTGAAGGAGAGTTTCCTCTCCTTCAGACCCTGGGATCCATGAGGATACATTCCGATACTTGATGTCCCATTGACTTGTATTGGTATCGGATATCGGTATCGGCGATATCCGATATTTTTCGGGTATCGGCCGATACTATCCGATACCGATACTTTCAAGTATCGGACGGTATCGCTCAACACTAATAATGACACACACAGCCCCACTGTATAATGACACACACAGCCCCACTGTATAATGACACACACAGCCCCACTGTATAATGACACACACACAGCCCCACTGTATAATGACACACACAGCCCCACTGTATAATGACACACACACAGCCCCACTGTATAATGACACACACAGCCCCACTGTATAATGACACACACAGCCCCACTGTATAATGACACATACAGCCCCACTGTATAATGACACATACAGCCCCACTGTATAATGACACATACAGCCCCACTGTATAATGACACATACAGCCCCACTGTATAATGACACACACACAGCCCCACTGTATAATGACACACACAGCAACACTGTATAATGACACACACACAGCCCCACTGTATAATGACACACACAGCAACACTGTATAATGACACACACAGCCCCACTGTATAATGACACACACAGCCCCACTGTATAATGACACATACAACCCCACTGTATAATGACACACACACAGCCCCACTGTATAATGACACACACAGCCCCACTGTATAATGACACACACAGCCCCACTGTATAATGACACACACACAGCCCCACTGTATAATGACACATACAGCCCCACTGTATAATGACACATACAGCCCCACTGTATAATGACACATACAGCCCCACTGTATAATGACACATACAGCCCCACTGTATAATGACACACACACAGCCCCACTGTATAATGACACACACAGCAACACTGTATAATGACACACACACAGCCCCACTGTATAATGACACACACAGCAACACTGTATAATGACACACACAGCCCCACTGTATAATGACACACACAGCCCCACTGTATAATGACACATACAACCCCACTGTATAATGACACACACACAGCCCCACTGTATAATGACACACACAGCCCCACTGTATAATGACACACACACAGCCCCACTGTATAATGACACACACACAGCCCCACTGTATAATGACTAGTGTTGAGCGATACCGTCCGATATTTGAAAGTATCGGTATCGGATGGTATCGGCCGATATCCGAAAAATATCGGATATCGCCGATACCGATATCCGATACCAATACAAGTCAATGGGACACAAATATCGGAAGGTATCCGTAATGGTTCCCAGGGTCTGAAGGAGAGGAAACTCTCCTTCAGGCCCTGGGATCCATATTAATGTGTAAAATAAAGAATAAAAATAAAAAATATTGATAAACTTACCCTCGGACGGGCCCTGGTTGTCACAGCTGCAATCGCCATGCTTTTCTTCCTAAGAATGAGCGCTTTAATGACCTTCGATGACATCGCGGCTTGTGATTGGTCGCTGAGCGGTCATGTGACCGCTCACGCGACCAATCACAAGCCGCGACATCATCGAAGGTCCTTAACGTGCTCATTCTTAGGAATGAGCGCGTTAAGTACTTTCGATGACGTCGTGGCTTGTGATTGGTCGCGTGAGCGGTCACATGACCGCTCAGCAACCAATCACAAGCCGCGACGTCATCGAAGGTACTTAACAAGCTCATTCATAGGAAGGAAAACATGGCGATTGCAGCGGTGACAACCAGGGCCCGTCCGAGGGTAAGTATATCAATATTTTTTTATTTTTATGCTTTATTTTACACATTAATCTAAATCCCGATACCGATTCCCGATATCACAAAAATATCGGAACTCGGTATCGGAATTCCGATACCGCAAATATCGGCCGATACCCGATACTTACGGTATCGGAATGCTCAACACTAATAATGACACATACAGCCCCACTGTATAATGACACACACACACAGCTCCACTGTATAATGACACACACACACACACACACAGCCCCACTGTATGACACACACAGCCCCACTGTATAATGACACACACACAGCCCCACTGTATAATGACACACACAGCCCCACTGTATAATGACACACACAGCCCCACTGTATAATGACACACACACAGCCCCACTGTATAATGACACATACAGCCCCACTGTATAATGACACATACAGCCCCACTGTATAATGACACATACAGCCCCACTGTATAATGACACATACAGCCCCACTGTATAATGACACACACACAGCCCCACTGTATAATGACACACACAGCAACACTGTATAATGACACACACAGCCCCACTGTATAATGACACACACAGCCCCAATGTATAATGACACATACAGCCCCACTGTATAATCTCACACACAGCCCCAATGTATAATGACACATACAGCCCCACTGTATAATGACACACACACAGCCCCACTGTATAATGACACATACAGCCCCACTGTATAATGACACACACACAGCCCCACTGTATAATGAGACACACACAGCCCCACTGTATAATGACACACACACAGCCCCACTGCATAATGACTAGTGTTGAGCGATACCGTCCGATATTTGAAAGTATCGGTATCGGATGGTATCGGCCGATATCCGAAAAATATCGGATATCGCCGATACCGATATCCGATACCAATACAAGTCAATGGGACACAAATATCGGAAGGTATCCGTAATGGTTCCCAGGGTCTGAAGGAGAGGAAACTCTCCTTCAGGCCCTGGGATCCATATTAATGTGTAAAATAAAGAATAAAAATAAAAAATATTGATAAACTTACCCTCGGACGGGCCCTGGTTGTCACAGCTGCAATCGCCATGCTTTTCTTCCTAAGTATGAGCGCTTTAATGACCTTCGATGACATCGCGGCTTGTGATTGGTCGCTGAGCGGTCATGTGACCGCTCACGCGACCAATCACAAGCCGCGACATCATCGAAGGTCCTCAACGTGCTCATTCTTAGGAATGAGCGCGTTAAGTACTTTCGATGACGTCGTGGCTTGTGATTGGTCGCGTGAGCGGTCACATGACCGCTCAGCAACCAATCACAAGCCGCGACGTCATCGAAGGTACTTAACAAGCTCATTCATAGGAAGGAAAACATGGCGATTGCAGCGGTGACAACCAGGGCCCGTCCGAGGGTAAGTATATCAATATTTTTTTATTTTTATGCTTTATTTTACACATTAATCTAAATCCCGATACCGATTCCCGATATCACAAAAATATCGGAACTCGGTATCGGAATTCCGATACCGCAAATATCGGCCGATACCCGATACTTACGGTATCGGAATGCTCAACACTAATAATGACACATACAGCCCCACTGTATAATGACACACACACACAGCTCCACTGTATAATGACACACACACACACACACAGCCCCACTGTATAATGACACACATACAGCCCCACTGTATAATAACACACACAGCCACACTGTGTAATGACACACACAGCCCCACTGTATAATGACACACACACACACACTGTATGACACACACACGCACAGCCCAACTGTACGACACACACGCACAGCCCCACTGTATAATGACACACACACGCACAGCCCCACTGTATAATGACACACACACACAGCCCCACTGTATAATGACACACACGCACAGCCCCACTGTATAATGACACACACGCACAGCCCCACTGTATAATGACACACACGCACAGCCCCACTGTATAATGACACACACACACACACAGCCCCACTGTATAATGACACACAGACATACACAGCCCCACTGTATAATGACAGGCACACGCACAGCCCCACTGTATAATGACACACACACACACACGCATGGCCCCACTGTATAATGACAGGCAAACGCAAGGCCCCACTGTATAATGACACATACACGCACGCAGCTCACACACGCACGCAGCTCACACACACACGCACAGCCCCACTGTATAATGATATACCCACACAGCCCCACTGTACGACACACATGTACAGCCCCACTGTATAATGGCACACACGCACGCAGCTCAGAAACACACGCAGCTCACATACACGCAGCTCACACACACACGCAGCTCACACACACACGCAGCTCACACACACAGCTCACACACACACGCAGCTCACACACACACGCACAGCCCCACTGTATAATGACATACCCACACAGCTCCACTGTATGACGCACATGTACAGCCCCACTGTATAATGACACACACACACAGCCCCACTGTATAATGACACACACACGCACAGCCCCACTGTATAATTACACACACACGCACAACCCCACTGTATAATGACACGCACACACACAGCTCCACTGCATAATGACACGCACACACGCACAGCCCCACTGTATAATGACACGCACACGTACGGCCCCACTGTATAATGACACGCACACGCACGGCCCCACTGTATGACAGGCACATGCAGCTCACACGCACGCAGCTCACACACACACGCTCGCAGCTTACACGCACGCAGCTCACACACACGCACGCAGCTCACACACACACACGCACGCAGCTCACACACGCACGCAGCTCACACACACACGCACAGCCCCACTGTATAATGATATACCCACACAGCCCCACTGTACGACACACATGTACAGCCCCACTGTATAATGGCACACACGCACGCAGCTCAGAAACGCACGCAGCTCACATACACGCAGCTCACACACACACGCAGCTCACACACACACGCAGCTCACACACACAGCTCACACACACACGCAGCTCACACACACACGCACAGCCCCACTGTATAATGACATACCCACACAGCTCCACTGTATGACGCACATGTACAGCCCCACTGTATAATGACACACACACACAGCCACACTGTATAATGACACACACACGCACAGCCCCACTGTATAATTACACACACACGCACAACCCCACTGTATAATGACACGCACACACACACAGCTCCACTGCATAATGACACGCACACACGCACAGCCCCACTGTATAATGACACGCACAACCACATTGTATAATGACACGCACACGTACGGCCCCACTGTATAATGACACGCACACGCACGGCCCCACTGTATGACAGGCACATGCAGCTCACACGCACGCAGCTCACACACACACGCTCGCAGCTTACACGCACGCAGCTCACACACACGCACACAGCTCACACACACACACGCACGCAGCTCACACACACACGCACGCAGCTCACACACACACGCACGCAGCTTACACACACACGCACGCAGCTCACACACGCATGCAGCTCACACACACACGCACAGCCCCACTGTATAATGATATACCCACACAGCCCCACTGTACGACACACATGTACAGCCCCACTGTATAATGACACACACACGCACGCAGCTCACACACGCACGCAGCTCACATGCACGCAGCTCACATGCACACAGCTCACACACACACACGCAGCTCACACACACAGCTCACACACACGCAGCTCACACACACACGCACAGCCCCACTGTATAATGACATACCCACACAGCTCCACTGTATGACGCACATGTACAGCCCCACTGTATAATGACACACACACACACAGCCCCACTGTATAATGACACACACACGCACAGCCCCACTGTATAATTACACACACACGCACAACCCCACTGTATAATGACACGCACACACACAGCCCCACTGCATAATGACATGCACACACGCACAGCCCCACTGTATAATGACACGCACAACCACATTGTATAATGACACGCACACGCACGGCCCCACTGTACAATGACACGCACACGCACGGCCCCACTGTATGACAGGCACATGCAGCTCACACGCACGCAGCTCACACACACACGCACGCAGCTTACACACACGCACGCAGCTCACACACACGCACGCAGCTCACACACGCACGCAGCTCACAAACACAGCTCACACACACACGCACACAGCTCACACACACACGCACGCAGCTCACACACACGCACGCAGCTCACACACACACACGCACGCAGCTCACACACGCACGCGGCTTACACACACACGCACGCAGCTCACACACACACACACACTCTCCTCATACACACACACACACACTCTCCTCATACACACATCACACACTCTCCTCTGTGGTGCAGGGGCGGCTGATGTCCATGTGCAGCTCTTCAGTTTCTCCTGCTCACAGCTCTGCACTGTCCGGCACCTCCCCCGTCTCTCCTTCTCTGCCGGGATAGCAGATAAGAGCAGGAGAAGCCGGAGCTCCGTGCACACACAGGCCGGTATGCTGACCTTTCATCTTGGCTGCTGACTCTCTCCCTCAGAGTGGCAGTGGCGCATAGGAGCCTGCTCATCACATACCCCTGCAGCCTGCATGTCAGGGCTGCTGGGGGGAGGACACCACCGCGCACTACAGGTGCGCTATGTATTAGTCACTGCCAGTCCTCCAGCGGCCCTGTGCAGCTGCTTAGACACCGGCCCAGGGGGCATATGCATTTCTGCCACCCGGCCCAGCCCGCGCCTGCTCTGAATCAAGTATGACCCCAAGAAGGCGGGCATGTTTCTGGGAAGTAATGGTAGAAAAACACATAGAAATGACAATGTCAGGCATAGGTAGGTTAGTAGAGGGAGGAAACACAAGGAGTTCAGTTTTTGACAGGTTCAGTTTCAGATAGAGGGAGGAAATGATGTTGGAGACAGTGGTAAGACAATCACTGGTGTTTTCTAAAAAGGCAGGTGTGATGTCAGGAGAGGAGGTATATAATTGGGTGTCATCAGCATAATCAGCATAGATATGGTACTGGACAGCAAATCTACTGATTGCTTGTCTAATAGGGGCAGTATACAAAAAGAAGAGTAGGGGGCCTAGGACTGATCCCTGAGGAATCCCAACAGTAAGGGGAAGATGAGAGAAGGAGAAGCAGCAAAAGATACAGTGAAGGAGCGGTCAGAGAAACAGGAGGAGAACCAGGAGAGAACGGTGTCATTGAGGCAAAAGGAGCGGAGTACAGTGAGGAGGAGATGATGATCCACAGTGTTGAATGCTGCGGAGAGATCTAGGAGAATTAGCATGGAGTAGTGACCATTAGATTTAGCTGTTAGTAGATCATTAGAGACTTTAGTGAAAGCAGTTACAGTTGAGTGTAAAGAGCGGAAACCGGATTGAAGAGGGTCGAGAAGAGAGTTATCTGAGAGATAGCAGATAAGATGGGAGTGGACCAGGCGTTGGAGTAGTTTAGAGATAAAGGGAATATTAGAGACAGGTCTATAATTAGCGGCACAGTATTGGTTGAGGGATTTTTTTTAAAGTAATGGATGCATGATGGCATGCTTAAATGAGGAGGGAAAGATAAAGGAAGAGAGAGGTTGAATATTTTTGTTAGGTGAGTGGTGACACCAGGGGAAAGGGACTGGAGGAGATATGACAGAATAGAGTCATTGGTGCAAGTAGTAGGGCGAGAAAATACAAGAAGCCTGATCACTTCTTCTTCTGTGACTGGTTCAAAATCGGAGAGTGAGCTAGATGCAGTGGGGTAGGGAGGACAGTGCATATATAGTATGAGGGGATTGGGTGAAAATTTCCTATTGGATATGGTCAAGTTTTTCTTTGAAGTAATTAGCCAGATCACTAGCGCGGAGATCTGTGGTTGGGGCCTACACTCTTGAGTTGAGTAGGGAATGAAAAGTGTCAAAGAGACAATTTAGGTTATTGAATAGTGAGCAGTGATGAGCGAGTGTACTCGTTACTCAGGTTTTTTGAGCATGCTCAATTGTTCTCCAAGTATTTTGGTTGTGCTTGGAGATTATGTTTGAGTGGCAGCAGCTGCATGATTTGCGGCATGTGGGGATTGCCGGTTTGTTAGGGAATCCCCACATGTATTCAGGCTGTCAAGCAGCCGAACATCAAGCAGCTGCGGCAACTCAAACATAATCTCCGAGCACGCCCAAAATACTCTGAGTCCACCCGAGCATGCTCAGAAAACCTGAGTAATGCGTACACTCGCTCATCACTAATAGTGAGGTGATGAGGGTGTTGATATAGGTTTGTTTGGAGAGGTGAAGGGCAGTGTTGTATGTTTTAAGCATATATTTATAATGGATGAAATCTTTGGCTAGACTGGATGTTCTCCACAGGCATTCAGCGCACCTGGAGCACCGTTGTAGAAAACGTGTTTGCAGCGCATGCCAGGGTTGTCGCCATCTGTGCCATGTTGCTCTATGTATAGGAGGTGCTGCTTCATCCAGGGCACTTTGCAGTGTTTCACTTTAATGTTTCAGTGCAGAATCAGGACATGAGAGGAAGGAGATAGGGGCCAATGCAAGTCCTTCATAAATTTCTGGGTGTTAATGGCCTGTATATTTCTCTAAGTATGGAAAGTGCGGGGGTGACCTGAGCAGGATGACAGTTCTTGTTATAGAATCAAAGAACGTTGTGGTCAGAGAGCGGCAGAGGGGAGTTTGTAAAATTACTCACTGAGCAAAGCCGGGAGAAGACCAAATTTAGTGTGTAAGTGTGTTTCCATCTTCATGCGTAGGAGAGTTAGTATACTGTTAAAGGCCGAAGGAGATAAAAGGTGAGTAGAAGATGGGGAGAGGAGAAAAGCAAAGGGGATGTTGAAGTCTCTCATGATGAGGGTGGGCATGTCACAGTAGATGCATTATACAGTGGGGCAAAAAAGTATTTAGTCAGTCAGCAATAGTGCAAGTTCCACCACTTAAAAAGATGAGAGGCGTCTGTAATTTACATCATAGCTAGACCTCAACTATGGGAGACTAACTGAGAAAAAAAAATCCAGAAAATCACATTGTCTGTTTTTTTAACATTTTATTTGCATATTATGGTGGAAAATAAGTATTTGGTCAGAAACAAACAATCAAGATTTCTGGCTCTCACAGACCTGTAACTTCTTCTTTAAGAGTCTCCTCTTTCCTCCACTCATTACCTGTAGTAATGGCACCTGTTTAAACTTGTTATCAGTATAAAAAGACACCTGTGCACACCCTCAAACAGTCTGACTCCAAACTCCACTATGGTGAAGACAAAAGAGCTGTCAAAGGACACCAGAAACAAAATTGTAGCCCTGCACCAGGCTGGGAAGACTGAATCTGCAATAGCCAACCAGCTTGGAGTGAAGAAATCAACAGTGGGAGCAATAATTAGAAAATGGAAGACATACAAGACCACTGATAATCTCCCTCGATCTGGGGCTCCACGCAAAATCCCACCCCGTGGGGTCAGAATGATCACAAGAACGGTGAGCAAAAATCCCAGAACCACGCGGGGGGACCTAGTGAATGAACTGCAGAGAGCTGGGACCAATGTAACAAGGCCTACCATAAGTAACACACTACGCCACCATGGACTCAGATCCTGCAGTGCCAGACGTGTCCCACTGCTTAAGCCAGTACATGTCCGGGCCCGTCTGAAGTTTGCTAGAGAGCATTTGGATGATCCAGAGGAGTTTTGGGAGAATGTCCTATGGTCTGATGAAACAAAACTGGAACTGTTTGGTAGAAACACAACTTGTCGTGTTTGATGGATGCAACTCAGTATTCTTTTTTCCTCCAAACACCATACCTACTGTAAAGCATGGTGGTGGAAACATCATGCTTTGGGGCTGTTTCTCTGCTAAGGGGCCAGGACGACTGATCCGGGTACATGAAAGAATGAATGGGGCCATGTATCGTGAGATTTTGAGTGCAAACCTCCTTCCATCAGCAAGGGCATTGAAGATGAAACGTGGATGGGTCTTTCAACATGACAATGATCCAAAGCACACCGCCAGGGCAACGAAGGAGTGGCTTCGTAAGAAGCATTTCAAGGTCCTGGAGTGGCCTAGCCAGTCTCCAGATCTCAGCCCTATAGAAAACCTTTGGAGGGAGTTGAAAGTCCGTGTTGCCAAGCGAAAAGCCAAAAACATCACTGCTCTAGAGGAGATCTGCATGGAGGAATGGGCCAACATACCAACAACAGTGTGTGGCAACCTTGTGAAGACTTACAGAAAACGTTTGACCTCTGTCATTGCCAACAAAGGATATATTACAAAGTATTGAGATGAAATTTTGTTTCTGACCAAATACTTATTTTCCACCATAATATGCAAATAAAATGTTAAAAAAACAGACAATGTGATTTTCTGGATTTTTTTTTCTCAGTTTGTCTCCCATAGTTGAGGTCTACCTATGATGTAAATTACAGACGCCTCTCATCTTTTTAAGTGGTGGAACTTGCACTATTGCTGACTGACTAAATACTTTTTTGCCCCACTGTATATCTCACTATTAAAATGACAGAAGCCTCTTAGACCATGCTCCTGGTGTAGGGTACTAACAAAAACATGGGATGCAGTGACAAGCAGGAGGTAGAGCAAGAGTTAACTGATTTTGTATATTAGTTTGTCTCTACAGTAAATATTCCACACAGGGAGAAAGGGGGTGTAAACATACACGCCTACAATATGTATATAGCAATAAACTAACTGCAATGGATGAAATAACAAGTTAACTTATCAGCCTTTGGTTCTTGGAAGATGGTAGCTGGAAAATCCCACGAAGGTGCCGTAGGTGGCGCGTGTTGCCTCTGAGCCGGTCCCGGAGAAAGGTGAAGCACTGTCTCTGTATGGTGGCAAGTATCCTGATCTTCTTACACGTGAACTGGGAAAGGTCTGCTGCACAGCCAACGAAGTACAAAGTCCTGGAGTGGAGGCTGCAGTCTCACTGCTGCGAACCATGTGCGACACCAGAGCAGTGTTGCAAAAAGAGTCAGCAGGTGTGCAATGCACTGACCGGTTAGTGCTGTCAGGGTCAGGAGTTAACGGGGAGTTATTCTCTGGAGATGCACAGTCTGTATGCGCGGGGGATGGAACGCTGCAAAGTGGGCCTGTCAGCAGGCATTGGTCTGCGGAGAGGGAGTCAACCTTTTCCTGTTGCACATGCTGGGTACCTGCCAAAAGCCCTGTTTCCACGCGTGCAGTCCTCTTTATATCACACCCGCCCCCAGCAGTTAGGTGCAAAGGTCTACTCCAGTCAGAAAGTGCTTCCCCCGGCAACAATGGTGACAGTCCCGACAGTTCCAGCCCAGACACGCAAGAGAGACTACTACTATGGTCCATCTTTCTACCCAGGAATGGTCCAAGAGGCTTTCAGTAGCTCCCTGATCCTGAGGCAATCATTATGACCTCAGATTGCAATGGCAATGATCGGGCCCTTGCAATGGCTTTGCAGGGACACTGATCAGAAGGGAGAGGGAGCCCCCTCCCTCTCCTTGCCTCCCAAGTGCTGTGATTGATACTGTATCTACCGTGGCAGTTAGCGGGTTGAACAGCCAAGCGTGGTGTGGACATGGCTATCATGTAAGCCAAGCTCCCAGCGATGATCAGCCGGATACATCTCCTTTGCCAGGCATGATCGCCATGAGGTACACATACATCAAAGGTCGGGAACCCCTATCCAACTGTGACATATGGGAATACCAAAGGTCTTGAAAGGGTTAAAGAAATGGCTGTTCCAAGAATAAGATCAGTGTAATGTTCCCTTGTTAAGATTTCATTTTTGACCTTTCAGCACTGCTCGAAAAGGATATCATATTAACCTATAGGCTTGAATTGATGAGTTTGATGTATGACTTTATATTGAGTACACAAGTTCTACCCTTGAGAGAAACACAGAGCTTATACTAGGAGAATTAACATCTAAATGAGGCCATTAATATAAAAACTGTCACACTGATAAAACAATGATTGAAATCAAACCTTCTTTTGCATATGTGAAAAATCATATGGATGTGAAAAAGGCATATGAATGAGGCCTTGCAGTCCCTGCACTGAAGATACTATCTCATCACTCACAGACTGTTCTCTGCAAGTTTAATCATTCCTTTTCACTTTGAGTCTGCTCTGCACACATACACTTCACAGTGTATAGTGAGCAGTGACTGCAACAGCTCCCTGCTCCTTCCTGATGAGTATTACCTAGTGGCTGTAGAAATAATAAACTTTAATTTTATTATTTGAGTTGTTTAGTTGCAGAATACTGCTATATCTGCAGGTAAATTGCATTTCTGTATGTGACAGGTACCCCTTAAACTCAGAGCATCTCTAGGTCAGTGGTGTGATTTCAACTATGCCCCTCTAATAGCCCAAATGCAACCTATTACCTCTTGGCATAACCTCTATATATCTTAGATGCGTAAAATATAGTGTTGAGCGATACCGTCCGATACTTGAAAGTATCGGTATCGGATAGTATCGGCCGATACCCGAAAAATATCGGATATCGCCGATACCGATATCCGATACCAATACAAGTCAATGGGACATCAAGTATCGGAAGGTATTCTCATGGTTCCCAGGGTCTGAAGGAGAGGAAACTCTCCTTCAGGCACTGGGATCCATAGGGATGTGTAAAATAAAGACTTAAAATAAAAAATATTGATATATTTACCTCTCCGGCGGCCCCTGAAATCAGCGCGGGTAACCGGCAGGCTTCTTTGTTCAAAATCAGCGCTTTTAGGACCTGAGAATCACGTCCCGGCTTCTGATTGGTCGCGGGGCCGCCCATGTGACCGCCACGCGACCAATCACAAGCCATGACGTCATTCGCAGGTCCTTAACGCGCTCATTTTTAAAAAATGAGCGCGGTAATGACTTTCAAAGACGTAGCGGCTTGTGATTGGTCGCGTGGCCGCGACCAATCACAAGCCGCTACGTCTTTGAAAGCCATTAACGCGCTCATTTTTAAAAATGAGGGCGTTAATGACTTTCAAAGACGTAGCGGCTTGTGATTGGTCGCGGCCACGCGACCAATCACAAGCCGCGACGTCATCGCAAGCTATTAACGCGCTCATTTTTAAAAATGAGCGCGTTAATGGCTTTCAAAGACGTCGCGGCTTGTGATTGGTCGCGTGGCGGTCACATGGGCGGCCCGCGACCAATCAGAAGCCGGGACGTGATTCTCAGGTCCTAAAAGCGCTGATTTTGAACAACGAAGCCTGCCGGTTACCCGCGCTGAGTCCAGGGGCCGCCGGAGAGGTAAATATATCAATATTTTTTATTTTAATTCTTTATTTTACACATCTCTATGTATCCGATACCGATACCCGATACCACAAAAGTATCGGATCTCGGTATCGGAATTCCGATACCGCAAGTATCGGCCGATACCCGATACTTGCGGTATCGGAATGCTCAACACTAGTAAAATATGATCGTCCTACCAAAGGTACTACTCGAAGTGCTCGCAATCCCTCTGTATATTTTCTTAAGTTAAGTTAAGTTAAGTTTAGGAAACAAATCTGAAGGTATGGGCCTTCCAGGGATCAAAACTTATTGTGCATATTAAGCAAACGTATGTATTTGATTGGCTGTAAGGGTCATGCATCAAACCACACTTGGTAAAGTAGATAGAAATAAACATACATCAACTCACCAGTCCTCAAATGTTTTAATATACTTTGCAGTTGGATTGCACTTAAAAGTATGTGGGCCAGCTCCCAAGTAAAGACTTGGACTACCATGTACAGTACAGACCAAAGTTTGACACACCTTCTCATTTTAAGATTTTTCTGTATTTTCATGACTATGAAAATTGTACATTCACACTGAAGGCATCAAAACTATGAATTAACACAAGTGAAATTATATACTTAACAAAAAAGTGTGAAACAACTGAAATTATGTCTTATATTCTAGGTTCTAGCCACCTTTTGCTTTGATGAATGCTTTGCACACTCTTGGCATTCTCTTGATGAGCTTCAAGAGGTAGTCACCGGGAATGGTCTTCCAACAATCTTGAAGGAGTTCCCAGAGATGCTTAGCACTTGTTGGCCCTTTTGCCTTCAATCTGCGGTCCAGCTCACCCCAAACCATCTCGATTGGGTTCCAGTCTGGTGACTGTGGAGGCCAGGTCATCTGGCATAGCACCCTGTCACTCTCCTTATTGGTCAAATAGCCCTTACACAGCCTGGAGGTGTGTTTGGGGTCATTGTCCTGTTGAAAAATCTATCCCTGGACCAGAACTGCACAGCTAATTACAGAACTGTCTCTAACCTTTCCTTCATCTCTAAACTTCTGGAACGCTTGGTCCACTCCCGTCTAATCCGCTATCTCTCGGATAACTCTCTTCTTGACCCCTTACAATCTGGTTTCCGCTCTTTACACTCCACTGAAACTGCCCTCACGAAAGTCTCTAATGATCTAATAACAGCTAAATCCAAAGGTCATTGCTCTCTGCTGATTCTCCTGGATCTCTCTCTGCCGCATTTGACACTGTGGATCACCAGTTCCTCCTCACATTATCTGCTCTATAGTCCTCAAGGACATAGCCCTCTCCTGGTTCTCCTCCTACCTCTCTGACCGCTCATTCACTGTATCTTTTGCTGGCTCCTCTTCCTCTCCTCGTCCCTTTACTATCGGGGTTCCGCAAGGCTCGTTCCTAGGCCCCCTCCTCTTCTCTCTTTACATGGCCCCTATTGGACAAACAAACAGCAGATTTGGGTTCCAGTATCATCTCTATGCTGACGACACTCAATTATACACTTCTTCCCCCGACATCACCCCTACCCTAATTCAAAATACCAAGGATTGTCTGTCTGCTGTCTCTAACATCATGTCCTCCCTCTACCTGAAACTAAATCTCTCCAAAACAGAATTTCTTGTGTTTCTCCCTTCTACTAACCTCACTCTACCCAACATCGAAATTACCCTGGAGGGTTCAACCATAACTCCCAAGCAGCATGCCCGCTGTCTTGGGGTTATATTCGACACCGAACTTTCCTTTACTCCCTATATCCGATCACTCACTCACTCTTGTCACCTGCATCTTAAAAACATCTCCAGAATCTGACCTTTTCTCACCGTTGAATCTGCTAAGAGTCTTACTGTTGCTCTCATTCATTCCCATCTGGACTACTGCAACTCTCTTCTGATCGGTCTCCCTCTTACCAAACTTTCTCCTCTCCAATCCATTTTGAATGCTGCAGCCAGAGTCATACAGTGGGGCAAAAAAGTATTTAGTCAGTCAGCAATAGTGCAAGTTCCACCACTTAAAAAGATGAGAGGCGTCTGTAATTTACATCATAGGTAGACCTCAACTATGGGAGACAAACTGAGAAAAAAAAATCCAGATAATCACATTGTCTGTTTTTTTATCATTTTTTTTTTGCATATTATGGTGGAAAATAAGTATTTGGTCAGAAACAAACAATCAAGATTTCTAGCTCTCACAGACCTGTAACTTCTTCTTTAAGAGTCTCCTCTTTCCTCCACTCATTACCTGTAGTAATGGCACCTGTTTAAACTTGTTATCAGTATAAAAAGACACCTGTGCACACCCTCAAACAGTCTGACTCCAAACTCCACTATGGTGAAGACCAGAAACAAAATTGTAGCCCTGCACCAGGCTGGGAAGACTGAATCTGCAATAGCCAACCAGCTTGGAGTGAAGAAATCAACAGTGGGAGCAATAATTAGAAAATGGAAGACATACAAGACCACTGATAATCTCCCTCGATCTGGGGCTCCACGCAAAATCCCACCCCGTGGGGTCAGAATGATCACAAGAACGGTGAGCAAAAATCCCAGAACCACACGGGGGGACCTAGTGAATGAACTGCGGAGAGCTGGGACCAATGTAACAAGGCCTACCATAAGTAACACACTACGCCACCATGGACTCAGATCCTGCAGTGCCAGACGTGTCCCACTGCTTAAGCCAGTACATGCCCGGGCCCGTCTGAAATTTGCTAGAGAGCATTTGGATGATCCAGAGGAGTTTTGGGAGAATGTCCTATGGTCTGATGAAACCAAACTGGGACTGTTTGGTAGAAACACAACTTGTCGTGTTTGGAGGAAAAAGAATACTGAGTTGCATCCATCAAACACCATACCTACTGTAAAGCATGGTGGTGGAAACATCATGCTTTGGGGCTGTTTCTCTGCAAAAGGGCCAGGACGACTGATCCAGGTACATGAAAGAATGAATGGGGCCATGTATCGTGAGATTTTGAGTGCAAACCTCCTTCCATCAGCAAGGGCATTGAAGATGAAACGTGGCTGGGTCTTTCAACATGACAATGATCCAAAGCACACCGCCAGGGCAACGAAGGAGTGGCTTTGTAAGAAGCATTTCAAGGTCCTGGAGTGGCCTAGCCAGTCTCCAGATCTCAACCCTATAGAAAACCTTTGGAGGGAGTTGAAAGTCCGTGTTGCCAAGCGAAAAGCCAAAAACATCACTGCTCTAGAGGAGATCTGCATGGAGGAATGGGCCAACATACCAACAACAGTGTGTGGCAACCTTGTGAAGACTTACAGAAAACGTTTGACCTCTGTCATTGCCAACAAAGGATATATTACAAAGTATTGAGATGAAATTTTGTTTCTGACCAAATACTTATTTTCCACCATAATATGCAAATAAAATGTTAAAAAAACAGACAATGTGATTTTCTGGATTTTTTTCTCAGTTTGTCTCCCATAGTTGAGGTCTACCTATGATGTAAATTACAGACGCCTCTCATCTTTTTAAGTGGTGGAACTTGCACTATTGCTGACTGACTAAATACTTTTTTGCCCCACTGTATTTCTATCCAGCCGCTTCACAAATGCCTCCATCTTGTGCCAGTCATTACACTGGCTACCCATTCGCTACGGGGTCCAGTATAAACTCATCTCTCTCACCCACAAAGTTTTCCACAGCTCTGCACCGCCTTATATCTCTCTCATCTCTGTCTATCACCCTACACGTGCCCTCCATTCTACAAATGACCTAAGACTAACATCCCCTGTAATCCGAACCTCGCACCTCCGTCTCCAAGACTTCTCTTGTGCTGTGCCAGCTCTCTGGAATGCACTTCCCCAGACGATCAGACTGATACCTAGCCCCGACCTATTCAAGCGCGCTTTGAAAACCCATCTCTTCAAACAAGCCTACCACATCAACTACTCAGTAAACTAACTTTGCCCTGTTCCCTCCTTCCAAATATTACTCTGAATCTGCACCCTACTATTCATCTGTCTCCACACCCTCCATACGCATGATAACTGCACTTGATACTTGACTATTGCACTTAAACACACGGGCTGATGACCGGATCATGCAGCTTTGTATGAAAATCCCTATTTATTATATTTGCCAGACCTGAAATAACAATCACTATTCACCTATTGTGTCACCCCATTTCCTTGTAGATTGTAAGCTTGCGAGCAGGGACCTCACTCCTAATGTCACTGTTTAAATTGTCTTAACTCGTACCGAATGTATTGTTTGTACATGTCCCCGCTTAATTGTAAAGTGCTGCGGAATATGTTGGCGCTATATAAATAAAAATTATTATTACTATTATTATTATAAATGCAAACTGGATGGAATAGCATTCCACTGCAAGATGCTGTGGTAACCATGCTGGTTCAGTATGCCTCCAATTTTAAATAAATCTCCAACAGTGTCACCAGCAAAGCACCCCCTCACCATCACACCTCCTCCTCCATGGTTCACGGTGGGAACCAGGCATGTAGAGTTCATCCGTTCACCTTTTCTGCATCACACAAAGACACAGTGGTTGAAACCAAAGATCTCAAATTTAGATTCATCAGACGAAAGCACAGATTTCCACTGGTCTAATGTCCATTCCCTGTGTTCTTTAGCCCAAACAAGTCTCTTCTGCTTGTTGCTTGTCCTTAGCAGTGGTTTCCTAGCATCTATTTTACCATGAAGGCCTGTGGCACAAAGTCTCCTCTTAAGGCCGGGATCACACATGCGAGAAACACGTCTGTGTCTCGCATGTGAAATCCAAGCTCTGGCGCCGGCACTCCACAGCGGAGCGTGCAGCTCCATGTGTTGCTATGCGGCCGCACGCTCTGCTCCACAGTGGCGGTGTTAACCTGCGATTTCTGAGGCCGGTGACTCAGAAGCAGAAGATGACTCTTGGTCTTCCTTTCCTGTGGCTGTGTTGATGTGAGCCAGTTTCTTTGTAGCTCTTGATGGTTTTTCCACTGCACTTGGGGACACTTTCAAAGTTTTCCCAATTTTTCGGACTGACTGACCTTCATTTCCTAAAGTAATGAAGGCCACTCTTTTTTCTTTACTTAACTGCTTTTTTCTTGCCATAATACAAATTCTAACAGTCTATTCAGTAGGACTATCAGCTGTGTATCCACCAGACTTCTGCACAACACAACTGATGGTCCCAACCCCATTTATATGGCAAGAAATGCCACTTATTATACTTGAAAGGGCACACCTGTGAAGTGAAAACCATTCCCGGTGACTACCTCTTGAAGCTCATCAAGAGAATGCCAAGAGTGTGCAAAGCAGTCATCAAAGCAAAAGGTGGCTACTTTGAAGAACCTAGAATATAAGACATAATTTAAGTTGTTTCACACTTTTTTGTTAAGTATATAATTCCACATGTGTTAGTTCATAGTTTTGATGCCTTCAGTGTAAGGCCGGGGTCACACTCAACGTATGGGAAATACGGTCCATATTTTACATGTGTAATATGCAGAAATTATAGCAAAACAGTGATATGTATGTCATCCGTAGGCAGGGTGAGGCAGCGTATTTTACGCATGTCATCCTCCGTATGTAATCCGTATGGCATCTGTACAGCGAGATTTTCTCGCCGGCTTGTAAAACGGACATACAATGGATCCATGGGCTCAAATATTCATGAAAGCATATATACAGTCTATATATATATATATATATATATATATATATATATGTCAGTGAGACACATATATATATTTATATTTAATACAGCGCTAGATAGCTTAAAAGCCGGCAATTCAATTTCCGGCTTTTGAGATCTTCTTCTCAAACTCGACAGGATATAAGACATGGTTTACAGACAGTAAACCATTTCATATCCCTTATTTTCGTACATGTTCCACATTAGTAATGTTACAAGTGTATGTGTGTAAAATTTGGGGGCTCTAGCTGTTAAAATAAAGGGTTAAATCAGGGAAAAAAATGGCGTGGGCTCACGCGCCATTTTTTCCACCAGAGTGGTAAAGCCAGTGACTGAGGGCAGACATTAATAGCCTAGAGATGGACTATGGTTATAGGACCACCCCTGGCTAAAAACATCTGCCCCCAGCCACCCCAGAAAAGGCACATCTATAAGATGCGCCTATTCTGGCACTTAGCCTCTCTCTTCCCACTCCCCTGTAGTGGTGGGATATGGGGTAATAAAGGGTTAATGTCACCTTGCTATTTAACCCCTTTCTGCCATTAGACGTACTATTGCGTCCATGTGGGGTGGGCTTTACTTCCCAAGGACGCAATAGTACGTCATATGCGATCGGCAGCGCTCACGGGGGGAGCGCCGCCGATCGCGGCCGGGTGTCAGCTGTTTATCGCAGCTGACATCCGGCACTATGTGCCAGGAGCGGTCACGGACCGCCCCCGGCACATTAACCCCCGGCACACCGCGATCAAAGATGATCGCGATGTGCCGGCGGTACAGGGAAGCACCGCGCAGGGAGGGGGCTCCCTGCGGGCTTCCCTGAGCCCCCCGCAGCAACGCGATGTGATCGCGTTGCTGCGAGGGTCTCACCTCCCTCCCTGCTCCCTCCAGCCCCGGATCCAAGATGGCCGCGGATCCGGGTCCTGCAGGGAGGGAGGTGGCTTCACAGAGCCTGCTCAGAGCAGGCACTGTGAAGCAGCCTGCACTCCTATCAGATCAGTGATCTGACAGAGTGCTGTGCAAACTGTCAGATCACTGATCTGTGATGTCCCCCCCTGGGACAAAGTAAAAAAGTAAAAAAAAAAATTTCAAATGTGTAAAAAAAAATAAAAAAAAATATTCCAAAATAATGAAAAAAAAAATAAAAATATTATTCCCATAAATACATTTCTTTATCTAAATAAAAAAAACAAAACAATAAAAGTACACATATTTAGTATCGCCGCGTCCGTAACGGCCCGACCTATAAAACTGGCCCACTAGTTAACCCCTTCAGTAAACACCGTAAGAAAAAAAAAAAAAAACGAGGCAAAAAACAACGCTTGATAATCATACCGCCGAACAAAAAGTGGAATAACACGCGATCAAAAAGACAGATATAACTAACCATGGTACCGCTGAAAACGTCATCTTGTCCCGCAAAAAACGAGCCGCCATACAGCATCATCAGCAAAAAAATAAAAAAGTTATAGTCCTGAGAATAAAGCGATGCAAAAATAATTATTTTTTCTATAAAATAGTTTTTATCGTATAAAAGCGCCAAAACATAAAAAAATGATATAAATGAGGTGTCGCTGTAATCGTACTGACCCGAAGAATAAAACTGCTTCATCAATTTTACCAAACGCGGAACGGTATAAACGCCTCCCCCAAAAGAAATTCATGAATAGCTGGTTTTTGGTCATTCTGCCTCACAAAAATCGGAATAAAAAGCGATCAAAAAATGTCACGTGCCCGAAAATGTTACCAATAAAAACATCAACTCGTCCCGCAAAAACCAAGACCTCACATGACTCTGTGGACCAGAATATAGAAAAATTATAGCTCTCAAAATGTGGTAACGCAAAAAATATTTTTTGCAATAAAAAGCGTCTTTCAGTGTGTGACGGCTGCCAATCATAAAAATCCGCTAAAAAACCCGCTATAAAAGTAAATCAAACCCCCCTTCATCACCCCCTTAGTTAGGGAAAAATTAAAAAAATGTATTTATTTCCATTTTCCCATTAGGGCTAGGGTTAGAGTTAGGGCTAGGGTTAGGGCTAGGGTTAGGGCTAGGGTTAGGGCTAGGGTTAGGGCTAGGGTTAGGGCTAGGGCTAGGGCTAGGGTTAGGGCTAGGGTTAGGGCTAGGGTTAGGGCTAGGGTTAGGGTTAGGGCTAGGGTTAGGGCTAGGGTTAGGGCTAAGGTTAGGGCTAGGGTTAGGGCTAGGGTTAGGGTTAGGGCTAGGGTTAGGGCTAGGGTTAGGGTTAGGGCTAGGGTTAGGGCTAGGGCTAGGGTTAGGGTTAGGGCTAGGGTTAGGGCTAGGGTTAGGGCTAGGGCTACAGTTTGGGTTGGGGCTAAAGTTACAGTTAGGGTTTAGATTACATTTACGGCTGGGAATAGGGTTGGGATTAGGGTTAGGGGTGTGTCAGGGTTAGAGGTGTGGTTAGGGTTACTGTTGGGATTAAGGTTAGGGATGTGTTTGGATTAGGGTTTCAGTTATAATTGGGGGGTTTCCACTGTTTAGGCACATCAGGGGCTCTCCAAACGCGACATGGCGTCCGATCTCAATTCCAGCCAATTCTGCGTTGAAAAAGTAAAACAGTGCTTCTTCCCTTCCGAGCTCTCCCGTGTGCCCAAGCAGGGGTTTACCCCAACATATGGGGTATCAGCGTACTCAGGACAAATAGGATAACAACTTTTGGGGTCCAATTTCTCCTGCTACCCTTGGGAAAATACAAAACTCGGGGCTAAAACATATTTTTTGTGGGAAAAAAAAAGATTTTTTATTTTCACGGCTCTGCGTTATAAACTGTAGTGAAACACTTGGGGGTTCAAAGTTCTCACAACACATCTAGATTAGTTCCCTGGGGGGTCTAGTTTCCAATATGGGGTCACTTGTGGGGGGTTTCTACTGTTTAGGTACATTAGGGGTTCTGCAAACGCAATGTGACGTCTGCAGACCATTCCATCTAAGTCTGCATTCCAAATGGCGCTCCTTCCCTTCCGAGCTCTGCCATGCGCTCAAACGTTGGTTTCCCCCAACATACGGGGTATCAGCGTACTCAGGACAAATTGGACAACAACTTTTGGGGTCGAATTTCTCCTCTTACCCTCGGGAAAATACAAAACTGGGGGCTAAAAAATAATTTTGGGGGGAAAGATTTTTTTTTTTAATTTTCACGGCTCTGCGTTACAAACTGTAGTGAAACACTTGGGGGTTCAAAGCTATCACAACACATCTAGATGAGTTCCTTAGGGGGTCTAGTTTCCAAAATGGTGTCACTTGTGGGAGGTTTCTACTGTTTAGGTACATTAGGGGCTCTGCAAATGCAATGTGACACCTGCAGACCATTCCATCTAAGTCCTCATTCCAAATGGAGCTCCTTCCCTTCCGAGCCCTCCCATGCGCCCAAACAGTGGTTCCCCCCCACATATGGGGTATCAGCGCACTCAGGACAAATTGGACAACAAATTGTGGGGTCGAATTTCTCCTTTTACCCTCGGAAAAATACAAAACTGGGGGCTAAAAAATAATTTTTGTGGGAAAAAATTTTTGTTTTATTTTTACGGCTCTCCATTATAAACTTCTGTGAAGCCCTTGGTGGGTCAAAGCGCTCAGCACACATCTAGATAAGTTCCTAAGGGGGTCTACTTTCCAAAATGGTGTCACTTGTGGGGGGTTTCTACTGTTTAGGTACATTAGGGGCTCTGCAAACGCAATGTGACACCTGCAGACCATTCCATCTAAGTCTGCATTCAAATGGCACTCCTTCCCTTCTGAGCCCTCCCATGTGCCCAAACAGTGGTTCCCCCCACATATGGTGTATCATCGCACTCAGGACAAATTGGGCAACAAATTTTGGGGTCCAATTTCTCCTGTTACCCTCAGGAAAATACAAAACTGGGGGCTAAAAAAATAATTTTTGTGGGAAAAAAATTTTGTTTTATTTTTACGGCTCTGCATTATAAACTTCTGTGAAGCACTTGGTGGGTCAAAGTGCTCACCACACCTCTAGATAAGTTCCTTAGGGGGTCTACTTTCCAAAATGGTGTCATTTGTGGGGGGTTTCAATGTTTAGGCACATCAGTGGCTCTTCAAACGCAACATGGCGTCCCATCTCAATTCCTGTCAATTTTGCTTTGAAAAGTCAAACGGCGCTCCTTCCCTTCCGAGCTCTCCCATCCACCCAAACAGTGGTTTACCCCCACATATGGTGTATCCGCGTACTCAGGACAAATTGTACAACAACTTTTGGGGTCCAATTTCTTCTCTTACCCTTGGGAAAATAAAAAATTGGGGGCAAAAAGATAATTTTTGTGAAAAAATATGATTTTTTATTTTTACGGTTCTACATTATAAACTTCTGTGAAGCACTTGGTGGGTCAAAGTGCTCACCACACCTCTAGATAAGTTCCTTAGGGGGTCTACTTTCCAAAATGGTGTCACTTGTGGGGGGTTTCAATGTTTAGGCACATCAGTGGCTCTTCAAACGCAACATGACGTCCCATCTCAATTCCTGTCAATTTTGCATTGAAAAGTCAAACGGCGCTCCTTCCCTTCCGAGCTCTCCCATCCGCCCAAACAGTGGTTTACCCCCACATATGGGCTATCAGCGTACTCAGGACAAATTGTACAACAACTTTTGGGGTCCAATTTCTTCTCTTACCCTTGGGAAAATAAAAAATTGGGGGCGAAAAGATAATTTTTGTGAAAAAATATGTTTTTTTATTTTTACGGTTCTACATTATAAACTTCTGTGAAGCACTTGTTGGGTCAAAGTGCTCACCACACCTCTAGATAAGTTCCTTAGGGGGTCTACTTTCCAAAATGGTGTCACTTGTGGGGGGTTTCAATGTTTAGCCACATCAGGGGCTCTCCAAACGAAACATGGCGTCCCATCTCAATTCCATTCAATTTTGCATTGAAAAGTCAAATGGCACTCCTTCGCTTCCGAGCTCTGCCATGCGCCCAAACAGTGGTTTACCCCCACATGTGGGGTATTGGCATACTCAGGACAAATTGTACAACAATGTTTGGGGTCCATTTTCTCCTGTTACCCTTGGTAAAATAAAACAAATTGGAGCTGAACTACATTTTTTGTGAAAAAAAGTTAAATGTTCATTTTTATTTAAACATTCAAAAAATTCCTGTGAAGCACCAGAAGGGTTAATAAACTTCTTGAATATGGTTTTGAGCACCTTGAGGGGTGTAGTTTTTAGAATGGTGTCACACTTGGGTATTTTCTATCATATAGACCCCTCAAAATGACTTCAAATGAGATGTGGTCCCTAAAATAAAATGGTGTTGTAGAAATGAGAAATTGCTGGTCAACTTTTAACCCTTATAACTCCCTAACAAAAAAAAATTTTGGTTCCAAAATTGTGCTGATGTAAAGTAGACATGTGGGAAATGTTACTTATTAAGTATTTTGTGTGACATATCTCTGTGATTTAATTGCATAAAAATTCAAAGTTGGAAAATTGCGAAATTTTCATAATTTTCGCCAAATTTCCGTTTTTTTCACAAATAAACGCAGGTACTATCAAATAATTTTTACCATTGTCATGAAGTACAATATGTCACGAGAAAACAATGTCAGAATCACCAGGATCCATTGAAGCGTTCCAGAGTTATAACCTCATAAAGGGACAGTGGTCAGAATTGTAAAAATTGGCCCGGTCATTAACGTGCAAACCACCCTTGGGGGTAAAGGGGTTAAAGGTGACATTAAGCCAGGTTAATAATGGAGAGGTGTCAATAATCCAAAAGTAGTAAATGGTTAATAAAACACACACACATTATGATAAAAGTATTTTATTGAAATAAAGACACAGGGTGTTGTAATAGTTTATTATACTCTCAATCCAATTGATGACCCTTGTCACCTGAAACAAAGTTAATATAAAAAAACCAATACCATACCTCTCCGATGCTCAGTCATGTCCCACGATGTAAATCCATCTGAAGGGGTTAAATAATTTTACAAGCAGGAGCCAGCTAATACAGCCGCCCCTGCCTGTTAAAACTGGGGAAAGAATGGGAAGAAGGGGAACGTAGCTACCTAGACTTGCGGTGCTGCGCCCCCTGCTGGTATAACCTCAGATGAACTCGAGTGTGGGAAGTTTTCTGAATATTTTCTCACGCTCGAGTTCATTCCCCAGTTTTTACAGGCTGGGGAGGCTGCATTAGCAATTGAATTACCGGCTTTTCTGCTATCTAGCGCTGTATGAAATATAAATATATATATATATGTCTCACTGACATATATATATATATATATACCAATACTATGTGTAGACATTTATACTATCTATTCTAATAAAACCTGTCAGTGTGATTTTACGGTACACCGCACTGAATTGCCGGCTTTTCTCTAGAATACCGCTGCGTATTTCTTGCAAGTTACACTGTTGGTCCATGTGTAATCCGTATTTTTCTTGCCCCCATTGACTTTCATTGGCGTATTTTTTGCGCAATACGCTCACAAACGCAGCATGTTGCGATTTTCTACGCCCGTAAAATACGGCCGAGAAATATACGGCAGATAGGAGCTGCCCCATAGAGAATCATTGGTCCGTGTGCAATGCGTAGCTTTTGCGCCTCTCATACGCCCGTAAAACTCGCTAGTGTGACCCCGGCCTGAATGTACAACTTTCATAGTCATGAAAATACAGAAAAATCTTTAAATGAGAAGGTGTGTCCAAACTTTTGGTCTGTACTGTAGATGAAATTAAGTTTTAAGTAATAATTCTGCAGATGCTGGACTCCTCATTTTATTACATTAATCCTTAAAATCACGACAAAATGTCATATGACTGTTTAACACCTAAACTCATTTCCAAAAGCATTTTATACCTGTAAAGGGATCTTAGTCATAGCACAGTCACCGAGTCGTTTAAAAGCTTGAATAGCTATTACCGAAGGTCACGACTAGAATTGATTGGATCAGGAAAAATTTGAATAAATCTGTTAGCGTAAATTTTACTTGTAGAGATTTCATTCTCCACCAAAGTAACATCCCTTATTATATTCGGAAGTCTCGGAGGATTTCAATGCGGTCATCAGCGGCCAGGAGATGCAATGAGGACTGGACAGTTGATAGTGAGGAGGAGAAAGCTGAGTGGTAAGGTGACCAATTTCATCCTCTGACAATACAATTTGCTATTGCAATGCTGCAAACTTTTTAGATGTGAAGTATCTCCTGCATGAAGCTCCAAACAATGACGAGATACACAAGACTAGGAGCATTTGATTTTGTAAGGATTCAGTGGCACTGAAATAACCCCTCACTGACTGGCCAATTTTCCATTTTTGCTTTTCAATTTTACCTCTCCTTCTTACAAGATCAGCAGTGAGGAGGAACATTGATCAGCTGTTAATCCGACTACGTGGTTGAAGATTGCGTTCATTCATTCTGATATAGGTTTTCAAATTAAGAACAACCGCCTCATCAGGTGTAAGGAGGTCACAAAGCTATTTGGTTTGCTTCCATTCTGTCGGTGAGAATGAACAACAACTCTAATAAAGTAGTAATAGAATCTTAAGGAACTCTACACCAAAAGCTGATTAAAGTTAAGGAAATGAAAGAAATTACCGTCAAGTAAAATTTTCTCTAAACTATTACTATGAAATTCCTTCCGAAATTACCTTGATACCCTAATTCTGTTGCCAAAGAAATGCATGGTGACATAAAATATTCAGACTTGTGAAGAACTGTCATTGAAAATATTTTACTTGTGTTTGTAACTTCACCTTAGATTAATTATTCTAAAAGTAGAGCGTCTTACACTTTTCTACAGGGGCATCACAGTAATGTCTATGCCTTATCATGTGCAGTAATAGTCCATGCTCTTAGCTAAAATATCTGTCAATGTCACTTCTTTTCATTTCCTGAACTCAGTACCTCATTTTAATAAGCACAGTATTAGTCAATTATATTGATAAACCATGTTACTGTAGCCATAGGACAGCAAATGATCATTTCTATGAAAATGACCTCACTAGCTGAGCCTCACCGATATCTAGGGGGCACATCACTGGTAATGGCAGCCTCAAGGTTTGAGAAGCACTGCTCTAAAGAAATATCTTTAGGGAAGTTCTTTAGGCCTTAAATAGTTGTATTTATCATTATGACATATAGTATAATACAGATTTTTGCATTTAGAAACAATTCTCTTAACCACCATCAATAATATGTAAAAAAAAGAAAAAAGAAATTGAATGATTATGGATAACATAATAAAAGAGATTACATTTAGCCGGTGCTTTCTGACAAAGGTCAAGAAAGCTAATCTTTCTTTGTATTCATGCATATCAATAACTATCCTTTCTGATTTTTTTTTTAACCCTCTTCAGAAAATCGGTGTGATGATCAAGTAAAAAAAAATCTTTTAGGATGATACTTTGTTATGGAAATAATATGGCTACACAATAGCGCTTGACCTTGACCATTGTGTTTTACAGTTTAGATGCAGGGTCCACAACTAATTACATGGAGTTTAAAACAATGGTTGGATAGGTAGCTTTCATTCTTACTATAGTTGCTATATTGGAATCCTTATCTGACAATTTTATGGTATTTTTTGAGGCTTTTAAGTATTTGGAGGCTTGTGAGTGTTAAAAAAAAAAACATTTTATAAATGTTCATAGTCAAGAAACCAAAAATTCATTTACTGTTTGTCATAAATGAAAGGTAGTAAAAATACCATACCTTACTTTATAGTAACAAAGGGCACAGGATCTGTGCCTACACAATCACTGTGAGAGTAGAACTATGTCTAGCAGCAGCTTTTTCCTCTTTCCAGCCAGAAACTACTTTTTTGTGCAGGAATTGGGTTGAATACTGTAGGCATCGGACTCTCTGAGAACAACATGTCTGTCGAAAATGATCACAAGAACGATGAGCAAAAATCCCAGAACCAAACAGGGGGCCTAGTGAATGACCAGCATAGAGCTGGGAACACTGTAACAAAGGCTACCATCAGTTACACACTACACCACCAGGGACTCAGATCCCCTGCTTAAGCCAGTACATATCCGGTCCTGTCTGAAGTTTGCTAGAGAGCATTTGGATTATCCATAAGAGTTTTGGGAGAATGTCGTATGGTCTGATGAAGCCAAAGTAGAACTGTTTGGTAGAAAAAAACTTGTTGTGTTTGGAGGAGACAGAATGCTGAGTTGCATCCAAAGAACACCATACCTACTGTGAAGCATGGGGGTGGCAACGTCATGCTTTGGGGCTGTTTCTCTGCAAAGGGACCAGGATGACTGATCTGTGTACATGAAAGGATGAATGGGGCCATGTATCGTGAGATTTTGAGTGCAAACCTCCTTCCTTCAGCAAGGGCATTGAAGATGAAACTTGGATGGGTCTTTCAGAATGATAATGATCCCAAGCACATCACCAGGGCAACGAAGGAGTGGCTTCGTAAGAAGAATATGATGGTCCTGGAGTGGCTTAGCCAGTCTCCAGATCTCAACCCCATAGAAAACCTTTGGAGGGAGTTGAAGTTCGTGTTGTCAAGCAACAGGCCAAAACATCACTGCTCTAGAGGAGACCTGCATGGAGAAATGGGCTAACATACCACCAACAGTGTGTGCCAACCTTGTGAAGACTTGCAAAAAATGTTTGACCTCTGTCATTGCCAACAAAAGATATATAACAAAATATTGAAATGAACTTTTGCTTTCTTTTCACCATTTTTCCATGAAGGACAGATTTGTGGAGTATATGACTAACAGTTATCCTTGGACAGATTCTACTATCTGAGATGTCAATCTCTGTACCTCCTCCAGAGTGACCATGGACCTCTTGGCTGCATCTAAAATTAGTGCTCTTCTTGCTTGAGATGTCAGTTTTAGGTGGACAAAATTCAAATAAAGTTGCAATCTGTTGTGCTAAAACTTGTAACTATTTAATATATGAAATATGAATAGCATTACAGTTCTAGATACAAAGAAATAATTGAGACACTAAGCACATAATTTGGTTAATTCACGCATGCTCAGCAGCTAATGACAAGGCGGTCTCCAGTTTGCTGGGAACCTACGTGTCTAGTGTGAATACGAGTGTGTATAGCGTGTTTGAATAGTTTGGGGCCCTCCTGGGTTTACTGCAATAGAGTTTAATTTCATTCAAGCATCAAGCATGAAGCATCATGAGCCTGCAGGACAGCTTGAAAATTTTCAGAACTTGATAGGAGTTGCTTATCCACGACTATCCTGCATTTCACTTGTTTTTTCTCTATCGGCGACATCCAGGGCAATTAGCTATAGTTTACAGGGCCATTTGTTGGAAGCTTCGTAATTATGTTGCGCACCATGGACAAAGGAACATAAAAATCTTTGAAGATGAACTTGTAACCTTGAGATTGTTTATACTGTTCAACAATGTTGGTTCTCAGGTCTTCAGACAGCTCTCTTCTCCTCTTTCTGTTCTCCATGCTTAGTGTGGCATACACAGACACACAATGCAAAGAGTGAGTCAACTTCTATGCTTATTATCTTGTCTCACATGTGATTTTCATATTGCCCACAACTGTTACTTGCCAAAGGTGAGTTTAAACGAGCTTCACATGCTTGAAGCAAAGTTGTTTACCCACAGTTTTGAAAAGGTGCCAACAATTGTGTCCAGATCATTTTTGAGGTTTTGTGTGAAATTATGTCCAATTTGCATTTTTTTTGCTTTTTGCTTTTTTGTGTTGCTCCAATACACACCAAGGAAATAAACGTGTATAACAAAACAAGTGCAATTGCAATAATTTTATGGGAGAGATTCTTCAACAACTGGGAAAGTTTCAAGGGTGCAATCACTTTAAAAAATGACTGTACCTGCTGTGAGCTTTGTACTGTTATTATTCATTGACATTTTAAAATGTCATTGGAATGGAAGTTTGGAAATAAAAGCAGAGAGCTAGAGAAGGAACAGTAGGGATTTTTTAATTGAACTAAAGTACAATATTGATTTGATTATTTAATTAAATTGTAGCACTTAGTTTCAATATATATTTTGTGCGAAGGCCATGTATTTAACCCCTTAGCGACCGCCGATACGCCTTTTAACGGCGGCCGCTAAGGGTACTTAAACCACAGCGCCGTTAATTAACGGCGCTGAGGAAAAAGTCAATAGCGCCCCCCACAGGCTGATTTTCTCCGGGGTCTTGGCTGCCGGGGGTAGCCGAGACCCCAGAGAACATGATTCGGGGGGTTTTTAACCCACCCCGCATTTGCGATCGCCGGTAATTAACCGTTTATCGGCGATCGCAAAAAAAGCGATCTCTTTTTAATTTCTCTGTCCTCCGATGTGATCGCACATCGGAGGACAGAGAAAAGGGGTCCCAGGTGGCCCCCCAATACTCACCTAGCTCCCCCGATGCTCCTCGTGTCTCCCGGTGGGCGCCGCCATCTTTAAAATGGCGGGCGCATGCGCAGTGCGCCCGCCGGCCGGCACCGGGAAAATCTTTGGGGTCTCGGCTGCCGGGGGTAGCCGAGACCCCAAAGAGCATGATCGGGGTCGGTTTTACCGACCCCTGTTTTGCGATCGCCGGTAATTAACTGTTTACCGGCGACCGCAAAAAAAAAAAAAAAAAAGTAAAGTGTAATTCTCTGTCCTCTGATGTGATCGCACATCAGAGGACAGAGAAATAGGGGGATTCGGGGACCCTAGCATACTCACCTAGGTCCCTGGATCCTCTTGCTGCTCCTCCTGGCCGCCGGCAGAAGAAAATGGCGGGTGCATGCCCAGTGCGCCCGCCATCTGTCTCCATCTGCCGGCCGGCAGGAGAACAGCAGTTGGGGCTAAAATTAGGGTTAGGGGTAGGGTTAGGGTTAGGGGTATGGTTAGGGTTAGGGGTAGGGTTAGGGGTAGGGTTAGGGGTAGGGTTAGGGGTAGGGTTAGGTTAGGGGTAGGGTTAGGGGTAGGGTTAGGGTTAGGGTTAGGGGTAGGGTTAGGGGTAGGGTTAGGTTAGGGTTAGGGGTAGGGTTAGGGGTAGGGTTAGGGGTAGGGTTAGGTTAGGGTTAGGGGTAGGGTTAGGGTTAGGGCTAGGGTTTGGGCTAAATATAGGGTTTGGGTTGGGGCTAAATTTAGGGTTAGGGTTGGGGCTAAATTTAGGGTTAGGCTTCTTTCACACTTACGTCGGTACGGGGCCGTCGCAATGCGTCGGCCCGACATACCGACGCACGTTGTGAAAATTGTGCACAACGTGGGCAGCAGCTGTAGTTTTTCAACGCATCCGCTGCCCAATCTATGTCCTGGGGAGGAGGGGGCGGAGTTACGGCCACGCATGCGCGGTCAGAAATGGCGGATACGACGTACAAAAAAACGTTTCATTGAACGTTTTTTTGTGCCGACGCTCCGCCAAAACACAACTGATCCAGTGCACGACGGACGCGACGTGTGGCCATCCGTCACGATCCGTCGGCAATACAAGTCTATGGGCAAAAAACGCATCCTGCGGGCACATTTGCAGGATCCGTTTCTTGTCCAAAACGACGGATTGCGACGGAATGCCAAACGACGCAAGTGTGAAAGTAGCCTTAGGGCTAGGGTTAGGGTTGGGGCTAAAGTTAGGGCTAGGGTTGGGGCTAAAGTTAGGGTTAGAGCTGGGATTAGGGTTAGGGTTTGGATTAGGGTTGGTATTAGGGTTAGGGTTGGCATTAGGGTTACGCTTGGGATTAGGGTTAGGTTTGGGATTAGGGTTAAGGTTAGGGTTGTGATTAGGGGTGTATTGGGATTAGGGTTAGGTTTGAGGTTAGGGTTGAGATTAGGATTAGGGGTGTGTTGGATTAAGGGTTTTGTTTAGGGTTATGGTTAGGGTTGACTTTAGGGTTGTTTTGGGGTAAGGGTTGTGATTATGGTTAGGGTTAGTGATTAGGATTATGGATCAGGTTGGGATTAGGGTTAGGGGTGTGTTGGGGTTAGGGTTGGAGCTAGAATTGGGGGGTTTCCACTGTTTAGGTACATCAGGGGGTCTCCAAACACGACAGCCAATTTTGCGCTCAAAAAGTCAAATGGTGCTCCCTCCCTTCTGAGCTCTGCCGTGCGCCCAAACAGTGGGTTACCCCCACATATGGGGCATCAGCGTACTCGGGATAAATTGGACAACAACTTCTGGGGTCCAATTTCTCTTGTTACCCTTGTGAAAATAAAAACTTGGTGGCTACAATATCTTTTATGTGAAAAAAAAAATATTTTTTATTTTCACGACTCTGCATTCTAAACTTCTGTGAAGCACTTGGGCATTCAAAGTTCTCACCACACATCTAGATACGTTCCTTGGGGGGTCTAGTTTCCAAAATGGGGTCACTTGTGGGGGGTTACTACAGTTTAGGTATATCAGGGGCTCTGCAATCGCAACATAATGCCCACAGACCATTCTATCAAAGTCTGCATTCCAAAAAGGCGCTCCTTCCCTTCCGAGCTCTGCCGTGCGCCCAAACAGTGGTTTACCCCCACATATGGCGCATCAGCGTACTCGGGATAAATTGCACAACAACTATTGCAGTCCAATTTCTCCTGTTACCCTTGTGAAAATAAAAACTTGGGGGCTACAATATCTTTTTTGTGGAAAAAAAAAATATTTTTTATTTTCACGACTCTGCATTCTAAACTTCTGTGAAGCACTTGGGCATTCAAAGTTCTCACCACACATCTAGATAAGTTCCTTGGGGGGTCTAGTTTCCAAAATGGGGTCACTTGTGGGGGGTTACTACAGTTTAGGTACATCAGGGGCTCTGCAATCGCAACATAATGCCCACAGACCATTCTATCAAAGTCTGCATTCCAAAAAGGCGCTCCTTCCCTTCCGAGCTCTGCCGTGCGCCCAAACAGTGGTTTACCCCCACATATGGTGCATCAGCGTACTCGGGATAAATTGCACAACAACTATTGCAGTCCAATTTCTCCTGTTACCCTTGTGAAAATAAAAACTTGGGGGCTACAATATCTTTTTTGTGGAAAAAAAAAATATTTTTTTATTTTCACGACTCTGCATTCTAAACTTCTGTGAAGCACTTGGGCATTCAAAGTTCTCACCACACATCTAGATAAGTTCCTTGGGGGGTCTAGTTTCCAAAATGGGGTCACTTGTGGAGGGTTTCTACTGGTTGGGTACATCAGGGGCTCTGCAAACGCAACATAATACCCGCAGACCATTCTATCAAAGTCTGCATTCCAAAACGGTGCTCCTTCCTTCCGAGCTCTGCCGTGCGCCCAAACAGTGGTTTACCCCCATATATGGGGTACCAGCATACTCAGGACAAATTGGACAACAACTTTTGGGGTCCAATTTCTCTTGTTACCCTTGTGAAAATAAAAACTTGGGGGCTACAATATCTTTTTTGTGGAAAAAAAAAATATTTTTTATTTTCACGACTCTGCATTCTAAACTTCTGTGAAGCACTTGGGCATTCAAAGTTCTCACCACACATCTAGATACGTTCCTTGGGGGGTCTAGTTTCCAAAATGGGGTCACTTGTGGGGGGTTACTACAGTTTAGGTATATCAGGGGCTCTGCAATCGCAACATAATGCCCACAGACCATTCTATCAAAGTCTGCATTCCAAAAAGGCGCTCCTTCCCTTCCGAGCTCTGCCGTGCGCCCAAACAGTGGTTTACCCCCACATATGGCGCATCAGCGTACTCGGGATAAATTGCACAACAACTATTGCAGTCCAATTTCTCCTGTTACCCTTGTGAAAATAAAAACTTGGGGGCTACAATATCTTTTTTGTGGAAAAAAAAATATTTTTTATTTTCACGACTCTGCATTCTAAACTTCTGTGAAGCACTTGGGCATTCAAAGTTCTCACCACACATCTAGATAAGTTCCTTGGGGGGTCTAGTTTCCAAAATGGGGTCACTTGTGGGGGGTTACTACAGTTTAGGTACATCAGGGGCTCTGCAATCGCAACATAATGCCCACAGACCATTCTATCAAAGTCTGCATTCCAAAAAGGCGCTCCTTCCCTTCCGAGCTCTGCCGTGCGCCCAAACAGTGGTTTACCCCCACATATGGTGCATCAGCGTACTCGGGATAAATTGCACAACAACTATTGCAGTCCAATTTCTCCTGTTACCCTTGTGAAAATAAAAACTTGGGGGCTACAATATCTTTTTTGTGGAAAAAAAAAATATTTTTTATTTTCACGACTCTGCATTCTAAACTTCTGTGAAGCACTTGGGCATTCAAAGTTCTCACCACACATCTAGATAAGTTCCTTGGGGGGTCTAGTTTCCAAAATGGGGTCACTTGTGGAGGGTTTCTACTGGTTGGGTACATCAGGGGCTCTGCAAACGCAACATAATACCCGCAGACCATTCTATCAAAGTCTGCATTCCAAAACGGTGCTCCTTCCTTCCGAGCTCTGCCGTGCGCCCAAACAGTGGTTTACCCCCATATATGGGGTACCAGCATACTCAGGACAAATTGGACAACAACTTTTGGGGTCCAATTTCTCTTGTTACCCTTGTGAAAATAAAAACTTGGGGGCTATAATATCTTTTTTGTGGAAAAAAAAAATATTTTTTATTTTCACGGCTCTGCATTATAAACTTCTGTGAAGCACTTGGGCATTCAAGGTTCTCACCATACATCTAGATAAGTTCCATGGGGTGTCTAGTTTCCAAAATGGGGTCACTTGTGGGGGATTTCTACTGTTTAGGCACATCAGGGGCTCTCCAAACGCGACATGGCGTCCAATCTCAATTCCAGCCAATTCTACATTGAAAAAGTAAAACGGCACTCCTCTTCCAAGCTCTGCGGTGCGCCCTAACAGTGGTTTACCCCCACATATTGGGTATCAGCGTACTCAGGAGAAATTGCACAACAACTTTTGTGGTCTAATTTCTCCTGTTACCCTTGTGAAAATAAAAATTTGTGGGCAAAAAGATCATTTTTGTAGAAAAAATGCGATTTTTTTTTTCACGGCTCTACATTATAAACTTCTGTGAAGCACATGGGGGTTCAAAGTGCTCACCACACATCTAGATATGCTCCTTAAGGGGTCTAGTTTCCAAAATGGGGTCACTTGTGGGGGGTTTCCACTGTTTAAGCACATCAGAGGCTCTCCAAACACGACATGGCGTCCAATCTCAATTCCAGCCAATTCTACATTGAAAAAGTAAAACGGCGCTCCTTCACTTCCAAGCTCTGCAGTGCGCCCAAACAGTGGTTTACCCTCACATATGGGGTATCGACGTATTCAGGAGAAATCGCACAACAACTTTTGTGGTCTAATTTCTCCTGTTACCCTTGTGAAAATAAGAATTTGTGGGCGAAAAGATCATTTTTGTGTAAACAAAAGCGATTTTTTATTTTCACGGCTCTACGTTATAAACTTCTGTGAAGCACTTGGGGGTTCAAAGTGCTCACCACACATCTAGATAAGTTCCTTAAGGGGTCTAGTTTCCAAAATGGTGTCACTTGTGGGGAGTTTCCACTGTTTAGGCACATCAGGGGCTCTCTAAACGTGACATGGCGTCCGACCTCAATTCCAGCCAATTCTGCATTGAAAAAGTCAAACGGCGCTCCTTCACTTCTAAGTTCTGCGGTGCGCCCAAAAAGTGGTTTACCCCCACATATGGGGTATTGGCGTATTCAGGAGAAATTGCGTAACAAAATTTATGGTTACATTTCTGTTTTTACACTTGTAAAAATAAAAAAAATGGTTCTGAATTAAGAGGTTTGCAAAAAAAAGTTAAATGTTCATTTTTTCCTTCCACATTGTTTCAGTTCCTGTGAAGCACGTAAAGGGTTATTAAACTTCTTGAATGTGGTTTTGAGAACCTTGAGGGGTGTAGTTTTTAGAATGGTGTCACACTTCATTATTTTCTATCATATAGACCCCTCAAAATGACTTCAAATGTGATGTGGTCCCTAAAAAAATGGTGTTGTAAAAATGAGAAATTGCTGGTCAACTTTTAACCCTTATAACTCCCTAACAAAAAAAAATGTTGTTTCCAAAATTGTGCTGATGTAAAGTAGACATGTGGGAAATGTTATTTATTAACTATTTTTTGTGACATATCTCTCTGATTTAAGGGCATAAAAATACAAAGTTTGAAAATTGCAAAATTTTAAAAATTTTCGCCATATTTCCGTTTTTTTCATAAATAATCGCAAGTAATATCGAAGAAATGTTACCACTAACATGAAGTACAATATGTCACGAAAAAACAATCTCAGAATCAGCGGGTTCCGTTGAAGCGTTCCAGAGTTATAACCTCATAAAGTGACAGTGGTCAGAATTGCAAAAATTGGCCTGGTCATTAAGTACCAAATTGGCTCTGTCACTAAGGGGTTAAATTTATATTATTTTTTCTTACTATTGCAGTTAAAACTTTAGTTAGTTTAAACCTGGTTATGGATCGGGAGAAGACATCTGTTAATGAAGAACAACATAGTCCTTTAACTTTCAGCATGACATATCACCATCTGCTTGTTTCCTGGAAACGTCACAAGGTTTATTTGGTTACTTAGGACATTTATGAGCTCTGATGGCTCATTTAAGCCCTTTTTATAAAGATCACCGCTAGCCCACAGACCAACACAGCTCATACTTGCAGTACATAAGAACAAAAGCTATATATATAAACCATGTGAGCAAATATAAGTCAATAGACACTTTCAAATATTGCTTATTATTTGCAATTATCTGTATCAGGGTATTCAATCTATGAGTGCTCAATTAGAAAACCCATCCTGGGACGTTTTTCTACTTTATCAGAGATGACAGTGGTATTTAATGTATTATTTATATTGTACATGCATTCATCCTTTTATTTTGCGTAAATCAGTATATTTCAAAATGTGAATCTTTGTAAAGGGCATAGTGGCATCTTTCTCAATTTCCTGCAGTTTGTAAGTTTCATTTCATTGCCTGTTCAAATATTCAGATAAAGTAAGTCTAAATAATTGACCTCAGGTAGAGGTGAGGTTGGGGAAGCATCAGTGGCTTGTCATGTAATGTTTCAGAGAAATAATATTAAGGAGAACAGAAGACAGAGATGAAGGGTTAAAATTTGCAGAAATTTCAACTCTTATATCATATATATTTCATTTTTTGCCTTTATTCAACCAGTAATTGAACTGAAGAAGCACATGATGAAACTAAAAGAAAAACATCTGATATGTAATAAGATTTGAATAATGAATTATAAATTAGCCATATTACTCATTCACATTACCAATATAGTTAAGGAGATTCTTTGGGAACATGGAAAATAAATACCTAAGGAAAGAATCATTATAAATTAAGTCCTAAATTCCTTTAATTAGCAAATCACACTCATTTTGTCTGGGGAGATAATTACAGTAGAATTATAATGGCTGCCACCTTGCTACACTGACAGAAACCTGTTCTAGAGTGAATTAATATGACATCTGCCTTTAAGTAAATCATTTAGACCTGGAGATACCAATATCTTGCAATGTCAAGCTAACAGCAGCCACCCAGCATTCAGGAAAGCAGGGTGGACAGCAGTGTCAGATGTCTCTTTCTACATCAGAAGTAGCGGTGTTCTGGATCATCATGTTTGGTTTAACTATAGTTCGAAGTTTGGTTAGGCATACGAACTTGGTTTGGCTTCCAAACTTGACCCTGAACATGAACCTAATAGATGTCAAAGGGGACCTGAAGTTCAGTGTTTTAAAATGGCTTTAAAATGGTCATAGTAAAGGCTAGGGAACTGCAAAAAAAAAATCTAAATGAGTGTAAGAGCAGGACATTTGCCCTGCAAACCTATGTGGATATAAAAATGACTTAAAATAACCTAGAATGAAATGAAAAATAATTAAAAAAATTATCTTGAATCAGGATGTGGAGGTCCAAGTGGAGGAGGAGGTGGACGTAGTGCTGTAGATGGAAGAGCAGATTTTGCACCTGTGGCCCATGGGCATTTGTCTTCCACCTCACACCTTGCAAATCAGGCAAGCAGTGTGAGCCCTGAGTCATGCTGAAGTCACTTCTGCTTTTTTTAATGACTCTGCCGGCTGTGATTTTGTCAGCCATCCTCCTGGCCCTGCCCCACAAGTGCAAAAGATGGAGTGCACTGATGCCCAACCCCATGTTCTGTTTGAGGATGAGAACGTGGGAGGGGTAGTGCAAACCTTCAGCAGACAACAGCAGCACATTTCTGATGATGATGAAACACAGGTGCCAACTGGTGCTGCTTTCTTCTGTGTGTAGATCTGCAAAGAGGGGAGGGGTGAAGATTGGGTGGCACATCATGCAGTGGATTATTACTATTATTATTATTATTATTATTATTAATGTCTGGAAAACCACTGTGGTGCTGTACATGAGGAAGGGTTACATACAAACCTCAAATAGAAATTACAATGGACCCTTGCAGAGTTATATTCTACTGGATTATAAGGAAGGAGACAGTAGATTTGGCAATTGCAGCAGCTCTGGTGGTGGATAGGTAGCACCGGGGTCATTGCAGTCTGTAAGCTGTTCTGAAGAGATAGGTTTTCAAATTCCACTTGAAAGTTCTGAATGTAGGGGATAATCAGATGTGTTGGGCCACAGAATTCAATCACCTGCAAAACTAGTTTTGCAGGTGATTGAATGAGAAGTGTACGATTGTGGAGGAGAGAAAGAAGTCTTGTGAGGACCAGAGATAATGTGGTGGAAGACAATGGGAGATTATTTCAGAGATATATGGGGCACCAACGAAGGGATTTGCAAAGAGGAGTAAAGGAAGAGCAGTGAGGACAGAGGAAGATTAGTTTGGCAGTAGAGTTAAGGACAGAATGGTGCAATTGGGGATGATGAGGTCCTAGACCTCACATGCCCATCTGAATTATATTGGCGGTTCAAAGGACATGATGGTGGTCAAGCTGGCCCAGCTGCACAGCAAAAGAGGGATCAGGGTGCTAAAGCACTGTGTCTGGTGCTTAGACAATATGTTGGCTGCTACTGGCCAACGCATTGATGAATTGAACACACCAAAGCATGCTCAAAGGAGCACCCTGAGAAAACAAGGGTGATTTGCACACTGTGCTGTCAGAAACTGAAGAGAGGCATACAGTGCCTTGCAAAAGTATTCAGCTCCCTGGAACTTATCAACCTTTTCCCACATATCATGCTTCAAACATAAAGATACCAAATGTACATTTTTCGTGAAGAATCAACAAGTGGGACACAATTGTGAAGTTGAACAAGCTTCATTGGTTATTTTTAAATTTTTATGAAAAATCAAAAACTCAAAATTGGGGCGTGCAATATTATTTGGCCCCTTTACAGTGCAGCAAACTCACTCCTGAAGTTCATTGTGAATCTCTGAATGATCCAATGTTGTCCTAAATGCTTAATGATAATAAATATAATCCACCAGTGTGTAATCAAGTCTCCGTATAAATGCACCTGCTCTGTGATAGTCTCAAGGTTTGTTTGAAGCACAGAGAGCCTCATGAAGTCGGAAAAGAAAGAGGACACATTATCCAGGGTGGTTATACTAACTAAAGGGCTTCAATAAGTAGGCTCAAACTTGGGGACTGCCCTTGTCAGGGCGGGAGTCTTATACACGGGGCACGACAGGGAAGATAGCTTCAAACCCTCCCCCCCTACCTATTTTTGCTCCCCCCATCGGAAAAGGTCAATTGGTCTCCGTCCCACGCCGTGCTCTCAACAAGCACAAGAATCTATAACAAGAACAGAGACAGCAATTGGGTGAGATCATGCCATTTTTCTTGTCTAGTGCACGGTTAAACATGAGCACCAAATTGTTTTTAAAGTACACATAATTTTAGAGGTATACATATTAAATGTTAAGTTTTAGAGTCTAGTGGCTGGCTAAGCTGGGTTGTGAGCATCATGAAGACCAAGGAACCCAACAGGCAGGCCCGTGATACTGTTGTGGAGAAGTTTAAAGCTGGATTTGGATACAAAATGATTTGCAAAACTTTAAACATCCCAAGGAGCATTGTGCAAGCGATCATATTGAAATGGAAGGAGTATCATACCACTGCAAATCTACTAAGACCTGGCCGTCCCTCTAAACTTTCATCTCAAACAAGGAGAAGACTAATCAGAGATGCAGCGAAGAGACCCATGATCACTCTGGATGAACTGCAGAGATCTACAGCTGAGGTGAGACAGTCTGTCCATAGGACAACAATCAGTCGTACACTGCACAAATCTGGCCTTTATGAAAGAGTGGCAAGATGAAAGCCATTTCTCAAAGATATCCATAAAAAGTGTTGTTTATAATTTGCAACAAGCCACCAGGGAGACACACCAAACATGTGGAAGAAGGTGCTCTGGTCAGATGAAACCAAAATCGAACTTTTTGGCAACAATGCCAAACGATATGTTTGGCGTAAAGGCAACACAGCTCATCACCCTGAAGACACCATCCCCGCTGTCAAACATGGTGGTGGCAGCATCATGGTCTGGGCTTGCTTTTCTTCAGCAGGGACAGGGAAGATGGTTAAAATTGATGGGAAGATGGTTGGAGCCAAATACAGGACTAACCTTGTAGAATACCTGTTGGAGTCTGCAAAAGACCCGAGACAGGGATGGAGATTTGTCTACCAACAAGACAATGATCCCAAACATAAAGCAAAATCAACAATGGAATGGTTCACAAATAAACGTATCCAGGTGTTAGCATGGCCAAGGCAAAGTCCAGACCTCAATCCAATCGAGAATCTGTGGAAAGAGCTGAAAACTGCTGTTCACAAACGATCTCCATCAAACCTCACTGAGCTCGAGCTGTTTGCCAAGGAAGAATGGGCAAGAATTTCAGTCTCTCGATGTACAAAACTGATAGAGACATACCCCAAATAACTTGCAGCTGTAATCGCAGCAAAAAGTGGTGCAGCAAAGCATTAAGTTAAAGGAGCCGAACAATATTGCACGTCCCACTTTTCAGTTTTTGATTTTCCACAAAAATTTAAAATAACCAATAAATTTCGTTCAACTTTAGAATTGTGTTCCACTTGTTGTTGATTCTTCACCAAAAATTTACATTTGGCATCTTTATGTTTGAAGCATGATATGTGACAAAAGGTTGAAAAGTTGCAGGGAGCCGAATACTTTCACAAGGCACTGTAAATGTTTTTAACCTGAGCGCCACCTGCATGATGAGGAATTTGAAAGAAAAGCATGAGCTGCAGTAGAGTACACACCTGTAAAAACAGTAAAGATCTGAGCCTCCTCCTGCTCACTCTTCTGCTCACTTTTGAGCAACAGTGCCACATGGCACCCCACAAAGAGAGGATGTGACAGTACCAATGTCTAAACACTGGATCCCAAGTGATTTATAACAGGCTAACAATATGTTGGGATCACGTGTATCCCAACCACTGAGGGTTTCTGGATTTTTTTTTATGCTTCTCTGTCCTCTTGCCTCTTCCTCCTTCTCCACTTGCTCCACTACCTCCTCATCGGGTCAGCGTAGCAGCTTCATCACCAACTTCAACATATCCAGGCGAAAATGACAGCAGGCTGTTCTGACACCATTTCCTTGGTGGGGAAAATTCCACATCGTGCAGAAGCTGTGGATGGAGATCAAACAACAGACCATTAAGTGGTTGGTACCCCTCAATGTCAAGACCGGCCTGTTGGTGTGCTATAACGGGCAAAATCTCATAGTTCTGGGTCTAGCGAGTTTGACACACATCCTTTGCCTGGCGCATGTGCTGAATTTAGTGGAGCAGGGCTTCATGAAAAATGACCCCTACATGTCAGAGTTGTTGCAGAAAGTTCAGCCCATCCATGTGCACTTTTAGCGCTCTGTTGCTTCTCACCTGTCTGCGCTGCAGCATCACTTCTGATTTCCCTCTCAGCCGGAGGCATAGCTAGGGGTTTGTCTCAGGGAGGTGAAACTTATGAGTGGGCCCCTAACCATGTAACCCTGATTACAACTATAGCGGAGCACCCTAATTGTGGGCATTGGGGAATCTCAGTAGATGACCATGGTATCACTAAAATGAATCTCTATAAAAAACACTGATATTACTGCCATATATTGTATAATAGTAAATGCCAGCTCTCTAGATAATATAGTACAGTAAAGATACAGATAGTGACTTACAACTGATTTTATTTCAGATAGATTTGTACATTTTTCACGTCTTTTCCATATGGCCCAGGCCAACAGGACAACTTCTTCCAACTACAACTCATATGCAGAGATTACAAAGACATATTAGGCTTCTTACATTTCCAGGCCCATCCCCATCTAGTCCCAATCTGCGGAATCTGAGCATTATGCAGATACCCTAATATTGCTGTATGTGCCTCTTACTGAACATGCTGTATGGTAAAATAACAGTGCTCCTCTTACTGCTCAACATAGTAATTAGACATGGGCGAACCCAAAACAGTAAAGTTCGAGTGATAGTTTCAGGGGTTGATGTCACCTTTATATTGTCCGGTGACATCAAGCCCTAAGGTTAGTACTAGAGAGGTCATTACTAACCCCATAGTCACATTGTATGAAAACAAAGACACCAAGAATAAAGTTGTTTAATTGATAAAAATGATACAGGCTCCTTTAATAATCTCAATTAAACCATCCACCCGTCCTGAATGCCATGTTCCTTGGCAAAGGTTAAGTCCATAAAGTTACCTTCTGACCCTGAATCCACCATGGCTGCACAGGAGATCCATTGTGCCAACAACCGGATCTTTATGGGTAAGAAACAATGTGTCTCTTTATCCTTCCGTATTTTAAGAGAGGCAGTCACTCATAGGGAATTAAAGACAGCATTTACAGAAAAACTGGACTCAGAAGCAACGGATTCAGCATCCTGATTCTCATATTCCCCTAGAGCGGCTAGTATCTTGCAAGGCCGCTTGGGACAGTTGAGAAGGAATTGATCTGACTGACTGCAGTAAAAACACAAACTTTCCCGAAAACAATGCTCCCTGCGCTCGTTACTCTTATGCCACTTTAAAGCATCCACTTGCACGGGAACTGGTTCAGCTTCCCAAGAGGATTTGCCTGCAGATTCTTTTGGAGAAAGGGGAGAGTTAGTGGCATGGTTAGAGGCTGCATATCTCTCCTGTCTACGCTCAGTAATTCATATGTCAAGGCGCACGCAATGCTGTATTAATGCCTCTAACTCATGTAGAGCATCTGCATGGACTAACTTGTCCTTTATCACACTAGAAAGACCCCTCTTAAAAATAGGTAATTGGGCATAATAATCCCAATCTGTATCCACCACCAACTGTCGAAATTCAGTAACGTATACAACGACAGAACGCTTACCCTGACCTAATGATAACAATGCGGTTTCAGCTGTAGTGCGACGATTAGGATCATCAAACATAATGGACATTGCAGCAAGAAAATCATCAAGGTTATTCAAATGAGGATCAAGAGTCTCAATTCGCAGATTCACCTACGTGAGAGCTAAGGGGGAAGTAACATGATTATACAAAAGACTGTAAATCGATCTGTATGGAAGTAGGCAGCATGTACATCAAAATACAAAATGCATTGATTAATAAACCCACTAAATTTGTAGCGGTCTCCATTAAACCTAAATGGCAGTAACTTGGGAGGGCTAATTCGCAGTGGCTGCCCTGGAGGAGGAGGCGCCCGTGCTGTTATTTGATTACTTAAATCTTGAAGCGCCTGCCTGAAATGGGCCTCCCAGTTAGCAACCTTTTTTGCAGAGCCTCTATGTCCCCTTGTAAAGAGTTGATCATAGAGAACAACTGATCCAACATTGTCTCAGTCGTCATTATCCCAGCAGATTTCTTACTCGGCCTGAGTATCCTGTAACAATTATGTGGGCACTGTGGAATCTGATAGCATGTGATAAAACGAATATGAGACCAATGCTGAGTAGTGTTGAGCGATACCGTCCGATACTTGAAAGTATCGGTATCGGTTAGTATCGGCAGATCCCCGAAAAGTATCGGATATCGCCGATACCGATATCCGATACCAATACAAGTCAATGGGACACCAAGTATCGGAAGGTATCCTGATGGTTCCCAGGGTCTGAAGGAGAGGAAACTCTCCTTCAGGCCCTGGGATCCATATTAATGTGTAAAATAAAGAATTAAAATAAAAAATATTGATATAATTACCTCTCCGGAGGCCCCTGGACATCACCGCTGGTAACCGGCAGCCTTCTTTGCTTAAAATGAGCGCGTTTAGGACCTGAGAATGACGTCACGGCTTCTGATTGGTCGCGTGCCGCTCATGTGACCGCCACGCGACCAATCAGAAGCCGCGACGTCATTCTCAGGTCCTAAATTCCTAGAAGGAGGAGTTTAGGGCCTGAGAATGATGTCGCGGCTTCTGATTGGTCGCGTGGCGGTCACATGAGCGGCACGCGACCAATCAGAAGCCGTGACGTCATGGAAGTCCCTAAACGCGCGCATTTTAAGCACAGAAGGCTGCCGGTTACCAGCGGTGATGTCCAGGGGCCTCCGGAGAGGTAAGTATATCAATATTTTTTATTATAATTCTTTATTTTACACATTAATATGGATCCGCTACAGATTCCTGATATCACAAAAATATCGGAACTCAGTATCGGAATTCCGATACCGCAAGTATCGGCCGATACCCGATACTTGCGGCATCGGAATGCTCAACACTAATGCTGAGGCAAACAAGTGTATTTAACAAAGTAAGAAGTGGAACAAAAACTAACAGCGATCTTACTGCAATTGTAACAAAGTACACAGCACAATATAGAAATATTCAGGAAACTGAATAGCGGGGCGCGACCGCTAATATAAACCAGTCCAGCAGTAATATAACGCAGGAGTGCACACGGCACTTAAACGAGGAAGTCCAGCAATAATATGAATGAGAATGAACACAGCACTTAAACGTGGAAGTCCAGCAATAATATGAGTGAGAATGCACACAGCACTTAAATGTGGAAGTCCAGCAATAATATGAGTGAGAATGCACACAGCACTTAAATGTGGAAGTCCAGTAATAATATGATCAGAAGCGTGCACAGCACTTATATGTGGAAGTCCAGTAATAATATGATCACAAACGTGCACGGCACTTATATATGGAAGCACAGTAATGCACCGGTGGAGCGTTAACTAGAGAAAGTCTCTAAATGTTTATCCTGGAAAGTCCCGCTCAAGTCTTAATTCACAGCCCAACAGACACAGTCCAAGAACAGATAATGATGTCAGGATTTCTTACTGACCACAGTAGATCCAGGGGCGAGTAGTTCCTCACTAGAAGTCCAGACAATAGGTGACCTTGGTCAGGATCAAGGAGCTGCACAGAGGACTGAAGGCAGCTGAACATGGAGAGGTAGAGCATAGAGTAATGAGCAGCTGCAGCAGCAGGGGGTCCAGAAGCAAACAGGCAGAAGCTCAGGAGCCAACAGCAAAATAATCAGGCAAGGAGGATCACCTGACCTGGACTAAAATAGCATGTCAGACAGGAAGTTCAAGGGCAGGGCAAAGTACCAGACACCATCTTGGACAAGGGCAAAACAGGCTCCAAGGAACATTCAGAACCCTTATAGCCACCTACAATAGTCCCTACAATGTATGTAGATGCCACCCATACTTTATGATGACCCCACAGTCACAATATATGTCTTAATTAAAATAAAAATACATCATATACTCCAGCAAATTCCACATCCTGAAAAGTGTACTGACAAAGTGTGGGTGGACCAATGTCATTGTGCTGATGCACACACAGGACATCAGAGTCCCGATGCTGCACAATGATGTCAATGCACTTGGACTATAAAGTCCTATGTGTATGCTGGCTCCTCGGCAAGTGTATCACCCTGACATTCTGTAAACTGCAGGCTTAAAGTGACATGCATTCTACAAAATGGAGAGCAGTAGTGCAGGGAGATCATATCAGCATTAACTATATGACGATATAATGAGGAGTGGTGGTAGCTCTGGGTGGCCGCTTCTGAACAAGGGACCCTAGGGTGATTGCACCCTCTGCCACCTGGTAGCTGTGCTACTGGTACTTCTGTAAACAGTAATGCTTCTTTATTGTATGCGACTGAAAAGCGTCTTCCTACAGAAATGTATAAGCAGAGGACTTTCAGTCACTGTCAGTAGGTGGGGAGAAGCCACTAGGGACCACCTGTAGGGCTAGTGCACAGCACAGTTCTGTCCCCAGCAGCTATTACAGGTTTTTTTCTCTGAAACGACGCTGCTTTCCCCAGACAAACATACCTGGCTGAGATGGTACAGCGGGGCCTGATATCCGCTGCATGTGGTTTAGATGGCAGGTATCAGCTGCTAGGAGATCTTTAATAACTTTATAATAATAAGTTGTACACTATGACATTATTACATATAATCCAGCTCATGCCATGGCTACTGTATGGGAGCTTGGTATGCTATCAGGCTGGAACTCATAATAAGACCCAGGCTGTAAGAATAATAATGCCTCTACCACCCCATATTCACCCTCACTATACAGCAATTATTACATGCAATGTAGTGCAGAACACTAAACACTGTAATAATAAGTGTAATAATAAGGCCCCCCGCCCAGTCCTCCCTCCACCACGCCTTAAGTTCCAACCCTGCTCTCATCTTATCACATTTACTCCGCAGTGACGTTGACATACCTTAATTTAGTAAACCTAATAAATTCTGGCCACCCTAAGAAGAAGTTTGCAGGCAGGTAGTTAATGGATATCACTGGCAATTTCTGATCCAAGTGCTTCAGGTGAGCAAAGAGCATAAGGCTAGGTTCACATTGAGTTAGTGGGTGTCCGCTAACGGACTCCGTTACATGGCGCAATTGTCACAATTAATGCTATGTAACGGATCCGTTAGCACACCCATTGACTGCAATGTGCTAACGGATCCCTAACGCATCGCAAACGTATGCCATTTTTGGCATGCATATGCGATGTGCCGTTAGTTTCGGACGGACCTCGAACACTGCTTGCAGCGTTCAGGGTCCATTCCTCACTAGCGCAGATTGGGCATCTGCGCTAGCGGGATTGCCGAACGCAATCCCTTTTTGGACATTGCGTTAGCGCAATCCGTTAGTGTGTCCGCTAAATGGATTGCACTAACGCAATGTGAACCTAGCCTAAGAAACTGAGCCAGGCAGTGTATCAGGTAAATGTAATGTGGGCACTAGGACCCAGGGGAGCCCCAGCATGCATGAGTCAGAGCAGGCAGGGGGTGTAGCTGACAGTAGCAGAGTCTCAGGAAGATAGGGGAGCAGGCAATTTGCTGCGCTCTCCCTGAGTGCTGCTTTTACCTGAAGACAAATGTGGTTGTGACTCTGGGTGGGACGCTTATTGTGCCAGGTCCTGGGGCGATGGCTGCCTCTGCCCCCTCGATAGATACACTAATGTTCTCAGCGCCTGCATATCCTGGAGACAATGTGTGAGCAGCAGCAGAAGATACTGGAGTTTCAGCTGCAGCATGCACGGGTGAGTCACTCTGCAGGACAACAGCACTTCACCACCAATGAATGGGCCTCTGTTGTGAATTCTGTTGTCGGGCTCCCTCCTGTGGTCATGAATGGTACTTCGGCTGGTTCTGTCCATGGACTTCCTCTGGTGGGTGTTTCTGAGTTTCCTTCCACAGGTGACGAGGTTAATTCGTTAGCTGGCTGCTCTATTTAACTCCACTTAGATCTTTGCTCCATGCCACCTGTCAATGTTCCAGTATTGGTCTAGTTCACTCCTGGATCGTTCTTGTGACCTGTCTTCCCAGCAGAAGCTAAGTTCCAGCTTGTATTTCTTTGGTTTGCTATTTTTCTGTCCAGCTTGCTATTTTTATTGTTGTCTTGCTTGCTGGAAGCTCTGGGACGCAGAGGGAGCGCCTCCGCACCGTGAGTCGTGCGGAGGGTCTTTTTTGCGCCCTCTGCGTGGTCTTTTTGTAGGTTTTTGTGCTGACCGCAAAGTAACCTTTCCTATCCTCGGTCTGTTCAGTAAGTCGGGCCTCACTTTGCTAAATCTATTTCATCTCTGTGTTTGTATTTTCATCTTTACTCACAGTCATTATATGTGGGGGGCTGCCTTTTCCTTTGGGGAATTTCTCTGAGGCAAGGTAGGCTTTATTTTTCTATCTTCAGGGCTAGCTAGTTCCTTAGGCTGTGCCGAGTTACATAGGGAGCGTTAGGCGCAATCCACGGCTATTTCTAGTGTGTTTGATAGGATTAGGGATTGCGGTCAGCAGAGTTCCCACGTCCCAGAGCTCGTCCTTTATTATCAGTAACTATCAGGTCATTCCGTGTGCTCTTAACCACCAGGTCCATTATTGTCCTGACCACCAGGTCATAACAGTACAGGTGGCCCAAAGTACTAATGCATCTCAATAGAGGGATAAGAGAAGTTCTGAGACCATTTTTTTTTCTTTGCAGTGTGTTTTGTCTCTCTTTTCCCCTTTACCCCTGGGTGGTTCAGGATACAGGTGTAGATATGGACATTCAAGGTCTGTCCTCTTGTATGGATAATCTCACTGCAAGGGTACAAAACATTCAAGATTTTGTGGTTCAGAATCCAATGTTAGAGCCTAGGATTCCAATTCCTGATTTGTTTTTTGGTGATAGATCTAAGTTCTTGAATTTCAAAAATAATTGTAAATTGTTTCTTGCCTTGAAACCTCGCTCCTCAGGTGACCCTGTTCAACAAGTAAAGATCATTATTTCTTTGTTACGTGGTGACCCTCAAGACTGGGCATTGTCCCTTGCGCCAGGAGATCCGGCATTGCGTGATGTTGATGCGTTTTTCCTGGTGCTTGGATTGCTTTATGACGAACCTAATTCAGTGGATCAAGCAGAAAAAATCTTGCTGGCTCTGTGTCAGGGTCAGGATGAAGCGGAGATATATTGTCAGAAGTTTAGAAAGTGGTCTGTGCTCACTCAGTGGAATGAATGTGCCCTGGCAGCAATCTTCAGAAAGGGTCTCTCTGAAGCCCTTAAGGATGTCATGGTGGGATTTCCCATGCCTGCTGGTCTGAATGAGTCTATGTCCTTGGCCATTCAGATCGATCGACGCTTGCGTGAGCGTAAAGCTGTGCACCATTTGGCGGTACTATCTGAGCATGGGCCTGAGCCTATGCAATGTGATAAGACTTTGACCAGAGCTGAACGGCAAGAACACAGACGTCGGAATGGGCTATGTTTTTACTGTGGTGATTCCACTCATGCTATCTCCGATTGTCCTAAGCGCACTAAGCGGTTCGCTAGGTCTGCCACCATTGGTACGGTACAGTCTAAATTTCTATTGTCCGTTACTCTGATTTGCTCTTTGTCATCCTATTCTGTTATGGCATTTGTGGATTCAGGCGCTGCCCTGAATTTGATGGACTTGGAGTATGCTAGGCGCTGTGGCTTTTTCTTGGAGCCTTGCAGTATCCTATTCCATTGAGAGGAATTGATGCTACGCCTTTCGCCAAGAATAAGCCTCAGTACTGGACCCAATTGACCATGTGCATGGCTCCTGCACATCAGGAGGATATCCGCTTTCTGGTGTTGCATAATCTGCATGATGTGGTCGTTTTGGGGTTGCCATGGCTACAGGTTCATAATCCAGTATTGGACTGGAAATCTATATCTGTGTCCAGCTGGGGTTGCCAGGGGGTACATGGTGATGTTCCATTTTTGTCTATTTCGTCTTCCACTCCTTCTGAAGTTCCAGAGTTTTTGTCGGATTATCGGGATGTATTTGATGAGCCCAAAGCCAGTGGCCTACCTCCTCATAGGGATTGCGATTGTGCAATTAATTTGATTCCTGGTAGTAAGCTTCCTAAGGGCCGATTGTTCAATTTATCTGTGCCAGAACACGCCGCTATGCGGAGTTATATAAAGGAATCCTTGGAGAAAGGCCATATTCGCCCGTCATCATCACCGTTAGCAGCAGGGTTCTTTTTTGTGGCGAAGAAGGATGGTTCTTTGAGACCTTGTATTGATTACCGCCTTCTTAATAAAATTACAGTCAAATTTCAGTATCCTTTGCCGTTGCTGTCTGATTTGTTTGCTCGTATTAAAGGGGCTAGTTGGTTCACCAAGATAGATCTTCGAGGGGCGTATAATCTTGTGCGTATTAAACAAGGCGATGAATGGAAAACAGCATTTAATACGCCCGAGGGCCATTTTGAGTACCTGGTTATGCCATTCGGGCTTTCCAATGCTCCATCAGTATTTCAGTCCTTTATGCATGACATCTTCCCAGAGTACCTGGATAAATTCCTGATTGTGTATTTGGATGATATTTTGGTATTTTCGGATGATTGGGAGTCTCATGTGAGGCAGGTCAGAATGGTGTTCCAGGTCCTTCGTGCAAATTCCTTGTTTGTGAAGGGGTCAAAGTGTCTCTTTGGAGTTCAGAAGGTTTCATTTTTGGGGTTCATTTTTTCCCCTTCTACTATCGAGATGGACCCTGTTAAAGTCCAGGCCATTTACGATTGGACTCAGCCGACATCTGTGAAGAGCCGGCAAAAGTTCCTGGGCTTTGCTAATTTTTATCGGCGCTTCATCGCTAATTTTTCTACTGTTGCTAAACCGTTGACTGATTTGACCAAGAAGGGTGCTGATGTGGTCAATTGGTCTTCTGCAGCTGTAGAGGCTTTTCAGGAGTTGAAGCGTCGTTTTTCTTCTGCCCCTCTGTTGTGCCAGCCAGATGTTTCGCTCCCGTTTCAGGTTGAGGTTGATGCTTCTGAGATTGGAGCAGGGGCTGTTTTGTCGCAAAGAAGTTCTGATGGCTCGGTGATGAAGCCATGTGCTTTCTTTTCTAGAAAGTTTTCGCCTGCTGAGAGTAATTATGATGTTGGTAATCGTGAGTTGTTGGCCATGAAGTGGGCATTCGAGGAGTGGCGTCATTGGCTTGAAGGAGCCAAGCATCGCGTGGTGGTCTTGACAGATCACAAGAATTTGACTTATCTCGAGTCTGCCAAACGGTTGAATCCGAGACAGGCTCGATGGTCATTATTTTTCTCCCGTTTTGATTTTGTGGTTTCGTACCTTCCGGGCTCTAAGAATGTGAAGGCTGATGCCCTGTCAAGGAGTTTTGTGCCTGACTCTCCGGGTGTTCCTGAGCCGGCGGGTATTCTCAAAGAGGGGGTAATTTTGTCTGCCATCTCCCCTGATTTGCGGCGGGTGCTGCAAATATATCAGGCTGATAGACCTGACCGTTGCCCAGCGGAGAAACTGTTTGTCCCTGATAGATGGACTAGTAGTGTTATCTCTGAGATTCATTGTTCAGTGTTGGCTGGGCATCCTGGAATCTTTGGTACCAGAGATTTGGTGGCTAGATCCTTTTGGTGGCCGTCTTTGTCACGGGATGTGCGTTCTTTTGTGCAGTCCTGTGAGACTTGTGCTCGGGCTAAGCCCTGCTGTTCTCGTGCCAGTGGGTTGCTTTTGCCCTTGCCGGTCCCGAAGAGGCCCTGGACGCATATTTCTATGGATTTTATTTCGGATCTCCCCGTCTCTCAAAAGATGTCGGTCATTTGGGTGGTTTGTGATCGCTTTTCTAAGATGGTCCATTTGGTACCTTTGTCTAAATTGCCTTCCTCCTCTGATTTGGTGCCATTATTTTTCCAGCATGTGGTTCGTTTACATGGGATCCCGGAGAACATCGTTTCTGACAGAGGTTCCCAGTTTGTTTCGAGGTTTTGGCGATCCTTTTGTGCAAGGATGGGCAATGATTTGTCTTTTTCCTCGGCTTTCCATCCTCAGACAAATGGCCAAACCGAACGAACTAATCAAACTTTGGAAACATATCTGAGATGTTTGTTTCTGCTGATCAGGATGATTGGGTGTCCTTTTTGCCGTTGGCTGAGTTCGCCCTTAATAATCGGGCCAGCTCGGCTACTTTGGTTTCGCCGTTTTTCTGCAATTCTGGTTTCCATCCTCGTTTCTCTTCAGGGCAGGTTGAGTCTTCGGACTGTCCTGGTGTAGATACTGTGGTGGATAGGTTGCAGCAGATTTGGACTCATGTGGTGGACAATTTGACATTGTTCCAGGAGAAGGCTCAACGTTTCGCTAACCGCCGGCGGGGGATTTGGTTTGGTTGTCGTCTCATTATGTTCCTATGAAGGTTTCCTCTCCTAAGTTTAAGCCTCGTTTCATTGGTCCGTATAAGATTTCTGAGGTTATCAATCCTGTGTCATTTCGTTTGGCCCTTCCTGCTTCTTTTGCCATCCATGATGTGTTCCATAGGTCGTTATTGCGGAGATACGTGGCGCCTGTGGTTCCATCCGTTGATCCTCCTGCCCCGGTGTTGGTTGAGGGGGAGTTGGAGTATGTGGTGGAGAAGATTTTGGATTCTCGTGTTTCGAGATGGAAACTCCAGTACCTGGTCAAGTGGAAGGGTTATGGTCAGGAAGATAATTCCTGGGTTTTTGCCTCTGATGTTCATGCTGCCGATCTGGTTCGTGCCTTTCATTTGGCTCATCCTGGTCGGCCTGGGGGCTCTGGTGAGGGTTCGGTGACCCCGCCTCAAGGGGGGGTACTGTTGTGAATTCTGTTGTCGGGCTCCCTCCTGTGGTCATGAATGGTACTTCGGCTGGTTCTGTCCATGGACTTCCTCTGGTGGGTGTTTCCTTCCACAGGTGATGAGGTTAATTCGTTAGCTGGCTGCTCTATTTAACTCCACTTAGATCTTTGCTCCATGCCACCTGTCAATGTTCCAGTATTGATCTAGTTCACTCCTGGATCGTTCTTGTGACCTGTCTTCCCAGCAGAAGCTAAGTTCCAGCTTGTATTTCTTTGGTTTGCTATTTTTCTGTCCAGCTTGCTATTTTTATTGTTGTCTTGCTTGCTGGAAGCTCTGGGACGCAGAGGGAGCGCCTCCGCAACGTGAGTCGGTGCGGAGGGTCTTTTTTGCGCCCTCTGCGTGGTCTTTTGTAGGTTTTTGTGCTGACCGCAAAGTAACCTTTCCTATCCTCGGTCTGTTCAGTAAGTCGGGCCTCACTTTGCTAAATCTATTTCATCTCTGTGTTTGTATTTTCATCTTTACTCACAGTCATTATATGTGGGGGGCTGCCTTTTCCTTTGGGGAATTTCTCTGAGGCAAGGTAGGCTTTATTTTTCTATCTTCAGGGCTAGCTAGTTCCTTAGGCTGTGCCGAGTTGCATAGGGAGTAGTGTTGAGCATTCCGATACCGCAAGTATCGGGTATCGGCCGATACTTGCGGTATCGGAATTCCGATACCGAATTCCGATACTTCCCGCGTATCGGATACCGGAATCGGAAGTTCCCAGAATTCAAAGTGAATGCAGCAGCCAATGAGGAATGAATGGAAGTGTGGGCACATCCTGTTTAGCATGGTGGGCATGTAAGTACTGGCAAGGCTGTGATTGGCTGCTGAAATGATGTCACTCTGCACTATAAAAAACGCTGCCACCATTTTGCGCTCACTCTGCTGTGATTTCAGTTAGGGACAGGATGCTGTGTTCTAACTGAGGGCCAGTTGAGATAGCTAATTGCTTTATTTTGCTTTTTCAAGGCTAATTTAGCAAACGCTGTGTTCACTGTTCAGTTCACCTTGCTCTTGCCTTGCAGCGCTGTTTTAAAAGCGTTCTGCAAGGTCTCAGTGTGTGTGTGCAGCTCACTCTGTAGTCTGTGTGCAGCCATATACCAGGTTGTATTCAGCTCAGGGGGGGTTCACACTGCCTCACACAGTTCTATCCATTGTCCTTTTTTGCTCATAGTGCAGCCTGCTGCACATTTTTTCTAAAATTTCCTATTAGTGTCTTTCCACCCGTCTCCAGCCAAATAGTGGAAAAACACTAGATAGGATAACCTAGAGGGGGGTTTTTGGGCCTTGCAGCGCCGTTTACGGCTGTCTGCACGGTCTCCGTGTGAGCGCAGCTCGCCCTGTAGTCTGTGTGCAACCACAGCCGGTTGTATTCAGCTCAGGGTTTGTCACTGCCTCATACTGTAAAATAACTTGTCCTTTTTTCAAATAGTGCAGCCTGTTGAAAATTTTTTAAAAAATTTCCTTAGTGTCTTTCCACCCGTCTCCAGCAAAATAGTGGAAAAACACTAGATAGGATAACCTAGAGGAGGGTTTTTGGGCCTTGCAGCGCCGTTTACGGCTGTCTGCACGGTCTCCGTGTGAGCGCAGCTCGCCCTGTAGTCTGTGTGCAGCCACAGCCCGTTGTATTCAGCTCAGGGTTTGTCACTGCCTCATACCGTTAAATAACTTGTCCTTTTTTTCAACTAGTGCAGCCTGTTTAAAAATTATTTAAGAAAAATTCCTATTAGTGTCTTTCCACCCGTCTCCAGCTAAATAGTGGAAAAACACTAGATAGGATAACCTAGAGGAGGGTTTTTGGGCCTTGCAGCGCCGTTTACGGCTGTCTGCACGGTCTCCGTGTGAGCGCAGCTCGCCCTGTAGTCTGTGTGCAGCCACAGCCCGTTGTATTCAGCTCAGGGTTTGTCACTGCCTCATACCGTTAAAAAACTTTTCCTTTTTTTCAACTAGTGCAGCCTGTTTAAAAATTATTTAAAAAATTCCTATTAGTGTCTTTCCACCCGTCTCCAGCTAAATAGTGGAAAAACACTAGATAGGATAACCTAGAGGAGGGTTTTTGGGCCTTGCAGCGCCGTTTACGGCTGTCTGTACGGTCTCCGTGTGAGCGCAGCTCGCCCTGTAGTCTGTGTGCAGCGACAGCCCGTTGTATTCAGCTCAGGGTTTGTCACTGCCTCATACCATTAAATAACTTTTCCTTTTTTTTCAACTAGCGCAGCCTGTTGAAAATTTTGATAACCTAGAGGAGGGTTTTTGGGCCTTGCAGCGCCGTTTACGGCTGTCTGCACGGTCTCCGTGTGAGTTAAACTCACTCTGTAGCCCGATCTGCCCAAAAAAAAAAAAGTAAAGTTCACCAAACACCACTTAACACTTGTGTAGGCCACATTTTATCAATAATAAAGTCTAGTCCACACTTTACAACATTAGTGTTTCTTACACCTGTTAGGAGGAGCATTTCAGGAATAAGCACACTAAGGCCTTAGTACTTTTCTGCTTATCTTTATCTGGCAACCAAGATGAAGAGGGCAGGGAGTAAGGGTCGTGGGCGTGGGCTGGGGCAGGGAGAGGAGCAGGGAGAGGACGTGGTGATTCTGTGCCTGCTGCGGGCACCGGTGACTCACCATCACCCAGTTTCAGCAGGGAACAGTCCTTCATGCGCAGCTTTGTCGGAGAGCGCCGTGCACCGTTGCTGCGTGAAGATCAAATTGAAGCCGTTGTCGGATGGATGGCAGCTAACGCATCGACTTCAATTAGTGCCACATCCTCTCAGGCACAGACCACTGGAGAGCAGCCATCTGTCTCTTCACCACCTGACAAATTGGCCAGGCAGTCAGAGAGCCCAGGACAGGAGCCGTCTCTACTTCTGTTCTCTGAATCTCTTGGCTTGGAAACAGGGGGCCAGCCAAGCAGTATTGGAGAAATGGAAGAAGAGGCAGTGTGCAGTGATGCCCAACAGCTTTGTCTCTCTGACTCTGAAGAGGCGGGTGGGTCAGTGCCTGCGGTGACCACAGCGCAGTACGCATCTGATGATGAAACTCAGGTGCCGCTTTCTGGTGCGTACTGTGCTGCCGAGACTACCCAGGAGGAGCAGTTGGTGGCAGAGGGTAGTGGAGATGATGAGGTCCTTGACCCATCATGGCGTGAGGAACAGGAAGGTGGTGGGAGCAGCTCAGAGGAAGAGATTCCCCTAACGGGCCAAAGAGGGAGAGGGAGGGGGAAGACTGCGGAGCCTGTAGCCTCCACTTTGGCACCAGTTAGGAGCCTGTCTCTTTCAAAAGCCAAAAAGGGCGCTCCCAAGACTTGCAGTGCCTGGTCCTTTTTTGACACAGTTGCAGATGACATTTGTTTTGTCAAATGCAAGCTGTGTCATCAGAAAGTAAAAAGAGGTAAAAGTGTCAGCAACCTCAATACCACAAATATGTGGAAACATGTGCGGAACAGGCACGCGGTGGAGTTACAGAAACACACTGAAGATGTAGGCCAACCAACAGCGGCAGCTACCACCTCTTCAGCTCGTGTTGCTTCTTCCTCCAGCTCACGCACAGCTGGTTCGGCTTCCTCCTTGGATCGCCATAGAAGAACCTCTGGCACTGTTGTCCAGAGACCTAGTGTAATTCCACCCACAGCACCACGTTCCCAGTCATCCTCACACTCCCAGCCTAGTCTACAGCCATCGGTAGTACAGGCATGGGAGAAAAGGCGGGCATTCTCGGCAAACCACCCCCGAGCACAGGCTCTGAATGCAGGCATTGCCAAACTTCTATCCCTGGAAATGCTCTCATTCAGGCTGGTGGAGACTGACAGCTTCTGTGACTTGATGGCATTGGCAGTCCCACAGTACAAGGTGCCCAGCCGCTTTTACTTCAGCAGGCAAGCTGTCCCTGCCCTGCACAGGCATGTTGAGGGAAACATAAAACATGCGCTACTGAACGTCGTCAGTAGCAAGGTCCACCTCACCACCGATGCGTGGACCAGTCAGCATGGACAGGGGCGATACGTTTCCCTCACTGCCCATTGGGTTAATGTTGTTGAGTCAGGTACAGATCGTGCGAGTGGCGCAGGACGTGTCCTGCCCACTCCAAGGATTGCAGGAATCCAGTCTGTACGCATTGACTCCTACTCTTACACAAGTTCCTCAGAATCATCTCTGCAGGAGCCGTCACAGTCCACCTCCACATGGACCCGTGAACGTTTACCTATGACCGACATGAGCACAGCCGTGGCCAAACGTCAGCAGGCCATCTTGAAACTAGTTTCATTGGGGAATCGAAGCCACACAGCGCAGGAGCTCTGGAATGCCATCAAGCAGGAGAGCGATGTGTGGTTACTGCCAGCGAATCTCCAGCCAGGCATGGTAGTGTGTGACAATGGCCGAAATCTGGTGGCAGCTTTGGCCCTTGGCAACCTCACTCACATCCCATGTCTGGCACATGTGCTCAATTTGGTTGTGCAGAGTTTTCTGAGGGACTATCCGGATCTTGATGTCCTGCTGCAAAAGGTCCGCCTAGAGTGTGCTCACTTGCGGCGTTCCAGCTTGGAATCAGTCCCGCATTGCTGCTCTGCAGCGCTGATTCCGCCTTCCGGAACACCGCATCATATGTGACCTACCTACCCGGTGGAATTCCACGTTACATATGTTGGAGCGGTTGTGTGAGCAGCAGCAAGCAGTTATGGAGTACCAGCTGCATCAGGCGCAAAGAAGTCGCAGTCAGCGCCGATCAGACTTCACAACCACAGAGTGGGCCACTATGAAGGACGTCTGCCAGGTTTTGCGTCCTTTTGATTATTCCACGCGGATGGCAAGTGCAGATGATGCACTAGTCAGCATGACTGTCCCCCTTATCTGCCTGCTTCAGCAAACTTTGCAAGGGTTAAGGGATGATGTTGTGGAAGAGGTGGAGGATGAGGAGTCACCTTTTCCATCAGCTTCTGGAGAGTCAGCGCCACGTGGTTCCTCACAAAGGGGTACGCAGGGGCCACTTTGTGAGGAGGATGAGGAGGAGTCAATGGAGGAGGAAGAGCTCCCTCCAGAGGAGGGAGCGACACAATTGTCCAGTGGTCAGTGTGTACAGCGAGGGTGGGGTGATGACGAGCGGGCAGAGATCATGTCTCAAGCAGGGGACAGCGTTTCTGGGCCAGTTGGCAGTCTGCAGCACATGGTGGATTTCATGCTGCAGTGCCTGAGAAACGACCGCCGCATCGTCCACATTCTCAACATGCCTGATTATTGGGTGTTCACCCTCCTCGATCCTCGCTACCGGGACAACGTCCAAAACCTCATCCCAGCGTTGACCCGGGAGCGTAAATTGCGGGAGTACCACGACACACTGGTGAATTCCATCATCTTCTCCAGTCCAACTGAGAGGAGTGCTGCTAGTGCTTTACAAAGCAGCTCAGTGCGTCGAGGCAGTGGAGGAGGAGGCTCTGCACAATGAGGGAGCAGAAGCAGTGCCTCTGCCCAAGGCAAGCCAAGTATGGCACAACTGTGGAAAACTTTTGTGTGCCCGCCCCAAATGTCTACACCATCACCGGCGGCTCCAGTCAGCAGGAGGCAACGGTTCCGTCAGATGGTGACAGACTACATGGCTTGCCCTCTTAGTGTACTCCCAGACGGCTCTTCCCCGTTCAAATTTTGGGTCTCTAAGCTGGATACATGGCCAGAGCTAAGCCAGTATGCATTGGAGGTGCTGGCTTGCCCTGCGGCTAGTGTCTTATCGGAACGTGTCTTTAGTGCCGCAGGTGGTGTACTAACAGACTGTCGCATGCGACTATCCTCCGATAACGTTGACCGGCTTACTTTCCTGAAAATGAACCAGGCCTGGATCTCGCAGGAATTTGCCACTCTTCTGCCTGATTAAGTAATTGGGTGTCATCCAGGTCTCCTGATGTGTTCATCTTTCTACCACCTGAACTGCTATTCCTGGGCTCCAACACCGCCAGTTGCGGCTCAGAAGTGCAGGCTGCACAGTTTAAACATACGACCCAGTGTTATTGGGTTTCAGTAACGTCAGCTGATCCCCACCTGTGTAGCCGGCAATGTGTCCTGCGACCGCCACGCTGGCACAACAAGCTAAATGTAAGGGAACCTGTCCCCCCCCTCGGCGTTTGTTACTGAAAGAGCCATCTTGTGCAGCAGTAATGTTGCACAAGGAAAAGGTAGCTCTTTTATTTTAGCTCCTTGCACATGCAGAACTTAACACTTATAAAATGTGTTCACTGATACCGTTGTACCGTCCCGGAGCTGGGACTTTCCTTCATAATGTGACGCAGCACAGCCGTCATTCCTACCCCCTTGGTGCCATGCGCTGCCTCCTCAGCATTGTTTTAAGCTGTCACGGAGCCTGCGCTGTTCTGTTATCCCTTGGCCATGGCCTGTTTGCGCTGCCTGTCTTCTGACATAATTTGGTGTCAGGATGGCTGCGCCTGTGCGCCCGCGCTGCCCGAGAACCCGCCTCGCAGTGTCTTCTGATTGAATCACACTGCGAGCCTGGGATCCATGGGCATGCGCAGTGCATATCTTCACCTCGGGCTCTCGCCCATCTCCCTCCGCCTTCTTTAGACTGTGCGCCGTCAGCTGATCCCTAATAGCATGCCACGGCCGTGACGCCGCACAGTATGAAGAAGAGGGAAGGAGGGGAGTGAGAGTCGAGGATATGCACTGTGCATGTCCATGGATCCAAGGCCCGCAGTGGGATTACAATAGACGACACTGCGAGGTGAGATCTGGAGCAGCGTGGACGCACATGCACTGACAGCCTGACACCAAATTATGTCAGAAGACAGGCAGCGCTAATTGGGCATGGCCAAGGGATAACAGAACAACGCAGGCTCCGTGACAGCTTAAAACAACGCTGAGGAGGCAGCGCACGGCACCAAGGGGATAGGAATGACAGCTGTGCTGCGTCCCATTACGAAGGAAATTCCCACCTCCGGGATGGTTTTACAGTATAAGGGGACACATTTTTAGTGTTCACTTCTGTGTTTGCAAGGAGCATAATTAAAAGAGCAACCTTTTCCTTTTGCATCCTTAGTGCTGCACAAGATGGCTCTTTCAGCTACAAACGTCTTGGGGGGGGGGTTAAAGGTTCCCTTTCAACTTGCTCCAATCAGGCTTCGGCCTACACTCTGTTCCTCTGCTCCTCCTGCTGTCCCTGGGCTCTAACACCGCCAGTTGGTGCCTGGAAGTGCTGTCTGCACAGTCAACAGTCGCTCCTCTGTTATTGGGGTTCAGTAACGTCAGCTGATCCCCAGCTGTGTGTGCGGCAATACCTCCAATCTGCTCCTCCTGCTGTCCCTGGGCTCTAACACCGCCAGTTGGTGCCTGGAAGTGCTGTCTGCACAGTCAACAGTCGCTCCTCTGTTATTGGGGTTCAGTAACGTCAGCTGATCCCCAGCTGTTTGTGCGGCAATACCTCCAATCTGCTCCTCCTGCTGTCCCTGGGCTCTAACACCGCCAGTTGGTGCCTGGAAGTGCTGTCTGCACAGTCAACAGTCGCTCCTCTGTTATTGGGGTTCAGTAACGTCAGCTGATCCCCAGCTGTGTGTGCGGCAATACCTCCAATCTGCTCCTCCTGCTGTCCCTGGGCTCTAACACCGCCAGTTGGTGCCTGGAAGTGCTGTCTGCACAGTCAACAGTCGCTCCTCTGTTATTGGGGTTCAGTAACGTCAGCTGATCCCCAGCTGTGTGTGCGGCAATACCTCCAATCTGCTCCTCCTGCTGTCCCTGGGCTCTAACACCGCCAGTTGGTGCCTGGAAGTGCTGTCTGCACAGTCAACAGTCGCTCCTCTGTTATTGGGGTTCAGTAACGTCAGCTGATCCCCAGCTGTGTATCCGGCAACGTGTCATGCGACCGCCACGCTGGCACAACTAAAATGTAAGGGGACCTGTCCCCCCCCCCTAGGCATTTGTTACTGAAAGAGACACCTTGTGCAGCGCTAATACTGCACAAGGAAAAGGTCGCTCTTGAAATTATGCTCCTTGCAAACGCTGAACTACACACTCATGTAATGTGTCCCCTCACACCGTCCAACCGTCCCGGAGGTGGGACTTTCCTTTGTAATGTGACGCAGCACAGCCGTCATTGCTACCCCCTTGGCACCGTGCACTGCCTCCTTAGCGTTGTTTGATTCCGTCATGGACCCTGCGCTGTTATGCTATCCCTTGGCCATGCACAGTTTGCGCTGCCCGTCCTCTGACATCATTTGTTGTCATCCTGGCTGCGCCTGTGCGTCCACGCTGCCCGAAATCCCACCTCGCAGTGTCGTCTAATGTGATCCCACAGTGGGCCTGGTATCCATGGCCATGCGCAGTGCATATACTAGCCTCTCATTCCCTTTCTTCACGCTTCTTCAGACTAGGCGGCGTCAGCTGATCCCTAATAGCATGCCACGGCCGTGACGCCGCACAGTCTGAAGAAGCAGGAAGGAGGTGAGTGAGAGGCGATGATATGCACTGCGCATGCCCATGGATCCCTGGCCCGCAGTGGGATTACATTAGATGACACTGCGAGGTTGGATCTCAGGCAGCTTGGACGCACAGGCACTGCCAGCCTGACACCTAAATGATGTCAGAAGACGGGCACCACTAACTGTGCATGGCCAAGGGATAACATTACAGCGCGGGCTCCGTGACAGAACCAAACAACGTTGAGGAGGTGGCGCACGGCACCAAGGGGGTTGGAATGACGGCTGTGCTGTGTCACATTACAAAGGAAAGTCCCACTTCCGGGGACGGTTTGATGGTGTGAGGGGACACATTATATAAGTGTGTACTTCAGCGTTTGCAAGGAGCATAATTTTAGGAGCCACCATTTTCCATGTGCAGTACTACTGCTGTACAAGATGGCTCTTTCAGCAACAAATGCCTGGGGGGGGGGGTTAAAGGTTCCCTTTCAACTTGCTCCACTGCAGGCTTCGGCCTACACTCTGCTCCTCTTTGATTCCCTGGGTTTCAACACTGTCAGTTGCCACCTGGAAGTGTTGTCTACACAGAAAAAACACTAGCTGATGTGTCAGTGGGGTTCAGCACCGCCAGCTGTTCCCCTGCTGTGTAGCTGGCAACGTGACCTGCAAACGCCACGCAGGCACATGAACTGAAATTAAAGGGACCCTGCCACCCACCCCAAGGTGTTTCTATGTATAACAGCTACCTTGTACAGAAGTAATGCTGCATTTGTACAAGGTGGCTGACTTTTTCTCCTTGCCAACGTGGAACTCAACACGTACAAAATGTGTCTCATTGAGACCATTCCACTGTCCCTGAGGTGTGACTTTCCCTTCTAATGGTACGCAGCACCACCCTTGTTAGCGCTGCCCGTCTTCTGACATCATTGGTTGGCTGCCTGTGCCTGTGCGTCCGCCCTGCCCGACACAACCCCCCTCGTTGTCTCATATATTTTGGCTGCGAGGGTGTGATTGATGGGCATGTGCAGTGCATATGTTCGCCTGTCTTAACTCATCTCCTTCCGACTTTTTCAGACTGTGCGGCCTCATGGCCGTGGTAGGCGATAAGGGATCAGCTGAGGCCGCCCAGTCTGAAGCAGGTGTAAGGACATGTGTGAGCGGCAAACATATTTACTGCACAAGGCCACGAATCCCAGCCACGCAGTGTGATTTTTTGAAAACACACTGCGGGTCTGGGATTCATGGCCATTGCTAACCGCACCGGCCAACATGAAATGAGGTGAGAAGACAGGCAGCACTCACAGCACATGGCCAAGGGATCACAATAGCGCAGACTCCTGTACAGCAAATAACAACGCTCAGGAGGCTGCGCCCAGCACCAAGGCGTTATTTATGTGCACCTGTACTGCATCTCCTTAAAAAGACAAGTCACGCCTCCAATACATAACTGAACTACTGTTCAATGGGCTAAATTGTGTACGTCTTTCATTCTGCGTGTGCAATGAGCAAAACTTAAAGAACAACCTTTAACTTGTGGAGCTTTACTGCTGCACAAGGTGTGGCTCTTCAACATTGTAACACCTAAGGGTTGGTTAAAGGTTACCTTTGAAATTGGTTCAAGTAGGCTTCGGCCTACACTCTGCTCCTCCTGCAGACCCTGGGCTCTAACTACGCCAGTTGGGGCCCGGAAGTGCTGGCTGCACAGAGAAAAACACCCACCATTGTGTCAGTGGGGTTCAGCACCGCCAGCTGTTCCCCTGCTGTGTAGCCGGCATTGTGTCCAGCACAAGCCACACTGGCACAACAGACCAAAAGCTGCCACCAGTGCAGGCTTCGGCCTTCACTCTGCTCCTCTCCTCCTCCTGCTGACCCTGGGCTATAACACCGCCAGTTGTAGCCTGGAAGTGCTAGCTGCACAGAGAAAAACACCCGCCAATGTGTTAGTTGGGTTCAGCACCGCCAGCTGTTCCCCTGCTATGTAGCCAGCATCGTGTCCAGCACAAGCCACGCTGGCACAACAGACTAAAAGCTACCACCAGTGCAGGCTTCGGCCTACACTTTGCTCCTCTCCTCCTCCTCATGCTGACCCTGGGCTCTAACACCGCCAGTTTTTGCCCGGACGTGCTAGCTGCACAGAGAAAAACACCAGTCAATGTGTCAGTGGGGTTCAGCACCGCCAGCTGTTCCCCTGCTGTGTAGCTGGCAATGTGTCCTGCAAACGCCATGCAGGCACCTGAACTGAAATTAAAGGGAACCTGGCCCCACCCCCCCAGGTGTTTCTATGTATAACAGCCACCTAGTACAGCAGTACTGCTGCATTTGTACAAGGTGGCTGACTTTTTCTCCTTGCCCACGTTGAATTAAACACGTACAAAATGTGTCTCATTACAGACCATTACAATGTCCCTGAGGTGTGACTTTCCTTTTTAATGACACGCAGCACCCCCCTTGGTAGCGCTGCCCGTCTTCTGACATCATTGGTTGGCTGGCTGTGCCTGTGCGTCCGCCCTGCCCGACACAACCCCGCTCGTTGTCTCATATATTTTGGCTGCGAGGGTGTGATTGATGGGCATGTGCAGTGCATATGTTCGCCTGTCTTAACTCATCTCCTTCCGCCTTCTTCAGACTGTGCTGCCTCATGGCCGTGGTAGGCGATAAGGGATCAGCTGAGGCCACCCAGTCTGAAGCAGGTGTAAGGACATGTGTGAGCGGCAAACATATTTACTGCACAAGGCCACGAATCCCAGCCACGCAGTGTGATTTTTAGAAAACACACTGCGGGTCTGGGATTCATGGCCATTGCTAACCGCACCGGCCAACATGAAATGAGGTCAGAAGACAGGCAGCGCTCACAGCGCATGGCCAAGGGATCACAATAGCGCAGACTCCTGTACAGCAAATGACAACTCTCAGGAATCTGCGCCCAGCACCTAGGTGTAAATTTTGACACCTGTGCTGCTTCTCCTTAAAACGACAAGTCACAACTCCACTACTGTTTGACAGTATAATGGGCTAAATAGTGTACATGTTTTATTCAGCGTGTGCAAGGAGCAAAATTAATAGAGCAACCTTTTACTTGTGCAGCATTAATGCTGCACAAGGTGTGGCTCTTGTACCTTGCAACACCTGAGGGGGGTTAAAGGTAACTTTTGAAATTGGTTCAACTAGGCTTCGGCCTACACTCTGCTCCTCTCCTCCTCCTGCTGACCCTGGGCTCTAACACTGCTAGTTTTTGCCCGGGAGTGCTAGCTGCACAGAGAAAAACACCAGCCAATGTGTTAGTGGGGTTCAGCACCGCCAGCTGTTCCCCTGCTGTGTAGCCGGCATTGTGTTCAGCAGAAGCCACGCTGGCACAACTGACCAAAAGCTGCCACCAGTGCAGGCTTCGGCCTACACTCTGCTCCTCTCCTCCTCCTGCTGCCCCTGGGCTCAAACACCGCTAGTTTTTGCCCGGAAGTGCTAGCTGCACAGAGAAAAACACCAGCCAATGTGTTAGTGGGGTTCAGCACCGCCAGCTGTTCCCTGCTGTGTAGCCGGCATCGTGTCCAGCACAAGCCACGCTGGCACAACTGACCAAAAGCTGCCACCAGTGCAGGCTTCGGCCTACACTCTACTCCTCTCCTCCTCCTGCTGACCCTGGGCTCAAACACCGCCAGTTTTTGCCCGGACATGCTAGCTGCACAGAGAAGAACACCAGCCAATGTGTTAGTGGGGTTCAGCACCGCCAGCTGTTCCCCTGCTGTGTAGCTGGCAACATGACCTGCAAACGCCACGCAGGCACATGAACTGAAATTGAAGGGAGCCTGCCCCCCACCCCCAGGTGTTTCTATGTATAACAGCCACCTTGTACAGCAGTACTGCTGCATTTGTACAAGGTGGCTGACTTTTTCTACTTGCCCACGTGGAACTCAACACGTACAAAATGTGTCTCATTAGAGACCATTACAATGTCCCTGAGGTGTGACTTTCCTTTTTAATGACACGCAGCACCCCCATTGTTAGCGCTGCCCGTCTTCTGACATCATTGGTTGGCTGGCTGTGCCTGTGCGTTCGCCCTGCCCGACACAACGCCCCTCGTTGTCTCATATATTTTGACTGCGAGGGTGTGATTGATGGGCACGAGCAGTGCATATCTTCGCCTGTCTTCACTCCCCTCCTTCCACCTTCTTCAGACTGTGCGGCCTCATGGCCGTGGCAGGCGATAAGGGATCAGCTGAGGCTGCCCAGTCTGAAGCAGGTGTAAGGACATGTGTGAGCGGCGAACATATTTAATGCACAAGGCCACGAATCCCAGCACCGCAGTGTGACTTTATGAAAAGTCACTGTGGGTCTGGGATTTACGGCCATCGTTAATCGCACCGGCCAACATGAAATGAGGTCATAAGACGGGCTGCGCTAACAGGGTATTGCCAAGGGATAACACAAGAGCGCAGACTACTGTACTGCAAATAACAACGCTCAGGAATCTGCGCCCAGCACCTAGGTGTAAATTTTGACACCTGTGCTGCGTCTCCTTAAAAAGACAAGTCACGCCTCCACTACTGTTTGACAGTATAATGGGATAAATAGTGTACGTGTTTTATTCAGCGTGTGCAAGGAGCAAAATTAAGAGAGCAACCTTTTACTTGTGCAGCATTAATGCTGCACAAGGTGTGGCCCTTGTACCTTGCAACACCTGAGGGGGGTTAAAGGTTACCTTTGAAATTGGTTCAACTAGGCTTCGTCCTACACTCTGCTCCTCTCCTCCTCCTGCTGACCCTGGGCTCTAACACCGCTAGTTTTTGCCCGGAAATGCGAGCTGCACAGAGAAAAACACCAGCCAATGTGTTAGTGGGGTTCAGCACCGCCAGCTGTTCCCCTGCTGTGTAGCCGGCATCGTGTCCAGCACAAGCCACGCTGGCACAACTGACCAAAAGCTGCCACCAGTGCAGGCTTCGGCCTACATTCTGCTCCTTTCCTCCTCCTGCTGACCCTGGGCTCAAACACCGCTAGTTTTTGCCCGGAAGTGCTAGCTGCACAGAGAAAAACACCAGCCAATGTGTTAGTGGGGTTCAGCACCGCCAGCTGTTCCCCTGCTGTGTAGCCGGCAACGTGACCTGCAAACGCCACGCAGGCACATGAACTGAAATTGCAGGGAGCCTGCCCCCCACCCCCAGGTGTTTCTATGTATAACAGCCACCTTGTACAGCAGTACTGCTACATTTGTACAAGGTGGCTGACTTTTTCTACTTGCCCACGTGGAACTCAACACGTACAAAATGTGTCTCATTGAGACCATTCCACTATCCCTGAGGTATGACTTTCCTTTCTAATGATACGCAGCACCCCCATTGGTAGCGCTTCCCGTCTTTTGACATCATTGGTTAGCTGGCTGCGCCTGTGCGTCCGCCCTGCTCGAAACAACACCCCTCGGTTTCTTATTTATTTTGTCAGCGAGGGTGTGGTTTATGGGCACGAGCAGTGTATATGTTCGCCTGTCGTCACTCATCTCCTTCCGCCTTCTTCAGACTGTGCAGCCTCATGGCCGCGGCATGCGAGAAGGGATCAGCAGAGGCCGCCCAGTCTGAAGCAGGTGTAAGGACGTGTGTGAGCGGCGAAAATATTTGCTTCTCAAGGCCACGAATCCCAGCACCGCAGTGTGACTTTATGAAAAGGCAGTGTGGGTCTGGGATTTATGGCCATCGTTAACCGTACCGGCCAACATGAAATGAGGTCATAAGACGGGCAGCGCTAACAGGGCATTACCAAGGGATAACACAAGAGCGCAGACTCCTGTACAGCAAATAACAACGCTCAGGAAGCTGTGCCAAGCACCAAGGCGTTATTTGGGACACCTGTGCTGCGTCTCCTTAAAAAGACAAGTCACGCCTCCACTACAGTTTGACTGTAGAATGGGCAAAATTGTGTACGTCTTTCATTCAGCGTGTGCAAGTAGACAAATTAATAGAGCAACCTTTGACTTGGGCAGCATTAATGCTGCACAAGGTGTGGCTCTTGTACCTTGCAACACCTGAGGGGGGGTTAAAGGTTTCCTTTGAAATTGGTTCAACTAGGCTTCGGCCTACACTCTGCTCCTCTCCTCCTCCTGCTGCCCCTGGGCTCTAACACCGCTAGTTTTTGCCCAGAAGTGCTAGCTGCACAGAGAAAAACACCCGCCATTGTGTCAGTGGGGTTCAGCAACGCCAGCTGTTCCCCCACTGTGTAGCCGGCAAAGTGTCCTGCAAACGCAATGCAGACACAAAGCTGCCTCCAGTGCATTCTTCGGCCTACACTCTGCTCCCCCTGCTTACCCTTTGCTCCAACACCATTAGTTAGGGCTCTAGGAAGACAATCTTTAATAGGCAACGCATCCGGGTTCCAGCACCGCCAGCTGGTTCTCGGCAGTGTTTTTGTCACGGGTACTCCCTCGTGCCCAGCCTGGTTCCAGCACCATCAGCTGTTTCCAGGTACTGTCAAGCTCACTGAGACGCCTAAGCGTTGCCCCGTCGTGTTGCGGTCGAGTTAGCCAACTCCAGGGTGCCTCCAGTTTAGGAGCTTCCTATGTGGGCTGCGTGAATTGGTAGTCAAGGCTGGTTCTGTAGTGCCAGTAGGCCAAGCTCCCCCTGTAGGACTGTTGGTGTTCGGTAACTGCGGCTACCTCGCGGCCTAGCTGTTCTCTCCTCTCCTGTGGACCTTCTGGTCCACCACCTGGTTCCAGCACCGTCAGCTGGTTCCGGGCCGAGCCTCTGGCTTAGGTGCCTCCTCCTGGGTATCCGAGTTCCGCCAACGTCAGGCGGTCCTTGGTAGTGCTTTTAAGCGCGGGCACCTACAGCTTAGTAACCGGGTTCCAGCACCGTCAGCTGGTTCTCGGTCGTGCCATTGGCTCTTGCACACTGGGGCGACGCATCTGGGTTCTAGCACCGCCAGCTGGTTCTCGGCAGTGTTTTTGTCACGGGTACTCCCTCGTACCCAGCCTGGTTCCAGCACCGTCAGCTGTTTCCGGGTAGTGTCAAGCTCACTGAGACGCCTATGCGTTGCCCCGTCGTGTTGCGGTCGAGTTAGCCAACTCCAGGGTGCCTCCAGTTTAGGAGCTTCCTATGTGGGCTGCGTGAATTGGTAGTCAAGGCTGGTTCTGTAGTGCCAGTAGGCCAAGCTCCCCCTGTAGGACTGTTGGTGTTCGGTAACTGCGGCTGCCTCGCGGCCTAGCTGTTCTCTCCTCTCCTGTGGACCTTCTGGTCCACCACCTGGTTCCAGCACCGTCAGCTGGTTCCGTGCCGAGCCTCTGGCTTAGGTGCCTCCTCCTGGGTATCCGAGTTCCGCCAACGTCAGGCGGTCCTTGGTAGTGCTTTTAAGCGCGGGCACCTACAGCTTAGTAAACGGGTTCCAGCACCGTCAGCTGGTCCTCGGTCGTGCCATTGGCTCTTGCACACTGGGGCGACGCATCCGGGTTCCAGCACTGCCAGCTGGTTCTCGGCAGTGTTTTTGTCACGGGTACTCCCTCGTACCCAGCCTGGTTCCAGCACCGTCAGCTGTTTCCGGGTAGTGTCAAGCTCACTGAGACGCCAATGCTTTGCCCCGTCGTGTTGCGGTCGAGTTAGCCAACTCCAGGGTGCCTCCAGTTTAGGAGCTTCCTATGTGGGCTGCGTGAATTGGTAGTAAAGGATGGTTCTGTAGTGCCAGTAGGCCAAGCTCCCCCTGTAGGACTGTTGGTGTTCGGTAACTGCGGCTGCCTCGCGGCCTAGCTGTTCTCTCCTCTCCTCTGGACCTTCTGGTCCACCACCTGGTTCCAGCACCGTCAGCTGGTTTCGGGCCGAGCCTCTGGCTTAGGTGCCTCCTCCTGGGTATCCGAGTTCCGCCAACGTCAGGTGGTCCTTGGTAGTGCTTTTAAGCGCGGGCACCTACAGCTTAGTAACCGGGTTCCAGCACCGTCAGCTGGTCCTCGGTCGTGCCATTGGCTCTTGCACACTGGGGCGACGCATCCGGGTTCCAGCACCGCCAGCTGGTTCTCGGCAGTGTTTTTGTCACGGGTACTCCCTCGTACCCAGCCTGGTTCCAGCACCGTCAGCTGTTTCCGGGTACTGTCAAGCTCACTGAGACGCCTATGCGTTGCCCCGTCGTGTTTAGGTCGAGTTAGCCAACTCCAGGGTGCCTCCAGTTTAGGAGCTTCCTATGTGGGCTGCGTGAATTGGTAGTCAAGGCTGGTTCTGTAGTGCCAGTAGGCCAAGCTCCCCCTGTAGGACTGTTGGTGTTCGGTAACTGCGGCTGCCTCACGGCCTAGCTGTTCTCTCCTCTCCTGTGGACCTTGGGGTCCACCACCTAGTTCCAGCACCGTCAGCTGGTTCCGGGCCGAGCCTCTGGCTTAGGTGCCTCCTCCTGGGTATCCGAGTTCCGCCAACGTCAGGCGGTACTTGGTAGTGCTTTTAAGCGCGGGCACCTACAGCTTAGTAACCGGGTTCCAGCACCGTCAGCTGGTCCTCGGTCGTGCCATTGGCTCTTGCACACTGGGGCGACGCATCCGGGTTCCAGCACCGCCAGCTGGTTCTCGGCAGTGTTTTTGTCACGGGTACTCCCTCGTACCCAGCCTGGTTCCAGCACCGTCAGCTGTTTCCGGGTAGCGTCAAGCTCACTGAGACGCCTATGCGTTGCCCCGTCGTGTTGCGGTCGAGTTAGCCAACTCCAGGGTGCCTCCAGTTTAGGAGCTTCCTATGTGGGCTGCGTGAATTGGTAGTCAAGGCTGGTTCTGTAGTGCCAGTAGGCCAAGCTCCCCCTGTAGGACTGTTGGTGTTCGGTAACTGCGGCTGCCTCGCGGCCTAGCTGTTCTCTCCTCTCCTGTGGACCTTCTGGTCCACCACCTGGTTCCAGCACCGTCAGCTGGTTCCGTGCCGAGCCTCTGGCTTAGGTGCCTCCTCCTGGGTATCCGAGTTCCGCCAACGTCAGGCGGTCCTTGGTAGTGCTTTTAAGCGCGGGCACCTACAGCTTACTAAACGGGTTCCAGCACCGTCAGCTGGTCCTCGGTCGTGCCATTGGCTCTTGCACACTGGGGCGACGCATCCGGGTTCCAGCACCGCCAGCTGGTTCTCGGCAGTGTTTTTGTCACGGGTACTCCCTCGTACCCAGCCTGGTTCCAGCACCGTCAGCTGTTTCCGGGTAGTGTCAAGCTCACTGAGACGCCAATGCGTTGCCCCGTCATGTTGCGGTCGAGTTAGCCAACTCCAGGGTGCCTCCAGTTTAGGAGCTTCCTATGTGGGCTGCGTGAATTGGTAGTAAAGGCTGGTTCTGTAGTGCCAGTAGGCCAAGCTCCCCCTGTAGGACTGTTGGTGTTCGGTAACTGCGGCTGCCTCGCGGCCTAGCTGTTCTCTCCTCTCCTGTGGACCTTCTGGTCCACCACCTGGTTCCAGCACCGTCAGCTGGTTTCGGGCCGAGCCTCTGGCTTAGGTGCCTCCTCCTGGGTATCCGAGTTCCGCCAATGTCAGGTGGTCCTTGGTAGTGCTTTTAAGCGCGGGCACCTACAGCTTAGTAACCGGGTTCCAGCACCGTCAGCTGGTCCTCGGTCGTGTCATTGGCTCTTGCACACTGGGGCGACGCATCCGGGTTCCAGCACCGCCAGCTGGTTCTCGGCAGTGTTTTTGTCATGGGTACTCCCTCGTACCCAGCCTGGTTCCAGCACCGTCAGCTGTTTCCGGGTACTGTCAAGCTCACTGAGACGCCTATGCGTTGCCCCGTCGTGTTGCGGTCGAGTTAGCCAACTCCAGGGTGCCTCCAGTTTAGGAGCTTCCTATGTGGGCTGCGTGAATTGGTAGTCAAGGCTGGTTCTGTAGTGCCAGTAGGCCAAGCTCCCCCTGTAGGACTGTTGGTGTTCGGTAACTGCGGCTGCCTCACGGCCTAGCTGTTCTCTCCTCTCCTGTGGACCTTCTGGTCCACCACCTAGTTCCAGCACCGTCAGCTGGTTCCGGGCCGAGCCTCTGGCTTAGGTGCCTCCTCCTGGGTATCCGAGTTCCGCCAACGTCAGGCGGTCCTTGGTAGTGCTTTTAAGCGCGGGCACCTTCAGCTTAGTAAACGGGTTCCAGCACCGTCAGCTGGTCCTCGGTCGTGCCATTGGCTCTTGCACACTGGGGCGACGCATCCGGGTTCCAGCACCGCCAGCTGGTTCTCGGCAGTGTTTTTGTCACGGGTACTCCCTCGTACCCAGCCTGGTTCCAGCACCGTCAGCTGTTTCCGGGTAGTGTCAAGCTCACTGAGATGCCTATGCGTTGCCCCGTCGTGTTGCGGTTGAGTTAGCCAACTCTAGGGTGCCTCCAGTTTAGGAGCTTCCTATGTGGGCTGCGTGAATTGGTAGTCAAGGCTGGTTCTGTAGTGCCAGTAGGCCAAGCTCCCCCTGTAGGACTGTTGGTGTTCGGTAACTGCGGCTGCCTCCCGGCCTAGCTGTTCTCTCCTCTCCTGTGGACCTTCTGGTCCACCACCTGGTTCCAGCACCGTTAGCTGGTTCCGGGCCAAGCCTCTGGCTTAGGTGCCTCCTCCTGGGTATCCGAGTTCCGCCAACGTCAGGTGGTCCTTGGTAGTGCTTTTAAGCGCGGGCACCTACAGCTTAGTAACCGGGTTCCAGAACCGTCAGCTGGTCCTCGGTCGTGCCATTGGCTCTTGCACACTGGGGCGACGCATCCGGGTTCCAGCACCGCCAGCTGGTTCTCGGCAGTGTTTTTGTCACGGGTACTCCCTCGTACCCAGCCTGGTTCCAGCACCGTCAGCTGTTTCCGGGTAGTGTCAAGCTCACTGAGACGCCTATGCGTTGCCCCGTCGTGTTGCGGTCGAGTTAGCCAACTCCAGGGTGCCTCCAGTTTAGGAGCTTCCTATGTGGGCTGCGTGAATTGGTAGTCAAGGCTGGTTCTGTAGTGCCAGTAGGCCAAGCTCCCCCTGTAGGACTGTTGGTGTTCGGTAACTGCGGCTGCCTCGCGGCCTAGCTGTTCTCTCCTCTCCTGTGGACCTTCTGATCCACCACCTGGTTCCAGCACCGTCAGCTGGTTCCGGGCCGAGCCTCTGGCTTAGGTGCCTCCTCCTGGGTATCTGAGTTCCGCCAACGTCAGGCGGTCCTTGGTAGTGCTTTTAAGCGCGGGCACCTACAGCTTAGTAAGCGGGTTCCAGCACCGTCAGCTGGTCCTCGGTCGTGCCATTGGCTCTTGCACACTGGGGCGACACATCCGGGTTCCAGCACCGCCAGCTGGTTCTCGGCAGTGTTTTTGTCACGGGTACTCCCTTGTGCCCAGCCTGGTTCCAGCACCGTCAGCTGTTTCCGGGTAGTGTCAAGCTCACTGAGACGCCTATGCTTGCCCCGTCGTGTTGTGGTCGGGTTAGCCAACTCCATGGTGCCTCCAGTTTAGGAGCTTCCTATGTGGGCTGCGTGAATTGGTAGTCAAGGCTGGTTCTGTAGTGTCAGTAGGCCAAGCTCCCCCTGTAGGACTGTTGGTGTTCAGTAACTGCGGCTGCCTCGCGGCCTAGCTGTTCTCTCCTCTCCTGTGGACCTTCTGGTCCACCACCTGGTTCCAGCACCGTCAGCTGGTTCCGGGCCGAGCCTCTGGCTTAGGTGCCTCCTTCTGGGTATCCGAGTTCCGCCAACGTCAGGCGGTCCTAGGTAGTGCTTTTAAGCGCGGGCACCTACAGCTTAGTAAACGGGTTCCAGCACCGTCAGCTGGTCCTCGGTCGTGCCATTGGCTCTTGCACACTGGGGCGACGCGTCCGGGTTCCAGCACCGCCAGCTGGTTCTCGGCAGTGTTTTTGTCACGGGTACTCCCTTGTGCCCAGCCTGGTTCCAGCACCGTCAGCTGTTTCCGGGTAGTGTCAAGCTCACTGAGACGCCTATGCTTGCCCCGTCGTGTTGTGGTCGGGTTAGCCAACTCCATGGTGCCTCCAGTTTAGGAGCTTCCTATGTGGGCTGCGTGAATTGGTAGTCAAGGCTGGTTCTGTGGTGCCAGTAGGCCAAGCTCCCCCTGTAGGACTGTTGGGGTTCGGTAACTGCGGCTGCCTCGCGGCCAATCTGCTCTCTCCTCTCCTGTGGACCTTCTGGTCCACCACCTGGTTCCAGCACCATCAGCTGGTTCTCGGCAGTGTCTTTTGCTCTTGTACCTTCTGCTCCCCATCCTGGTTCCAGTACCGTCAGCTGGTTCCGGGCAGAGCCTTTGGCTTAGGTGCCTCTTTCTGGGTATCCAAGTTCCACCAACGTCAGGTGGTCCTTGGTAGTGCTTTCAGGCACTGGTACCTCCTGCTTAGTAACCGGGTTCCAGTAACGTCAGCTGGTCCTCGGTAGTTCCATTGGCTCTTGGACCTTCGGCTACCCATCCGGGTTCCAGTACCGTCAGCTGGTTCTCGGCAGTGTCTTTTGCTCTTGTACCTTCTGCTCCCCATTCTGGTTCCAGTACCGTCAGCTGGTTCCGTTCAAAGCCTTTGGCTTAGGTGCCTCCTTCTGGGTATCCGAGTTCCGCCAACGTCAGGCGGTCCTTGGTAGTGCTTTTTAGCACGGGTACCTCCTGCTTAGTAACTGGGTTCCAGTAATGTCAGCTGGTCCTCGGTAGTTCCATAGGCTCTTGAACCTTCGGGTAGCCATCCGAGTTCCAGTTCCATCAGCTGGTTCTTGGCATTTTCTCAGCCTTCTTGTACCTTCTGCTACATTTCCAAGTTGAAGACCCTAAAGTCGACGACCCGGAAGACCACCCCGATGACGACGACGACGGCGGAGACGACGACGGCGTAGACGACGACCCTGGAGACGACGACCCTGGAGACGACGACATGGAAGACCGAGAAGCAGAAGAACAAAAGGCTGCAGAACAAAGAGCAGAAGAACATTAAGCATAACACTTAATATCAGAGCAAAAGAGATTATCTAAATTATATGCAGAAGAAGACTAAGCAGTGTATGGGGGTGAGTCCGTTCCTCCTCGTGGTGCCCCTGGATAATGCCTGATGCTGCAGGCCAAACTGAACGCGGACAAATGTAACTTTTGTGACTGGCAGAACGGAAGGTGTAATCTTCAAACTTTTATAGATAACAACTACGGGAATGCCTGTCACAAATGAGAATATGATGAAGAAGTAGAATAGGAAGAATAATAATAGTTGAATAAAATGAATATGTAGAATAGGAAGAATAATAATAGTTGAATAAAATGAATATGAAGAATGTAATAAAAAAAAAATAGGTAGAAGATGAAGAAGAAGATGAATAAGGTGAAGAAGAAGTTGATGTCAAAGATGCTGATGATGATGAAGATGAAAGTGTGGGAAAAGTTAAAAAAAAAGAAGGGGAAGGGCGTGGAATAGTGAAACATCAATATCTGACAAAATAAAAAAAATATTTACATAGTCAATATCTTTGTCACTCCGAACGTCTTTAAAAAAAAAAAGAAAACATGCTATTCTATTTGATTGGGCTAAACCTCTATGACTTTAATGTCTCCGCCACCTCCCCAAATACATCCTGCATTATTCTTAGTTGTTTTCCTTCATGTAGAATGAACCTACAAGGAAAGAAAGGGTTTATTTTAATTCCGATATTTTGGTCCCATTGACTTGCATTGGGATCGGGTATCGGTATCGGCGATATCCGATATTTTTGGAATATCGGCCGATCCAATCCGATACCGATACTTTCCGATATCGGAAGGTATCGCTCAACACTAATAGGGAGCGTTAGGCGCAATCCACGGCTATTTCTAGTGTGTTTGATAGGATTAGGGATTGCGGTCAGCAGAGTTCCCACGTCCCAGAGCTCGTCCTTTATTATCAGTAACTATCAGGTCATTCCGTGTGCTTTTAACCACCAGGTCCATTATTGTCCTGACTACCAGGTCATAACAGGCCTCCATGCGGGATGGGTATGCCATGTTGCCCTGCTTTGAGTATTCCACTAACATACCAGCGCTGCTGACACCTTCATCAGCATTAAAATTCCATTTCTGTGTCTCCTTGAAAAAATGCTTCAGGCAATGATGGATGAGGTGGTGAAACAGGAGGAAGATGAGGAGGAACAGGAACTATTCACACTATTAACAGGCCAGTTGTACACACATTGCCTGGAGGATGAGTTCCTGCACCAACAGCGGCTGGGTACACAAATGTCCAGCCAAGGGACATTTTTGGAGGATGATTAGGAGGAATGGTGTTCACAGCAGGGTGGCATTCAAGCATGGGCATCACTATCTTATGGGCAGCCTGGCACACATGAGCCTGGCACACAACCACCTCTGAGTTGCCCAGATTGTTACATGTGCTGATGGATGTCCACCATTCTGGATCCCCACTACAAGCACAATGCGCCAGCCTTACTTTCATCAATGGAGCGTGATCGGAAAATGCTGGAATACAAACACACACTGGTAGATGCACTACTGATGGCATTCTCACCTGGCAGCTGGGGGCGCAGTGGAAGTACAAGGCAGAGGAGGAAGCAGTCACCAACATAGCACCACTTCGTAGGGGTTGGTTTGCATGATCAAAATGTGTAAAACCTTACTCAGCATGCTACAACATCCAGCACGACCATCTAATATGGTCTGTATTAGTAGGATACAGCTTTTCTGTTATGCCTGTATAGCAACTTACTCAGGATTAATAGGTTATGCACTATAAAACTGCAACTGATCCTGCCATTTCCTATACAGCCTAGATGTCCTGACACCACAGTCCCTAGTGGTGCTTGTCAGTACAGAGATAGCCCTAACAACAGATGGAACTCGGACCTAACCTGCCTAAATGACCATCAAGTTGCTTCACGCTCCTCCTAAAGAACTGCAGAACAGAGCAGAATGTGAATTAACTATAAAAGGAAAAGCATCCTGAACAAAGGAAAGTTGTTAGAGTGAGTAAACTAAATAAAGAAAATAGCAAACAATGAAGCCATTATTGTTAACAACTATACATCCTTCTTAATAAAATAAACAGAAGATAGGTGCAAATTATACCAAAGAAATATCAAGGTGAAAATCCTTAACTGAAAGCTTACAGACTGGCTCCAAACATGAATGGACTGTCAGAGCATCTAAATTAATCCATCACCAACAGGAAACACCTACTGGGGGACAGACTATAAAGCTGCACCCAAAAAGTGATAGACAGATAAATGAAAATAACTGTGTTAAGCTAGACAGACTGCAGCCAGAAATCAGAACCCAAACACCCAGAGATTAGGTGTGACCACTGTCATTCGACAGAAAGAAGAGCCAACCACAGAAAATAAAATCAAGGGATCGAATTCAGGAGCATGAGAGTTTCAGTATCATTGTGGAATAGTATGTGTCCACACGTCTCCACATCCTGAGTGATGGGTCTGCCCCATTTAACTTCTGAGTCCACAAATTGGTCACATGGCCTGAGATTGCCCTTTATGATTTGAAGGTTCTGCCTGCCCTGCGGCAGCTCTACTGTCAGAAAGTGTGTTTAGGGTGTGTGATCTCAGACAGGTGCAGCCACTTGTCCACAGCCAATGAGGGCAAGCTCACATTAATTAAAATGAACCAGACTTGGTTCCTTCAGGACTTGTTTGTACCTTTAGTTGAATAGATAGGCATACCAGCCAGACCCAGCCATTGCTAGACTCCACTGCAGTTTGTTTATACTATTCCACATTCCCATTGTTTTGGGGTCTCCCGAAATTTAACCCCTGAACATCCACTGACAGACACAGTCCGCTGTTGTGGGTTCTGTTTTTGGGCTCCCTCTGGTGGTTACTGATGGTACTGGGTGACTTGTGTTCTCTGCGGTCTCTGGTGTCCACCTGTTCCATCAGGTTATGGGAGTTTCCTATTTAACCTGGCTTTTTTGTCATTTCCTCGCCGGCTATCAATGTAATCAGCGTGTCTTTTTACCTCTGCTCCCTGCGTCTGTTATCTTCAGGACAAGCTAAGTTTTTGATTTTCCTGTTCCACGTTTTGCTTAATTTTTGTCTTAGTCCAGCTTGCAGAGATGTGATTCCTTGCTGCTGGTTGCTCTAGTGGGCTGAAATTACTCCTCATCTTCCATGAGTTGGCACATGAGTTCAAGTAATTTCAGGATGGTTTTTTGAAGGGTTTTTCGCTGACCGCGCAGTTCACTTTTGTATCCTCTGCTATCTAGCTTTAGCGGGCCTCATTTTTGCTGATTCTATTTTCATAACTACGTATGTGCTTTCCTCTCATTTCACCGTTATTACATGTGGGGGGCTGCTATTTCTGTGGGGTGTTTCTCTGGAGGCAAGTGAGGTCTGTGTTTCTTCTGATAGGGGAAGTTAATCCTTCGGCTGGCGCGAGACGTCTAGGAATCATCGTAGGCACATTCCCCGGCTACTGCTAGTTGTGTGTTTAGGTTCAGGATCGCGGTCAGCTCAGGTTCCATCACCCTAGAGCTTGTTTTGTTTTTGTGCTTGTCCTTTTGTGATCCCCTGCCATTGGGATCATGACAGTATAGCCGGCCATAAAAAAAAAAAATTTGGTCATCGTTTTGGCTGAAGTAGGAGGAAAAGTAGTCTGAGGAAGTTTTTTTTTTTTTTCCCCTCCTCAGTGTTTGCTGTCTAGCCTTAATTGCAGCTTGGCTGTTTTTTTCCTCCTCTTAATCCTTGAATGGCTCTGACCTCAGCTGTTTATCATGGACGTCCAGAGTTTGGCTTCCAGCCTGAATAATCTTGCTGCTAAGGTTCAAAATATACAAGATTTTGTTGTACATACGCCTATGTCTGAACCTAGAATTCCTATCCCAGAGTTTTTTTCTGGAGATAGATCTAGTTTTCTGAATTTTAGGAACAATTGCAAGTTGTTTCTTTCCTTGAAATCTCGCTCCTCTGGAGACCCTGCTCAGCAGGTCAAGATTGTTATATCTTTCCTGCGGGGTGACCCTCAGAATTGGGCATTTGCATTGGCACCAGGGGATCCTGCGTTGCTCAATGTGGATGCGTTTTTTCTGGCATTGGGTTTGCTCTATGAGGAACCTAACCTAGAGATTCAGGCTGAAAAAGCTTTATTGGCTCTCTCTCAGGGGCAAGATGAAGCAGAAATATATTGTCAGAAATTTCGGAAATGGTCGGTGCTTACTCAGTGGAATGAGTGCGCTCTGGCTGTAAAATTCAGAGATGGCCTTTCTGAGGCCATTAAAGATGTTATGGTGGGGTTCCCGGCGCCTACAGGTCTGAATGAGTCCATGACTATGGCTATTCAGATTGATCGGCGTTTACGGGAGCGCAAACCTGTGCACCATTTGGCGGTGTCTTCTGAACAGGCACCTGAGATAATGCAATGTGATAGAATTCAGTCCAGAAGTGAACGGCAAAATTATAGGCGGAAAAATGGATTGTGTTTTTATTGTGGTGATTCAGCTCATGTTATATCAGCATGCTCTAAACGCACAAAAAAGGTTGATAAGTCTGTTGCCATTGGTACTTTACAGTCTAAGTTCATTCTGTCTGTGACGCTGATTTGTTCATTATCATCCATTTCCGTTGATGCCTATGTGGATTCAGGCGCTGCCCTGAGTCTTATGGATTGGTCATTTGCCAATCGCTGTGGGTTTAGTCTGGAACCTCTGGAAGTTCCTATTCCTTTGAAAGGAATTGACTCTACACCTTTGGCTATGAATAAACCTCAGTACTGGACACAAGTGACCATGCGTATGACTCCCGTTCATCAGGAGGTGATTCGCTTCCTGGTACTGTATAATTTACATCATGTCTTAGTGCTTGGTCTGCCATGGTTACAAACTCATAACCCAGTCCTGGACTGGAAAACAATGTCTGTGTTAAGCTGGGGATGTCAGGGGGTTCATGATGATGCATCTCCGATTTCTATCGCTTCATCTACTCCTTCTGAGGTTCCGGTATTTCTGTCTGATTATCGGGAGGTTTTTGAGGAGCCTAAGCTCAGTTCGCTTCCTCCTCACAGGGATTGCGATTGTGCTATAGATTTGATTCCTGGCAGTAAATTCCCTAAAGGTCGTTTGTTCAATCTGTCAGTGCCAGAGCATACAACTATGCGGAATTATGTTAAGGAGTCCTTGGAAAAGGGACATATCCGTCCATCTTCGTCCCCTTTGGGAGCAGGTTTTTTCTTTGTGGCCAAAAAAGATGGTTCCTTGAGACCTTGCATAGATTATCGTCTTTTGAATAAGATTACAGTCAAATATCAGTATCCTTTGCCATTGTTGACTGATTTGTTCGCTCGCATTAAGGGGGCTAAATGGTTCACTAAGATTGATCTTCGGGGTGCGTATAATCTTGTGCGGATAAGGCAGGGTGATGAGTGGAAAACCGCATTTAATACGCCTGAGGGCCATTTCGAGTATTTAGTGATGCCTTTTGGACTTTCTAATGCTCCTTCTGTCTTCCAGTCTTTTATGCACGATATTTTCCGTGAATATCTGGATAAATTTATTATCGTGTATTTGGATGATGTTTTGGTTTTTTTCTGATGACTGGGAGTCTCATGTTCAGCAGGTCAGGAAGGTGTTTCAGGTCCTGCGGGCCAATTCTTTGTTTGTAAAAGGTTCTAAATGTCTCTTTGGAGTCCAGAAGATTTCTTTTTTGTGGTATATTTTTTCCCCTTCTACTATTGAGATGGATCCCGTCAAGGTTCAGGCTATTTGTGACTGGACGCAGCCTACATCTCTTAAGAGTCTACAGAAGTTCTTAGGCTTTGCTAATTTTTATCTCGCTTCATAACTAATTTTTCTAGTGTTGCTAAGCCTTTGACGGATTTGACTAAAAAGGGTGCTGATGTTACTGATTGGTCTCCTGCGGCTGTGGAGGCCTTTCAGGAACTTAAGCGCCGGTTTTCTTCGGCTCCTGTGTTGCGTCAGCCAGATACGTCGCTTCCTTTTCAGGTTGAGGTTGATGCTTCCGAGATCGGAGCGGGGGCGGTTTTGTCACAGAGAAGCTCCGATGGCTCAGTGATGAAGCCATGTGCGTTCTTTTCTAGAAAATTTTCGCCCGCTGAACGGAATTATGATGTTGGTAATCGGGAGCTTTTGGCCATGAAGTGGGCATTTGAGGAGTGGCGTCATTGGCTTGAGGGTGCTAGACATCGTGTGGTGGTCTTGACTGATCACAAAAATCTGATGTACCTTGAGTCTGCCAAGCGTCTGAATCCTAGACAGGCTCGTTGGTCACTGTTTTTCTCCCGTTTCAATTTTGTGGTTTCGTACCTGCCAGGTTCAAAGAATGTGAAGGCGGATGCTCTTTCTAGGAGTTTTGTGCCTGACTCCCCTGGAAATTCGGAGCCCACTGGTATCCTTAGGGATGGGGTGATTTTGTCGGCTGTCTCCCCAGACTTGCGACGTGCTTTGCAGGAGTTTCAGGCGGATAAACCTGATCGTTGTCCGCCAGAAAGACTGTTTGTTCCGGATAATTGGACCAGTAGAGTCATCTCCGAGGTCCATTCTTCTGTGTTGGCAGGTCATCCTGGAATATTTGGTACTAGAGACTTGGTGGCCAGGTCTTTTTGGTGGCCTTCCTTGTCGAGGGATGTGCGTTCTTTCGTGCAGTCTTGTGGAGTTTGCGCTCGGGCTAAGCCTTGGTGTTCTCGGGCCAGTGGATTGTTGTTGCCTTTGCCTATCCCGAAGAGGCCTTGGACGCACATTTCCATGGACTTTATTTCGGATCTCCCTGTCTCTCAAAAAATGTCCGTCATATGGGTTGTGTGTGACCGCTTTTCTAAGATGGTTCATCTGGTACCCTTGCCTAAGTTACCTTCCTCCTCTGAGTTGGTCCCTCTGTTTTTTCAAAACGTGGTCCGTTTGCATGGCATTCCGGAGAACATCGTTTCTGACAGGGGATCCCAGTTTGTGTCTAGATTTTGGCGGACGTTCTGTGCTAAGATGGGCATTGATTTGTCCTTTTCGTCTGCATTCCATCCCCAGACGAATGGCCAGACGGAACGAACTAATCAGACTTTAGAAACTTATTTAAGGTGTTTTGTTTCTGCTGATCAAGATGACTGGGTTTCCTTTTTGCCGCTTGCCGAGTTTGCCCTTAATAATCGGGCTAGTTCTGCTACCTTGGTTTCTCCTTTCTTTTGTAATTCGGGGTTTCATCCTCGTTTTTCCTCTGGTCAGGTGGAACCTTCTGATTGTCCTGAAGTGGACATGGTGGTGGATAGGTTGCATCGGATTTGGAGTCATGTGGTGGACAATTTGAAGTTGTCCCAGGAGAGGGCTCAGCAGTTTGCTAATCGCCGTCGCCGCGTGGGTCCTCGACTTCTTGTTGGGGACTTGGTGTGGTTGTCTTCTCGTTTTGTTCCTATGAAGGTCTCTTCTCCTAAGTTCAAGCCTCGGTTCATCGGTCCCTATAGGATCTTGGAAATTCTTAACCCTGTGTCGTTTCGTTTGGATCTCCCGGCATCGTTTGCTATTCATAATGTGTTCCCTCGGTCGTTGTTGCGGAAGTATGAGGTACCTGTTGTTCCTTCGCTTGAGCCTCCTGCTCCGGTGCTGGTGGAGGGTGAATTGGAGTATGTTGTGGAGAAGATCTTGGATTCTCGTGTTTCCAGACGGAAACTCCAGTATTTGGTCAAGTGGAAGGGTTATGGTCAGGAGGATAATTCTTGGGTGATTGCCTCTGATGTTCATGCTGCCGATTTGGTCCGTGCTTTTCATAGGGCTCATCCTGGTCGCCCTGGTGGTTCTCGTGAGGGTTCGGTGACCCCTCCTCAAGAGGGGGGTACTGTTGTGGGTTCTGTTTTTGGGCTCCCTCTGGTGGTTACTGATGGTACTGGGTGACTTGTGTTCTCTGCGGTCTCTGGTGTCCACCTGTTCCATCAGGTTATGGGAGTTTCCTATTTAACCTGGCTTTTTTGTCATTTCCTCGCCGGCTATCAATGTAATCAGCGTGTCTTTTTACCTCTGCTCCCTGCGTCTGTTATCTTCAGGACAAGCTAAGTTTTTGATTTTCCTGTTCCACGTTTTGCTTAATTTTTGTCTTAGTCCAGCTTGCAGAGATGTGATTCCTTGCTGCTGGTTGCTCTAGTGGGCTGAAATTACTCCTCATGTTCCATGAGTTGGCACATGAGTTCAAGTAATTTCAGGATGGTTTTTTGAAGGGTTTTTCGCTGACCGCGCAGTTCACTTTTGTATCCTCTGCTATCTAGCTTTAGCGGGCCTCATTTTTGCTGATTCTATTTTCATAACTACGTATGTGCTTTCCTCTCATTTCACCGTTATTACATGTGGGGGGCTGCTATTTCTGTGGGGTGTTTCTCTTGATAGGGGAAGTTAATCCTTCGGCTGGCGCGAGACGTCTAGGAATCATCGTAGGCACGTTCCCCGGCTACTGCTAGTTGTGTGTTTAGGTTCAGGATCGCGGTCAGCTCAGGTTCCATCACCCTAGAGCTTGTTTTGTTTTGTGCTTGTCCTTTTGTGATCCCCTGCCATTGGGATCATGACAGTCCGCCATGGCCAAGTCTCAGTTCCTACACCAGGACGGACTATGTCCGTTATGCATTTAAACAGTCACTACTTTTAAACACGCAGTAATAGTTCAGTACCGACAGCTGCGAGGCACGGGAAGAAGTGTGGGGACCTATACTTTTTATTCCCACACCCAGATCACAATGATCAGTCAGTCAGTCAGACTGACCAATCACAGCATGATCGCACACGAGATGCTGAAATAGCAGCACCTCCTGCCTGATCAGTGCGGCAGCTCAGCTCTGCTAGTGGTTGAGCATCTGCACTTACAGCCAGGAGTGGTGTCAGTGCCGCTCCTGGCTGTTAACCCCCTAAATGCTGTGATCGAGCGTGATCGCAGCATTGAGGAGGCAGGCAGAGGGACAGGAGCTCCCTCTGCCTTCAGATCAACGTCCCTGTGGGGGCTTGATCATTGCCATGGTGACCCGGGTTCGTAGTGGCGACCTCCGGGTCACCAAGCTATAGAAAGCTTCAAAGACCATGCTCACAGCATGGCGTCAGAAGCTTTCAGTACAGGTATAATGCAGTGCAAAGTTAGTGCACGAAAGTCACAAAAGATAATCTCAGAATCAGTGGGATCTGTTGAAGCGTTCCAGAGTTATAACCAAATAAAGTGACAGTGGTAAGAATACAAAATTAAGACCTGGTCATTAACCTACATGGTGGCTTGGTCCTTAAGGGGTTACAAAAACAAGGGTGTTTTGCAGAGTACACCCACACAGGGTATTTATGAGTTATGCATACCCCCCAGTGGGTGTGGCCTTGATCTTCATACACTTGTAATGCAAATGACCAGTGGGAGTGTCCAATTAGAGGGTGTGACCTCACTCCACACAAATGTATGGAGAGGGAGGCCGTGCCCACTGGCAGGTGCATGTATGACTCATATATACCAACCATTCCTGGGTCTGTAACCAGCGGATCCCCACAGCGCACAATGTGTGCGCTGGGGGATTCATAAATCTGCAGTCATACAGAGTGGCTGCAGACTTATTGATTTTGACTGGACAACCCATTTAAATGGTGAAAATCCCATTTCCTGGTAAATGTATTTTAACATTTTACTACCTTATCTCTGTGTGTGACATAGTGAGACACATCCTGTTTAATTTATGAATTAGGGAATGTGATACACCACTAAGTCCATGCAGACAATGGAAGAGCGGGCAAAAATAAGACAGAGGAGGGACTGTGATACATCCTGTATTGGACTTAAAGTAGGGCCTCATTCACATTCTTTTAAAATTGTTAGGTCCTGTGACTCCAATTATGCATTATTCCATGGGTTCCCCAAAAATATTCAAATAATTCACTGACTACAGTATTCCAATCGGAGTAAAATATAACTTTAATTTACACTTTATTTAAAAAGGAAAAATCTTTCAAACAATACATTAGAAGTGAATATAAATTATTTCTCTCAGCATATGTTTAGATTATAACAATATATATCAAGTACTGCACTAATGAAAGTGCTGCGTGCATAGTAATATCTCCTGATTTTAAAATCTTAAATTAATCAGGACCATGATGTACTTCAATGCCTATATTAAAACAAAACTTAAATTATTATTTGAAGGCAGTAATGGTAATCCAGCTACAATAAAATTAATACAATTTCCTAAATAGGCTATCCACTCAGAATTTTTTAATTTACAGATCTGAGAACAATACTAGATAAAACTGCATTAATAAGAAAATCATATCCTTTAATGATCCTGATTACTTGATATATGTATTGATGTAATCTAAACATATGCTGAGAGAAATTATGTTAATTCACTTCTCATATATTGTGTGAGAGATGTGTTCCTTTTTAAATAAAGTATAAATAAAAGTTATATTTTTTATATAAAAAAATGACTCCAACTGAACAGTGCTGTGACTCCTACTCTTATAAAGCCAATGCACCATGTGCAAGGGCTAGGAGGTGCTCTCTGATTCACCCTGCAAGATATATAGGTGAGGGCCTCAGACGCATAGATACATAGAGGAGGGACTATGGTTCAGTTCTGGTTCAATTCAGTTCAATTTTAAAAAAGATTCTGACTCCAAACTTGGCAAAGGCATTGCAGTCACTGCGAGGCCAAGATAAACTTACAAGGAGGCATTGCAATACAGCCAACGAGACATGTAGAGGGGGAACTCTGAATCAATTTTTTGACAATTTTTAAAATGATTGTCAATTGGATTGCATTCTATATGGAATTTCTGTCTACACATGACAATAAAGAGACAGAATTGAGCAATGAATGCGTGGAAAGAAAGCCTCATCCTGTGGATTGTGGAAGCGTCCAAAACATAGAAGGTGGTAAGACTTGCATGTAAAAGAATATTTTCTCGTTAGGAAGCTGATCTCATCCCTAACTAGATTCATATGTAAATGTTCAAATTACAAGTCACATACAGTTAATTACAACAACTAACTGGGCAGAAAAAGAAACAAAGATATTGCATATGTTAAAAAAGTAAAGGTGCAGCTAATTATTTACCAAATTATCAAACATTTTGTAAAGAGCCCATGAAACAGATTCCTTAAAATCCTTGTAACATTGCGCCTTCATGTTTTTCAATTCTACATCTGGATTGGGCATGAGATGTAACTTTTTATATATGGTGCTACAATGCGCTATTATTAATTTGGCCACTAGATTGTGATCCTTAATTCTTGACATGTACAGTATACTTGGTGGAAATTCATCCCCTCCCCACATTTTTTTTTACTATTCCCACCCTTTGTCCCATTCCCCATTTTTTTATTATGATTTGTGTGTTCTATGTTTTTAAGTTCAAAAATAAAGAAATATTAATTTTATAATAATACTCCTTAGCCTACAGTTTATGAATATAGTTTTTTATGTTTATATTTTGGTATATTTGGAGGTTTTCACAATCTTTGAATTTTTTGTATTTCCTTCTATGTAGGTTTTTGGTGTTTTACAATAACACCCATTGAGTCTGACACTGCCCCTCACTTCAGCCATCTCCTGTCCTTACGCTAGTTAGATCAGAATGGCCATAACACCCTTGATCTGGTGGTTAAGTTTGACCTCCCAAAATTAGGCTACACCCTGGAAGAGATGTAGAGGAGTGCCTTAGAAAAATTATTTTTACCATTTGGAAGAAGAAGGACTCCTACACTGTTAAAGCCAATGCACGATGTGCAAGGGCTATCCCTGGGGGGATATATATATATACAGTCATGGCCAAAAGTATTGACACCCTTGCAATTCTGTCAGATAATACTCAGTTTCTTCCTGAAAATGATTGCAAACACAAATTCTTTGGTTTTATTATCTTCATTTAATTTGTCTTAAATGAAAAAACACAAAAGAGAATGAAGCAAAAAGCAAAACATTGATCATTTCACACAAAACTTCAAAAATGGGCCAGACAAAAGTATTGGCACCCTCAGCCTAATACTTGGTTGCACAACCTTTAGCCAAAATAACTGCAACCAACCGCTTCCGGTAACCATCAATGAGTTTCTTACAATGCTCTGCTGGAATTTTTGACCATTCTTCTTTGGCAAACTGCTCCAGGTCCCTGATATTTGAAGGGTGCCTTCTCCAAACTGCCATTTTTAGATCTCTCCACAGGTGTTCTATGGGATTCAGGTCTGGACTCATTGCTGGCCACCTTAGAAGTCTCCAGAGCTTTCTCTCAAACCATTTTCTAGTGCTTTTTGAAGTGTGTTTTGGGTCATTGTCCTGCTGGAAGACCCATGAGCTCTGAGGGAGACCCAGCTTTCTCACACTGGGCCCTACATTATGCCACAAAATTTGTTGGTAGTCTTCAGACTTCATAATGCCATGCACACGGTCAAGCAGTCCAGGGCCAGAGGCAGCAAAGCAACCCCAAAACATCAGGGAACCTCCTCCATGTTTGACTGTAGGGACCGTGTTCTTTTCTTTGAATGCCTCTTTTTTTATCCTGTAAACTCTATGTTGATGCCTTTGCCCAAAAATGTCTACTTTTGTCTCATCTGACCAGAGAACATTCTTCCAAAACGTTTTAGGCTTTTTCAGGTAAGTTTTGGCAAACTCCAGCCTGGCTTTTTTATGTTTCGGGGTAAGAAGTGGGGTCTTCCTGGGTCTCTTACCATACAGTCCCTTTTCATTCAGACGCCGATGGATAGTATGGGTTGACACTGTTGTACCCTCGGACTGCAGGGAAGCTTGAACTTGTTTAGATGTTAGTCAAGGTTCTTTATCCAACATCCGCACAATCTTGCGTTGAAATCTCTTGTCAATTTTTCTTTTCCCTCCACATCTAGGGAGGTTAGCCACAGTGCCATGGGCTTTAAACTTCTTGATGACACTGCGCACGGTAGACACAGGAACATTTAGGTCTTTGGAGATGGATTGTAGCCTTGAGATTGCTCTTGCTTCCTCACAATTTGGTTTCTCAAGTCCTCAGACAGTTCTTTGGTCTTCTTTCTTTTCTCCATGCTCAATGTGGTACACACAAGGACACAGGACAGAGGTTGAGTCAACTTTAATCCATGTCAACTAGCTGCAAGTGTGATTTAGTTATTGTCAACACCTGTTAGGTGCCACAGGTAAGTTACAGGTGCGGTTAATTACACAAATTAGAGAAGCATCACATGATTTTTCGAACAGTGCCAATACTTTTGTCCACCCCCTTTTTTATGTTTGGTGTGGAATTATATCCAATTTGGCTTTAGGACAATTCTTTTTGTGTTTTTTCATTTAAGAAAAAATAAATGAAGATAATAACACCAAACAATTTGTGTTTGCAATAATTTTCAGGAAGAAAATGAGTATTATCTGACAGAATTGCAGGGGTGTCAATACTTTTTAGCCATGACTGTATATATAGGCTAAATGGTTTTACAGTTATGCCTATCAAAGGTATATAGTTTGGCATCAGACACAACCTTGAAAAATTAGAAGCAAGAGTCAGATCATGACCCTGTGGCTATGGTGGAGAAGGAGGACACTAAAAATTTTCAAACCAGATGACAGGTGGATGCACTTATGAGTTATTATGCCCTAGGCAGCACTAAAACCCACTCTGACAAAACTCTAGTGGCAGAGCAGGACAGTACCTCCAAGACGTAGAGGGACAATTCATGCCACATGGGCTTCATGGAGGATCCTGGTACGGTTAGCTAGGTAATCCTTCACCATCTTCTTTACCTTTTCTCTCCTTGTCAGAGTACTCTGAAAATCGGGGCCCGGGTGCTGGGAGGGTCTAATGAAACTGTCCCAGACCTTTGATAGTGTTCCCCTGCCTCTGTTGGATTTGTTGTGTGTCTTCCTCCACTGTAATCCTTAATTGTTCGAAGAACTCTGACCTCTGCCGCCAGAGTTGTTAGATGGGAATTTTTTGACCAATTCTTCTACTAAGGCCTCCTGGTATTTCAACATTTTATTAGCCCTCTCCACCGTTGGAAGTAGAGATGGAAAGTTCTCCTTGTAGCCAGGGTCGAGAAGGGTAAACAACTAATAATAAGCAGTGCCCAAAATGTAATAAGCGGTGCCCAAAATGAGTATTACATAAGGGTCACATGAAGGGCCACTGGACTTAAGTCTGTCATGTGTGACAGACCCCGATCTGGAGTATAACTCTCCATCTCCTCCTACTCCTCCTTCTCCTCCTAATCATACTTCTCATCTTCAGGCTATCCACACTGAACAGACTAGAAGCCGGTGTTGGTAGTACCCTCAGTAATGCAGGTAAACATCTACTGCTCCTTCTCCTCTTCATTATCAAAAAATTCATGTTGAGAAGATGAGATGAGGTGTGGCTGGGTAGTATAGCCTTGTCTTCTTTCTTTATCTACAGCCACCGGGTCTGCATGTAAAGCTTCATCTTTCATTGTGAGCAGCGAGCATTTGAGTAGACACAGAAGCAGGTTGATCACTGTAACGTCCGTGCCTCTCTAGAATTGCTGATGCTCTCACCGCCATAGCCCTGTACCTGTCATGTCATCGACCTCTCTGCCTTCTGCCTCCCTTCCCCATCTGAGGCGCCGACATACTCACCGCTGTGGTGCCAGGCTTCGGCAAAGTGGTTCCATGACCCATCCCATTACAGTTTGTACAGGCCATGGAATCCGCTAGCTCTCAGGCATGCTCCATCTTGGACCAACACCAGGAGGTCTCATGCCAGAAAGATCAATAAGATAAGATCTTATCTTATCTATGGCCTGTGAATACCCATCTTGACACGCTGACAGTTCTGGCTGCATCTAAATCCTCTCAGGCAGCAGTCACCATGACGGTGACCTACCACGCTGCCAGTTATGTACCCGGTTCTGGACTTTGTTTGCCAGCCACTACACACAGATATCATGCCCTGTGCTGGAGGTTCATTAACCAGTGCACACTACACTTTGAACTCCTGGCTCATCAGTTTGCCCCGGATTGAGCCATTCATCATGTGGCTCTCATCATGTCCTATCTAGCTGGTGAAGCCCTAGCATGGATAAATCCTCTGTGGGAGAGAGGGCATCCTTTGGTGGAAAATCACCAGTTCTTCTTATAAGCCTTCCGTAAAGTCTTTGACGAGCCTGGCCACCTTTGTTCCGCAGCTTCTTCTCTACTCAGGTTACATGAGGGTATTGGAGCAGTGGGGTACGGTGGCAGTGACCCGATCCATGGCCCTTGGCGTCCAGAAAAAGGGGGTTAATGAAAATGTTAATAAAGTGTATTAAGTTTTTTTGTGACACCACCTGTGGTACTCGGCAATAAAGGTTTTAGCCAATGCTGCTTCAGAGTACACTGGGGCTCTCCACAGGTGGAGCTAGATCCCAGGGCAGCTGTAGTGTTAAAGGTGATGATGGTAGTTGTAGTAGCTGTGGTGCAGGGAGCATAGTGCAGTAAATAAATGTGAGGACACAGTGTGGTGCAGTTTCCAAGTCTTTACACACAGTTCTTAGTTTCCCCAGCCGGGCTGCTGTGTCCTCCAGGTTTGTGATCCAGCCAGCTCTCAAGAAAATTGGGTGCACTTTCCAGAACCTTCTTTCTTATATTCCTTTCTCCGGCCATCTTTCTGTGCTAGCTCTCATTCTCCTGCCCTGTGCCTGCCACACAGTGTCCCAAGCCAGCAGCCACGGATTCTGCCGGGCGGTGAGTGCTAAGTCCTCCCTAAATCCTATACAGCTGCCTTTTCATCAAATGTGTGCAGATGTGACTGTGTGACTGTGCCTCTTGCAAAAGCCACAGCCTCTGGTTAGCCAGCTGAGTTCTTAATTTCTCCACTAGTTTGAGGGCCAGTCCCTCACTGCGACCTGGGCCCTCCACCTGACGATGGTCAGCTTCCCCTCTCTCTGGGAGCACCTTTCTGTCTGTTTCAGTCTTTCAGTCTGCCAGGAGCTTCAGACCCCCACATCTGCTCAGCTCCATCTCTCTCAATCTCTGCCTAAGCTGATGTCTCTACAAGCTCCTCCCCTACTCTTCCTACCCCACCCACTCCTCCAACACCCTATTTGCCTATCCAGCCTGGTCCTGACTAAATTGTCTAATGTTGAATGCAGGTGTTGGGTTCTGTGCCGTGCCCCCTCCTTAACTGAGAGCGGAATACCACACCTCTGGTGAGGTGCAGTATCCTATGGCGACTGGACCCTCAGGAGCACCACAGTATTCTCTCGGTGGACCAGTATGTGGTTTGTTTTCATGCCTTGTCATCTGAACTTGCTTGGAATAATGAGGCTGTGTTGGCAACTTTATGGTAAGGCCTCTCAAGATGAATCAAGAATGAACTGGTAGGTCGGGAGACACCCATTTTTGTGCCATACATGTACGTCAGATGTTGTAAAGGGGTTAAGGTCCAATTGAACTCAATTTATCTGGATGTGGGAAAAGGCAAAGTATCCATTGGTAACAAACAGCCTATCAACAAATCACTGCAGTATCAGACATTTAGACTACTTAAATTCTCAAATTGGTTCAAAAATTATCCCTTTTTAGGGACAGTTGTCAGGGCTTTTTCATATTGGGTGTTGAAAATCTATCCCTGTTTCTGGCATTTCAAGATCATTTTACTTGCAAAAGGATGTGTATGTATCCTAAAGGGAGTACATTTTGCATCATCAATTTAGTTTAACACTATAATACATTGTTAGCAGCCAGGATATGTGTCTTTGGCATGGGTGTACAGTGGCAGTGGCAGAATCTGCATAGTAGAGAATTAAGTCAGGGCAGGAGAGGAGATGCCTACAATGGCAGTGTAAAGCCAACAACAGCAACATTGGCAGCAGCTGTACAGTATAGCACTATAAAACAATTGGGTGCCAGGAGATATGTGGTTGACGAGGATGTGCAATGGCTGTAGCAGAAGTTGCATGGTGGATAATTATGATTGGGTAGGAAAGGAGATGTTTGGCAGTATAGGACAAACAAGGTTAGTCCCAGCAGTAGCAGTACTACAGTATAAATGATGTGATGGAAAAGAAGTAGATGTTTAGCTGCATGTGGTTCACAATCACTGGCTGCAGCAAAAGGGTATAGTAGAAAACAGACAACAGATAGTTAAGCAGGCAGATGGTATGGCAGATGTAATAAGCTGAATCAACTGTAGGTAAATGAAAGTTGGTATAGATGCATATCCGATTTACTTTGACTCCATCACACGAAATGCATGCATGTATAACTCACTTCCAAAGCCAACTTGGGGGGCTCTTGAGCCTTTCCCACTAACAGAGGTTGTGACATCACTTGCTGCAGAGTTCACTGCAGAGTAAGCTGATATTGTCTCAGAATATCTTTTATCTGTGCATTGCCAAGGCTATCACCCTACTCCTCAAATGATATAAACTCTTCAACACCTCTCTCTGTTCCCAGGTCTTGCCTACCACTGAAAAAATCATAACATCTTAATTATTCTGCATTCTGCTAACAGTTACAGTGGAGGCAAAAGTAATTAGTCAGCCGCCAATTGAGCAAATTCTCCTACTTAAAAAGATGAGAGGCCTGTAATTGACATCATAGATAGACCACAACTAGGAGAGTCAAAATGAGAAAACAAATAAAGAAAATCACCTTGTCTGATTTAGCAAGATTCATTTTTTCAAATTATGATGGAAAATAAGAATTTGGTCACCTAAAACATGCAAGATTTCTTGCTCTCACAGATCTGTAACGTAACTTCTTCTTTAAGAGGCTCCTCTATCCTCCACTCATTACCTGTAGTATTGGCACCTGTTTGAACTTATCAGTATAAAAGACACTTGTCCACAACTTCAAAGAGTCACACTCCAAACTCCACGATGGTGAAGAGTCCAAAGAGCTGACAAAGGACACCAGAAACAAAATGGAAGCCCTGCACAAGACTGGGAAGACTGAATCTGCAACAGTCAAGCAGCTTAGTGTAATGAAATCATCTGTGCAAGAAATAATAAGAAAATGGAAGACATACAAGACCACTGATAATCTCCCTTGATCTGGGGCTCCATGCTAAATCTCACCCCGTGGGGTCAAAATGATCACAAGAACAGTAACCAAAAATCCCAGAACCACACGGGGGAACTAGTGAATGACCTGCATAGAGCTGGGACCACTGTAACAAAGGCTACCATTAGTAACACACTATGCTGCCAGGGACTCAGATCCTGCAGTGCCACATGTGTCCCCCTGCTTAAGCCAGTACATTTTCGATCAGTCTGAAGTTTGCTAGAGAGCATTTGGATTATCCAAAAGAGTATTGGGAGAATGTCTTATGATCTTATGAAACCAAATTAGAACTGTTTGGTAGAAACAAAACTCATTGTGTTTGGAGGAGACAGAATATGCTGAGTTGCATCCAAGGAACACCATACCTACTGTGAAGCATGGGGGTGACAACATTATTCTTTGGAGCTGTTTCTCTGTAAAAAGGGACCAGAGTGACTGATCTGTGTACATGAAAGAATGAACGGAGCCGTGCATTGTGAGATTTTGAGTGCAAACCTCCTTCCATCAGCAAGGGCATTGAAGATGAAAAATGGATGGGTCTTTCAGCATGATAATGTTCCCAAGCACACTGCCAAGACAAGGAAAGAGTGGCTTCGTAAGAAGAATATGAAGGTCCTTAAGTGGCCTAGCCAGTTTCCAGATCTCAACCCCATAGAAAACCTTTGGAGGGAGTTGAAAGTCCGTGTTGCCCAGTGACAGGCCCTAAACATCATTAATCTAGAGGAGATCTGCATGGAGGAATGAGCCAACATACCACCAACAATTTATGCCAACCTTGTGAAGACTTATAGAAAAAATTTGTTGTCATTGCCAACAAAGGATATATATCAAAATATTGTGATTACCAAATTCTTACACTACCGTTCAAAAGTTTAAGGTCACCCAGACAATCAAATGAGTTGCCAAATAAATTGAAAATCTAAAATCTAGTCCATACATTGACAAGGTTCGAAAAAAATATTTTTATTTGAAATAATAATTTTCTCCTTCAAAATTTGCTTTCATCAAAGAATGCTCTCTTTGCAGCAATTACAGCATTGCTGATCTTTGGCATTCGAGCAGTTAATTTGCTGAGGTAATCTGGAGAAATTTCACCCCATGCTTCCAGAAGCCCCTCCCACAAGCTGGTTTGGCTTGATGGGTACTTTTTGCGTACCAAACGGTCAAGCTGCTCCCACAACAGCTCAATGGGATTGAGATCTGGTGACTGCGCTGGCTACTCCATTACAGACAGAATACCAGCTGCTGCTTCTTCCCTAAATAGTTCTTGCATAATTTGGAGGTGTGCTTTAGTTCATTGTCCTGTGGCAAGATGAAATTGGCTCCAATGAAGCGCTGTCCACAGGGTATGGCATGGCATTGCAAAATGAAGTGATAGCCTTACTTATTCAAAATCCATTTTACCATGTACAAATCTCCCACTTTACCAGCACCAAAGCAACCTCAGACCATCACAAGACCTCCACTATGCTTGACAGATGGCGTCAGTCACTCTTCCAGCCTTTTTTCAGTTGTTCTTCGTCTCACAGATGTTCTTCTGTGTGAGCCAAACACCTCAAACTTGGATTCATCTGTTCATAACACTTTTTTTCCAATTTTCCTCTGTCCAGTGTCTGTATTATTTTGCCCATATTAATCTTTTCCTTTTATCAGCCAGTCTCAGACGTTCACTGTAGACGTTGACACTGGCGTTTTGCGTGTATTATTTAATGAATCTGCCAGTTGAGGACGTGTGAGGCATCGATTTCTCAAACTACAGACTCTAATGTGCTTGTCTTGTTGCTCAGTTGTGCATTAGGTCCTCCCACTTCTCTTTCTACTCTTGTTAGAGCCATTTTGTGCTTTCCTCTGAAGGAAGTAGTACACATCGTTGTAGGAAATCTTCTGTTTCTTGGCAATTTCTTGCATGGAATAGCCTTTATTTCTAAGAACAAGAATAGACTGTCGAGTTTCACATGAAAGTTCTTTTTTTCTGGCCATTTTTTGAGTTCAATGGAACCAACAAATTTAATGCTCCAGATTCTAAACTAGTTCAAAAGAAGGTCAGGTTTATAGGTTGTCTAATCAACCAAACTGTTTTCAGCTGTGCTAACATACTTGCACAATGGTTTTCAATGGTATTCTAATCATCCATTAGCCTTCTTACACAGTTAGCAAACACAAAGTACCATAAGAACACTGGAGTGATGGTTATTGGACATTGGCCTCTATACACTTATGAAGATATTGGATTACAAACCTGATGCTTGCAGCTAGAATAGTCATTTACCACATTTACAATGTATCGAGTGTATTTCTCAATCATTTAATGTTAGCTTCATTGGAAAAAACTGTGCTTTTCTTTCAAAAATAAGGAAATTTCAAAGTGAGTCAGTGACCCTAAACTTTTGAATGGTAGTGTATAGTGTTGAGCATTCCGATACCGCAAGTATCGGGTATCGGCCGATACTTGCGGTATCGGAATTCCGATACCGAGATCCGATACTTTTGTGGTATCGGGTATCGGTATCGGATACATAGAGATGTGTAAAATAAAGAATTAAAATAAAAAATATTGATATATTTACCTCTCCGGCGGCCCCTGGACTCAGCGCGGGTAACCGGCAGGCTTCGTTGTTCAAAATCAGCGCTTTTAGGACCTGAGAATCACGTCCCGGCTTCTGATTGGTCGCGGGGCGCCCATGTGACCGCCACGCGACCAATCACAAGCCGCGACGTCACCGCAAGCTATTAACGCGCTCATTTTTAAAAATGAGCGCGTTAATGACTTTCAAAGACATAGCGGCTTGTGATTGGTCGCGGCCACGCGACCAATCACAAGCCGCGACGTCACCGCAAGCTATTAACGCGCTCATTTTTAAAAATGAGCGCGTTAATGGCTTTCAAAGACGTAGCGGCTTGCGATTGGTCGTTAAGGATGAGCGCGTTAAGGACCTGCGAATGACGTCACGGCTTGTGATTGGTCGCGTGGCGGTCACATGGGCGGCCCGCGACCAATCAGAAGCCGGGACGTGATTCTCAGGTCCTAAAAGCGCTGATTTTGAACAAAGAAGCCTGCCGGTTACCTGCGCTGAGTTCAGGGGCCGCCGGAGAGGTAAATATATCAATATTTTTTATTTTAATTCTTTATTTTACACATCCCTATCGATCCCAGGGCCTGAAGGAGAGTTTCCTCTCCTTCAGACCCTGGGAACCATGAGAATACCTTCCGATACTTGATGTCCCATTGACTTGTATTGGTATCGGATATCGGTATCGGCGATATCCGATATTTTTCGGGTATCGGCCGATACTATCCGATACCGATACTTTCAAGTATCGGACGGTATCGCTCAACACTAGTAGTGTATTTCCACCATATTTTGCAAAATAAATCTTGCCAAATCAGACAAGGTGATTTTCTGGATTTGTTTTCTCATTTTGAGTCTCAAAGTTGTGGTCTACCTATGATGTCAATTACAGGCCTCCCTCATCTTTTTAAGTCGGAGAACTTGTACAATTGGTGGCTGACTGAACACTGGAACTCTGTATGGTAAATGACCTGTGCTCTTTGCACACCCCTCCTCCCACCGACTGATTCACACATCGAGATTTTTCTTGAGAGTGCCGAATGCTACTATCACTGCCAGTGGCTCATGAAGTCAGAAACACAGTGCAGTTCTGGAAAGAATGGTGCTCAAGTAGGATCCCAGTCCATCAGTTAAACTGTAAAAACACTTTGCACTCATTCGGTGTATTCAACAGGAATATATTTATTAATTGTAGAGAATGCAGACAAAATCAAGTGGTATTTCGGTCAATACACCACTTTCCTCTGTCTAAACAAAGAAAATATAAAAATGTATAGCAATAGGAAAAAAAGAAAAAGGTCACCATAAATGTATGTCATAAAATACAATTTAACAAACACGATCTAAGTTTTTTGATATAGTACTAGTAAACAAAGGAATTCCCAATCTAGCATTTGCAGTAATATTGTAATCAGTCCCTCAGGGCAAGAAAAGAAAAATTAAAAAAATAACAAAAAAACAAGAAAACATAAGTAGGAGAACAAGATGAATCTATGCACAGTAGAGTCATAGTAAGGAATGGAAAAGGAAATGATCAGCACGGTGGCGCAGTGGTTAGCACAGCAGCCTTGCAGCGCTGGAGTCCTGGGTTCAAACCCCACCAAGGAAAACATCTGCAAAGAGTTTGTATGTTCTCTCTGTGTTTGCGTGGGCGCCCGCATATCAATAGTTAACAACAGCCGCCAGCCAATTGGAGGCTGGCAGCTGAAGTCGTCCGAAGGCGCAGCACACACGTTGCTGACGTCATTGTCAGTCGCTGGTGAGTGCGCGCTGCTGGAGGGAGCTCGCTGCCTGAAGCGCAGGTCAGGTGAGGAGAACTTGTTTTTTTTTTCTTTGCTAACGGCAATCCGGGTGGCCCAGGCGGGCCAGAATGCTGGACACTGTCTGGGGGCAATATGCTGGAGGACACACTGGGGCAGATGATTGCTGGACACACTGGAGGCAATGCTGGAGACACTGGGGCAGATTGTTGGACACACTGGGGCAATACTGGACACACTGGGGCAGACTGCTGGACACACTGTCTGGGGGCAATGCTGGACACACTGGGGCAGATTGCTGGACACACTGTCTGGGGGCAATGCTGGACACACTGGGGCAGGTTGCTGGACATACTGGGGCAGATTGCTGGACATACTGGGGCAGATTGCTGGACACACTGGGGCAATGCTGGACACACTGGGGCAGATTGCTGGACACACTGTCTGGGGGCAATGCTGGACAAACTGGGGCAATATGCTGGACATACTGGGGAAGATTGCTGGACACACTGGGGGTAATATGCTGGATACACTGGGGCAGATTGCTGGACACAGTGTCTGGGGGCAATGCTGGACACACTGGGGCAGATTGCTGGACACACTGGGGCAGATTGCTGGACACACTGTCTAGGGCAATGCTGGAGTCAGACACTGGGGCAGATTGCTGGACACACTGGGGCAGATTGCTGGACACACTGGGGGCAATGCTGGACACACTGGGGCAGATTGCTGGACACACTGGGGGTAATATGCTGGACACTCGGGCAATATGCTGGACATACTGGGGCAGATTGCTGGACACACTGGTGGTGATATGCTGGACACACTAGGGCAGATTGCTGGACACACTGGGGCAGATTGCTGGACACTGGGGCAATATGCTGGACATACTGGGAAAGATTGCTGGACACACTGGGGGTAATATGCTGGACACACTGGGGGTAATATGCTGGACACACTGGGGCAGATTGCTGGACACACTGGGGCAGATTGCTGGACACACTGGGAGCAATGCTGGACACACTTGGGCAGATTGCTGGACACTGGGGCAATATGCTGGACATACTGGGAAAGATTGCTGGACACACTGGGGGTAATATGCTGGACACACTGGGGGTAATATGCTGGACACACTGGGGCAGATTGCTGGACACACTGGGGGCAGGACTGGATGCATGGGGAGAATGTAGATACGGGGTGTGATTGGAGACATGGGGCAGAATGAAAGACATGGGGCAGGATTGGATCATGGGGTAGGATGGATATGATGGAGACAGATGGGGCAGGATGGGGAGATCATATGGGGTAGAATGGATACTCATGAGGACAGGATGCGAGAACATATGGCTGGAGCCAGGAATGAGATAAACGGAGCCAGGATGGGGAATATTATTACCATAGGGGCTAATTAAGGGATATTATTACTGCAGTGATGCATTTATTTTATTTTTTGAGTATACTGTTTTAAATGGGGGGGCGGTCCTGTTACTGTGCAGAGTGACACTATATTGCCTTTTTTCTTCATGTGGTGTAATGTTGAAGTTGTGAAAAATTAAGTAATGTGTTCTGCAAGCGGAGCTTGAGATAACTGTGTTATTTCCTGCAGAAACGAGTCATGGCTGGAAGAAATGATGGCGGTCTTTGCTGGATGAAAGATGAGACGTCACTGGTGAGTCAGTGTTATCTATACACTGACACTATACACTGTATACTATATGCAGAGGTCCTGTGTACAATGTCACCAGTAATCACTGTATTACCTATACATTATATACAGAGCTCCTGTGTATAATACCACCAGTGATCTCTGTATTACCTCTACACAGACACTGCATACTAAGTACAGATCTCCTGTGAATACTGGCACTTATGGTGATAGTATTGTGTTTTTTTATTTTTTATTACTGATGAGTATTGTAGTATTCAGTCACTATGTGGTGGTAATATGTGGTCTGGAAATGGTGTTGCGGTATTTGTCCCTTGTATGTGCTATTTAGTCACCAAGTGGTGGTAATATGTGATCTTGACATGGTGCGGTGGTATTTGTTCCTTGTATGTGATATTATTCGATCACTGTGGTTGTAATTTGTGGTGTGGTCATGGTGTGGTGGTATTTGTTCCTTGTATGTGATATTGGTCATTTTAAAAATTGAAAAATAAATCAAAATATACATAAATTGTATTGCATATTTTAACAAATATTTACTAGGTTACAGTAGAGTAGGGCCCGGCCATTTTTCTGCAATAATCTGGTTCAGGTATATCATGACCCCTGTCACATGACCCCTGTCACATGACCGGGGAGCCCACAGTGTCTGAACAGCCCGGGGCCTTGGCTACCCTTAATCTACCCCTGTGCATATATGACTAGGGTTGAGCGACTTTTCTTTTTTGGGGGTCGAGTCGGGTTTTGCGAAACCCGACTATCTCAAAAGTCGAGTCGAGTGAAATCGGCCGATTTTCTCGAAAAGTCGGGGATCGACCGAAACATGAAACCCAATGCAAGTCAATGGGGAAGCATAGTCGGCAGTGAGTGGGGGCCAGGAAAACACCTACAGTGCCCATTTTAATGACAAAAACATCCATTCTTGTTACTGAAGCTTGCCAATCTTAATTTACCTTATAATAGTTAAGCATTGGAAATTGGGGGTCATTTGGCTAAAGTTGTGGGGAGTAGGGCTGGTTCAAGTATTTAGTGGGCCCAGGAAATGTGGACCACGTCACGGCAGTGGAGCAGGGAGAGGTAAGTATTTCAACTTTTCAAGTGCTGTGATCCTGAGCAAGCAGGGGGCCCACTCGTTGGCATTGGCACTGGCACAGGGCCCCTCAAAGTACGGCGGTGTGTTTGCACAGCGGGGGCACCTCCCACCGGCAGCGACACTTTTGCGTACTATGAGGGGCCCTGCACCAGTGACATCACCAACGAGTATTCCCCCCCCACCTGATGAAGGAACCTGCACTTTCATCTGCACCTTCCTCTTTGTCCCCGTGTAAGGTGGTATGGTATGCGGGAAGGGGAACCTGACTTTCAGCAGGGTCACATTCTGGCTGTGTAGCGTGCATGGGGAATGTAGCGTTCTGGGTCAATATACCAGCAGACTCATCTATCACTGGCTGGGCAATGGGCAGGATGAGGAGGAAACACAGATATAGGCCCAAATAATAAAGTGGGCTAAATGCAGTTTAAAATTGGAAACAGAAGTAAACAGGCGGCACTGGTTTGTTCAGTGGAGGAGAACATCAAGGAGCGGCAGACACCGTTAGTAGGGCCAACAAAACAAGTAGGCCAAATGCAGTGTTATGTTAAAAACAATTTAACGAGAGCCTGAAGATAGAAGCTAGGGAAAGGCAACCTGGAGATCACCTTGGAGCGGAAGACACCGTTTGTAGAACCCAGACCCAACTTGTAGGCCTAATGCAGTGTTGTTTCAACAACTACTTAACAGGAGCTTCAAGATAGAAGCTAGGGAGAGGCAACCTGGAGAACACCTTGGAGCGGCAGACACCGTCTCTAGAACCCAGACCCAACTTGTAGGCCTAATGCAGTGTTGTTTCAACAACTACTTAACAAGAGCTTCAAGATAGAAGCTAGGGAGATCCAGAAGCGCATGAAGAAAAGGACAGCACCACAGCAATTGTGAAAAAACAGCTCCCGTATTTATTCTGCCATCTGCAACGTTTCGGTCCGTGGACCTTTTTCAAGCATAGTGAAAAGACAATACAACCACCATTATATACCCTTAGGCCAAACCCATTAATTAACAAGCAACCAATGGTGTGGCTCTATACACCTGGAAAAAATACATCATAGTGCAACATACATATACACATATAAAAACAGTCCCACATTGCCAGCCCCCTATATATACTAGCCGCTAACATAGTCCAACTACCTCTGATCGCTCACCGCTATTGTATCACACTCATAAATCCCCAATAAGTCCCCAAAGTCCACAATGTAAACAAATATCACTCGCACCAATCCGGGTACTGCATCCACAATCGTCATGGCATTGTGAGCGTGTTCAGAACAGGAGCAGTCCAATCAGCTCCTAAATCTTAGATCATGTGATCGACATATGCCCAGCATGCAGCGCTCCTCACCGCGCTAGTTCATAGGCGGCTGGTCCACATGTCAGTAGTAAACAAACACTGCCCACTCTTGTGCAATGGTGCACATTATATTGCGCATGTCCGTGACATTATCCCTGTCCGTAGCTCATATGCGCATGTCGCAGTCCCGGACTCCAGCACAATCAGCACACTGAGTCCATATAATCGGCAACTGCGCATGACAGAGGAATTCTCCATAGATCTCTTCATGACAGATGGCTCCAGTGAGCGGTCCCATAGCGCTATAATGACGGAATCCAGCACAGTCAGCACACTGAATCTATTTAGTCGGCAACTGCACCTGACACAGTAATGCTCCATAGACTTCTTCATGATAGGTGGCTCCAGTGAGCTGTCACATAGCGCTACAATCAGCGCGCAAAAGTACATCCAGGCTCATAGCTAGGTATAGTATTTTTTCCACTTCATGTCCATAACATAACATTTCTCCACTGGACACCTTATATATTTATCCCCAATATCGACTATTCCTATATTATGTGATCCGTCATTTTAAATATTTACATCTTTTCATATGGGCCTGTAATGAGAGACAACATATACAGAAAAAAACAACCATCATGATAACCTAAACTCAGTCCGTATCAAACTCCTTGCAAGGACATACATAGATCACAAACACCTTTGGTACCAGGGATTCCCAGCCAGTCTCCCATGCTGGTACTTGCCCAGCCTCAAGCTGCTTAGCATTTGCGATCTGACCAGAGCAGGCACATTAACTCCATAGACATATATATTTTTCTTTATCCTGGAAAAATTACATCCAAGCAGAAAAAGGGGAAAAAAAAGGGGAAAAAAATCACAATTTATAAAAAACGGATTAAGGTAGATATCAGGCGAACAGCCACATTCTATTCAGATCAAATTGATCAAGAGGCTACATTTGTATATATAGGACAGATCTAAAAGGCAACTGTTAATGAGACCACCCCTAACAAAAATAAACAGTATATAATAGAATTAAAAACAATAATACACCGATAAGGTACCACAAAGGCCCAAAAGGACCTTACAGGTATTGATAATCAATATTTAAGCCTTTTGGAGAAAGAGTATCAAGCTCATAGATCCATTTCAATTCTTTTCTCTTCAGAAGGGAATTAATGGGTTTGGCCTAAGGGTATATAATGGTGGTTGTATTGTCTTTTCACTATGCTTGAAAAAGGTCCACGGACCGAAACGTTGCAGATGGCAGAAAAAATACGGGAGCTGTTTTTTCACAATTGCTGTGGTGCTGTCCTTTTCTTCATGCGCTTCTGGATTTACCTACTGGGATGGATCCCCTGGTGAGGACGTGCACTCTGCTGTCCATAGAGACATTGCCATTATAGGGTGCGGCTTTACTATTAATATTTGATAGAAGCTAGGGAGAGGCAACCTGGAGAACACCTTGGAGCGGAAGACTCAGTTTGTAGACCCCAACGAAACTCGTGGCCCCAATGCAGTTTTAAAATTCCGACAGGCTGAAAACCAGACAATTGCAGCTTTTTTTTTTTTTTTTAGAGGAGGACAGCTGCATTGAGTGGCGCAGACAGACACTGCTAGTAGGCCTTACACCACAAAGTTGGGTGGATGCAGGTTTAAAAAGGTTACATGGGTACACGGGCAGCATTGGTGTGGTCAGTGGAGGACAATTGGAAGGAGGGACCACAGACAGACTTAGTAGGCCTAAAATAAAAAAATTAGGCTCAATGCAGTTAGAATTATGTGGTAGGGGTACACAGGCAGCATTGATGTGGTCAGCGGAGGACAATTTGAAGGAGGGACCACAGACAGACTTAGTAGGCCTAAAACAGCAAAATAGGCTCAATGCAGCTTCTATTATGTGGCAGGGTACACAGGCAGCATTGGTGTGGTCAGTGGAGGACAATTTGAAGGAAGGACTGCAGACAGACTTTGTAGGCCTAAAAAAACAAAATAGGCTCTATGCAGCTTCGATTATGTGGCAGGGGTACACAGGCAGCATTGGTGTGGTCAGTGGAGGGCAATTTGGAGGGACCGCAGACAGACTTAGTAGGCCTAAAATAACAAAATAGGCTCTATGCAGCTTCGATTATGTGGCAGGGGTACACAGGCAGCATTGGTGTGGTCAGCGGAGGACAATTGGAAGGAGGGACCACAGACAGACTTAGTAGGCCTAAAATAAAAAAATGAGGCTCAATGCAGTTAGAATTATGTGGTAGGGGTACACAGGCAGCATTGATGTGGTCAGCGGAGGACAATTTGAAGGAAGGACCGCAGACAGACTTAGTAGGCCTAAAACAACAAAATAGGCTCTATGCAGCTTCGATTATGTGGCAGGGGTACACAGGCAGCATTGGTGAGGTCAGCGGAGGGCAATTTGAAGGAGGGTCCGCAGACAGACTTAGTAGGCCTAAAATAACAAAATAGGCTCTATGCAGCTTCGATTATGTAGCAGGAGTACACAGGCAGCATTCGTGTGGTCAGCGGAGGGCAATTTGAAGGAGGGACCACATACAGACTTAGTAGGCCTAAAATAACAAAATAGGCTCTATGCAGCTTCTATTATGTGGCAGGGGTACACAGGCAGCATTGGTGTGGTCAGTGGAGGACAATTTGAAGGAGGGACTGCAGTCAGACTTTGTAGGCCTAAAATAACAAAATAGGCTCTATGCAGCTTCTATTATGTGGCATTGGTACACAGGCAGCATTGGTGTGGTCAGCGGAGGACAATTGGAAGGAGGGACCACAGGCGGACTTAGTAGGCCTAAAATAAAAAAAATGAGGCTCAATGCAGTTAGAATTATGTGGTAGGGGTACACAGGCAGCATTGATGTGGTCAGCGGAGGACAATTTGAAGGAAGGACCGCAGACAGACTTAGTAGGCCTAAAACAACAAAATAGGCTCTATGCAGCTTCGATTATGTGGCAGGGGTACACAGGCAGCATTGATGTGGTCAGCGGAGGACAATTTGAAGGAAGGACCGCAGACAGACTAAGTAGGCCTAAAATAACAAAATAGGCTCTATGCAGCTTCTATTATGTGGCAGGGGTACTGTAGCATGGCTAAAGGGTGTGTACTCGACGGGAGGTATGTGCCACATAAGTGCCTTGTTGCTGTAATGTAGCCCGGAGTATTTCTTTCTTGCACATAACCTTGTATATATATGTGTTTCAGGACCTGTGGTGATGTCAGACCACATGGCTAATCATGTGATGGGTTACTGGGTGTGGTTAGCTCTATATAAGACTGGCTAATGCTTTACACAGCAGATATGTGAGGAGGTAAAACCCTCCTGAGTGTGTCAAGGCTCCAGGACTGAGCCGGTAGGACTGGACACTTGTTTTTTCCTTTTCCTGAGCCAAAAGCTATTTGCTTTCTTTTATTTCGCCATGTGGTTTATGATGCAATAAACCCTGTGAACTTTTCAAGGAACATGCCTCCTGAGTCTCAGCCGTCGCACCCGAGTGAGTGAAATCCCTACAGTACACAGGCAGCATTGGTGTGGTCAGTGGAGGACAATTGGAAGGAGGGACCGCAGACAGACTTAGTAGGCCTAAAATAACAAAATAGGCTCTATGCGGCTTCGATTATGTGGCAGGGGTACACAGGCAGCATTGGTGTGGTCAGTGGAGGATAATTGGGAGGAGGGACCGCAGACAGACTTAGTAGGCCTAAAATAACAAAATAGGCTCTATGCAGCTTCGATTATGTGGCAGGGGTACACAGGCAGCATTGGTGTGGTCAGTGGAGGACAATTGGGAGGAGGGACCGCAGACAGACTTAGTAGGCCTAAAATAACAAAATAGGCTCTATGCAGCTTCGATTATGTGGCAGGGGTACACAGGCAGCATTGGTGTGGTCAGTGGAGGGCAATTTGAAGGAGGGACCGCAGACAGACTTTGTAGGCCTAAAATAACAAAATAGACTCTATGCAGCTTCGAATATGTGGCAGGGGTACACAGGCAGCATTGGTGTGGTCAGTGGAGGACAATTGGGAGGAGGGACCGCAGACAGACTTAGTAGGCCTAAAATAACAAAATAGGCTCTATGCAGCTTCTATTATGTGGTAGGGGTATACAAGCAGCATTGGTGTGGTCAGCGGAGGACAATTGGAAGGAGTGTCTGACACAGTTAGTACAAGATGTTAATGTCTCGCAAAACAACAACAACAACAAAAAAAGGGTGGCATACTTAGGTACTGGGGTGGGCTCTTCTGCTGACTTTCAGACATAGTAATTTGGCGCAAATTATTTACTGGTGTAAATATAGGACACGGCCCCTGACTATTTTAACTAGCATCATACATGTCAAAAAATTGGTATTGTCAGTGCCAGGCATTGAAGGATTTCAGCGCATAGACTAAACATTGGTGGAGCTGTGAGAGATAATTTTGCAAGTGGTAGAGCACTGTTTGAGCTGGGGGGACACTCTCTTGCGGCCGGCGGTACAGGCCCAGGGCCCCTCATGTTATAACGGTGCGTCTGACGTTGGGTGACGTTGGGTGTGCACCACCACTGCCAGAGAGACTTCATTGTACTATGAGGGACCCAGTGGCAGTGCCGTCGACCAAAAGTGGGCACACCCACCTCTTCAGACAAACGGCACTCTCACGGGTGCTTGCACCAAGTGCCGAGACCACGGCCCCGTGGGGGTAGTTAGCCCATTTAGGGAGGTGCAAACATGTCGTACGCTGGACAAACGGCAGCTGCAAATTAAGAGATTGGAACAGTCAGTAAGACCAGTCCACAAGCAAGACCTTTTTATAGGAAAGCTAGGTGTCAGCTGGGAAAGGTGGGGCAAAATAATTAGAAATCCATGAGTGGTTCATTTTAATGAAGGTTAGATCATCAACATTTTGGGTAGCCAGATGAGTCCTTTTTTCGGTCAATATTGAACCCGCAGCACTGAATACTCTTTCTGATAGCACACTAGCTGCTGGGCAAGCAAGCTCCTGCAAAGCATATTCGGCCAATTTAGGCCAGGTGTCTATTTTGGATGCCCAGTAATGAAATGGGAATGACGGTTGAGGGAGAACATCGATAAGGGATGAAAAATAGTTAGTAACCATACTGGACAAATGTTGTCTCCTGTCACTTTGAATTGATGCTGCAGTACCTGTCCTGTCTGCGGTCATTGCGAAATCACTCCACAACCTGGTCAGAAAACCCCTCTGTCCAACGCAACTTCTGATTTGTGTACCTCTAACACCTCTGCCCTGTTGCCCCCTGCAGCTCGTGTGAGAACATCCCCTGCGCTGTGTGGTGGGAATGCCTGAATCAAATGGTCTACAAGACTTGCTTGTTTGGTTGCCAATATTTGTTCGAGGTTCTCATGTGGCATGATATTTTGCAATTTGCCTTTATAGCGAGGATCAAGGAGGCAGGCCAACCACTAATCGTCATCGGTCATCATTTTTATAATGCGTGGGTCCCTTTTGAGGATACGCAAGTAGTGTTGAGCATTCCAATACCGCAAGTATCTGGTATCGGCCAATATTTGCGGTATCGGAATTCCGATCCCGAGTTCCGATATTTTTGCGATATCGGGAATCGGGATCGGGATGAATATTTATGTGTAAAATAAAGAATAAAAATAAAAAATATGAATATACTCACCCTCGGACGCGCCCTGGTTGTAACCGCTGCAACCGGCAGTCTCCGTTCCTAAGAATGAGCGAGTGAAGGACCTGCGATGATGCCGCGGCTTGTGATTAGTCGCATGAGCGGTCACATGAGAAGTCACGCGAAGCTGCCGATTACACTGTTAAGGTCCAGGGTCCGCCGGAGGGGTGAGTGTGTCCATATTTATTATTTTTATTCTTTATTTTTTACATGAATATGGATCTCAGGGCCTGAAGGAGAGTTTCCTCTCCTTCAGACCCTGGGAACCATTCCAGGATAAATTCCGATATTTGTGTCCCATTGACTTGTATTGGTATCGGGTATCGGTATTGGCGATATCCGATATTTTTCGGATATCAACCGATACAATCCAATACCGATACTTTCAAATATCGGAAGGTATCGCTCAACACTATACGCAAGGCATAATCCGCCATGTGGGACAATGTTCCAGTTGTCAAATCTACACTTGTGCTGGGTTGAGGGGCAGTTTCTGGCAAATCAATGTCACTTGTGTACCTCAAAAACCCTGAACCCAGCCTTGCAAAGCCACCAGTTTCTATTGCCCCCTGAGAAGATTCCTCATCCCCAAAATACTCATCCACATTATCCTCCTCGTCCTCCTCCTCTTCGCCCGCCACCTCGTCCTGTAGACTGCCCTGACCAGACAATGGCTGACTGTCATCAAGGCTTCCCTCGTCCTCGGCTGCAGACGCTTGCTCCTTTATGGGCATGAAACTTTGCATCAGCAGACGCATTAGGGGGATGCTCATGCTTATTATGGCGTTGTCTGCACTAACCAGCCATGTGCATTCCTCAAAACACTGAAGGACTTGACACAGGTCTTGTAGCTGGACCACTGCACACCTGACAACTCCAAGTCTGCCATCCAACTGCCTGCCCGTGTATGTGTATCCTCCCACAAATACATAACAGCACGCCTCTGTTCGCACAGTCTCTGAAGCATGTGCAGTGTGGAGTTCCACCTTGTTGCAACGTCGATGATTAGGCGATGCTGTGGAAGGTTCAAAAACCGCTGATGGTTCTGCATATGGCTGGAGTGTACAGGCGAATGGCGGATATGCGAGCAAAGTCTGCGCACTTTGAGGAGCAGGTCGGGTAACCCCGGATAACTTTTCAGGAAGTGTTGTGAATTCTGTGGCAGAGCTCCCTCCTGTGGTCACAGGTGGTACTTCGGCTGATTCTCTCTGTGAGCTTCCGTTGGTGGAGGAAAGTGGTACTGCGGCTTCTGAGTTTCCTTCCTCAGGTGATGTGGTGAAGTCGTTAGGTGCTGCTCTATTTAACTCCACCTAGTGCTTTGATCCTGGCCTCCAGTCAATGTTCTAGTATTGGACCTGTTTCCTCCTGGATCGTTCCTGTGGCCTGCTGCTCTGCATAGCTAAGTTCCTCTTTGCTATTTGTTTGCTGTTTTTTTCTGTCCAGCTTGTCAATTTGTTTTTTTCTGCTTGCTGGAAGCTCTGGGACGCAGAGGGTGTACCTCCGTGCCGTTAGTTCGGTACGGAGGGTCTTTTTGCCCCCTTTGCGTGGTTTTTGTAGGGTTTTGTGTTGACCGCAAAGTTACCTTTCCTATCCTCGCTCTGTTCAGAAAGTTGGGCCTCACTTTGCTAAATCTATTTCATCTCTACGTTTGTCTTTTCATCTTAACTCACAGTCATTATATGTGGGGGCTGCCTTTTCCTTTGGGGTATTTCTCTGAGGCAAGGTAGGCTTATTTTCTATCTTCAGGCTAGCTAGTTTCTCAGGCCGTGCCGAGTTGCATAGGGAGCGTTAGGCGCAATCCACGGATGCCTTTAGTGTGGTTGGAGAGGATTAGGGATTGCAGTCAACAGAGTTCCCACGTCTCAGAGCTCGTTCTTGTTTTTTGGGTTATTGCCAGGTCACTGTATGTGCGCTGACCTCTATGTCCATTGTGGTACTGAATTACCTTTCATAACAAGGAAGCACTGCACCACCAGGTTTAAGGTGTGAGCCAGGCAAGGAATGTGTTTCAGTTGTGAAAGGGCTATGGCAGCCATAAAATTCCTTCCGTTATCACTCACTACCTTGCCTGCCTCAAGATGTACAGTGCCCAGCCATGACTGAGTTTCTTTCTGCAAGAACTCAGACAGAACTTCCGCGGTGTGTCTGTTGTCACCCAAACACTTCATTGCCAATACAGCCTGCTGACGCTTGCCACTAGCTGTCCCATAATGGGACACCTCGTGTGCAACAGTGGCAGCTGCGGATGGAGTGCTGGTGTGACTGCGGTCTGTGGACGAGCTCTCGCTTCTGCAGGAGGACGAGGAGGAGGAGGAGGGGGGGCGAACGCCTACAGCCAACTGTTTCCTAGACCGTGGGCTAGGCAGAACTGTCCCAATATTGCTGTCCTCTGTGGACCCTGCATCCACCACATTAACCCAGTGTGCCATGATGGACACGTAACGTCCCTGGCCATGCCTACTGGTCCATGAATCTGTTGTCAGGTGCACCTTTGTACTCACAGATTGCCTGAGTGCATGGACGATGCGGTCTTTTACATGCTGGTGGAGGGCTGGGATGGCTTTTATCGAAAAGAAGTGTTGACTGGGTAGCTCGTAGCGTGGTACAGCGTAGTCCATCAGGGCTTTGAAAGCTTTGCTTTCAACTAACTGGTAGGGCAACATCTCAAACGAAATTAGTCTTGCAATGTGGGCGTTCAAACCCTGTGTACGCGGATGCGAGGATGAGTACTTCCTTTTCCTAACGAAAGTCTCATGTAGGGTGAGCTGGACTGGAGAGCTGCAGATGGTGGAACTAGCGGGGGTGCCGGTGGACATGGCAGACTGAGAGAGGGTTGGAGATGGTATTCTTGCTGGTGCCCTACATACAGTGTTTCCTACCTTGAACCTGGTGATTCCCTGACTGCTTTGGCCTTGCGACGAAACCTGCACATTTATTGCAGGTGGTGCGGTAAACGGTGGGCTTACAGTGAGGGAAGGGATGTAGCGTTGCTGACTAGCTTCATTGGTAGAGGGTGCTACAACCTTAAGGGACGTTTAGTAGTTAGTCCAGGCTTGCAAGTGCATGGTGGTTAAATGTCTATGCATGCAACTTGTATTTAGATTTTTAACATTCTGACCTCTGCTGAAGGTACTTGAACATTTTTGACAGATTACTTTGCGCTGATCATTTGGATGTTGTTTAAAAAATGCTAGACTGCACTCTTCCTACTATCGGATACCTTTTCAGGCATTGCAGACTGAGCTTCTTTAACCATAGGGCCACGCTGTCCTACAACTGGTTTTGGTTTTGCCACACGTTTTTGGTCAGATACGGGCCTGGCAGATGGAACCTGTTGCGATGTTGATGCCTGCTGCAGCTCCTCCTCCTCCGCTTCAGAGCTACTGCCGCCTGCACCCTGTTCCCCCAATGGCTGCCAATCGGGGTCAACAACTGGGTCATCTATGACCTCCTCTTCTATGTCGTGTGCAACTTCCTCTGTGTGACAGTGTAAGCCGGTGCTATAGCGTTTGTAACGGGGCTCTATAGTCTTATCAGGGTCAGATTCTGGATCAGTACACTGCGAGGGCAATGTTCTGATTTGAGTCAAAGGAACAGCATAGTAATCTGGCTGTGGCTGTGCATCTGTGCACTCCATGTCCGATTCATCTTGTAACGGGCATGGCCTGTTAACTATTTCCCTTTCTAACCCAGGAACGGTATGTGTAAAGAGCTCCATGGAGTAACCCGTTGCGTCGCCTGACGCATCCTTCTCTGTTGTTCTTGGTGAAGAAGACAAGGAAGCGACTTGTCCCTGACCGGGAGCATCCACTGACGACGTGCTGCTTTTACATTTAGCAGTTTCCGAAGAGGAGGCGAAAGAGCTAGAGGCAGAGTCAGCAAGGAAAGCCAAAACTTGTTCCTGCTGCTCCGGCTTTAAAAGCGGTTTTCCTACTCCCAGAAAAGGGAGCGTTCGAGGCCTTGTGTAGTCAGACGATGACGCTGGCTCAACAATTCAAGACTTAGGTGCTATATTGATTTTCCCACGACCACCTTATGCTCCACCACTACTACCATCATTACCAGCAGGCAATGACTGCCCATGGCCACGACCTCTTCCACCAGACTTCCTCATTGTTTGAAAAACGTAACCAAACTAACAAACGGTATTTGTTACTCTAAAACCAGTTACAAGGTGTACTCAAACTTGTGGTGAATTTATATCTCCCTTTATAGGTGGGTGAGACTGCAGGGAAAATCAGGCCCACTGTATAACAGTACACAGCTAAAGTGGCAGACAGATATGCCACTAACAGGACTGACGCAGATGCACACACTACCAATAAAAATCTCCCCCTTTTTATTTTTTCTGGGAGAATATTGAAGAAATCAGGCCCACTCTTATACAGTATATTTTCTGTGGCAGAAAATGAAAGACAGATGCCACAGACAGGACTGGCAGTGATGCAGATTTGCCAATCTTAATCTCCCACTTGTTTTATTTTTTCTGGGAGAATTGTGAAGAAATCATGGCCACTGTATTAGAATATATTTTCTGTGGCAGAAAATGAAAGACAGATGCCACAGACAGGACTGGCAGTGATGCAGATTTGCCAATCTTAATCTCCCACTTGTTTTATTTTTTTCTGGGAGAATTGTGAAGAAATCAGGGTCACTGTATTAGAGTAAATTTTCTGTGGCAGAAAATGAAAAACAGATGCCACAGACAGGACTGGCAATGATGCAGTTTTGCCAATCTTAATCTCCCACTTGTTTTATTTTTTCTGGGAGAATTGTGAAGAAATCAGGGCCACTGTATTACAGTATATTTTCTGTGGCAGAAAATGAATGACAGATGCCACAGACAGGACTGGCAGTGATGCAGATTTGCCAATCTTAACCCCTCTGTGACCTTACACGTACTATCCCGTCGAGGTGCCCTGGGCTTATCTGACCCTGGACGGGATAGTACGTCATAGCCGATCGGCCGCACTCACCGGGGGAGCGCGGCCGATCGCGGCCGGGTGTCAGCTGCTTATCGCACCTGACATCCGGCACTATGTGCCAGGAGCGGTCACGGACCGCCCCCGGCACATTAACCCCTGGCACACCGCGATCAAACATGATCGCGATGTGCCGGCGGTGCAGGGAAGCATCGCGCAGGGAGGGGGCTCCCTGCGGGCTTCCCTGAGACCCCCGGAGCAACGCGATGTGATCGCGTTGCTGCGAGGGTCTCACCTCCCTCCCTGCTCCCTCCAGCCCCGGATCCAAGATGGCCGCGGATCCGGGTCCTGCAGGGAGGGAGGTGGCTTCACAGAGCCTGCTCAGAGCAGGCACTGTGAAGGCTGCAGCGCTGCATGTCAGATCAGTGATCTGACAGAGTGCTGTGCAAACTGTCAGATAACTGATCTGTGATGTCTTCCCCTGGGACAAAGTAAAAAAGTTAAAAAAAATTTTTCCAAATGTGTAAAAAAAAATAAAAAAAATATTCCAAAATAATGAAAAAAAAAAATATATTATTCCCATAAATACATTTCTTCATCTAAATAAAAAAAAAAACCCAATAAAAGTACACATATTTAGTATCGCCGCGTCCGTAACGACCCGACCTATAAAACTGTCCCACTAGTTAACCCCTTCAGTAAACACCGTAAGGAAAAAAAAAAAAAAACGAGGCAAAAAACAACGCTTTATTATCATACCGCCGAACAAAAAGTGGAATAACACGCGATCAAAAGGACAGATATAAATAACCATGGTACCACTGAAAGCGTCATATTGTCCCGCAAAAAACGAGCCACCATACAGCACCATCAGCAAAAAAATAAAAAAGTTATAGTCCTGAGAATAAAGCGATGCAAAAATAATTATTTTTTCTGTAAAATAGTTTTTATCGTATAAAAGCGCCAAACCATAAAAAAATGATATAAATGAGGTATCGCTGTAATCGTACTGACCCGAAGAATAAAACTGATTTATCAATTTTACCAAACGCGGAACGGTATAAACGCCTCCCCCAATAGAAATTCATGAATAGCTGGTTTTTGGTCATTCTTCCTCACAAAAATCGGAATAAAAAGCGATCAAAAAATGTCACGTGCCCGAAAATGTTTTCAATAAAAACGTCAACTTGTCCCGCAAAAAACAAGACCTCACATGACTCTGTGGACCAAAATATGGAAAAATTATAGCTCTCAAAATGTGGTATTGCAAAAAATATTTTTTGCAATAAAAAGGGTCTTTCAGTGTGTGACGGCTGCCAATCATAAAAATCCGCTAAAAAACTCGCTATAAAAGTAAATCAAACCCCCCTTCATCACCCCCTTAGTTAGGGAAAAATAAAAAAAATGTATTTATTTCCATTTTCCCATTAGGGTTAGGGCTAGGGTTAGGGCTAGGGCTAGGGTTAGGGCTAGGGTTAGGGTTAGGGCTAGGGTTAGGGCTAGGGTTAGGGCTAGGGTTAGGGCTAGGGCTAGGGTTAGGGCTAAGGTTAGGGTTAGGGTTAGGGTTAGGGCTAGGGTTAGGGTTAGGGCTAGGGTTAGGGCTAGGGTTAGGGCTAGGGTTAGGGCTAGGTTTAGGGTTAGGGCTAGGGTTAGGGCTAGGGTTAGGGCTAGGGTTAGGGTTAGGGTTGGGGCTACAGTTAGGGTTGGGGCTAAAGTTAGGGTTAGGGTTTAGATTACATTTACCGTTGGGAATAGGGTTGAGATTAGGGTTAGGGGTGTGTCAGGGTTAGAGGTGTGGTTAGGGTTACCGTTGGAATTAGGGTTAGGGGTGTGTTTAGATTAGGGTTTCAGTTATAATTGGGGGTTTCCACTGTTTCGGCACATCAGGGGCTCTCCAAACACGACATGGCGTCCGATCTCAATTCCAGCCAATTCTGCGTTGAAAAAGTAAAACAGTGCTCCTTCCCTTCCGAGCTCTCCTGTGTGCCCAAACAGGGGTTTACCCTCACATATGGGGTTTCAGCGTACTCAGGACAAATTTGACAACAACTTTTGTGGACTAATTTCTCCTGTTACCCTTGGGAAAATACAAAACTGGGGGCTAAAAAATAATTTTTGTGGGAAAACAAAAATATTTTTTATTTTCACGGCTCTGCGTTATAAACTGTAGTGAAACACTTGGGGGTTCAAAGTTCTCACAACACATCTAGATAAGTTCATTGAGGGGTCTAGTTTCCAATATGGGGTCAGTTGTGGGGGGTTTCTACTGTTTAGGTACATTAGGGGCTCTGCAAACGCAATGTGACGCCTGCAGACCATTCCATCTCAGTCTGCATTCCAAATGGCGCTCCTTCCCTTCCGAGCCCTCCCATGCGCCCAAACGGTGGTTCCCCCCCACATATGGGGTATCAGCGTACTCAGGACAAATTGGACAACAACTTTTGGGGTCCAATTTCTCCTGTTACCCTAGGGAAAATACAAAACTGGGGGCTAAAAAATAATTTTTGTGGGAAAAAAAATTTGTTTTATTTTTATGGCTCTGCATTATAAACTTCTGTGAAGCCCTTGGTGGGTCAAAGTGCTCACCACACATCCAGATAATTTCCTTAGGGGGTCTACTTTCCAAAATGGTGTCACTTGTGGGGGGTTTCAATGTTTAGGCACATCAGTGGCTCTCCAAACGCAACATGGCGTCCCATCTCAATTCCTGTCAATTTTGCATTGAAAAGTCAAACGGCGCTCCTTCCCTTCCGAGCTCTCCCATGCGCCCAAACAGTGGTTTACTGCCACATATGGGGTATCAGCGTACTCAGGACAAATTGGACAACAACTTTTGGGGTCCATTTTCTCCTGTTACAATTGGTAAAATAAAACAAATTGGAGCTGAAGTAAATTTTTTGTGTAAAAAAGTTAAATGTTCATTTTTATTTAAACATTCCAAAAATTCCTATTAAACACCTGAAGGGTTAATAAACTTCTTGAATGTGGTTTTGAGCACCTTGAGGGGTGCAGTTTTTAGAATGGTGTCACACTTGGGCATTTTCTATCATATAGACCCCTCAAAATGACTTCAAATGAGACGTGGTCCCTAAAAAAAAATGGTGTTGTAAAAATGAGAAATTGCTGGTCAACTTTTAACCCTTATAACTTCCTAACAAAAAAAAAATTGGTTCCAAAATTATGCTGATGTAAAGGAGACATGTGGGAAATGTTACTTATTAAGTATTTTGTGTGACATATCTCTGTGATTTAATTGCATAAAAATTCAAAGTTTGAAAATTGCGAAATTTTCAAAATTTTCGCCAAATTTCCGTTTTTTTCACAAATAAACGCAGGTACTATCAAAGAAATTTTACCACTATCATGAAGTACAATATGTCACGAGAAAACAATGTCAGAATCACCAGGATCCGTTGAAGCGTTTCGGAGTTATAACCTCATAAAGGGACAGTGGTCAGAATTGTAAAAATTGGCCTGGTCATTGACGTGCAAACCACCCTTGGGGGTAAAGGGGTTAATCTCCCACTTGTTTTATTTTTTCTGGGAGAATTGTGAAGAAATCAGACCCACTGTATTAGAGTATATTTTCTGTGGCAGAAAGTGACTTGAAGAGATATAACAAAAAAAAAAAAACAAAGAAAAGGGACTGTACTACAATTACGATCTCCCTACAGTAATCTCAGAAAAGTATGGCAGGCAGCAATAAAAAGGACTGCTGCACAAAAAAGTCTAAAGTGTGGAAAAACAAACAAGATAGCTGTGCAGAAAGGAACGAGCAACAGGATTTGTGCTTTGAAAAAAACAGTTGGTTTGCACAGCGACGTACACACAGCAATGCAGCTATCAGGGAGCCTTCTAGGGCAGCCCAATAAGCTGCAGAGCTGCTGAACAAAAATCTAGCCTCCACTGTCCCTGCAAACAAAAGGTGGTGTTGGACAGTGGAAATCGCTACAGCACAAGCGGTTTGGGGGTTAATGGACCCTGCCTAACACTATCCTTGCTTCTGACGAAGCGGCAGCAACCTCTCCCTATGCTCAGCTCGGCAGCAGTAAGATGGCGGTCGGCGGGAATGCCCCTTTATAGCCACTGTGATGCCGCAGAAAGCAAGCCAATCACTGTAATGCCCTTCTCTAAGATGGTGGGGACCAGGACCCCATCACGCTGCCCACACTCTGCGTCCACCTTCATTGGCTGAGAAATGGCGCTGAACGCATCATATGAAATGCGACTTTGGCGCGAAGGTCGCGTACCGCATGGCCGATCCCACAGTGGGATCGGGTCGGGTTTCATGAAACCCGACTTTGCCAAAAGTCGGCAACTTATGAAAATGACCGATCCGTTTCGCTCAACCCTATATATGACCATTAAGAAGCAGGAGGAGTAAGATGTAATTTCTAGAGCAAAATGGATTTGGCTGCTAAGGGATGGACGTTAAGGCAACTTACAAAAAAGAACATTTGGGTTAAATTTAGGTTGGGTTGCTGTCATCCGGAGGGTTTTAAAGTCGGAGGAAATACAGCCCTTGAAAAAATATTGAAAAATCCAGCGTAGTAAAATTAGAAGTCCTTATTGAAGATTATCAATAAAAAAGTTGCACCAATGTGCATGGATAAGACAAAGAATATGCCGATCTGGCAACCACATTTTGGAATTTAATCCGTATTCATTGCATACAAGTTAAACAATGACTGGCTATATATGTCATATCTTGTGTAATCATGTGATAGGAAGCCTCCAATCACAGAGAGAAATAATCGTAGTATGGAGAAGTACGAATCAAAATATTACATCTAAATATATGCAACATATGCTAAATGGCATTAAATAAACAATGGCTAAGCAATATATATTGTATGTTTTAATCTCCAACAACCACAATAAATTAATGTCACATAAAATATAAAGATGTTCATCAGGTTACTAGTCCATGGTTCAGCCTGCACTAGTTCATATATCCAGCAAGAATTGGAGAAAGTCTGTGATGTTTAACAGCTTTATCATGACAGAAAATCAAAAAGTAAAATTAACAAATAATACCAAAAACAATAAATGCAGTCTAATGCTATCTGTATATATATCTACTATATAATTGTCTAAGGGTCACTTCCGTCTGTCCTTCTGTCTGTCACGGATATTTATTGGTCGCGGCCTCTGTCAGTCATGGAAATCCAAGTCGCTGATTGGTCGTAGCAAAACAGCTACCACCAATACTGTACATTAAAAATAAGAAAGGCTGCAACTGGAAATAACCTAAACGCACAATATAAATAAGGAAATCTAAATTTACGGGGACCTATATAAATCTATAAACTAATAAATACCCAAATACCCCACCTAAATATATATGTAAAAAAATGAAAAAATAAAGATAAATATAAATATATAATAATAAATATATGAATCATGGTGATAAAAAAAGAGGGGCAGGAATAAATATACAAAAGATCAAAAATAGAATAATACAATAGACTGAATAAATAGTACATATATAATAAATAATCTAATCAATAAGTGAATAATATATACATATATCAATTTTACAACAAAATGAATAAATATAATTTATGAAAATATAACTATATATGTATAAAAAGGATAATACATATAAATAATTATTTATCTATTAACAAATGACAATCAATAAAAAATCCATATAGAAACAATATAAAGTGCATATATAAGAAAAGTAATTAATAATAAATATTCAAAGGAATATACTATCATTAATAAAAAATACATATGTGCACTTATGTGTATAGAAAATAAACATACAAATAATAACAAAAATAAATAAAAAAAGGGTCCCCGAATATATTAAAGTCCATAAATAGAATTATACAGTTGATAGTAGTAGTGGATATCTTCTTTCATCGACGTCATCGAGAAATACGACTGCCATGACATCAGGAAGATAAAGTGCATTCGGATAGGTTAGTGCCAGGCAAGTATATAGGATCACTGAATAAAAAATACAAACAATTAATATAAAACCAACGAACAAACACATACAAACAATTAAAAATGGACTACCGGATAAATATAAAGTGGAAAACTATACATAATAGAAGAGACCTAGGAACAATAATACCCTTTAAAAAGAGGGGGAGGGATCTATGGATAACAAAATTCATTACAAAAATGAGTTGAAACCTAAAGTCTCATTAAGGCCATGAGGTGCCAAAGTTCCCAAAAGATAAATCCATTTACTCTCTTTCTGAGCTAGAACTTTGGCTAAATTACGGTACCCCCTCTAATTCCAAGTTGCACCTGATCAATGGCCTGAATTCTGAGCCCCCTAGGATCCGATTGATGGTACAACTTGAAATGCCTGGGCAAAGCTTTTAAAACACTCAAATAACTAACAGTGATGGATTTTTCAATATCTCTAACATGCTCTCTTGTCCGTATACGCAATTCATGTGTAGTAAGACCTATATAGACTTTATTGCACGGACAATGAGCATGATAGATCACGTCTTTAGACGTGCAACTTAGTCTATTACGAATCTCAAAAACTCTCGATTCATTTTTTTATATATATATTTAGGTGGGGTATTTGGGTATTTATTAGTTTATAGATTTATATAGGTCCCCGTAAATTTAGATTTCCTTATTTATATGGTGCGTTTAGGTTATTTCCAGTTGCAGCCTTTCTTATTTTTAATGTATATTCATTCCCATTCTTACATCTGCCTTTAGTACTTTTGATTTAGCTGTTAGTGGCTCCCCACTTTGCTGACATTAGGAACAGCTGTTCCTCAGGTATAAAAAGGCTTACTAACCAGAGACACTTATGCCCCTTATTTGAGGAAGCCAGTCAGGCGAAACGGCGCTGTCGGGGTCGCTGTGGAGCACGCTCAGGTTGGAGATTACATTTATGTAAGTTCACTTCTCGGCGATTATTGCCGGCACGATCCAGGATCTTTAGCACTGTGCACTTTATTTCAGTCCCAGGTATTATCTAGAATGGAGCTCTTATATATATTTATAGCCATTGTTACTCTATAAGAACTTTGTTTCCAGTAAACTTTTTACATATGGCTTATTATATTGTCTATACCTTCTACTAGGAGATACTAATGGGCTGTTTTGTCATTTGGTACCGTTAGTCTTGTGCCCTCTACTACTAATTTTTCTCCGCTTCTGATGTTGCTCCCAGCTGTCTCACTAAGAGGTCTCATTGTTTATACATACTGTGTTTTAAATATTTCTTATTAAAAATATATTTTTTAAAATTGGTTATTATTTGCTTTAGCCTCTTTTTTCCCCCTAGTATTTGATATGTGAAAGTTGGTTTATTAATGTTACAGATTGGTAAACTGTTGTTTGTTGTTGTCCACAACGATGAAGCATACTTGCTTCCAGAGCTGATGGGTGATAAATCGATCAGCAAGGCTGGGGTCACCCATGTTCCACAGCGGTTCCCGCTCGCGTACCTCTTCGATGAGGCGGTCCACATCAAGACCCCCCTCCTCACCATCCGAGTCAGGAGCACGCTGTGAAGACTGTTAAAAAATAAACAAAACAAAAAGATTAAACAGAAATCCACATCTAATATATAATTGCCTAGAATACTACTTCCTGCAATTTGTGCCAACTTCCTGTCCGGAGCTAATGTCCGGAGCTAATGTCCGGAGCTAATGTCCGGAGATAAGTGACGTCAACAGTGTCCAGTGTCTGATTGGTTGCCGCCTGCTGCGAGCGACCAATCAGAAACGTGCCGTACTGTGACACACTCCGCCCACCATTTTGGTGTGATTTTTGAATTTTTACCTCACAGCAAGTTTCTACTGCGTGGAGGCGGGCCCAGTGACGTTGCTCTTCAAGCTCCTGACGAATTTCATCAAAAAAATGACAATACCATTTACCAAAACTATATATATTTAGTTGTGAAGTGGTTCAGTGACATTTTCACACCAATTTTGAACTTTTGTTTGGTGTTTTCTCCATATACTGCCTATTATTCACTGACTGTTATACTGAGAGACTGCCGTTTATTAACCTCTTCTTTGCCACATTGGGTATATTGCTCTATTATTTGCCACATAAGGACATTGTCCATTATTGCCCAGCAATTTCTTAAATAACAAGAATTGTCAAGAGCTGGTAAGTGCAGCCATTTTTTGTTCTTTCTTACTATTATTTATTAATTGTATTATTCTTACATTTGAATAAATAAAGTATATATGGATTCTAGACTCCCGATTCTTTAGAATCGGGCTGCCATCTAGTGTTATATAAATATATATATAAAATTGTACTTACTGGAGGCTGACCACAGCAGCGATCACGACGCCGACCCTGGCTGAAACCAAAAAATAAGCTTAGACAGGTAAACATTGTGACTTCTTAAATGGGTTGTGGAATATTTACCTTCTGCTAACCATCGTCGACTGGAGGAAGGACAGGGCCCTGCCATACTTGTATTGGCTCCTGCATCCTCACAATCCACTCGGGGCCTGTATTTCCTTGTTGAACTCCCTCTTGAAGCGATCTCTGAGTGACTGCCACCACTTTATTACCCTTTCCCCTGTAAAGTGAAAAAAATACATTCCATCCAGCAACCTAAATCACTGAAATGTGAATACTTACGTGCTTGAGTCTCCTGCCTAGGTCCAAGGTTCTCCCAGTTGTCCATAACGATGAAGCATACTTGCTTCCAGAGCTGATGGGTGATAAATAGATCAGCAAGGCTGGGGTCACCCATGTTCCACAGCGGTTCCCGCTCGCGTACCTCTTCGATGAGGCGGTCCACATCAAGACCCCCCTCCTCACCATCCGAGTCGGGAGCACGCTGTGAAGACTGTTAAAAAATAAACAAAACAAAAAGATTAAGCAGAAATCCACATGTTATATAAATATATATATAAAATTGTACTTACTGGAGGCTGACCACAGCAGCGATCACGACGCCGGCCCTGGGAGCTGCTGGTAGGACCTTGACGGCGTTTGTCAGAACGTGCAGCAGACTAGAAAAAAATAAATTATGTTGGATGTAGGCATATGTTTTGTGTGTACTGTGATGTATGATGATCTGTTTTTTATGTGTTGGGTGCACAGTGAAGTCTGTAGGAACTGTTTCTGCATAACTTACACTCTGCGCGGCCGCACCCACCCAGTCTCCTTCTGGGAGGCCCTCTGCTGCTTCAGCTTCCTGTGAAAACATAATTAATGCATATAGTGTTAACTAGAGTTGAGCGACCTTGACCTTTTTAGAGTCGAGCCGGGTTTTGCGAAACCCGACTATGTCCAAAGTCGGGTCGAGTGAAATCGGCCGATTATGACGTAAAGTCGGGATCGACCGAAACACGAAACCCAATGCAAGTCAATGGGGCAGCATAGTCGGCAGTGAGTGGGGGCCAGGAAAACACCTAGAGTGCCCATTTTAATGTCAAAACCATCCATTCTTCTTAATGAAGCTTGTCAAGCGTAATTTACCTTATAATAATTGGAAGGCATTTGAAATTGGGGGTCATTTGGCTAAAGTTGTGGGGGGTAGGGCTGGTTCAAGTAATTAGTGGGCCCAGGAAATCTGGACCACGTCACGGCAGTGGAGCAGGGAGAGGTAAGTATTTCAACTTTGCAAGTGCTGTGAACCTGAGCAAGCAGGGGGGGCCCACTCGTTGGCATTGGCACTGGCACAGGGCCCCTCAAAGTACAGCGGTGTGTTTGCACGGCGGGGGCGCCTCCCACCGGCAGCAACACTTTTGCGTACTATGAGAGGCCCTGTGCCAGTGACGTCGCCAACTAGTATTCCTCCCCCCACCTGATGAAGGAACCTGCACTTTCATCTGCACCTTCCTCTTTGTCCCCGTGTAAGGTGGTATGGTATGCGGGAAGAGCAACCTGACTTTCAGCAGGGTCACAATGTTGTTGTGTAGCGTGCACGGGGAATGTTGCGTTATGGGTCAATGTACCAGCAGACTCATCTATCACTGGCTGGGCAATGGGCACGATGAAGTGGAAACACAGATATAGGCCCAAAGAAGAAAGTGGGCTAAATGCAGTTCAAAATTGGTAACACAGGAATAACCAGGGGGCATTGCAGTGGAGGACAACTGGAATGAGAGGCTGACACAGAGAGTAGGGCCAAATCAGTAAGTAGTCGAAATGCAGTTCAAAATTGGCAACCGTAGTAAACAGGCGGCACAGCTTTGTTCAGTGGAGGAGAACAGCAAGGAGTGGCAGACACCGATAGTAGGCCCCAACCCAACTAGTAGGCCAAATGCAGTTTAACATTAACAACTACTTAACGAGAGGCTGAAAATGGAATTTCAGGACAGGAAACCAGGAGAACAGCAAGGAGCGGCAGACACCGATAGTAGGCCCCAAACCAACTAGTACGCCAAATGCAGTTGTTCCATTTAACCACAATTTAATGAGAGCCTGAAGATAGAAGCTCAGGAAAGGCAACCTGGTGAAAACCTTGGAGTGTAACACAACCTGTCTCTACACCCCATACCAAATTTGTAGGCCTAATGCAGCGTAGTTTCCACCAACTACTAAACGAGAGCCGGAAGATCGAAGCTCATGAAAGGCAACCCGGGGAACACCTTGGAGTGTAACACAACCTCTCTCTACACCACGAAAGGGCTGATTCTTAGGAAGGAAGGCTGTTGTAAATAAGCATTGCGCGTCCGAGGGTGATTATATTCTTATTCGGTATCTACTCACCCTCGGACGCGCCATGCTTCTTGATTTGTAATTAATGTTTATTTGCAATGTGCTTTTGACTTACTCAATTATTTTTTTAATTATTGATTTTATTAAATTAATAGTTTAACATCTTATTGGAAATAATTTAAAGGAGACGCGACAGGACAACACTCGGTGGATGCCATATCTGTGTTAACAACTCCAAAAAACTTTCAGTTAACTTCTTGCAGGAGAAAGAAATTGTAGCTGTTGGACCTTTGTAGTACAGTTCCAGATATTTGTTGTGTGTTTGTTTTGATTGTTAAAATGTCTGCATTTGAGATCTCAACACGATCTTATTTTTTATAATCAAATTAATTTTTTAAATATTTTATTAGGTTGGTTCAAGGGGTACACGGGCCGCAGTAGACAGGTCAGTGGAGGCCTAGTGGAAGGAGGGACCGCAGATGCGCCACTGTTTCACCCATACACAATTAGTAGGCCTAATGCAGCGTAGTTTCCAACAGCTACTAAACGAGAGCCGGAAGATCGAAGCTCAGGAAAGGCAACCTGGGGAACACCTTGGAGTGTAACACAACCTCTCTCTACACCACGGAAGGGCTGATTCTTAGGAAGGAAGGCTGTTGTAAATAAGCATTGCGCGTCCGAGGGTGATTATATTCTTATTCGGTATCTACTCACCCTCGGACGCGCCATGCTTCTTGATTTGTAATTAATGTTTATTTGCAATGTGCTTTTGACTTACTCAATTATTTTTTTAATTATTGATTTTATTAAATTAATAGTTTAACATCTTATTGGAAATAATTTAAAGGAGACGCGACAGGACAACACTCGGTGGATGCCATATCTGTGTTAACAACTCCAAAAAACTTTCAGTTAACTTCTTGCAGGAGAAAGAAATTGTAGCTGTTGGACCTTTGTAGTACAGTTCCAGATATTTGTTGTGTGTTTGTTTTGATTGTTAAAATGTCTGCATTTGAGATCTCAACACGATCTTATTTTTTATAATCAAATTAATTTTTTTTATATTTAATGATGTTGGTTCAAGGGGTACACGGGCAGCAATAGACAGGTCAGTGGAGGCCTAGTGGAAGGAGTGACGGCAGACAGGCATCAAAGGCCTAACATTGGGCTGGCTGTAGGCAAGTTAAAATTGGTTCCAGGGGAACACGGCCATCAGTGGCCTGGTCAGTGTAGTTGTAGTTGAATGAACGGGACGCAGACAGGCTTCGAAGGCCTAACATAATAACATAGGGCTGGCTGTAGGCAAGTTAAAATTGGTTCCAGGGGAACACGGCCATCAGTGGCCTGGTCAGTGTAGTTGTAGTTGAAAGAACGGGACGCAGACAGGCTTCGAAGGCCTAACATAACAAACTTGGGCTGGCTGTAGGCACTTTTAAATTTGTTCCAGGGGTACATGGGCAGCAGTGTATGGTCAGTGGAAGTCTAGTGGAAGGAGTGACCGCAGACAGGCTTCCAAGGCCTAACATAACAAACTTGGGCTGGCTGTAGGCACTTTTAAATTGGTTCCAGGGGTACACGGGCAGCAGTGGTCTGGTCTGTGGAAGTCTAGTGGAAGGAGTGACCGCAGACAGGCTTCGAAGGCCTAACATAACAAACTTGGGCTGGCTGTAGGCACTTTTAAATTGGTTCCAGGGGTACACGGGCAGCAGTGGTCTGGTCAGTGGAAGTCTAGTGGAAGGAGTGACCGCAGACAGGCTTCCAAGGCCTAACATAACAAACTTGGGCTGGCTGTAGGCACTTTTAAATTGGTTCCAGGGGTACACGGGCAGCAGTGGTCTGGTCAGTGGAAGTCTAGTGGAAGGAGTGACCGCAGACAGGCTTCCAAGGCCTAACATAACAAACTTGGGCTGGCTGTAGGCACTTTTAAATTGGTTCCAGGGGTACACGGGCAGCAGTGGTCTGGTCTGTGGAAGTCTAGTGGAAGGAGTGACCGCAGACAGGCTTCGAAGGCCTAACATAACAAACTTGGGCTGGCTGTAGGCACTTTTAAATTGGTTCCAGGGGTACACGGGCAGCAGTGGTCTGGTCAGTGGAAGTCTAGTGGAAGGAGTGACCGCAGACAGGCTTCCAAGGCCTAACATAACAAACTTGGGCTGGCTGTAGGCACTTTTAAATTGGTTCCAGGGGTACACGGGCAGCAGTGGTCTGGTCTGTGGAAGTCTAGTGGAAGGAGTGACCGCAGACAGGCTTCGAAGGCCTAACATAACAAACTTGGGCTGGCTGTAGGCACTTTTAAATTGGTTCCAGGGGTACACGGGCAGCAGTGGTCTGGTCAGTGGAAGTCTAGTGGAAGGAGTGACCGCAGACAGGCTTCGAAGGCCTAACATAACAAACTTGGGCTGGCTGTAGGCACTTTTAAATTGGTTCCAGGGGTACACGGGCAGCAGTGGTCTGGTCTGTGGAAGTCTAGTGGAAGGAGTGACCGCAGACAGGCTTCGAAGGCCTAACATAACAAACTTGGGCTGGCTGTAGGCACTTTTAAATTGGTTCCAGGGGTACACGGGCAGCAGTGGTCTGGTCAGTGGAAGTCTAGTGGAAGGAGTGACCGCAGACAGGCTTCGAAGGCCTAACATAACAAACTTGGGCTGGCTGTAGGCACTTTTAAATTGGTTCCAGGGGTACACGGGCAGCAGTGGTCTTGTCTGTGGAAGTCTAGTGGAAGGAGTGACCGCAGACAGGCTTCGAAGGCCTAACATAACAAACTTGGGCTGGCTGTAGGCACTTTTAAATTGGTTCCAGGGGTACACGGGCAGCAGTGGTCTGGTCAGTGGAAGTCTAGTGGAAGGAGTGACCGCAGACAGGCTTCCAAGGCCTAACATAACAAACTTGGGCTGGCTGTAGGCACTTTTAAATTGGTTCCAGGGGTACACGGGCAGCAGTGGTCTGGTCTGTGGAAGTCTAGTGGAAGGAGTGACCGCAGACAGGCTTCGAAGGCCTAACATAACAAACTTGGGCTGGCTGTAGGCACTTTTAAATTGGTTCCAGGGGTACACGGGCAGCAGTGGTCTGGTCAGTGGAAGTCTAGTGGAAGGAGTGACCGCAGACAGGCTTCGAAGGCCTAACATAACAAACTTGGGCTGGCTGTAGGCACTTTTAAATTGGTTCCAGGGGTACACGGGCAGCAGTGGTCTGGTCAGTGGAAGTCTAGTGGAAGGAGTGACCGCAGACAGGCTTCGAAGGCCTAACATAACAAACTTGGGCTGGCTGTAGGCACTTTTAAATTGGTTGCAGGGGTACACGGGCAGCAGTGGTCTGGTCAGTGGAAGTCTAGTGGAAGGAGTGACCGCAGACAGGCTTCGAAGGCCTAACATAACAAAATTGGGCTGGCTGTAGGCACTTTAAATTGGTTCCAGGGGTACATGGGCAGCAGTGTATGGTCAGTGGAAGTCTAGTGGAAGGAGTGACCGCAGACAGGCTTCCAAGGCCTAACATAACAAAATTGGGCTGACTGTAGGCACTTTTAAATTGGTTCCAGGGTAACACGGCCAGCAGTGGCCTGGTCAGTGTAGTAGTTGTAGAAAGAAGGGACCGCAGACAGGCTTCGAAGGCCTAACATAACAAAAATGTCAAAACAATGGTATTGTCAGTGCCAGGCATTGAAGGATGTCAGCGCCTAGACTACACATTGGTGAAGCTGTGAGAGATAATTTTGCTAGTGGTAGAGCACTGTTTGAGCTGGGGGGGGAACTGTCTTGTGGCCGGCGGTACAGGCACAGGGCCCCTCATATTACAACGGTGTGTCTGACGTTGGGTGCGCACCACCACCGCCAGAGACACTTTATTGTACTATGAGGGACCCAGTGGCAGTGCCGTCGACCAAAAGCGGCCACACCCACCTCTTCAGACAAACAGCACTCTCAAGGGTCCAAGCGCAAAGTGGCGATAGCACGGCCCCGTGTTGGGAGTTTGGCCATTTCGTGAGGTGGAAACATGTCGTATGCTGGACAATCAGGTGAAGAAAATTACGAGATTGGAAAAGTCATTCAGAATAGTCCACAGGCAAGACCTTTTCATAGGAAAGCTAGGTGTCAGCCGGGCAGGGTGGGGCAAAAGATTTTGAAATCCAGTTGTGGTTCATTTTAATGAAGGTTAGATCATCTACATTTTGGGTAGCCAGACGAGTCCTTTTTTCTGTTAGTATTGAACCTGCAGCACTGAATACTCTTTCTGATAGGACACTAGCTGCCGGGCAAGCAAGCTCCTGCAATGCATATTCTGCCAATTCTGGCCAGGTGTCTAATTTGGATGCCCAGTAATCAAATGGGAATGACGGTTGAGGGAGAACGTTGATAAGGGATGAAAAATAGTTTGTAACCATACTGGACAAATGTTGTCTCCTGTCACTTTGAATTGATGCTGCAGTACCTGTCCTGTCTGCGGTCATAGAAAAATCACTCCACAACCTGGTCAGAAAACCCCTCTGGCCAACGCCACTTCTGATTTCTGCCCCTCTAACACCTCTGGTCTGCTGGCCCCTGGAGCTCGTGTGAGAACGATCACGGGCGCTGTGTGCAGGGAATGCCAGAAGCAAACTGTCAACAAGAGTTGATTGTTTTGTTGCTAATATTAGTTCCAAGTTCTCATGTGGCATAATATTTTGCAATTTGCCTTTATAGCGAGGATCAAGGAGGCAGGCCAACCAGTAATCGTCATCGTTCATCATTTTTGTAATGCGTGTGTCCCTTTTGAGGATACGCAAGGCATAATCCGCCATGTGGGCCAAAGTTCCCGTTGTCAAATCTGCGGTTGTGCTTGGTTGAGGGGCAGTTGCAGGCAAATCTACGTCACTTGTGTCCCTCAAAAAACCAGAACCCGGCCTTGCCACGCCACCAATTTCCCGTGCCCCCGGGAAAGCTTCCTCATTAAAAATATACTCATCCCCATCATCCTCCTCATCCTCCACCTCCTCTTCGCCCGGTACCTCGTCATGTACACTGCCCTGACCAGACAATCGCTGACTGTCATCAAGGCTTTCCTCTTCCTCTGGTGCAGACGCCTGATCCTTTATGTGCGTCAAACTTTGCATCAGCAGACGCATTAGGGGGATGCTCATGCTTATTATGGCGTTGTCTGCACTAACCAGCCGTGTGCATTCCTCAAAACACTGAAGGACTTGACACATGTCTTGAATCTTCGACCACTGCACACCTGACAACTCCATGTCTGCCATCCTACTGCCTGCCCGTGTATGTGTATCCTCCCACAAAAACATAACAGCCCGCCTCTGTTCGCACAGTCTCTGAAGCATTTGCAGTGTTGAGTTCCACCTTGTTGTAACGTCTATGATTAGGCGATGCTGGGGAAGGTTCAAAGAACGCTGATAGGTCTGCATACGGCTGGAGTGTACAGGCGAACGGCGGATATGTGCGCAAAGTCCACGCACTTTGAGGAGCAGGTCGGATAACCCCGGATAACTTTTCAGGAAGCACTGCACCACCAGGTTTAAGGTGTGAGCCAGGCAAGGAATGTGTTTCAGTTGGCAAAGGGAGATGGCAGCCATGAAATTCCTTCCGTTATCACTCACTACCTTGCCTGCCTCAAGATCTACAGTGCCCAGCCACGACTGCGTTTCTTGCTGCAAGAACTCGGACAGAACTTCCGCGGTGTGTCTATTGTCGCCCAAACACTTCATAGCCAATACAGCCTGCTGACGTTTGCCAGTAGCTGCCCCATAATGGGAGACCTGGTGTGCAACAGTGGCAGGTGCGGATAGAGTGTTTGTGCGACTGCGGTCTGTGGACGAGCTCTTGCTTCTGCAGGAGGACGAGGAGGAGGAGGAGGAGGAGGGGGTGCGAACGGCTACAGACAACTGTTTACTAGACCGTGGGCTAGGCAGAACTGTCCCAAACTTGCTGTCCCCTGTGGACCCTGAATCCACCACATTTACCCAGTGTGCCGTGATGGACACGTAACGTCCCTGGCCATGCCTACTGGTCCATGCATCTGTTGTCAGGTGCACCTTTGTGCTCACAGATTGCCTGAGTGCATGGACGATGCGCTCTTTAACATGCTGGTGGAGGGCTGGGATGGCTTTTCTGGAAAAAAAGTGTCGACTGGGTAGCTCGTAGCGTGGTACAGCGTAGTCCATCAGGTCTTTGAAAGCTTCGCTTTCAACTAACCGGTAGGGCATCATCTCTAACGAGATTAGTCTAGCTATGTGGGCGTTCAAACCCTGTGTACGCGGATGCGAGGCTAAGTATTTCCTTTTTCTAACCATAGTCTCATGTAGGGTGAGCTGGACTGGAGAGCTGGAGATCGTGGAACTAGCGGGGGTGCCGGTGGACATGGCAGACTGAGAGACGGTGGGAGATGGTATTGTTGCCGCCGGTGCCCTAGATGCAGTGTTTCCTACTACGAAACTGGTGATTCCCTGACCCTGACTGCTTTGGCCTGGCAAAGATACCTGCACAGATACAGCAGGTGGTGCGCTAAATGGTGGTCCTACACTGCCGGAAGGGATGTTGCGTTGATGACTAGCTTCATTGGCCGAGGGTGCAACAACCTTAAGGGACGTTTGGTAGTTAGTCCAAGCTTTCAAATGCATGGTGGTTAAATGTCTATGCATGCAACTAGTATTGAGACTTTTCAGATTCTGACCTCTGCTTAAGGAAGTAGAACATTTTTGACAGATGACTTTGCGCTGATCAATTGGATGTTGTTTAAAAAAATGCCAGACTGCACTCTTTCTAGCATCGGATACCTTTTCAGGCATTGCAGACTGAGCTTTAACCGGATGGCCACGCTGTCCTCCACCAGGTTTTGGCTTTGCCACGCGTTTTGGGCAAGATACGGGCCCGGCAGATGGAACCTGTGGCGATGTTGATGCCTGCTGCGGCCCCTCCTCCTCCTCTGCTTCAGAACTGCTGCCGCCTGCACCCTGTTCCCCCAATGGCTGCCAATCGGGGTCAAGAACTGGGTCATCTAATAACTCTTCTTGTACCTCCTGCGCAACTTCGTCTGTGTCACCGTGTCGTTTGGTGGTATAGCGTTCGTGATGGGGCAACATAGTCTCATCAGGGTCTGATTCTTGATCAGCACCCTGCGAGGGCAATGTTGTGGTCTGAGTCAAAGGACCAGCATAGTAGTCTGGCTGTGGCTGTGCGTCAGTGCACTCCATGTCAGATTCAACTTGTAATGGGCATGGACTGTTAACTGCTTCACTTTCTAAGCCAGGGACGGTATGTGTAAAGAGCTCCATGGAGTAACCCGTTGTGTCGCCTGCTGCATTCTTCTCTGTTGTTGTTTTTGCTGAAGAGGACAAGGAAGTGACTTGTCCCTGACCGTGAACATCCACTAACGACGCGCTGCTTTTACTTTTACCAGTTTCACGAGAGGAGGCAAAAGAGCTAGAGGCTGAGTCAGCAAGATAAGCCAAAACTTGCTCTTGCTGCTCCGGCTTTAAAAGCGGTTTTCCTAATCCCAGAAAAGGGAGCGTTCGAGGCCTTGTGTAGCCGGACGACGAACCTGGCTCCACAGCTCCAGACTTAGGTGCAATATTTTTTTCCCCACGACCACCTGATGCTCCACCACTACCACTACCCTCATTACCAGCTGACAATGAACGCCCCCGGCCACGACCTCTTCCACTAGACTTCCTCATTGTTTTAAAAACGTAACCAAACTAACGTTATTTGTTGCAGTCACACAACTTACACGGTGAGCTATAACTTCAGTATGATTTAGCTACCCCTTTACAGGTTGGTGAGACCACAGCGAAAATCAGGCCCAATGTTACACACTCTGTTTTTGGTGGCTGCAAATTAGAGAGATGCCCCACACGCAGGACTGTCACTGAAGCACAAATGTTAATATTAATGTCACACTATTATTTTTTTTTTATTTTTATTTTTTTCAGGAACACTTTAGAAACACCAAAAAAAAAAAAAAAAATAGATTTTTGCAGGGAGAATTTAGAAAACAAATGTAACAAACTATATGCTTTCTATGGGCCACTGACTGAGAGATGACGCACACAGGAGTCAAGACTGGCACACAAGCAGAAAGGCCAATATTAATCTCCCACTGTTTTTTTTTTTTTTTTTTCAGGGAGACTTTAGAAAAAAAAATAATAAAAAAAATATGATTTTATCAGGAAGAATTTAGAAACCAAATAAAATAAAATGATTTTTTCAGGGAGAATTTATAAAACTAATAAAACAAAAAATAGGCGTTCTATGGCCCACTGAGTGAGAGATGACGCACACAGGAGTCAAGACTGGCACACAAGCAGAAAGGCCAATATTAATCCCCCACTGTTTTTTTTGTTTGTTTTTTTTTTTGTTTTGTTTTTTTCAGGGAGACTTTAGAAAAAAAAATAATAAAAAAAATATGATTTTATCAGGAAGAATTTAGAAACCAAATAAAATATAATGATTTTTTCAGGGAGAATTTAGAAAACAAATAAAACCAAAAATAGGCGTTCTATGGCCCACTGACTGAGAGAGAGAGAGAGAGAGAGATGGCACGCTTAGTACTGGCACACAAGCCCAAAGGGCAATATTAATCTCCCTTTTTTTTTCAGGGAGAATTTCTAAAACCCCCAAAAAAAAAAAAATAGGCTTTCTATGGCCCACTATTTGTGAGAGAGATGGGACGCTCAGGACTGGCACAGATGGCACGCTCAGGACTGGCACAGAAGCCCAGAGGCCAATATTAATCTCCCTTTTTTTCTGGGAGAATTTATAAAACCAAAAAAATATTTAAATAGGCTTTCTATGGCCCACTATTTGTGAGAGAGATGGCACGCTCAGGACTGGCACAGATGGCACGCTCACAACTGGCACACAAGCCCAGAGGCCAATATTAATCTCCCTTTTTTTCAGGGAGAATTTATAAAACCAAAAAAAAAATTAAATAGGCTTTCTATGGCCCACTATTTGTGAGAGAGATGGCACACTCAGGACTGGCACACAAGCCCAAAGGCTAATATTAATCTCCCACTGTATTTTTATCAGGGAGAATTTATACACCCCACAAAAAAAAATACAGAAAAATGAAAAGGCTTTCTATGGCCCACTATGTGAGAGAGATGGCACACACAGGGATGGCACTCTAGCAGAAATGCCAAATTGCCAATCTTAATCTCCCACCAAAAAAAAAAAAAAACAGGGAATGTCCTACAATTACTATCTCCCTGCCTGCAGTAATCTCAGCCAGGTATGGCAGGCAGCAATAAGGAGTGGACTGATGCACAAATCAAATAAAAAGTGTGGACAAACAAAAAAGATAGCTGTGCAGAAAGGAAGGAACAAGAGGATTTGTGCTTTGAAAAAAGCAGTTGGTTTGCACAGCGGCGTACACACAGCAATGCAGCTATCAGGGAGCCTTCTAGGGCAGCCCAATGAGCTACAGCGCTGAGGGGGAAAAAAAAAAAAAAACTTCCACTGTCCCTGCACACCGAGGGTGGTGTTGGACAGTGCAAATCGCTGCAGCACAAGCGGTTTTGTGGTTAATGGACCCTGCCTAACGCTATCCCTGCTTCTGACAAAGCGGCAGCAACCTCTCCCTAAGCTCAGATCAGCAGCAGTAAGATGGCGGTCGGCGGGAACGCCTCTTTATAGCCCCTGTGACGTCGCAGACAGCAAGCCAATCACTGCAATGCCCTTCTCAAAGATGGTGGGGACCAGGACCTATGTCATCACGCTGCCCACACTCTGCGTTTACCTTCATTGGCTGAGAAATGGCGCTTTTCGCGTCATTGAAACGCGACTTTGGCGCGAAAGTCGCGTACCGCATGGCCGACCCCGCACAGGGGTCGGATCGGGTTTCATGAAACCCCGACTTAGCCAAAAGTCGGCGACTTTTGAAAATGTTCGACCCGTTTCGCTCAACCCTAGTGTTAACCAAAAATTTTAGCAAGAACAAAAAAGAAAAATTTAATTTTTATATTACCTTAATATGCCGAAGCTGTGAAGCAGGGCTCCCAGAAGAAGACATAATTATTTTTTTGGGGGTATTTGCAAGTGTAAAGACACTTGTTAGTTACTATACAAATTATATGCAAAGCTTTGTGTTCTTTAATACTTACATCAAGAGTTCTGCTTGCTGGCCTGGTTGTTCCCTGCTGGCTTTCCTGGTTGGTCCCTGCTGGCTTGCCTGTATGGCCTGATACTGCAAGTATAAAGACACTTGTTAGCTACTATACAAATTATATGCCGAGCTTTGTGTTCTTTATACTTACATCAGTAGTTCTGCTTGCTGGCCTGGTTGGTCCCTGCTTGCTGGCCTGGTTGGTCCCCCTTGCTTGTCTGGTTGGTCTCTGATGTTTGGCCTGATATGGCCTGGTACTGCAAGTATAAACAGAATTATAAAATTATGTGTAGGCAGCTGAATTAGAACATAAAAGTTTGCTCCAGAGCTTGTAGGCTTTAAAAACCTACCCCCTAAAATAATCTGCATAGGACCCACATCCACAAAAAAATGTTAAGTAATTTAAAAGGTTTATAAACCACCCTGCTCAAATTTTAAATCTGAGCAATGTGCAAGCAGGCAAAAAAATCACCCTTCTGTAACCCCTAAAAATATACCAAAGGCACACAAGTCTGAGCTTGATTTCCTCCTTCCATAATATGCACAATGCGCAAGCTGGCAAACCCTTACCACCAGAAAAAAACAAACCTAAACCTTGCAAACAATGCCCTCCTTCAAACTTTGAATGCCTAAACCCCAGTTGAAAATCTATTGACCACATATGCTATTTTTAAAAATCCATTAAAAAAATTAAAATACTCGATTTCTGCTATCCACATTTTCATACACCTTTTATTTAAACAAATATACCCTCAACCAACTCTGTATTGAATGTTGTGTGTTCCAGTTTTACATAAACCACACTGTAAAATTTACCTTTGTGAAATGATACTACGTACAGTTTTATCATTTAAAAAGGAACACACTCTCCACACACACATGCCACACACACACACACAGAAACACACCACTGCCATCACACACATGCGCAACACACCACACAGACACACCGCAGAACTTTGTTTAAAATACATGTAAAGTTGTAAAAAAAAAGCACACTCACACACTGCCATTACAAACACATGCCACACACACACACACACACCGCATTTTACATACACATGCCACACACGCCGCACACATGCCACACTACTTTGTTGGAAATACATCACATAAAAAAACTAATCAACCACAGCTGGACACACACACACACAAAAAAACACTGGCAGGACTCACGCTGGCTGGCAGGACACTAGCTAGCTGGCAGTCCTCTGGCTGGCTGGTAGTCCTCTGGCTGGCAGGACGCTGGCTAGCTGCCCTCTGGCTGGCTGGTAGTCCTCTGGCTGGTAGGACGCTGGCTGGCAGGCCTGTGGCTGGCTGTTATTCGGTTGGCTGGCAGTTCTCTTGCTGGCTTCTATCCTTCTTGCTGGCACATTGAGAAATGAAGCCGCATGCCAGGTTTATACAGATTTGGGGCTGTCTGACCAATTGCCTACTAAATACAGATTTGGAGCAAATTCACTGGATCCTTTTTTTCACAAAACAACGCATTTTGATGGAAACTGAAATACGGAAGTGTGAAAGAGGCCTTAGTGACTGGGCCAATTTTTTAAAATCTGACATCTGTCACTTTATGTAGTGATAAGTCTAGAACGCTTCAACAAATCCCATTGATTTTGAGACTGTTTTTTCATGACACATTGTACTTGATGATAATGGTAAATTTATGTTGATATGTTTTAAGTTTAGCTATAAAAATATCAGAAATTTGTCAAAAAATAGCAATTTTCAAACTTTGAATGATTATCCTTTTAATCCAGGCAGTCATATCACACACAAAAACATTAATAAATAACTTTTCCTTCATGTCTGCTTTACATCAGTGCCATTTTTTAAATGTTGTTTTATTTTGCTAGCATTTTAGAAGGTTTAATTATGTAGCAGTAATTTTTCATTTTTTCAAGGACATTTAAAAAACTTATCTTTTTTTTTTTAGGAACTTATTCAGTTTTGAAGTGACTTTGGAGGTTCTATGTGTTGGAAACCCCCAAAAGTGATACCATTTTAAAAACCGGATCCCTTAACATATTCAAAATTGCTTTCAGGTAGTTCATTAACCCTTCATGTACTTTTAAGGAATTAATGTAAAGTGACACGACTGGAATGAAAAAGTTGAGTTTTACTACCTAAATGTCCCTAACTTCAGAACAGGCCGCTATAGCCATCAGACTCTAAGGCCGTTATTTGGCCTTGAATTGCCATGACAAAAATCAGGACCACATGATCAAGATCTATGCATGCCAATGAGGTTGAAGAGGAAGCCTCCACACTCTGTTAATCATTTAGATGCTGTAGTCACTATTGACAAAAGTATATTAGGTGGTTAAATGGCCATGGTAGGTGCCATGACTCATGGCTGTTGTCAGCTATAGTGTACAGGCAACAGCTGCTAGATTGTTAACTGTATGGGGATGCTAGTCTCTTAATATTGCAGGCCAGTAAAAAGACGTATTGGGGGTCATTAAGTGGTTAAGATTAAAGTGTCTAGATGCAGCTGAGCATTTATTAGATAGTTTATCTACTGCATCTGATATGTGCCTTCTAATGCGGGTTTTCAAAGTGTTTGTAGTGCAACCTACATATGGTAATTGACACAAAAAGAGGACTTCAAAGAGCCTTCAAACATTTGAAAAAAGTCACAGAGAAAAAAGCAGAGACGATTATCTGCTCAGGCCTCCAAAACAAATGCACTGAGGTAAAAGTAGTGGTATTGTCTATGTGTTTACAGCAATTACAGATGTTATGCCCGCACTTATAAAACCCTATTGTATGAAGTCATGTAGGTTTAGTCCACTATCATTTTTGAGATATAATCTCGGGGATAGAATGCTACGGAACATGGGTGCATTTCTACTAAAATCTGACTAGATTAAGTAGGATGCATTTCAATTTCTCTTCTTGATATAGCTCTCCTAGTGTATCCTCACCCACCCCCTGCAGACTGTGAGCCCTCGCGGGCAGGGTCCTCCCTCCTTATGTACTCGTGTGCCTTGTTATCTGCTCATGTTTAATGTATTTGTCTATATTTGCCCCGTATTCACATGTAAAGCGCCATGGAATAAATGGCGCTATAAAAATGTATAATAATAATAATAATAATATAGCATGGGCAAATGTTCATTAATCATTTTTTAATTTGTTGAAATTGGGGACTATCGGTTGTAACAAAATTTACATGATTTCTATTACAATGTATTTTTAGATCTCTGTTTATATTTTTGTTATGTTTATCTTTCATGATATCTTGTCTAGGGATATTATCGACTAAATTATTAGCCAGTGTCAGTACCCATTTAGGATATAGTCTATTTTCAAGTCTATCCTTTACTTGTCAGTTCCGATTTTTATTTGTGTTCCGAGGATGTATTTCTTTTCATGTGGATCATCTCCTCTATAGGGACATTTTTAATCACTTGTTTAGAATTACAAGATGTTGCTAGCAAAATAGTGTTGGTGGATGTACTTTTTCTTTAGGGGGTCACAGTAATAACAGAGCCTTTAGGCCAAGTGCACACGTTCAGGATTTTTCATGTTTTTCGCGTTTTTTAGCTATAAAAACGTGATAAAAACGCGAAAAAAATGCTTACATATGCCTCCTATTAATTACAGTGTATTCCGCATTTCTAGTGCAAATGTTGCTTCTTTTTCCACGAAAAAATCGCATTGCGGAAAAAAAAGCAACATGTTCATTAACAATGCGGAATTGCGGGGATTCCGCACACCTAGGAGTGCATTGATCTGCTTACTTTCCACATGGGGCTGTGCACACCATGCGGGAAGTAAGCAGATTATGTGCGGTTGGTACCCAGGGTGGAGGAGAGGAGACTCTCCTCCACGGACTGGGCACCATATAATTAGTAAAAAAAAAAGAATTAAAATAAAAAATAGTCATATACTCACCCCCTGATGGCCCCGGTGTCTTCCCGCCTCTCAGCGGTGCATGCTGCCGCTTCTGTTCCTATAGATGGTCTGTGTGAAGGACCTACGATGACGTCGCGGTCCTGTGATTGGTCACGTGACCGCTCACGTGACCGCTCACGTGACCGCGACGTCATCGAAGGTCCTGCACACACACACACCATCTATAGGAATGGACGCCGCTGAGGAAATCGGCTGTCTGCAGGGTGAGTATAACCATTTTTTTAAATTTTTTTTATTATTTTTAGACATTCTATTTTTTACTATAGATGCGGCATAGGCAGCATCTATAGTAAAAGGTGGTCACACTTGTCAAACACTATGTTTGACAAGTGTGACCAACCTGTCAGTCAGTTTTCCAAGCGATGCTACAGATCGCTTGGAAAACTTTAGCATTCTGCAAGCTAATTACGCTTGCAAAATGCTAAGAAAAACGCAAAAAAACGCAAACAAAAAATGCGGATTTCTTGCAGAAAATTTCCGGTTTTCTTCAGGAAATTTCTGCAAGAAATCCGGACGTGTGCACATACCCTTATTGTTATTCAAAAAAATATCTAAAAAAGTAACCTCATCTGAGTGAATATTAGAAGCAAATTTTAAGTTCATATCATTATTATTTAGATAGCACATAAACTCAGTAGCAAGGATGAAATCCCCCTCCCATATCAGGAGGAGGTCATCAATGAAACGATCCATCCACATGATATGGGAGGAGTAGGGATTATCATCCGAGAATACATACAGTTCTTCCCAATAAGACATGTAGATATTTGCCAAAGACTGTAAAAAGCCTGCTCCCATTGGGGTGCTTTGTTTCTGAAAAAGAGAGTATTATTAAACGAATAATTGCTCTGAAGTAGATAATCCTCGGCCATGACTATAAATTCCTGTCTAGCAACTGTACATTTGCTATATAATTTCAAATGTCTTTGCAAAGCTATGCATGCTTTATTGTGAGGTATTTATTGTGAGGTATGCTGGGATTAAGGCTGATGACATTGCAGCTAGGGTTGAGCGAAACGGATCGGACAATTTAAAAAATCGCCAACTTTTGCAAAGTCGGGTTTCGTGAAACCTGAACCGATCCCACTGTGGGATGGGCCATGAGGTCTGCGATCTGGGCGCCAAAGTCGCGTTTCATGTGACGCTTTATGCGCCATTTCTCAGCCAATGAAGGAGCACGCAGAGTGTGGGCAGCGTGATGGTCTCGGTCCCCACCATCTTAGAGAAGGGCATGGCAGTGAATAGCTTGCTTTCTGCGGCGTTCTCCCCCCCAAAAAAAAGAGAGTTTAAAGGGACTCTGCCACCTGAATTTGGCGGGACTGGTTTTGGGTCATATGGGCGGAGTTTTCGGGTGTTTGATTCACCCTTTCCTTACCTGCTGGCTGCATGCTGGCCGCAATATTGGATTGAAGTTCATTCTCTGTCCTCCATAGTACACGCCTGCGCAAAGCAATCTTGCCTTGCGCAGGCGTGTACTATGGAGGACAGAGAATGAACTTCAATCCAATATTGCAGCCAGCATGCAGCCAGTGGGTAAGGAAAGGGTGAATCAAACACCCGAAAACTCCGACCATATGACCCAAAACCAGTCCCGCCAAATTCAGGTGACAGGTTCCCTTTAAAATTGCCAAAAAGTTTCTATACATCAGTTCTGTTGGTCGTATATCTGCCAGCCATATTCTGCCACTGACATTGTGTAGTGTAATACACAGGGCCTGTTTTTTGGCTGCATTCTCCCTGCCGAAAAAGTGAGTTTTAAATTGCCAAAAAGTTTCTATACGTCAGTTCTGCTGGTCGTATATCTGCCAGCCACGATCTGCCACTGACATTGTGTAGTGTAATACACAGGGCCTGTTTTTTGGCTGCATTCTCCCCCCCCCCCCCAAAAAAAAGGGAGTTTAAAATTGCCAAAAAGTTTCTATACGTCAGTTCTGTTGGTTGTATATCTGGCAGCCACGTTCTCCCACTTACATTGTCTAGTGTAATACACTGGGACTGATTTTTGCTGCATTCTCCCCCCAAAAAAGGGAGAGTTAAATTGCCCACAAGTTTCTATACATCAGTTCTGTTGGTCGTATATCTGGCAGTCACGTTCTGCCACTGACATTGTGTAGTGTAATACACAGGGCCTGATTTTTGCTGCAGTCTTCCCACCAAAAAAAGGGAGATATAAATTCTCCAAAAGATAATATACACCTTCTACCTTGTTTTACAGTACCATATAACGGTTGTTATTTTGGTAACATTTCCACAAAAATGAGGAAGTCTGGTGGAAGAGGCCGTGGGCGGTTGTTGCCAGCTGGTACTGATGGCGGTGGTGGTAGTGGGGCATCTGGTGGTACTGGGAAAAGCAAGATAGCACCAAAGGCTTGAGGTGTTGAGCCAGCATCATCATCTGGCTACACAAGGCCTCGAAGGCTCCCTTATCTTGGAGTTGGAAAACAGCTTTTAAAGCCGGAGCAGCAGGAACAGGTTTTGTCTTTCCTTGCTGACTCAGCCTCCAGCTCTTTCACCTCCTCTTCAGAAGGTTCTAAAAGCAGCGAGTCGTCAGTGGCTTCTCCTGGTCCGGAAATAGTAGCTTCCTTGTGTCCTTCATCCAAAACAAAAGTGAAGGAGCTCTTTACATATACTGTGCCTGGGTTAGAGAGGGAAATTGTTAAAAGCCCATTACAAGATGAATCGGACATGGCGTGCACAGATGCACAGCCACAGCTAGATTATTATGCTGTTCCTTTGACTCAGATCACTACATTGCCCTCGCTGTGTACTGAGCCAGAATCTGACCCTGATGAGACTATGGTGCCCAGTCCCGAACACTATAGCACCTTACACGGTGACACAGAGGACGGTGCGCATGACATTGAAGAGGAGGTGATAGATGACCCAGTTATTGACCCAGATTGCCAGCCATTGGGGGAAGAGGGTGCCGCTGTCAGTAGCTCAGAAGCGAAGGAGGATGATCTGCAGCAGCCATCTACATCGCAAAAGCTGTCATCTGGCAGGTCTGTATCAGGCCAAAAATGTGTGGCAAAAATTACAACAGGTGTAGGACAGCGTGGCCATCTAGGGACAGTAGCACAGCGTGCAAAGCCTGAAAAAGTATTCCATAGTAGGACGAGTGCAGTGTGGCAATTTTTTCACCAAGATCCAAATGATCAGTCCAAAGTTATATGTAAGAAATGCTCCAAGACCTTTAGCAGAGGGAAGAATGTTCAAAATTTAAATACAATGTGCATGCGTAGACATTTAAACAGCAGGCAATTGGAAGCATGGACTAACTACCAAACGTCCCGTACCGTTGGTGCACCTGATCATGTTGAAGCAAGTCAGCAACGCAACATTGCTTCCCTCACTGGAAGCCCACCGGTTATGACACCAACAGTAGCAAATGTGGAGGTATTGTCGCAAGGACAAAGCAGTCAGGGAATCACAAGGTTCTTGGGTGGAAACACTGTAGGCAGGCCCACATCAATACCATCACCAAGCCTTTCTCAATCTGCTATGTCCACCACCACCCCGCTAGTTCCACCATCACCATATGCAGCTCTCCAGTCCAGCTCAGCCTACAAGAGACTCTCGATAGGAAAAGAAAGTACTCTTCCTCTCATCCACGTACACAGGGTTTGAACAGCTACATTGCTCGACTAATCTCATTAGAGATGATGCCCTACTGGTTGGATGAAAGCGAAGCTTTCAAAGCCCTGATGGCCTACGAAGTACCACGCTATGACCTACCCAGCCGACACTTCTTTGTGAAAAAAGCCATCCCAGCACTCCACCAACATGTCAAAGAACGCATTGTCCATGGACTGAGGTAATCGGTCAGTAGAAAGGCACACCTCACAACAGATGCATGGACCAGTAGGCACAGTCAGGGACGTTACGTGTCCATCACGGCACACTGTGTTAATGTTGTGGGTCCAGAGTTCACAGGGGACAGCCATAGTGGGACAGTTCTGCCTAGCGCATGGTCTAGGAAACAGTTGGCTGTAGGTCGTTCGCCCCTTCTCCTCCTACTACTCCAGAAGCGAAAGCTCGTCCACAGAGCGCAGTCGCACAACCACTCCTTTCGCTGCTGCCAGTGTTGCACCCGAGGTGTCCCATTATCGAACAGCTTGTGGTAAGCGTCAGCAGGCTGTGCTGAAAATGAAGTGTTTGGGCAACAACAGAAACACCGCGGAAGTACTGGCCGAGTACTTGCTGCAAGAAACGCAGTCATGGCTGGGCAGTGTACATCTTGAGACAGGCAAGGTAGTCAGTGATAACGGAAGGAATTTTATGGCTGCCATGGCCTGTTTAGAACTGAAACGCATACCTTGCCTGGCTCACAACTTGAACCTGGTGGTACAGTGCTTCCGCAAAAATTACCCTGATTTACCAGCCCTGCTCCTGAAGGTGCGCAGACTTTGCTCGCACATCCGCCGGTCGCCCGTACACTCCAGCTGTATTCTGAGCCATCAGCGATCGCTGAATCTTCTCCAGCACCGCCTAATAATCGACGTTGCAACAAGGTGGAACTTCACACTGCACATGCTTCAGAGGCTGTGCGAACAGAGGCGTGCTGTCATGTATTTGTGGGAGGATACACATACACGGGCAGGCAGTTGGATGGCAGACATGGAGTTGTCTGGTGTGCAGTGGTCTTAGCTCCAAGACCTCTGTCAAGTCCTTCAGTGTTTTGAGGAATGCACACGGCTGGTCAGTGCAGACAACGCCATCATAAGCATGAGCATCCCACTAGTGCGTCTGCTAATGCAAAGTTTGACGTACATCAAGGAGCAGGCCTCTGCGGCCGAGGAGGAGGGAAGCTTTGATGACAGTCAGCCATTGTCTGCTCAGGGAAGTCTCTGGGACAAGGTGGCGGATGAAGAGGAGGAGGAGGATGATGGGGATGAATATTTATGGGAGGAGGATGCTTCTCAGGGGGCAATAGAAACTGGTGGCATTGCAAGGTCAGGTACAGGGTTTTTGCTGGCCACAAGTGATGTAGATTTTCAAGAAAGTGCTCCTCAACCCAGCACAAGCAGTGAATTGACACCTGGAACTTTGGCCCACATGGCAGAGTATGCCTTGCGTATCGTAAAACGGGACCCCGCATTATCAAAATGCTGACCAATGACGATTACTGGTTGGCCTGCCTCCTGGATCCACGATACAAAGGAAAATTACAAAATATGCTACATGAGAACCTTGAGCAAATATTGGCTACCAAACAAGCAACTCTTGTAGACCATTTGGTTCAGGTACCCCAGCACACAGCGGCGATGATGGTTCTCATACGAGCTGTAAGGGGTAACATGGCAGAGGTGTTAGAGGTGCACAAAGCCGAAGTGGCGTTGGACAGAGGGGATTTATGACCAGGTTGTGGAGTGATTTCGCAATGACTACTGCTGCATCGATTCAAAGTGACAGGAGACATTCTTAGGAATGAGCGCGTTAATGACATTCAATGACGTCGCGGCTTGTGATTGGTCGCGTGAGCGGTCACATGACGCTACCACGACCAATCACAAGCCGCGACGTCATCGAAGGTCATTAACGCGCTCATTCTTAGGAAGGGAAGCATGGCGGTTGCAGCGGTGACATCCAGGGCGCGTCCAAGGGTAAGTATATCAATATTTTTTATTTTTATTCTTTATTTTAAACATGAATCTTAATCCCGATACCGATTCCCGATATCACAAAAATATCGGAACTCGGTATCGGAATTCCGATACCGCAAATATCGGCCGATACCCGATACTTGCGGTATCGGAATGCTCAACACTAGCAAGCACCCATGCGAGTGCCGTTTACCTGGACAGGTGGGTGTGCCCACTCTGGGGCAACGCCACTGGCATAGGGTCCCTCATAGTACAATGGTACAATGAAGTGTCTCTGATGGTGGTGGTGCACAACCAATGTCAGACACACCGTCATAATATGAGGGGCCCTGTGCCAGTACCGCTGCCCACGAGAGAGTGTTCCCCCCCAGCTCGAACTGTGCTCTACCACTTGCAAAACTTACCTCTCCCTGCCCCACCACTGTGTAGCCTGTGCTGTTAAATCCTTAAATGGCACTGCCTCTCATAACAGTTGTCGTCCCACGCTGAACCAAGGTAGGCCGCCTGGTTAGTCCTGCTAGCAGTTTTGAACTGCATTTAGCCACCTTTTTTATGTTAGGCCTCTGTGTGTCTGTCTGTCTGTCACCCACACAATTTGTCCAGAGGTGAAATGGCCTGTTTATGTAATCTGGAAAAAGACCACAGTATCACAATAAAACCCTCTGATAAAGGGGGCAATGTGGTCATCATGGATACCACCGATTACAGGGGTCTATGCCTTTCCCTGCTGGACAAAACAGAGGATTACAGGGTCCTGACAGGTAACCCTTTGGTGGGTCTTGGGGAAAAATTAAAGTCCTTGATTGCTAAGGGTTACGATGATGGTGTTCTGGGCAAGGATGAGAAAGATTTCCTGCTTCCAAAAAATTCAGTCATACCCACCTTTTATTGTCTTCCTAAGGTGCACAAGGGAACCAACCCCTTAAAAGGTAGACCCATCGTATCCGGTAACAACAGCTTAACTGAAAAACTTGGCATATATATTGATAACATTTTGAAACTATTTGTAGGCTCCCTGAATTCTTTTGTACGTGACACCACGGATCTTTTAAGCAAACTGGACGGTATATTTCTAGACCCCGATATGATATTGGGGAGTATTGATGTAGAAGCACTATACTCATCCATCCCACATGAGAAAGGTCTGGCGGCTGTGAACCATTATCTGAGTACAAGAGGGATACAGTATGAAAAACATAACAAATTCATTCTGGAGGCTCTGGAGTTCTGCTTGACCAGTAATGTGTTTCTGTTCGACCGTAAGTACTTCCACCAGCTCAGGGGTACAGCGATGGGCAGCCCTTGTGCGTCCTCGTATGCAAATTTGCTCCTGGGCTGGTGGGAGGAAACAACTGTCTTTGGCAATCTCAATGCAGGCCCAGACGATAGGATAGTACTTTGGCTAAGGTACATCGATGACGTCCGGGTAATTTGGAGGGGTAACGCCATTGAATTTGGTACCTTTGTGGATGGTCTTAATATCAATGATATAGGTCTTCACTTCACATATGAGACAAATTCAACAAAATTGGCATTTCTGGACATCTGCATTGAGAAAAAGCAGGACGGGGAGATCAGTACAAAAACACATAGGAAGGAAACAGCGACTAACTCCCTCCTCAGATGGGAAAGTAACCATCCCATTACATTAAAAAGAGGTATACCAAAAGGGCAATATTTGAGAATCCGGAGAAACCGCTCCAATCCCGACACCTTTCAAGAACAAGCGGCTGACTTGAAAAACAGATTCTTAGAGAGGGGCTACCCAGAAGGGATCATCAATAGGGCCTATAAGGAGTCCCTAAAAAGGGAGAGAAAACAGTTACTGATTCCTAAACCTAAGGTTGAGGATAACAATGATGTCATACGCTTCATTACCAGGTTTTCTAATGGAGCGGGTGACGTCAGAAAGATTTTGTTGAAACACTGGTCAGTACTCCAGATGGATAATGATATAAGTAAACACATTCCTGAATGGCCTCAAATCACCTACAAAAAAGGTAGATCTCTGTCAGACAGATTGGTTCACAGCCACTATCAACCAGAAAACAGACCGGGGTGGATGAATCAAACAAAAGGATGCTACAAATGTGGCGCTTGCAAGGCTTGTGCCTCGATCTCATCAACAAAAACTTTCCAGAGCAATGTTACTGCCACATCATAATCCATACGACACTTTATTAATTGTCGCACTAAAGGAGTGATTTACAAAGCCACTTGTGAGTGTGGTTTGGAGTATGTTGGCAAAACAAAGAGAGAGTTCCGGAAAAGGGTTGGGGAACATCTCCGGGACATCGCCAATAGAAGAGAAACTCCAGTGGCAACCCACATGAATAACTTCCACCGTGGGAATCTCAAAGAAATCTCCTTTATTGGGATCGATAAAATAACTCCTCCAGTAAGAGGAGGAGATTGGGACAAATTGATCCTACAAAAAGAGAGTAGGTGGATATTTACCCTGAGAACCGTGCAGCCAGCTGGCTTGAATGAGGTACAATCTTACAGTTGCTTATTATAATATCCCTCTCCATTACACTCCATTGTTTGAGGGTTTTGCAAAGAGGGAAAGCCGCCGTGGAGTGGGGGCGCCACTTGCGTAGGCTTTTAGGGTGCCAACCTCCGCGCTAGGTAGGCTATAATCGATAGGGAAAGATGCCCCCATCCTCTACATTGATTCCTCTTTAACCAACCAATGTATCCTTTGCTATCTCCCATGCACAATTCAGGGATAAAATAGGGCTATGCAGTTAGGGATAGCCGCCGTTGAGTGGGGGCGCCATTTTCTTTGCGTTTTTCTCTTATAGGGTGCCAATCTCCGCGATAGGTAGGGCACAGATAGGATGAGAGGGTTTAGTTCCATATAGGGCGTGCAGGTTCCCCAGCACCACCCCTTCACTCTCTGTTTCCTATTGGCACTCGGGTCCGTGGTGTCACGTCCAATTAAATGAATTCATAGCCTATTTATCCTCATATATACTTTCATTTTATTTATTTTCTTTTTTGGTCATCTCCGCTTCCTAGGCAATCTGTTTTTCCTTATGGTGGGTCATACCATTATTAGTATAGGCTTATTGTGTATCATGCCGCTTTGGGTATGGGTCGGCGCAGGATTTCTGTGTGCCCGCCCCTTTCTAGGGTCTGCCCATAGAGGGTGTTTGTATATATTGATTATTTCATCCTTATTTAGTGCAGCCCCATCAGGGATCCTTTATACTGTATAGGATTCCAGACTATGAGTACGGCAAGATGGTCAGCAACTGTTCTTAGTTTACGGCGCAGGCGCATCTTGTGGGAGCTATGCGTCCCACTGAGATGCATTGCGTGCGTTCCAAGCATTTCAGACGACTGACTCATCATGCCGGAAGTACTCTATACGACCTCAGACGCGTCACACGCCATGGGCGGAGCATTGCTCACGCGCGGTTGGTCCGAATATACAAATGACACAGTAGTGAGGAAGACCGGTAAGGCGGTTCAATCATACCTCACTCCCCTGATGATTCCGGTAGGATGAAACACGTCGGGAGACGCTGTCTAATGTCACGGCGTCACCATTACCTTACCACGGCAAATGAGACCGACGGACTCTGGTGAGATCCACCCACAACAGTGGGCTATACGTGTGGTGATCCCAACCCGCAACAGCAGGCAGGATCTGTTTGTGCAATCCTATATGTCTGTACAGTAATCGGGATGTATGCAGATATAATGGTGTATCCACACTAAAGGTATATGGTCTGCACTGAGCACCGTCATAACGCTTATTAGCCATCCTATGGGTGAGATATAGGTGCGCTATACAAGTGTCCAGTGCATTATAGATTTCTCATGAGGCTTTTGTGACTACTGCTTTGTTATTGACTGTCAGTATACACCTAGCACATTTGTCGTTGTTCTATACAACTAGCTTACGGTGTTAGCGCCATACGCGCTTGGTAGCAACATTTGTATAGTAACCAAGGGTATGTTCTAGTTCACACTCCCAATTTATGGCTGTGGCATTTTTTAGCCATGAGGTGGGTATGGTCCTTGGTGACAATATAAGTGACACCTAGTGTTGAGCATTCCGATACCGCAAGTATCGGGTATCGGCCGATATTTGCGGTATCGGAATTTCGATACCGAATTCCGATACTTCCCGCGTAATTTAGCAAAACGCTGTGTATTCTTCACTGTTCACCTTGCTCTTGCCTTGCAGCGCTGTTTTAACAGCGTTCTGCAAGGTCTGTGTGTGTGTTTGTGTGTGTGCAGCTCACTCTGTAGTCTGTGTGCAGCCATATACCCGGTTGTATTCAGCTCAGGGGGGGGGTTCACACTGCCTCACACAGTTGTCCTTTTTTGCTCATAGTGCAGCCTGCTGCACATTTTTTCTCAAATTTCCTATTAGTGTTTTTCCACCCGTCTACAGCTAAATTGTGGAAAAACACTACATAGGATAACCTAGAGGGGTTTTTTTGGGCCTTGCAGCGCCGTTTACGGCTGTCTGCACTGTCTCTGTGTGAGCGCAGCTCGCCCTGTAGTCTGTGTGCAGCCATAGCCGGTTGGATTCAGCTCAGGGTGCGTTACTGCCTCATACCTTGAAAAACAATTTCCTTTTTTTCAAATAGTGCAGCCTGTTTAAAATTTAAAAAAAAAATTCCTATTAGTGTCTTTCCACCCGTCTCCAGCTAAATAGTGGAAAAACACTACATAGGATAACCTAGAGGAGGGTTTTTGGGCCTTGCAGCGCCGTTTACGGCTGTCTGCACGGTCCCCATGTGAGTTAAACTTGCTCTGTAGTCCGATCTGCAGAAGAAAAAAAAAAGGAAAGTTCACCAAACACAACTTAACACTTGTGTAGGCCACATTTGAAAAATAATAAAGTTTAGTCCACACTTTACAACATTAGTGTTTCTTACACCTGTTAGGAGGAGCATTTCAGGAATAAGCACACTAAGGCCTTAGTACTTTTCTGCTTATCTGTATCTGTCAACCAAGATGAAGAGGGCAGGGAGTAAGGCACGTGGGCGTGGAGCAGGGAGAGGAGCAGGGAGAGGACGTGGTGATTCTGTGCCTGCTGCGGGCACCGGTGACTCGTCGTCACTCAGTTTCAGCAGGGAACAGTCCTTCATGCGCAGCTTTGTCGGAGAGCGCCGTGCACCGCTGCTGCGTGAAGACCAAATTGAAGCCGTTGTCGGGTGGATGGCAGCTAACGCCTCGGCATCGACTTCAGTTAGTGCCACATCCTCTCATGCACAGAGCACTGGAGAGCAGCCATCTGTCTCTTCACCACCTGCCAAATTGGCCAGGCAGTCAGAGAGCCCAGGACAGGAGCCGTCTCTACTTCTGTTCTCTGAATCTCTTGGCTTGGAAACAGGGGGCCAGCCAAGCAGCATTGGAGAAATGGAAGAAGAGGCAGTGTGCAGTGATGCCCAACAGCTTTGTCTCTCTGACTCCGAAGAGGCGGGTGGGCCAGTGCCTCCGGTGACCACAGCGCAGTACGCATCTGATGATGAAACTCAGGTGCCGCTTTCTGGTGCGTACTGTGCTGCCGAGACTACCCAGGAGGAGCAGTTGGTGGCAGAGGGTAGTGGAGATGATGAGGTCGTTGACCCATCGTGGCGTGAGGAACAGGAAGGTGGTGGGAGCAGCTCTGAGGAAGAGATTCCCCTTACGGGCCAAAGAGGGAGAGGGAGGGGAAGACTGCGGAGCCTGTAGCCTTCACTTTGGCACCCGTTAGGAGCCTGTCTCTTTCCAAAGCCAAAAAGGGCGCTCCCAAGACTTGCAGTGCCTGGTCCTTTTTTGACACAGTTGCAGATGACATTTGTTTTGTCAAATGCAAGCTGTGTCATCAGAAAGTAAAAAGAGGGAAAAATGTCAGCAACCTCAATACCACAAATATGTGGAAACATGTGCGGACCAGGCACGCGGTGGAGTTACAGAAACACACTGAAGATGTAGGCCAACCAACAGCGGCAGCTACCACCTCTTCAGCTCGTGTTGCATCTTCCTCCAGCTCACGCACAGCTGGTTTGGCTTCCTCCCAGGATCGCCATGGAAGAACCTCTGGCACTGTTGTCCAGAGACCTTGTGTAATTCCACCTACAGCACCACCTTCCCAGTCATCCTCACACTCCCAGTCTACTCTATAGCCATCGGTAGTACAGGCATGGGAGAAAAGGCGGGCATTCTCGGCCAACCACCCCCGAGCACAGGCTCTGAATGCAGGCATTGCCAAACTGTTGTCCCTGGAAATGCTCTCATTCAGGCTGGTGGAGACTGACAGCTTCCGTGACTTGATGGCATTGGCAGTCCCACAGTACAAGGTGCCCAGCCGCTTTTACTTCAGCAGGCAAGCTGTCCCTGCCCTGCACAGGCATGTTGAGGGAAACATAAAACATGCGCTACTGAACGTCGTCAGTAGCAAGGTCCACCTCACCACCGATGCGTGGACCAGTCAGCATGGACAGGGGCGATACGTTTCCCTCACTGCCCATTGGGTTAATGTTGTTGAGTCAGGTACAGATCGTGCGAGTGGCGCAGGACGTGTCCTGCTCACTCCAAGGATTGCAGGAATCCAGTCTGTACGCATTGACTTCTACTCTTACACAAGTTCCTCAGAATCATCTCTGCAGGAGCCGTCACAGTCCACCTCCACATGGACCCGTGAACGTTTACCTATGACCGACATGAGCACAGCCGTGGCCAAACGTCAGCAGGCCATCTTGAAACTAGTTTCATTGGGGAATCGAAGCCACACAGCGCAGGAGCTCTGGAATGCCATCAAGCAGGAGAGCGATGTGTGGTTACTGCCAGCGAATCTCCAGCCAAGCATGGTAGTGTGTGACAATGGCCGAAATCTGGTGGCAGCTTTGGCCCTTGGCAACCTCACTCACATCCCATGTCTGGCACATGTGCTCAATTTGGTTGTGCAGAGTTTTCTGAGGGACTATCCGGATCTTGATGTCCTGCTGCAAAAGGTCCGCCTAGAGTGTGCTCACTTGCGGCGTTCCAGCTTGGCAAGATCCCGCATTGCTGCTCTGCAGCGCCGATTCCGCCTTCCGGAACACCGCATCATATGTGACCTACCTACCCGGTGGAATTCCACGTTACATATGTTGGAGCGGTTGTGTGAGCAGCAGCAAGCAGTTATGGAGTACCAGCTGCATCAGGCGCAAAGAAGTCGCAGTCAGCGCCGATCAGACTTCACAACCACAGAGTGGGCCACTATGAAGGACGTCTGCCAGGTTTTGCGTCCTTTTGATTATTCCACGCGGATGGCAAGTGCAGATGATGCACTAGTCAGCATAACTGTCCCCCTTATCTGCCTGCTTCAGCAAACTTTGCAAGGGTTAAGGGATGATGTTGTGGAAGAGGTGGAGGATGAGGAGTCACCTTTTCCATCAGCTTCTGGAGAGTCAGCGCCACGTGGTTCCTCACAAAGGGGTACGCAGGGGCCACTTTGTGAGGAGGATGAGGAGGAGTCAATGGAGGAGGAAGAGCTCCATCCAGAGGAGGGAGCAACACAATTGTCCAGTGGTCAGTGTGTACAGCGAGGGTGGGGTGATGACGAGCGGGCAGAGATCATGTCTCAAGCAGGGGACAGCGTTTCTGGGCCAGTTGGCAGTCTGCAGCACATGGTGGATTTCATGCTGCAGTGCCTGAGAAACGACCGCCGCATCGTCCACATTCTCAACATGCCTGATTATTGGGTGTTCACCCTCCTCGATCCTCGCTACCGGGACAACGTCCAAAACCTTCATCCCAGCGTTGACCCGGGAGCGTAAATTGCGGGAGTACCACGACACACTGGTGAATTCCATCATCTTCTCCAGTCCAACTGAGAGGAGTGCTGCTAGTGCTTTACAAAGCAGCTCAGTGCGTCGAGGCAGTGGGGGAGGCTCTGCCCAAAGAGGGAGCAGAAGCAGTGCCTCTGCCCAAGGCAAGCCCAGTATGGCACAACTCTGGCACACTTTTGTGTGCCCGCCCCAAATGTCTACACCATCACCGGCGGCTCCAGTCAGCAGGAGGCAACGGTTCCGTCAGATGGTGACAGACTACATGGCTTGCCCTCTTACTGTACTCCCAGACGGCTCTTCCCCGTTCAAGTTTTGGGTCTCTAAGCTGGATACATGGCCAGAGCTAAGCCAGTATGCATTGGAGGTGCTGGCTTGCCCTGCGGCTAGTGTCTTATCGGAACGTGTCTTTAGTGCCGCAGGTGGTGTACTAACAGACCGTCGCATGCGACTATCCTCCGATAACGTTGACCGGCTTACTTTCCTGAAAATGAACCAGGCCTGGATCTCGCAGGAATTTGCCACTCCTCTGCCTGATTAAGTAATTGGGTGTCATCCAGGTCTCCTGATGTGTTCATCTTTCTACCACCTGAACTGCTATTCCTGGGCTCCAACACCGCCAGTTGCGGCTCAGAAGTGCAGGCTGCACAGTAAAAACATACGACCCAGTGTTATTGGGTTTCAGTAACGTCTGCTGATCCCCAGCTGTGTAGCTGGCAATGTGTCCTGCGACCGCCACGCTGGCACAACAACCTAAATGTAAGGGAACCTGTCCTCCCCCCCCCCCCGGCGTTTGTTACTGAAAGAGCCATCTTGTGCAGCAGTAATGCTGCACAAGGAAAAGGTAGCTCTTTTATTTTAGCTCCTTGCACACGCAGAACTTAACACTTATAAAATGTGTTCACTGATACCGTTATACCGTCCCGGAGCTGGGACTTTCCTTCGTAATGTGACGCAGCACAGCCGTCATTCCTACCCCCTTGGTGCCATGCGCTGCCTCCTCAACGTTGTTTTAAGCTGTCACGGAGCCTGCGCTGTTCTGTTATCCCTTGGCCATGCCCTATTTGCGCTGCCTGTCTTCTGACATAATTTGGTGTCAGGCTGGCTGCGCCTGTGCGGCCGCGCTGCCCGAGATCCCGCCTCGCAGTGTCTTCTGATTGAATCACACTGTGGGCCTTGGATCCATGGGCATGCGCAGTGCATATCTTCCCCTCGGGCTCTCACTCATCTCCCTCCGCCTTCTTTAGACTGTGCGCCGTCAGCTGATCCCTAATAGCATGCCACGGCCGTGACACCGCACAGTCTGAAGAAGAGGGAAGGAGGGGAGTGAGAGTCGAGGATATGCACTGTGCATGCCCATGGATCCAAGGCCCGCAGTGGGATTACGTTAGACGACACTGCGAGGTGGGATCTGGTGCAGCGTGGACGCACAGGCACTGACAGCCTGACACCAAATTATGTCAGAAGACAGGCAGCGCTAATTGGGCATGGCCAAGGGATAACAGAACAGCGCAGGCTCCGTGACAGCTTAAAACAACGCTGAGGAGGCAGCGCACGGCACTAAGGGGATAGGAATGACAGCTGTGCTGTGTCCCATTACGAAGGAAATTCGCACCTCCGTGACGGTTTTGCGGTATAAGGGGACACATTTTTAGTGTTTACTTCTGTGTTTGCAAGGAGCATAATTAAAAGAGCAACCTTTTCCTTTTGCATCCTTAGTGCTGCACAAGATGGCTCTTTCAGCTACAAACGTCTTGGGGGGGGTTAAAGGTTCCCTTTCAACTTGCTCCAATCAGGCTTCGGCCTACACTCTGTTCCTCTGCTCCTCCTGCTGTCCCTGGGCTCTAACACCGCCAGTTGGTGCCTGGAAGTGCTGTCTGCACAGTCAACAGTCGCTCCTCTGTTATTGGGGTTCAGTGACGTCAGCTGATCCCCAGCTGTGTGTGCGGCAATACCTCCAATCTGCTCCTCCTGCTGTCCCTGGGCTCTAACACCGCCAGTTGGTGCCTGGAAGTGCTGTCTGCACAGTCAACAGTCGCTCCTCTGTTATTGGGGTTCAGTAACGTCAGCTGATCCCCAGCTGTGTGTGCGGCAATACCTCCAATCTGCTCCTCCTGCTGTCCCTGGGCTCTAACACCGCCAGTTGGTGCCTGGAAAAGCTGTCTGCACAGTCAACAGTCGCTCCTCTGTTATTGGGGTTCAGTAACGTCAGCTGATCCCCAGCTGTGTGTGCGGCAATACCTCCAATCTGCTCCTCCTGCTGTCCCTGGGCTCTAACACCGCCAGTTGGTGCCTGGAAGTGCTGTCTGCACAGTCAACAGTCGCTCCTCTGTTATTGGGGTTCAGTAACGTCAGCTGATCCCCAGCTGTGTGTGCGGCAATACCTCCAATCTGCTCCTCCTGCTGTCCCTGGGCTCTAACACCACCAGTTGGTGCCTGGAAGTGCTGTCTGCACAGTCAACAGTCGCTCCTCTGTTATTGGGGTTCAGTAACGTCAGCAGATCCGGCAACGTGTCATGCGACCGCCACGCTGGCACAACTAAAATGTAAGGGGACCTGTCTCCCCCCCCTAGGCGTTTGTTACTGAAAGAGCCACCTTGTGCAGCACTAATACTGCACAAGGAAAAGGTCGCTCTTGAAATTATGCTCCTTGCAAACGCTGAACTACACACTCATGTAATGTGTCCCCTCACACCGTCAAACTGTCCCTGAGGTGGGACTTTCCTTTGTAATGTGATGCAGCACAGCCGTCATTGCTACCCCCTTGGCACCGTGCGCTGCCTCCTTAGCGTTGTTTGATTCCGTCCTGGACCCTGCGCTGTTATGTTATCCCTTGGCCATGCACAGTTTGCGCTGCCCGTCCTCTGACATCATTTGTTGTCGTCCTGGCTGCGCCTGTGCGTCCACGCTGCCCGAAATCCCACCTCGCAGTGTCGTCTAATGTGATCCCACAGTGGGCCTGGTATCCATGGCCATGCGCAGTGCATATACTAGCCTCTCACTCCCCTTCTTCACGCTTCTTCAGACTAGGCGGCGTCAGCTGATCCCTAATAGCATGCCACGGCCGTGACGCCGCACAGTCTGAAGAAGCAGGAAGGAGGTGAGTGAGAGGCGATGATATGTACTGCGCATGCCCATGGATCCCTGGCCAGCAGTGGAATTACATTAGATGACACTGCGAGGTTGGATCTCGGGCAGCTTGGACGCACAGGCACTGCCAGCCTGACACCTAAATGATGTCAGAAGACGGGCACCGCTAACTGTGCATGGCCAAGGGATAACATTACAGCGCGGGCTCCGTGACAGAACCAAACAACGTTGAGGAGGTGGCGCACGGCACCAAGGGGGTTGGAATGACGGCTGTGCTGTGTAACATTACAAAGGAAAGTCCCACTTCCGGGACGGTTTGACGGTGTGAGGGGACACATTATATGAGTGTGTACTTCAGCGTTTGCAAGGAGCATAATTTTCGGAGCCACCATTTTCCATGTGCAGTATTACTGCTGTACAAGATGGCTCTTTCAGCAACAAATGCCGGGGGGGGGGGGGGGGTTAAAGGTTCCCTTTCAACTTGCTCCACTGCAGGCTTCGGCCTACACTCTGCTCCTCTTTGATTCCCTGGGTTTCAACACTGTCAGTTGCCACCTGGAAGTGTTGTCTACACAGAAAAAACACTAGCTGATGTGTCAGTGGGGTTCAGCACCGCCAGCTGTTCCCCTGCTGTGTAGTCGGCAACGTGTCCAGCACAAGCCACGCTGACACAACAGAACAAAAGCTGCCACCAGTGCAGGCTTCGGCCTACACTCTGCTCCTCTCCTCCTCCTGCTGCCCCTGGGCTCAAACACCGCTAGTTTTTGCCCGGAAGTGCTAGCTGCACAGAGAAAAACACCAGCCAATGTGTTAGTGGGGTTCAGCACCGCCAGCTGCTCCCATGCTGTGTAGCCGGCAACGTGACCTGCAAACGCCAAGCAGGCACATGAACTGAAATTAAAGTGACCCTGCCACCCACCCCATGGTGTTTCTATGTATAACAGCTACCTTGTACAGCAGTAATGCTGTATTTGTACAAAGTGGCTGACTTTTTCTCATTGCCAACGTGGAACTTAACACGTACAAAATGTGTCTCATTGAGACCATTCCACTGTCCCTGAGGTGTGACTTTCCTTTCTAATGGTACGCAGCACCACCCTTGGTAGCGCTGCCCGTCTTCTGACATCATTGGTTGGCTGCCTGTGCCTGTGCGTCCGCCTTGCCCAACACAACCCCCCTCGTTGTCTCATATATTTTGGCTGCGAGGATGTGATTGATGGGCATGTGCAGTGCATATGTTCGCCTGTCTTAACTCATCTCCTTCCGCCTTCTTCAGACTGTGCGGCCTCATGGCCGTGGTAGGCGATAAGGGATCAGCTGAGGCCGCTCAGTCTGAAGCAGGTGTAAGGACATGTGTGAGTGGCAAACATATTTACTGCACAAGGGCACGAATCCCAGCCACGCAGTGTGGTTTTTTGAAAACACACTGCGGGTCTGGGATTCATGGCCATTGCTAACCGCACCGGCCAACATGAAATGAGGTGAGAAGACAGGCAGCGCTCACAGCGCATGGCCAAGGGATCACAATAGCGCAGACTCCTGTACAGCAAATAACAACGCTCAGGAGGCTGCGCCCAGCACCAAGGCGTTATTTATGTGCACCTGTGCTGCGTCTCCTTAAAAAGACAAGTCACGCCTCCAATACAGTTCTACTGTTCAATGGGCTAAATTGTGTACGTCTTTCATTCTGCGTGTGCAATGAGCAAAACTTAAAGAGCAACCTTTAACTTGTGTAGTTTTACTGCTGCACAAGGTGTGGCTCTTCAACATTGTAACACCTGAGGGTGGGTTAAAGGTTACCTTTGAAATTGGTTCAATTAGGCTTCGGCCTACACTCTGCTCCTCCTGCACATCCTGGGCTCTAACTACGCCAGTTGGGGCCCGGAAGTGCTGGCTGCACAGAGAAAAACACCCACCATTGTGTCAGTGGGGTTCAGCACCGCCAGCTGTTCCCCTGCTGTGTAGCCGGCATCGTGTCCAGCACAAGCCATGCTGGCACAACAGACCAAAAGCTGCCACCAGTGCAGGCTTCGGCCTACACTCTGCTCCTCTCCTCCTCCTGCTGACCCTGGGCTATAACACCGCCAGTTGTAGCCTGGAAGTGCTAGCTGCACAGAGAAAAACACCCGTCAATGTGTTAGTGGGGTTCAGCACCGCCAGCTGTTCCCCTGCTGTGTAGCCGGCATCGTGTCCAGCACAAGCCACGCTGGCACAACCGACCAAAAGCTGCCACCAGTGGAGGCTTCGGCCAACACTCTGCTCCTCTCCTCCTCCTGCTGACCCTGGGCTCAAACACCGCTAGTTTTTGCCCGGAAGTGCTAGCTGCACAGAGAAAAACAACAGCCAATGTGTTAGTGGGGTTCAGCACCGCCAGCTGTTCCCCTGCTGTGTAGCCGGCAACGTGACCTGCAAACGCCATGCAGGCACATGAACTGAAATTAAAGGGAACCTGGCCCCACCCCCCCAGGTGTTTCTATGTATAACAGCCACCTAGTACAGCAGTACTGCTGCATTTGTACAAGGTGGCTGATTTTTTCTCCTTGCCCACGTTGAATTAAACACGTACTAAATGTGTCTCATTGAGACCATTCCACTGTCCCTGAGGTGTGACTTTCCTTTCTAATGATTCGCAGCACCACCCTTGGTAGCGCTGCCCGTCTTTTGACATCATTGGTTAGCTGGCTGCGCCTGTGCGTCTGCCCTGCTCGAAACAACGCCCCTCGGTGTCTTATTTTTTAGGACAGCGAGGGTGTGATTGATGGGCATGTGCAGTGCATATGTTTGCCTGTGTTCACTCATCTCCTTCCGCCTTCTTCAGACTGTGTGGCCTCATGGCCGCGGCATGCGATAAGGGATCAGATGAGGCCACCCAGTCTGAAGCAGGTGTAAGGACATGTGTGAGCGGCAAACATATTTACTGCACAAGGCCACGAATCCCAGCCACGCAGTGTGATTTTTTGAAAACACACTGTGGGTCTGGGATTCATGTCCATCGCTAACCGCAACGGCCGACATGAAATGAGGTCAGAAGACAGTAAGCGCTCACAGCGCATGGCCAAGGGATAACAAGAGTGCAGACTCCTGTACAGCAAATAACAACGCTCAGGAAGCTGCGCCCAGCACCTAGGTGTAAATTTTGACACCTGTGCTGCGTCTCCTTAAAAAGACAAGTCACGCCTCCACTACTGTTTGACAGTATAATGGGCTAAATAGTGTACGTGTTTTATTCAGCGTGTGCACGGAGAAAAAGTAATAGAGCAACCTTTTACTTGTGCAGCATATATGCTGCACAAGGTGTGGCTCTTGTACCTTGCAACACCTGAGGGGGGGTTAAAGGTTACCTTTGAAATTGGTTCAACTAGGCTTCGGCCTACACTCTGCTCCTCTCCTCCTCCTGCTGACCCTGGGCTATAACACCGCCAGTTGTAGCCTGGAAGTGCTAGCTGCACAGAGAAAAACACCCGTCAATGTGTTAGTTGGGTTCAGCACCGCCAGCTGTTCCCCTGCTGTGTAGCCGGCATCGTGTCCAGCACAAGCCACGCTGGCACAACTGACCAAAAGCTGACACCAGTGCAGGCTTCGGCCTACACTCTGCTCCTCTCCTCCTCCTGCTGCCCCTGGGCTCAAACACCGCTAGTTTTTGCCCGGAAGTGCTAGCTGCACAGAGAAAAAACACCAGCCAATGTGTTAGTGGGGTTCAGCACTGCCAGCTGTTCCCCTGCTGTGTAGCCGGCAACGTGACCTGCAAACGCCACACAGGCACATGAACTGAAATTGAAGGGAGCCTGCCCCCCACCCCCAGGTGTTTCTATGTATAACAGCCACCTTGTACAGCAGTAATGCTGCATTTGTACAAGGTGGCTGACTTTTTCTACTTGCCCACGTGGAACTCAACACGTACAAAATGTGTCTCATTGCGACCATTCCACTGTCTCTGAGGTGTGACTTTCCTTTCTAATGATACGCAGCACCCCCCTTGGTAGCGCTTCCCGTCTTCTGACATCATTGGTTGGCTTGTTGCGCCTGTGCGTCCGCCCTGCCTGAAACAATGCTCCTCGTTGTCTTACTTATTTTGACTGCGAGGGTGTGATTGATGGGCACGAGCAGTGCATATCTTCGCCTGTCTTAACTCATCTCCTTCCGCCTTCTTCAGACTGTCCGGCCTCATGGCCGCGGCAAGCGAGAAGGGATCAGCTGAGGCCGCCCAGTCTGATGCAGGTGTAAGGACATGAGTGACAGGCGAAAAAATTTACTGCGCAAGGTCACGAATCCCAGCCCCGTAGTGTGACTTAAAGAAAAGCCACTGCGGGTCTGGGTTTCATGGCCATCGCTAACCGCACCGGCCAACATGAAATGAGGTCAGAAGACAGGCAGCGCTCACAGCGCATGGCCAAGGGATAACAAGAGCGCAGACTCCTGTACAGCAAATAACAACGCTCAGGAAGCTGCGCCCATGCACCAAGGTGTTATTTTGGACATCTGTGCTGCGTCTCCTTAAAAAGACAAGTCACGCCTCCACTACTGTTTGACAGTATAATGGGCTAAATAGTGTATGTGTTTTATTCAGCGTGTGCAAGGAGCAAAATAAATAGTGCAACCTTTTACTTGTGCAGCATTAATGCTGCACAAGGTGTGGCTCTTGTACCTTGCAACACCTGAGGGGGGGTTAAAGGTTACCTTTGAAATTGGTTCAACTAGGCTTCGGCCTACACTCTGCTCCTCTACTCCTCCTGCTGACCCTGGGTTCTAACACCGCTAGTTTTTGCCCGGAAATGCACGCTGCACAGAGAAAAACACCCGCCAATGTGTTAGTGGGGTTCAGCACCGCCAGCTGTTCCCCTGCTGTGTATCCGGCATCGTGTCCAGCACAAGCCACGCTGGCACAGCCGACCAAAAGCTGCCACCAGTGCAGGCTTCGGCCTACACTCTGCTCCTCTCCTCCTCCTGCTGCCCCTGGGCTCAAACACCGCTAGTTTTTTGCCCGGAAATGCGCGCTGCACAGAGAAAAACACCAGAAAAAGTGTTAGTGGGGTTCTGCACCGCCAGCTGTTCCGCTGCTGTGTAGCCGGCATCGTGTCCAGCACAAGCCACGCTGGCACAACCGACCAAAAGCTGCCACCAGTGCAGGCTTCGGCCTACACTTTGCTCCTCTCCTCCTCCTGCTGACCCTGGGCTCAAACACCGCTAGTTTTTGCCCGGAAGTGCTAGCTGCACAGAGAAAAACACCAGAAAAAGTGTTAGTTGGGTTCAGCACCGCCAGCTGTTCCCCTGCTGTGTAGCCGGCAACGTGTCCTGCAAACGCCACGCAGGCACATGAACTGAAATTGAAGGGAGCCTGCCCCCCACCCCCAGGTGTTTCTATGTATAACAGCCACCTTGTACAGCAGTACTGCTGCATTTGTACAAGGTGGCTGACTTTTTCTCCTTGCCCACGTGGAACTCAACACGTACAAAATGTGTCTCATTAGAGACGATTACAATGTCCCTGAGGTGTGACTTTCCTTTTTAATGACACGCAGCCCCCCCATTGTTAGCGCTGCCCGTCTTCTGACACCATTGGTTGGCTGGCTGTGCCTGTGCGTCCGCCCTGCCCGACACAACGCCCCTCATTGTCTCATATATTTTGACTGCGAGGGTGTGATTGATGGGCACGAGCAGTGCATATCTTCGCCTGTCTTCACTCCCCTCCTTCCACCTTCTTCAGACTGTGCGGCCTCATGGCCGTGGCAGGCGATAAGGGATCAGCTGAGGCCGCCCAGTCTGAAGCAGGTGTAAGGACATGTGTGAGCGGCGAACATATTTACTGCACAAGGCCACGAATCCCAGCACCGCAGTGTGACTTTATGAAAAGGCACTGTGGGTCTGGGATTTATGGCCATCGTTAACCGCACCGGCCAACATGAAATGAGGTCATAAGACGGCCTGCACTATCAGGGTATTGCCAAGGGATAACACAAGAGCGCAGTCTCCTGTACTGCAAATAACAACGGTAAGGAATCTGCGCCCAGCACCTAGGTGTAAATTTTGACACCTGTGCTGCGTCTTCTTCAAAAGAAAAGTCACGCCTCCACTACTGTTTGACAGTGTAATGGGCTGAATAGTGTACGTGTTTTATTCAGCGTGTGCAAGGAGCAAAATTAAGAGAGCAACCTTTGACTTGTGCAGCATTAATGCTGCACAAGGTGTGGCTCTTGTACCTTGCAACACCTGAGGGGGGGTTAAAGGTAACCTTTGAAATTGGTTCAACTAGGCTTCGGCCTACACTCTGCTCCTCTCCTCCTGTTGCTGCCCCTGGGCTCAAACACGGCTAGTTTTGGCCCGGAAGTGCTAGCTGCACAGAGAAAAACACCAGCCAATGTGTTAGTGGGGTTCAGCAACGCCAGCTGTTCCCCTGCTGTGTAGCCGGCAACGTGACCTGCAAACGCCACGCAGGCACATTAACTGAAATTGAAGGAAGCCTGCCCCCCACCCCCAAGTGTTTCTATGTATAACAGCCACCTTGTACAGCAGTACTGCTGCATTTGTACAAGGTGGCTGACTTTTTCTACTTGCCCACGTGGAACTCAACACGTACAAAATGTGTCTCATTGAGACCATTCCACTGTCCCTGAGGTGTGACTTTCCTTTCTAATGATACGCAGCACCACCCTTGGTAGCGCTTCCCGTCTTTTGACATCATTGGTTAGCTGGCTGCGCCTGTGCGTCTGCCCTGCTCCAAACAACGCCCCTCGGTTTCTTATTTATTTTGTCAGCGAGGGTGTGGTTTATGGGCACGAGCAGTGCATATGTTCGCCTGTCGTCACTCATCTCCTTCCGCCTTCTTCAGACTGTGCAGCCTCATGGCCGCGGCATGCGAGAAGGGATCAGCAGAGGCCGCCCAGTCTGAAGCAGGTGTAAGGACGTGTGTGAGCGGCCAAAATATTTACGGCTCAAGGCCACGAATCCCAGCACCGCAGTGTGACTTTATGAAAAGGCACTGTGGGTCTGGGATTTATGGCCATCGTTAACCGCATCGGCCTACATGAAATGAGGTCATAAGACGGGCAGCGCTAACAGGGCATTGCCAAGGGATAACACAAGAGCGCAGACTCCTGTACAGCAAATAACAACGCTCAGGAAGCTGCGCCAAGCACCAAGGCGTTATTTGGGACACCTGTGCTGCATCTCCTTAAAAAGCCAAGTCACGCATCCACTACAGTTTGACTGTAGAATGGGCTAAATTGTGTACGTCTTTCATTCAGTGTGTGCAAGTAGACAAATTAATAGAGCAACCTTTCACTTGTGCAGCATTAATACTGCACAAGGTGTGTCTCTTGTACTTTGTAACACCTGAGGGGGGGTTTCCTTTGAAATTGGTTCAACTAGGCTTCGGCCTACACTCTGTTCCTCTCCTCCTCCTGCTGCCCCTGGGCTCTAACATCGCTAGTTTTTGCCCGCAAGTGCTAGCTGCACAGAGAAAAACACCCGCCATTGTGTTAGTGGGGTTCAGCAACGCCAGCTGTTCCCCCACTGTGTAGCCGGCAAAGTGTCCTGCAAACGCAACGCAGACACAAAGCTGCCTCCAGTGCAGGCTTCGGCCTACACTCTGCTCCCCCTGCCTACCCTTTGCTCCAGCACCGCTAGTTAGGGCTCTAGGAAGACAATCTTTAATAGGCAACGCATCTGGGTTCCAGCACCGCCAGCTGGTTCTCGGCAGTGTTTTTGTCACGGGTACTACCTCGTGCCCAGCCTGGTTTCAGCACCGTCAGCTGTTTCCGGGTTGTGTCAATCTCGCTGAGACGCCTATGCTTGCCCCGTCGTGTTGCGGTCGGGTTAGCCAACTCCAGGGTGCCTCCAGTTTAGGAGCTTCCTATGTGGGCTGCATGAATTGGTAGTCAAGGCTGGTTCTGTAGTGCCAGTAGGCCCAGCTCCCCCTGTAGGACTGTTGGGGTTCGGTAACTGCGGCTGCCTCGCGGCCTAGCTGTTCTCTCCTCTCCTGTGGGCCTTCGGGTCCACCACCTGGTTCCAGCACCGTCAGCTGGTTCCGGGCCGAGCCATTGGCTTAGGTGCCTCCTCCTGGGTATCCGAGTTCCGCCAACGCCTGGCGGTCCTCGGTAGTGCTTTTAAGCGCGGGCACCTACAGCTTAGTAACCGGGTTCCAGCACCGTCAGCTGGTCCTCGGTCGTGCCATTGGCTCTTGCACACTGGGGCAACGCATCCGGGTTCCAGCACCGCCAGCTGGTTCTCGGCAGTGTTTTTGTCACAGGTACTCCCTCGTGCCAAACCTGGTTTCAGCACCGTCAGCTGTTTCCGGGTTGTGTCAAACTCGCTGAGACGCCTATGCTTGCCCCGTCGTGTTGCGGTCGGGTTAGCCAACTCCAGGGTGCCTCCAGTTTAGGAGCTTCCTATATGGGCTGCATGAATTGGTAGTCAAGGCTGGTTCTGTAGTGCCAGTAGGCCCAGCTTCCCCTGTAGGACTGTTGGGGTTCGGTAACTGCGGCTGCCTCGCGGCCTAGCTGTTCTCTCCTCTCCTGTGGGCCTTCGGGTCCACCACCTGGTTCCAGCACCGTCAGATGGTTCCGGGTCGAGCCTTTGGCTTAGGTGCCTCCTCCTGGGTATCCGAGTTCCGCCAACGCCTGGCGGTTCTCGGTAGTGCTTTTAAGCGCGGGCACCTACAGCTTAGTAACCGGGTTCCAGCACCGTCAGCTGGTCCTCGGTCGTGCCATTGGCTCTTGCACACTGGGGCAACGCATCCGGGTTCCAGCACCGCCAGCTGGTTCTCGGCAGTGTTTTTGTCACAGGTACTCCCTCATGCCAAACCTGGTTTCAGCACCGTCAGCTGTTTCCGGGTTGTGTCAAACTCGCTGAGACGCCTATGCGTTGCCCTGTCGTGTTGCGGTCGGGTTAGCCAACTCCAGGGTGCCTCCAGTTTAGGAGCTTCCTATGTGGGCTGCATGAATTGGTAGTCAAGGCTGGTTCTGTAGTGCCAGTAGGCCCAGCTCCCCCTGTAGGACTGTTGGGGTTCGGTAACTGCGGCTGCCTCGCAGCCTAGCTGTTCTCTCCTCTCCTGTGGGCCTTCGGGTCCACTACCTGGTTCCAGCACCGTCAGCTGGTTCCGGGTCGAGCCTTTGGCTTAGGTGCCTCCTCCTGGGTATCCGAGTTCCGCCAACGCCTGGCAGTCCTCGGTAGTGCTTTTAAGCGCGGGCACCTACAGCTTAGTAACCGGGTTCCAGCACCGTCAGCTGGTCCTCGGTCGTGCCATTGGCTCTTGCACACTGGGGCAACGCATCCGGGTTCCAGCACCGCCAGCTGGTTCTCGGCAGTGTTTTTGTCACAGGTACTCCCTCGTGCCAAACCTGTTTTCAGCACCATCAGCTGTTTCCGGGTTGTGTCAAACTCGCTGAGACGCCTATGCTTGCCCCGTCGTGTTGTGGTCAGGTTAGCCAACTCCAGGGTGCCTCCAGTTTAGGAGCTTCCTATGTGGGCTGCATGAATTGGTAGTCAAGGCTGGTTCTGTAGTGCCAGTAGGCCCAGCTCCCCCTGTAGGACTGTTGCGGTTCGGTAACTGCGGCTGCCTCGCGGCCTAGCTGTTCTCTCCTCTCCTGTGGGCCTTCGGGTCCACCACCTGGTTCCAGCACCGTCGGCTGGTTCTCGGCAGTGTCTTTTGCTCTTGTACCTTCTGCTCCCCATCCTGGTTCCAGTACCGTCAGCTGGTTCCGGGCAGAGCCTTTGGCTTAGGTGCCTCCTTCTGGGTATCCAAGTTCCACCAACGTCAGGTGATCCTTGGTAGTGCTTTCAGGCACGGGTACCTCCTGCTTAGTAACCGGGTTCCAGTAACGTCAGCTGGTCCTCGGTAGTTCCATTGGCTCTTGGACCTTCGGCTACCCATCCGGGTTCCAGTACCGTCAGCTGGTTCTCGGCAGTGTCTTTTGCTCTTGTACCTTCTGCTCCCCATCCTGGTTCCAGTACCGTCAGCTGGTTCCGGGCAGAGCCTTTGGCTTAGGTGCCTCCTTCTGGGTATCTGAGTTCCGCCAACGTCAGGCGGTCCTTGGTAGTGCTTTTTAGCACGGGTACCTCCTGCTTAGTAACCGGGTTCCAGTAACGTCAGCTGGTCCTCGGTAGTTCCATAGGCTCTTGAACCTTCGGGTAGCCATCCGAGTTCCAGTTCCATCAGCTGGTTCTTGGCATTTTCTCAGCCTTCTTGTACCTTCTGCTACATTTCCAAGTTGAAGACCCTAACGTCGACGACCAGAAAGACCACCCCGATGACGACGACGACGGCGGAGACGACGACGGTGGAGACGACGACACTGGAGACGACGACCCTGGAGACGACGAGATGGAAGACCGAGAAGCAGAAGAACAAGAGGCTGCAGAACAAAGAGCAGAAGAACATTAAGCATAACACTTAATATCAGAGCAATACGGGAATGCCTGTCACAAATGAGAATATGATAAAGAAGTAGAATAGGAAGAATAATAACAGTTGAATAAAATGAATATGTAGAATAGGAAGAATAATAATAGTTGAATAAAATGAATATGAAGAATGTAATAAAAAAAAAAAAGGTAAAGGATGAAGAAGAAGATGAATAAGGTGAAGAAGAAGTTGATGTCAAAGATGCTGATGATGATGAAGATGAAAGTGTGGGAAAAGTAAAAAAAAAAGAAGGGGAAGGGCGTGGAATAGTGAAACATCAATATCTGACAAAATAAAAAAAAAATTTACATAGTCAATATCTTTGTCACTCCGAACGTCTTTAAAAAAAAAAAAAAACATGCTATTCTATTTGATTGGGCTAAACCTCTATGACTTTAATGTCTCCGCCACCTCCCCAAATACATCCTGCATTATTCTTAGTTGTTTTCCTTCAAGTAAAATGAACCTACAAGGAAAGAAAGGGTTTATTTTAATTCCGATATTTTGGTCCCATTGACCTGCATTGGGATCGGGTATCGGTATCGGTGATATCCTATATTTTTGGAATATCGGCCGATCCTATCCGATACCGATACTTTCCGATATCGGAAGGTATCGCTCAACACTAGTGACACCATATTACCACATTAATATAACGAGAGGTGTATATTGACTAGTACTTCCCAGTTCTTTTTGGTACTATACGCTATCTATTTTTTGGTCTCTAATCTAGACAATAGGACCAATTATTACAGTCAATTGTCTGTTGTTTGTCCACGTCTATTTGTTTTCCCCTTGCTGTGTTTGGTTTAGGGCACATGTATCACAGATCCCTGTTTTTTTTGTATTTTGTGTCTTTTAGCGGTCATTCATTTTTTTATTCTTAGTATAAATAAAAGCTAAGTTTTATCTAGTATCCAACCGCTATTGCTTCTGTCTGTCTGCGCCACACATTACAACTGTCCCCCACTGAAACAAGCTAGGCCGCCTGGTTAGTCCTGCTAGCAGTTTTGAACTGCATTTAGCCACCTTTTTTATGTTAGGCCTCTGTCTGTCTGTCTGCGCCACACATTACAACTGTCCCCCGCTGAAACAAGCTAGACCACCTGGTTATTCCTGCTAGCAGTTTCAAACTGCATTTAGTCACCTTTTTTTATTTTAGGCCTCTGTCTGTCTGTCTGTCTGCGCCACACATTACAACTGTCCTCCGCTGAACAAAGCTATGCCGCCTGTGTACTACTCAAACAAATTTTGAACTGACATTAGCCTACTTTTTATATTTTAGGCCTACTCTGTCTGTCTGAGCCACTTATTACAGTTGTCCTCCGCTGAACCAAGCTATGCCGCCTGTGTACTCCTGTTACCAATTTTGAACTGCATTTTGCCTACTAACTTATTTAGGCCTACTAACTGTGTCTGCCTCCCATTACAGTTGTCCTCCACTGAATAAAGCTGAGCCTCAATTTTCATCCGGTGTCTGATATTACACTGCATTTGGCCTACTGGTTTGGTTATGCCTACTAACGGTGTCTGCCGCTGCTTGCCTTTCTCCTCCACTGAACAAATTTGAGCTTCAATTTTCATCCTGGTTAGGATATTACACTGCATTTGGCCTACTGGTTTGGTTACGCCTACTAATGGTGTCTGCCACTGCTTGTTGTTCTCCTTCAACTGTACAAAGCTGAGCTTCAATTTTCATCCTGGTTAGGATATTACACTGCATTTAACCTACTGGTTTGGTTATGCCTACTAACAGTGTCTGCCGCTGCTTGTTGTTCTCCTTCAACTGTACAAAGCTGAGCTTTAATTTTCATCCTGGTTAGGATATTACACTGCATTTGGCCTACTGGTTTGGTTACGGCTACTAACGGTGTCTGCCGCTGATTGTTGTTCTCCTTCAACTGTACAAAGCTGAGCTTCAATTTTCATCCTGGTTAGGATATTACACTGCATTTGGGCTACTGGTTTGGTTATGCCTACTAACGGTGTCTGCCGCTGCTTGTTGTTCTCATTCAACTGTACAAAGCTGAGCTTCAATTTTCATCCTGGTTAGGATATTACACTGCATTTGGCCTACTGGTTTGGTTATGCCTACTAACGGTGTCTGCCACTGCTTGTTGTTCTCCTTCAACTGTACAAAGATGAGCTTCAATTTTCTTCCTGGTTAGGATATTACACTGCATTTGGCCTACTTGTTTGGTTGGGCCTACTAACGGTGTCGGCTGCTGCTTCTTGTTCTCCTCCACTGAACAAAGCAGTGCCGTCTGTTTACTCCTGTTACCAATTTTGAACTGCATTTAGCCTACTTTTTTATTTTAGGCCTACTATCTGTGTCTGCCACTCATTACAGTTGTCCTCCACTGAACAAAGCAGTGCCGCCTGTTTAGTCCTATTACAAATTTTGAACTGCATTTAGCCTGCTTTTTTATTTGGGCCTATATTGGTGTTTCCTCCTCATCCTGCCCATTGCCCAGCCACTGCTAGATTAGTCTGCTGGTACATTGACCTAGACCACTACATTCCCCTTGCACTCTACACATCCAGAATCTGACCCTGCTGAAAGTCAGGTTCCCCTTCCCGCATACTATAGCACCTTACACGGGGATAAAGAGGAAGGTGCAGATGAAAGTGCAGGTTCCTTCATCAGGTGGGGGGGCATACTCGTTGGTGACGCCACTGGCACAGGGCCCCTCATAGTATGCAAAAGTGTCTCTGCCGGTGGGAGGCGCCCCCGTCATCAAACACACCGCCGTTCTTTGAGGGGCCCTGTGCCAGTGCCAATGTGAATGAGTGGGCCCCCCCTGCTTGCTCAGGATCACAGCACTTGCAAAGTTGAAATACTTACCTCTCCCTGCTCCACCGCCGTGACGTAGTCCGCATTTCCTGGGCCCACGAAAAACTTGAACCAGCCCTATCCCCCCCACAACTTTAGCCAAATGACCACCAGTTAGCTATTATTATAAAGTAAATTAAGATTGACAAGCTTAAGTAAGTAACAAGAATGGATGTTTTTGACATTAAAATGGGCACTGTAGGTGTTTTCCTGTCCTCCACTCACTGCCGACTTTGATTCCCCATTGACTTACATTGGGTTTCGTGTTTCAGGTGATCCCCGACTTTTCGCAATAATCGACCGATTTCACCCGACCCGACTTTTGACAAAGTCAGGTTTCGCGAAAACCCGACTCGATCCTAAAAAAGTAAAAGTCGCTCAACTCTAATTGCAGCCTAACCACAAAGAGTCCCTGGGCCAAATTTTACCATCCAATGAATTAATAACATGTTTAGTGTCTCTAATATATGTGGGGAGACTCCTGACTAGGGGTTGAAGATGTAAGTCCACCCAAGAGTGGAAAGGTTCATTCAAACTGCCAATTCCGGCCACTATGGGTGTTAAGGGGGTATGAGACTCTTATTCATGCACCTTAACTAATGAGTGAAAAATTGGTACTGTTGGACATCCTACCTTAAGGTTTTTGACCCTGTTTTCTTTAAAGACCCCCATGGACTGTCCTTTTTAAGTAGTAATTCCAATTTGATTTTACAATTACCTGTGGGGTTAAAACTTAATTCTTGATAAATCTTCGACTCTCTTAGCATATTCAAGTTCAATATCTCATCAAGACCAGCGTTTAAACAGACTATGGCCCTCCCCTTGTTAGCTCTAAGGATTAAAATATCTTTATTATTCCTAAGTTCTTCTATGGCTAATTTCTCTTCTTTAGTTCATTTAGAATGATTACATTGCAAAGATAAAGAAGCTTTTAATTTGCGTAACGTGGTGGGATAATACAACTTTAAACTCTTATTTAGAGAAACATATGATCTCATGTGGATTATGTATTAACAAAATCCCTACATCCCTGTTTTTAGATGAATTTACCAAGAAGTGGTATAATATATTAGACCGTTGCTCGATGCAGCTGATGCAACTAATTGTATCTCATGAAGAGGAAGCATTAACTGCAATCCAAGCTGAGATTGTGCAAGTAAACAAAGAGTCTAGCTCCCTTCACAAGTTTTAAAGACTACATTTCAGCTGATCTCAAGATGAAAGGTAAAATTGCAAAACTGGAGGAACAGATTATGAATAATAAAAAGTTAATTAGACTATACAAATAATGAGGTATATGTCTGGAAGAGAAATAGATATAAATCTTGGCGTGATAATAGACCCATTTAAAAAAAGGTTAGGGGATAAAAAAAACGCACACAAAAAAACTTTTGTTAAAAAAGTCAGTTTTAGGCTACGTTCACATTAGCGTTCCGCTAATGTGCGTCGCTGTTGCGTCGGCGACGCAGCGGCGACGCGCCCCTATGTTTAACATAGGGGACGCGTGCGTTTTTTTGGTTGCGTTTTTCGACACGTGCGTCGTTTCCGACGCTAGCGTCGGACGCAAGAAAATGCAACAAGTTGCATTTTTCGTGCGTCCGATTTTCATCAAAAAACGACGCACGCGTCGCAAAACGCAGCGTTTTTGCGCGCGTTTTGCGCGTCGTGCGTTGCGTCGCCGACACACCGGCGCGCAACGCTAATGTGAACGTTTCCCTACCGACATGGATGTAAGGGAACTATCTGATTCTTCGGTGGACAATCAAAGTGAGAGCATAACTAGAAGAAACACAGTCTATAACAAAAATTCCACCAGGATTAATTTTGAGAATATGGATCACTCAAAAAAACTTAAAAAGAAAAGGATGGGAGGTAGAAAGCATAAGAGAAATAAACATACCAGGAAAGAAGAAACCACACAACAAATGGTGATTAACCTATCAAGTTATATCATAAGTGACTCACAAGTTTCACTTACCTCTAAGGGGTGATCCTTCTCGCCTACCAATGAATCAATGTATTTATAACTATAATAGACGTACTGTAAATAAATTTGTAAGGATGTTGACTCTCCGCTTCCACTTTGATAATGAAACAGATTTAGATTCGGAATGAGATGCAAGTATTTCTTCATATTATTTACCAATAATTTATTATTTACCAAGGAACAATAATCTACAATTATTATCTAGTGAAGGAATAAAGAACACTGTTGATTTAAATACAATTTTTTCTTCAAAAACCCCATACTTTTATCCAGTGAAATCATGGCCTCCTATTTAAGATATTAAGATACCCTCCAGGAATTAATAGATTTGGAGTTACGCGTATAAAAGCATCTTTATCTTTGCAACATAATTATTGTAAATTAACTAAATAAGAGAAATTAGCCATAGTAGAGCTTAAGAATAATATAGATCTTTTGATCCGATGAGCCGACAAGAGGAGGGCCATAGTCCTTTTAAACACTGGTCTTTATGAGATATTGAGCTTGAATATGCTAGGAGATTTGAAGATTTATCAAGAATTAAGTTAAAACCCCACAGATAACTGTAATATCAAATTGGAATTACTACTTAAAGGGAACCTGTCACCTAAATTTGGCAAGATTGCCTTGCGCAGGCGTGTACTACGGAGGACACAGCATGAACTTCAACCCAATATTGCGGCCAGCATGCAGCCAGCGGGTAAGGAAAGGGTGAATCAAAGACCCAAAAACCCCGCCCATATGACCACAAACCTGTCCTGCCAAATTCAGGTGACAGGTTCCCTTTAAAGAAGGGCCCTCCATGGGGGTCTTTGAAGAAAAAAAATGGTTGAAAACCTTCATGTAGAATGTCCATTAGAACCTATTTTTCACTCGTTACCTAAGGTGCATAAAGAAGTGTTTCCTCCTCCTTAGGACCCAGAGCGGCTGGAAATGGCAGTTTGAGTTCACCTTTAAGATCTTGGGTAGACTTACATCTTCAACCCTTGGTCCGGAGTCTGAAGCGCAGACAAAAAGAATCCTGTTCCTTCTCATACTCCTTATTTTCCTTCTCCTCCTGTTCCTTGTCATCAGCCAACGTGACTTAAGAATTTTGTGCGAGGCTGAGCTTTGTGGTACAAGCCATTGCAAAATCTTGCTCCATAGCCACTTGCTCAGCATTCAAAGCTTCCTCTTTGAGATTCTGCAGCAAACATTATTAGACAGGGCAGGGGGATGGTTATGCTGATAATAGTGTAATCAGTGCTCATCATCTTTGTGCAGTACTCAAAGTTTTGAAGAACCTCACAAATGTCAGCGATCCACACCCACTCGACATTTGTTATGTGTGGGGGCTGAGTGTTACTCTGACAGGCAACGAGAAGCTAGAATTCATACACTGCCCCCTGCAGCACACTAAGCCTTGCCAACATTTGAAAGGCTGAATTCCAGTGTGTGTGCAGGTCACAAATCAGTCGGTGTTGAGGTAAATTAAAGCGATGCTGCAGCACTGCCAGACTGGTGAAAACCAGAGATTACTTTTGGAAATGGGTGCTGACAGGGCATACCTTGGTAAATAGGTCCAGCAAGTCAGGGTATGTTTTCAAAAACTCCTGAAATGTCTTCCAGCTTGCCGAGCTTTAAGGCCGCCAACAAGTTACGCCCATTATCGCACACAACCAGACCTGGTTGGAGTTTCAGCAGGGAGAGCCAGTGATCAGTCTGGTCCTTTATCCCTTTCAACAGCTCTGCTGCATTGTGTGTTTTATCACCTAAACAAATGAGCTTCAGCAGAGTGTGCTGCCGCTTCGCCAAGGCAGTAACACAGCGCACCAAGCTGGAAAGTGATGAGGAGACTAGTTCAGCTAAGGATGAAGAGAAGGAAGAGAGACAGTAACTTGCATACGAGGAGACTGAAACCCTGATGGAAGTTGGGCCCACTATTCTTAGTGTGGGTAAGATGTGTGAAGTCCCAGCCTCTAACTCAGTCCCAGACTCAAATAGGTTCAACCAATGTGCGATCAGGGAACTGAAGCATCCGTGTCCACAAGAACTTGTCCACGTGTTTGTTTTAGGTGGATCTTCCCTGTGACTGTGTTGGCCAGAGCATGGCTGATATTGTGTAACACATGCTTCTGTAACGCGAGGATGGCACACTGGGAAAAATTGTGGTGGCTGGGAAGCGAGTACCATGGGGCTGCCACTGCCAAGAGGTCATGGGAAGACTCAGTTCCCACAAGCTGAAATGGCAAAACTTCCAGGGATAGCAATCTGGTAATGTGGGCATTTAACATTTGGGCCTATAGGTGGGTAAATATTTCTGCTTCCTGTTAAACGTTTGGAGCAGGGACAATTGAACGCCGCTCTGGGACAATGAACTGGACATGGTTGCTGACTGTTGTGTCTGTGCAACTGATGGTTGTGGGCAGAAGGCATCGGTGCTTGCTTCCTGGACAGCAGATTGAGAAGGTGGTAACACAGGGGAAGGGCCAGTGGTGTCATCCTCAGGCACAGATTTTTTACCCAGGCATTCCACCCACTTACTGGGATGCTGCATATATGAACAGTATATGATGAATGCTAACAAAGTTATTATGTTGAATTTTGCTTTATAAATGGATGTGTGGGTAAGATTTTTGAACTAGCAGCATATAAATACAGCATGTTTCATTACTCATATTATTATTATTTTGTACCCAGGCGTTCCACCCTCCTACTGGGGTGCTTAGCTGTCATGTGATTCTGCATGCTGGTGGTGCTCAGGTTGGCAGTGTTCTTGCCTCTTATCAGCTTGGTATGGCAGATGCTGCAAATTACAATTGTTTTGTCTGAAGATATTTGAGAAAAAAACTGCCCCTGAAGAAACCTACTCGAAACACGTGTTGGGGCTGTCCTCCATTGCACTATAACACCACACACAGGTTATTATGGGTGAGATGCCCTTTTGTGTACCTATATCTTTTATTGTTTGATTTTATTGCACAAATATCTGTGGGATTGTCCCTAATTTCATTATATATCATGGTGTAATTATTTGATCATGCGGACATTCCCTCTCTATGTGGACATTTCCTTGTTCTTTGTACTAATTACTTTTGTCTCCTGACCTCTGGCAGGTGACCAATATTTACAGCCTGGTTATTACATGCCATATTACTATAAAGAATGTGTTATTTGCTGATACTTTAAAAGTGTGGAACCGTGCAATGGATTATTTTGACACTGTGCGTCACTTGTGTTAGGACTGGTCGAACGCACCAAATAATGATAATAGAGAATATGAGGTACGTTTGCAGTCTGGGGTCCACCGTGCAGAGATGACACCTGCTGCTGAGTAATGGCGCATGGATGCTTGCTCACACGTGGGTTTAGACCTCACCCAGTGTGAATGGAAGTGAACTCTGTTGCTTCACAGTCTCAATATACGCTGCGCCCGGTTAGCAGTCACAGGGTGCAGCTGAAAGACACTAGTGGGATCCCTATGAATCACCCCCCTAAACTGGTGATTGGATTCACTCTGACCCTCGGTGGCTTTTGACCCCGCACCTGAGGATGCCCTGAGTCAGATGCTAAGTCCAAGCGGGAATTCCCACCCTACACTGACCGGTTGTCAGGAAAGCGCACTATAGCGCATGGCGCCACACTGGCGGGCACTGCAAAGAGACACTGTAACGTGTGCTGAGTATGGTTGAGCAAAACGGATCGGACAAATTAAAAAATCGACGACTTTCGGCAAAGTCTGGTTTCATGAAACCCAACCCGATCCTAGTATGGGATCGGCCATGAGGTCGGTGATCTGCGTGCAAAAGTCGCATTTCGTATGACGCGTTCAGCGCCATTTTTCAGCCAATGAAGGAGGACGCAGAGTGTGGACAGGGTGATGACATAGGTCTCGGTCCCCACCATCTTAGAGAAGGGCATGACAGTGATTGGCTTGCTTTCTGCGGCGTCACAGGGGCTATAAAGGGGCTTGCACGCCGGCCGCCATCTTACTTCTGCCGATCTTAGCATAGGGAGAGGTTGCTGCAGCTTCATCAGAAGAAGGGATATAGTTAGGGAGGGAAGATTAACCCCCAAACTGCTTGTGCTGTAGCGATTTCCACTGTCAAACACCACCATTTGTTTGCAGGGACAGTGGAGGCTATATTTTTGTGCATCAGCTCTGTAGCTTATTAGGCTGCCTTATAAGGCTCCCTGATAGCTGCATTGCTGTTTGCACACCGCTGTGCAAACCAACTGCCTTTTTAAAAGCAAAAATCCTGTTGCTCTTTTCTGCACAGTTATCTTGTTCATTTGTCCACACTTTTGTGTGCAGCAGTCCTTTTTATTGCTGCCATACTTTTCCTGAGATCATTGTAGGGAGATTGAAATTGTACTACAGCCCTTGTATTTTTTCATATATCTTCTAGCCACTTTCTGCCTCTTACATTGTGTTGTTTTATGCACTGGGCCTGAGTTTTGGTTCAGTCTCCCCCCCAAAAAAGTGAGATTCAAATTCTCACAAAGTGGATATACTGCAGTCCTGTTAGTTTGTCGTATGTCAGCCAGCCACTTTCTGCCACTTAGATTGCGTTGTTATATACACTGCACCTGAGTTTTGGTTCAGTCTCCACCCCCAAAAAAGGGAGATTCAAATTCTCACACAGTGGATATACTTCAGTCCTGTTAGTTTGTCGTATGTCAGCCAGCCACTTTCAGCCACTTACATTGTGTTGTTTTATGCACAGGGCCTAAGTTTTGGTTCAGTCTTCCCCCCAAAAAAGTGAGATTTAAATTCTCAACAAGTTTATATACACCTTCTACCTTGGTTTACAGTACCATATAATGGTTGTTCTTTTGGTTAGATTTTCCAAAAAATTAGGAAGTATGGTGGAAAAGCCCGTGGGCGGTGGTTGCCAGCTGGTAGTGGTGGTGGTGGTGTTGGTGGTGCATCTGGTGGTAGTGGCAAAAGCACAATAGCACCTAAGGCTGGAGGTCAAATTATTTTGCCCCACCTTCCCCTGCTGACACGTAGCTTGCCGGAAAAATGTCTTGCTTTTGGCCTCCTCTTACTGACTTCTCCAATTCCTCCATTTGCAGCTGCTGAATGTCCACCATAAGCCATTTTTATACCTCCCTAAATGGGCTGACTCTCCCCACAAGGCCGTGGTCACCACCTGGTGCAAGCACCCGTGCGAGTGCCGTTTGCCTGGACAGGTGGGTGTGCCCAGTATTGGGCGACGACACTGGCACAGGGTTGCTCATAGTACAATGAAGTGTCTCTAACGGTGGTGGTGCACAACCAACGTCAGACACACCATCGTAGTATGAGGGGCCCTGTGCCAGTACCGCCGCCCACGAGAGAGTGTTCCCCCCCAGCTCAAACAGTGCTCTACCACTTGCAATACTTACCACTCCCTGCTCCACCACTGTGTAGTCTGTGCTGTTAAATCCTTCAATGGCACTGCCAATACAAATTTGTTGAAATGATAGATGATAGTTAAAATATACAGGGGATAACCTCCTAAAAAATTCATCAGACCAAAAAATCTTTATAAAATATTTTATTTGAACAATATCATAATAATAAAAACATAGTAATATTACCATAACCATACACATATAAAAAGGAAATCTTTATTGAGACCATAAAATAAAAAATATAAAAAATAAACAATTAACAGATTGTAAAATATCAAAAAAATATATATAATATAAAATCAATATATTTGAATGCTTATTGATCTATGCGTAGATGTCACTCTCAATGACAGACAATTATTTGTTAGGGATTTAGTGTTTATTATTTTATGTTGCATTTTAATTTATTTCATTATCTTAATTCATGCTCTATTTAAAAACAATCCCTGTATGTGCCGGACAGGGCAAACCCCAAATGATTGGCATAAAATATATATATATATATATATATATATATATATATATATATATAAAATTAATTAATGTTGTAAACATAAAAAATCAATAATAAATAAATATAATTTCACAAAATATGTATGCTATATAAGGGCACATGTGATCCAGAAATCATATCTTAAATGACTCAAAAAAATAAAAATAATTTGTGAAAAAATTACATATCATGTGTAAAATTATGTGGGTTAATGTATGAAAAATGTGTATATATATATAAAAATAAATAATAATTATATAAATTTAATAAAAAATAACAAAAGGTGATAGAGTGCCCTTAGTGTGACAATCCAAATTGATAACAACTAGAATAATGTGTTACAAAATAAATCATCAAGATATAATTGTATACCAGATCACATATATAGCAAAATATACCACACATATATGATACAATGCAAAACATAAAATATAAGATACACCAACCAATATAGGGAAGCCTCTGCCCCGCACACACCACTCCAACGCACGTTTCGCTCGCCACTTCGTCAGGGAGTGATGTGAGTGGGGCAGGAGGGCTGATTATATAGCTAAATAACAGCTGCATCTCATATATAATTAAGAGACGCCATAGTTACATGGCGCCGCAATGCCGCACACCGCCGCCTCCATCACAGCGATCGGAATCTGGAAGCGCGTCACCGAGGGCGTCATATGACGCCGTCGATAACACGCCCCAAGACCCCAACCATTGGATGGGAGTGGCGAATGCGCACAACGGCGCACAGCGTCTCAGCAGCCATACTAATGAAGGGCAAAAGATTCAATGTAATGGGTATTGAATCACAAAGTGATACCCGCACAAGACACTTATATACACGTAGTATATCTGCAGCCACATAGTTAAAGGTTATCATCATGAAAATAAACGGCAAATATTACATATAATAACATTAAAATCACTGCTTGAAAACAGAACTTCACATATTGCCGCATAGATGTATTGCCAGCTACAGATATGAAAAATAGAATGATTAACATTGCCATCATATAAATAATAATTGTAAAATAAAACCACATGTACACATGTGTATACTAACATATGAAATGCGCAATGTGCACATATATAACCATCCATACCATGCATATATACATGCACACTACAACATCACAAATGTCCCCTGCAACTCATTCATACACACCCTCACATACTAATATAATTAAAGTGAATAAAATCAAATATATATATATACTGTAAACATAAAATACTCCAAATTATATACATCATCATATCCAATTGTATCAAATACATTAACCCCTTTCTGCCATTAGACGTACTATTGCGTCCATGTGGGGTGGGCTTTACTTCCCAAGGACGCAATAGTACGTCATATGCGATCGGCAGCGCTCACGGGGGGAGCGCCGCCGATCGCGGCCGGGTGTCAGCTGTTTATCGCAGCTGACATCCGGCACTATGTGCCAGGAGCGGTCAAAGACCGCCCCCGGCACATTAACCCCCGGCACACCGCGATCAAAGATGATCGCGATGTGCCGGCGGTGCAGGGAAGCACCGCGCAGGGAGGGGGCTCCCTGCGGGCTTCCCTGAGCCCCCCGCAGCAACGCGATGTGATTGCGTTGCTGCGAGGGTCTCACCTCCCTCCCTGCTCCCTCCAGCCCCGGATCCAAGATGGCCGCGGATCCGGGTCCTGCAGGGAGGGAGGTGGCTTCACAGAGCCTGCTCAGAGCAGGCACTGTGAAGGCTGCAGCGCTGCATGTCAGATCAGTGATCTGACAGAGTGCTGTGCAAACTGTCAGATCACTGATCTGTGATGTCCCCCCCTGGGACAAAGTAAAAAAGTAGAAAAAAAAAATTTCAAATGTGTAAAAAAAAATAAAAAAAAATATTCCAAAATAATGAAAAAAAAATAAAAATATTATTCCCATAAATACATTTCTTTATCTAAATAAAAAAAAAAAACAATAAAAGTACACATATTTAGTATCGCCGCGTCCGTAACGGCCCGACCTATAAAACTGGCCCACTAGTTAACCCCTTCAGTAAACACCGTAAGAAAAAAAAAAAAAACGAGGCAAAAAACAACGCTTTATTATCATACTGCCGAACAAAAAGTGGAATAACACGCGATCAAAAAGACAGATATAAATAACCATGGTACCGCTGAAAACGTCATCTTGTCCCGCAAAAAACGAGCCACCATACAGCATCATCAGCAAAAAAATAAAAAAGTTATAGTCCTGAGAATAAAGCGATGCAAAAATAATTATTTTTTCTATAAAATAGTTTTTATCGTATAAAAGCGCCAAAACATAAAAAAATGATATAAATGAGGTGTCGCTGTAATCGTACTGACCCGAAGAATAAAACTGCTTCATCAATTTTACCAAACGCGGAACGGTATAAACGCCTCCCCCAAAAGAATTTCATGAATAGCTGGTTTTTGGTCATTCTGCCTCACAAAAATCGGAATAAAAAGCGATCAAAAAATGTCACGTGCCCGAAAATGTTACCAATAAAAACATCAACTCGTCCCGCAAAAAACAAGACCTCACATGACTCTGTGGACCAAAATATAGAAAAATTATAGCTCTCAAAATGTGGTAACGCAAAAAATATTTTTTGCAATAAAAAGCATCTTTCAGTGTGTGACGGCTGCCAATCATAAAAATCCGCTAAAAAACCTGCTATAAAAGTAAATCAAACCCCCCTTCATCACCCCCTTAGTTAGGGAAAAATTAAAAAAATGTATTTATTTCCATTTTCCCATTAGGGCTAGGGTTAGAGTTAGGGCTAGGGTTTGGGCTAGGGTTAGGGCTAGGGTTAGGGCTAGGGTTAGGGTTAGGGCTAGGGTTAGGGTTAGGGTTAGGGCTAGGGTTAGGGCTAGGGTTAGGGTTAGGGCTAGGGTTAGGGCTAGGGTTAGGGCTAGGGCTAGGGCTAGGGTTAGGGTTAGGGCTAGGGTTAGGGCTAGGGTTAGGGCTAGGGTTAGGATTAGGGTTAGGGCTAGGGTTAGGGCTAGGGCTACAGTTTGGGTTGGGGCTAAAGTTACAGTTAGGGTTTAGATTACATTTACGGTTGGGAATAGGGTTGGGATTAGGGTTAGGGGTGTGTCAGGGTTAGAGGTGTGGTTAGGGTTACTGTTGGGATTAGGGTTAGGGATGTGTTTGGATTAGGGTTTCAGTTATAATTGGGGGGTTTCCACTGTTTAGGCACATCAGGGGCTCTCCAAACGCGACATGGCGTCCGATCTCAATTCCAGCCAATTCTGCGTTGAAAAAGTAAAACAGTGCTTCTTCCCTTCCGAGCTCTCCCGTGTGCCCAAACAGGGGTTTACCCCAACATATGGGGTATCAGCGTACTCAGGACAAATAGGACAACAACTTTTGGGGTCCAATTTCTCCTGCTACCCTTGGGAAAATACAAAACTCGGGGCTAAAACATATTTTTTGTGGGAAAAAAAAGATTTTTTATTTTCACGGCTCTGCGTTATAAACTGTAGTGAAACACTTGGGGGTTCAAAGTTCTCACAACACATCTAGATTAGTTCCCTGGGGGGTCTAGTTTCCAATATGGGGTCACTTGTGGGGGGTTTCTACTGTTTAGGTACATTAGGGGTTCTGCAAACGCAATGTGACGTCTGCAGACCATTCCATCTAAGTCTGCATTCCAAATGGCGCTCCTTCCCTTCCGAGCTCTGCCATGCGCTCAAACGTTGGTTTCCCCCAACATACGGGGTATCAGCGTACTCAGGACAAATTGGACAACAACTTTTGGGGTCGAATTTCTCCTCTTACCCTCGGGAAAATACAAAACTGGGGGCTAAAAAATAATTTTGGGGGGAAAGATTTTTTTTTTTAATTTTCACGGCTCTGCGTTACAAACTGTAGTGAAACACTTGGGGGTTCAAAGCTATCACAACACATCTAGATGAGTTCCTTAAGGGGTCTAGTTTCCAAAATGGTGTCACTTGTGGGAGGTTTCTACTGTTTAGGTACATTAGGGGCTCTGCAAATGCAATGTGACACCTGCAGACCATTCCATCTAAGTCCTCATTCCAAATGGAGCTCCTTCCCTTCCGAGCCCTCCCATGCACCCAAACAGTGGTTCCCCCCCACATATGGGGTATCAGCGCACTCAGGACAAATTGGACAACAAATTGTGGGGTCGAATTTCTCCTGTTACCCTCGGGAAAATACAAAACTGGGGGCTAAAAAATAATTTTTGTGGGAAAAAATTTTTGTTTTATTTTTACGGCTCTCCATTATAAACTTCTGTGAAGCCCTTGGTGGGTCAAAGCGCTCAGCACACATCTAGATAAGTTCCTTAGGGGGTCTACTTTCCAAAATGGTGTCACTTGTGGGGGGTTTCTACTGTTTAGGTACATTAGGGGCTCTGCAAATGCAATGTGACACCTGCAGACCATTCCATCTAAGTCTGCATTCAAATGGCACTCCTTCCCTTCTGAGCCCTCTCATGTGCCCAAACAGTGGTTCCCCCCACATATGGTGTATCATTGCACTCAGGACAAATTGGGCAACAAATTTTGGGGTCCAATTTCTCCTGTTACCCTCAGGAAAATACAAAACTGGGGGCTAAAAAAATAATTTTTGTGGGAAAAAAATTGTGTTTTATTTTTACGGCTCTGCATTATAAACTTCTGTGAAGCACTTGGTGGGTCAAAGTGCTCACCACACCTCTAGATAAGTTTCCAAAATGGTGTCATTTGTGGGGTGTTTCAATGTTTAGGCACATCAGTGGCTCTTCAAACGCAACATGGCGTCCCATCTCAATTCCTGTCAATTTTGCTTTGAAAAGTCAAACGGCGCTCCTTCCCTTCCGAGCTCTCCCATCCACCCAAACAGTGGTTTACCCCCACATATGGGGTATCAGCGTACTCAGGACAAATTGTACAACAACTTTTGGGGTCCAATTTCTTCTCTTACCCTTGGGAAAATAAAAAATTGGGGGCAAAAAGATAATTTTTGTGAAAAAATATGATTTTTTATTTTTACGGTTCTACATTATAAACTTCTGTGAAGCACTTGGTGGGTCAAAGTGCTCACCACACCTCTAGATAAGTTCCTAAGGGGGTCTACTTTCCAAAATGGTGTCACTTGTGGGGGGTTTCAATGTTTAGGCACATCAGTGGCTCTTCAAACGCAACATGACGTCCCATCTCAATTCCTGTCAATTTTGCATTGAAAAGTCAAACGGCGCTCCTTCCCTTCCGAGCTCTCCCATCCGCCCAAACAGTGGTTTACCCCCACATATGGGCTATCAGCGTACTCAGGACAAATTGTACAACAACTTTTGGGGTCCAATTTCTTCTCTTACCCTTGGGAAAATAAAAAATTGGGGGCGAAAAGATAATTTTTGTGAAAAAATATGATTTTTTATTTTTACGGTTCTACATTATAAACTTCTGTGAAGCACTTGTTGGGTCAAAGTGCTCACCACACCTCTAGATAAGTTCCTTAGGGGGTCTACTTTCCAAAATTGTGTCACTTGTGGGGGGTTTCAATGTTTAGCCACATCAGGGGCTCTCCAAACGAAACATGGCGTCCCATCTCAATTCCAGTCAATTTTGCATTGAAAAGTCAAATGGCACTCCTTCGCTTCCGAGCTCTGCCATGCGCCCAAACAGTGGTTTACCCCCACATGTGGGGTATTGGCATACTCAGGACAAATTGTACAACAATGTTTGGGGTCCATTTTCTCCTGTTACCCTTGGTAAAATAAAACAAATTGGAGCTGAATTAAATTTTTTGTGAAAAAAAGTTAAATGTTCATTTTTATTTAAACATTCAAAAAATTCCTGTGAAGCACCAGAAGGGTTAATAAACTTCTTGAATATGGTTTTGAGCACCTTGAGGGGTGTAGTTTTTAGAATGGTGTCACACTTGGGTATTTTCTATCATATAGACCCCTCAAAATGACTTCAAATGAGATGTGGTCCCTAAAATAAAATGGTGTTGTAGAAATGAGAAATTGCTGGTCAACTTTTAACCCTTATAACTCCCTAACAAAAAAAAATTTTGGTTCCAAAATTGTACTGATGTAAAGTAGACATGTGGGAAATGTTACTTATTAAGTATTTTGTGTGACATATCTCTGTGATTTAATTGCATAAAAATTCAAAGTTGGAAAATTGCGAAATTTTCATAATTTTCGCCAAATTTCCGTTTTTTTCACAAATAAACGCAGGTATTATCAAATAATTTTTACCATTGTCATGAAGTACAATATGTCACGAGAAAACAATGTCAGAATCACCAGGATCCATTGAAGCGTTCCAGAGTTATAACCTCATAAAGGGACAGTGGTCAGAATTGTAAAAATTGGCCCGGTCATTAACGTGCAAACCACCCTTGGGGGTAAAGGGGTTAATGACACATATAAAAATCATATATACACCCATATATCCATCCATACCATACATATCTACATGCATATAAACCACACCAAAAAGATGTATATCGTATACAGAGACATAATATTAAACACAATATTAAACACATATGTACACATGCACCAAAATAATTAAATGCATTAAATAAATATAAACCTATTATTACAACCACAACAACTTAAATATATTCTCACGCACATACCGCACAGATTCACACAACAACAAATACCAATCACACCATACACATAATATACATAAACCATGCAATGCATAGAAGGATAGATATAAAATATATGATGACAACAAATACATAATTCAAAATTGTGACCCATACCCACTATATATCCATAAATCCATTGAAAGTGCCCAATATATATTTCCATCACAATTCATAGGCCAAAATATGTGTGATGTCCATCAGTAAAGTATCATATAGCCCATTGTATTTATTAAAGATGAACACTGTTTACACTAAACTATCCTAAACAAGAGAACCCTTATATAAACCTATACTTATAGATACCCTTAATGTACCCTTAAACCTACACGCACCCACCACTTAAAACTACCATAATATACTATAATAAATTCTGCAAAAGAATGAATCTACATATATGTAACAAATATGTGATAAACCTACAGAAAACTAGAAAAACCCCACTGTTCGTTGAGACCTTTAGGAACCATACATTTAAGGAGCGTAATCCACCTACATTCCCTTTGTGCTAGAGTACGACTATAATCCCCTCTCCTATTACCCAGATGCACTCGATCAATGCCCCTAACCTTCAATAGATGGGATTGTTGAGGATGAAACCGACGAAAATGTCTAGCCAGCGGTTTAAGTTTGTTAAATTTCTCTTGATCTTCAATTTCAATTTTATCAGCAGCTTTAATATCTTTAATATGTTCTAATGTTCTGACCTGTAATTCTCGTGTGGTCATACCCACATACATAAGATTACATGGGCATGTGGCTTGGTAAATTACCATGGATGTACGACAGTTTATAAAATGCAAGACCTTATATTCTGTTTGGTTGCCAGAATCGTAAAATACATTTGTTTTCACCATATACTGGCAAGCTTTGCATGTACCACAACTGTACGATCCCCATTTGGGGCCCTTGGAATCAAAAATAAAACGTGACATAGGAGGAACATAATGACTGCAAACCAAAGATTCACGCAAAGTTTTACTACGTTTCGCGACAATCATTGGTTTATCTGGCAATATTCTGGATAAACTTGGATCCTGTAAAAGAATTGGCCAAAATTTTGAAATAAGATCTGTCATTTCACGCCATCTTTGAGTGATAATTTGTAACAAACCGAATATGACCATCATACTCCATATTCTTGTTTTTCTTCTTATTCACTAACAAGGATTGTCTGTCCGTATTTTTAGATCTCACGTAAGCCTTCTGGATGACATCCTTTTTATATCCCCGTTTAGTGAATCTCTCCATGAGGTCATTTGCCTGCTCCTCAAAAATATCATCTTGGTCACAAATACGTCTTGTTCTTAAGAATTGACCTGTTGGTATTGCACGAATAACATGGGCAGGATGCACTGATTTGGCATGCAATAATGAATTGACACTTGTTTCTTTCCGATAGATGGAAGTATGGAGTTGTCCCTGATTATCCACCTTTATCTTCAAGTCCAAGAAGTGTATTTCATTTTGTTCAATATTCCAGGTAAGTTTGATATTCATGGTGTTCTGATTTAAATGTTTAAGAAAAAGTTCCAGGTCTGATCGTAATCCCTGCCAGATAAATAAAGCATCATCAATAAATCTCATCCATAGTAACACAGATATTTCCATCGTACAATCCAAATTTTGAATGTATTCATGTTCCCAAAAACCCATAAATAGGTTTGCGTATGATGGCGCAAAAGCTGCGCCCATCGCCACGCCCCTCTTTTGTCTATAAAAATGGTCCTTGAAAACAAAGTAGTTGTGGTACAATGCATATTCTAAAATCCTCATCAAAAAACTAATCAAACCAGAATCCAATTGGCGGCTAGATAAATAACGCCTCACTGCAAAAATACCCTGCTCATGTGGTATGCATGTGTATAGCGATTCAACATCACAAGTAATGATGTACATATCACTACCCACATGCACCCCATCAAGGCGTTGTAATGCCTCAGTACTGTCCTTAACCCCTTCAAGACCCAGCCTATTTTGACCTTAAAGACCTTGCCGTTTTTTGCAATTCTGACCAGTGTCCCTTTATGAGGTAATAACTCAGGAACGCTTCAACGGATCCTAGCGGTTCTGAGATTGTTTTTTCGTGACATATTGGGCTTCATGGTAGTGGTAAATTTAGGTCAATAAATTCTGCATTTATTTGTGATAAACACGGAAATTTGGCGAAAATTTTGAAAATTTCGCAATTTTCACATTTTGAATTTTTATTCTGTTAAACCAGAGAGATATGTGACACAAAATAGTTAATAAATAACATTTCCCACATGTTTACTTTACATCAGCACAATTTTGGAAACAAAATTTTTTTTTGTTAGGACGTTATAAGGGTTAAAATTCGACCAGCGATTTGTCATTTTTACAACGAAATTTACAAAACCATTTTTTTTAGGGACCACCTCACATTTGAAGTCAGTTTGAGGGGTCTATATGGCTGAAAATACCCAAAAGTGACACCATTCTAAAAACTGCACCCCTCAAGGTACTCAAAACCACATTCAAGAAGTTTATTAACCCTTCAGGTGCTTCACAGCAGCAGAAGCAACATGGAAGGAAAAAATGAACATTTAACTTTTTAGTCACAAAATTTATCTTTTAGCAACAATTTTTTTATTTTCCCAATGGTAAAAGGAGAAACTGAACCACGAACCTTGTTGTCCAATTTGTCCTGAGTACGCTGATACCTCATATGTGGGGGTAAACCACTGTCTTGGCGCACGGCAGGGCTTGGAAGGGAAGGAGCGCCATTTGACTTTTTGAATCAAAAATTGGCTCCACTCTTTAGCGGACACCATGTCACGTTTGGAGAGCCCCCGTGTGCCTAAAAATTGGAGCTCCCCCACAAGTGACCCCATTTTGGAAACTAGACGCCCCAAGGAACTTATCTAGATGCATAGTGAGCACTTTGAACCCCCAGGTGCTTCACAAATTGATCCGTAAAAATGAAAAAGTACTTTTTTTTCACAAAAAAATTCTTTTAGCCTCAATTTTTTCATTTTCACATGGGCAACAGGATAAAATGGATCCTAAAATATGTTGGGCAATTTCTCCTGAGTACACCAATACCTCACATGTGGAGGTAAACCACTGTTTGGGCACATGGTAAGGCTCGGAAGGGAAGGAGCGCCATTTGACTTTTTGAATGAAAAATTATTTCCATCGTTAGCGGACACCATGTCGCGTTTGGATAGCTCCTGTGTGCCTAAACATTGGCGCTCCCCCACAAGTGACCCCATTTTGGAAACTAGACCCCCCAAGGAACTAATTTAGATGCCTAGTGAGCAATTTAAACCCTCAGGTGCTTCACAAATTGATCTGTAAAAATGAAAAAGTAATTTTTTTTCACAAAAAAATTCTTTTCGCCTCAATTTTTTCATTTTCACATGGGCAGTAGGATAAAATGGATCATAAAGTTTGTTGGGCAATTTCTCCAGAGTACGCCGATACCTCATATGTGGGGGTAAACCACTGTTTGGGCACTCGGCAGGGCTCGGAAGAGAAGGCGCGCCATTTGACTTTTTGAATGGAAAATTAGCTCCAATTGTTAGCGGACACCATGTCGCGTTTGGAGAGCCCCTGTGTGCCTACACATTGGAGCTCCCCCACAAGTGACCCCATTTTGGAAACTAGACCCCCCAAGGAACTTATCTAGATGCATATTGAGCACTTTAAACCCCCAGGTGCTTCACAGAAGTTTATAACGCAGAGCCATGAAAATAAAAAATAATTTTTCTTTCCTCAAAAATGATTTTTTAGCCTGGAATTTCCTATTTTGCCAAGGATAATAGGAGAAATTGGACCCTAAATATTGTTGTCCAGTTTGTCCTGAGTACGCTGATACCCCATATGTGGGGGTAAACCACTGTTTGGGCGCACGGCAGGGCTCGGAAGGGATGGCACGCCATTTGGCTTTTTAAATGGAAAATTAGCTCCAATCATTAGCGGACACCATGTCACGTTTGGAGAGCCCCTGTGTGCCTAAACATTGGAGATCCCCCAGAAATGACACCATTTTAGAAACTAGACCCCCAAAGGAACTAATCTAGATGTGTGGTGAGGACTTTGAACCCCCAAGTGCTTCACAGAAGTTTATAACGCAGAGCCATGAAAATAAAAAAAAAAATTATTTTCTCAAAAATGATCTTTTAGCCTGCAATTTTTTATTTTCCCAAGGGTAACAGGAGAAATTTGACCCCAAAAGTTGTTGTCCAGTTTCTCCTGAGTACGCTGATACCCCATATGTGGGGGTAAACCACTGTTTGGGCACTCGGCAGGGCTCGGAAGAGAAGGCGCGCCATTTGACTTTTTGAATGGAAAATTAGCTCCAATTGTTAGCGGACACCATGTCGCGTTTGGAGAGCCCCTGTGTGCCTACACATTGGAGCTCCCCCACAAGTGACCCCATTTTGGAAACTAGACCCCCCAAGGAACTTATCTAGATGCATATTGAGCACTTTAAACCCCCAGGTGCTTCACAGAAGTTTATAACGCAGAGCCATGAAAATAAAAAATAATTTTTCTTTCCTCAAAAATGATTTTTTAGCCTGGAATTTCCTATTTTGCCAAGGATAATAGGAGAAATTGGACCCTAAATATTGTTGTCCAGTTTGTCCTGAGTACGCTGATACCCCATATGTGGGGGTAAACCACTGTTTGGGCGCACGGCAGGGCTCGGAAGGGATGGCACGCCATTTGGCTTTTTAAATGGAAAATTAGCTCCAATCATTAGCGGACACCATGTCACGTTTGGAGAGCCCCTGTGTGCCTAAACATTGGAGATCCCCCAGAAATGACACCATTTTAGAAACTAGACCCCCAAAGGAACTAATCTAGATGTGTGGTGAGGACTTTGAACCCCCAAGTGCTTCACAGAAGTTTATAACGCAGAGCCATGAAAATAAAAAAAAAAATTATTTTCTCAAAAATGATCTTTTAGCCTGCAATTTTTTATTTTCCCAAGGGTAACAGGAGAAATTTGACCCCAAAAGTTGTTGTCCAGTTTCTCCTGAGTACGCTGATACCCCATATGTGGGGGTAAATCACTGTTTGGGCACATGCCGGGGCTCGGAAGTGAAGTAGTGACGTTTTGAAATGCAGACTTTGATGGAATGCTCTGTGGGCGTCACGTTGCGTTTGCAGAGCCCCTGATGTGGCTTAACAGTAGAAACCCCCCACAAGTGACCCCATTTTGGAAACTAGACCCCCAAAGGAACTTATCTAGATGTGTGGTGAGCACTTTGAACCCCCAAGTGCTTCATAGAAGTTTATAATGCAGAGCCGTGAAAATAATAAATACGTTTTCTTTCCTCAAAAATAATTATTTAGCCCAGAATTTTTTAATTTTCCCAAGGGTAACAGGAGAAATTTGACCCCAATATTTGTTGTCCAGTTTCTCCTGAGTACGGTGATACCCCATATGTGGGGGTAAACTACTGTTTGGGCACATGCCGGGGCTTGGAATTGAAGTAGTGACGTTTTGAAATGCAGACTTTGATGGAATGCTCTGCGGGCGTCACGTTGCGTTTGCAGAGCCCCTGATGTGCCTAAACAGTAGAAACCCCCCACAAGTGACCCCATTTTGGAAACTAGACCCTGAAAGGAACTTATCTAGATGTGTGGTGAGCACTTTGAACCCCCAAGTGCTTCATAGAAGTTTATAATGCAGAGCCGTGAAAATAAAAAATACGTTTTCTTTCCTCAAAAATAATTATTTAGCCCAGAATTTTTTATTTTCCCAAGGGTTACAGGAGAAATTGGACCCAAAAAGTTGTTGTCCAGTTTCTCCTGAGTACGCTGATACCCCATATGTGGGGGTAAACCACTGTTTGGGCACACGTCGGGGCTCAGAAGGGAAGTAGTGACTTTTGAAATGCAGACTTTGATGGAATGGTCTGCGGGTGTCACGTTGCGTTTGCAGAACCCCTGGTGTGCCTAAACAGTAGAAACCCCCCACAAGTGACCCCATTTTAGAAACTAGACCCCCCCAAGGAACTTATCTAGATATGTGGTGAGCACTTTGAACCCCCAAGTGCTTCACAGACGTTTACAACGCAGAGCCGTGAAAATAAAAAATCATTTTTCTTTCCTCAAAAATTATGTTTTAGCAAGCATTTTTTTAGATTCACAAGGGTAACAGGAGAAATTGGACCCCAGTAATTGTTGCGCAGTTTGTCCTGAGTATGCTGGTACCCCATATGTGGGGGTAAACCACTGTTTGGGCACACGTCAGGGCTCGGAAGTGAGGGAGCACCATTTGACTTTTTGAATACGAGATTGGCTGGAATCAATGGTGGCGCCATGTTGCGTTTGGAGACCCCTGATGTGCCTAAACAGTGGTAACCCCTCAATTCTAACTCCAACACTAACCCCAACACACCCCTAACCCTAATCCCAACTGTAGCCATAATCCTAATCACAACCCTAACCCCAACACACCCCTAACCACAACACTAACCCCAACACACCCCTAACCCTAACCACAACCCTAATTCCAACCCTAACCCTAAGGCTATGTGCCCACGTTGCGGATTCGTGTGAGATATTTCCGCACCATTTTTGAAAAATCTGCGGGTAAAAGGCACTGTGTTTTACCTGCGGATTTTCCGCGGATTTCCAGTGTTTTTTGTGCGGATTTCACCTGCGGATTCCTATTGAGGAACAGGTGTAAAACGCTGCGGAATCCGCACAAAGAATTGACATGCTGCGGAAAATACAACGCAGCGTTTCCGCGCGGTATTTTCCGCACCATGGGCACAGCGGATTTGGTTTTTCATATGTTTACATGGTACTGTAAACCTGATGGAACACTGCTGCGAATCCGCAGCCAAATCCGCACCGTGTGCACATAGCCTAATTCTAAAGGTATGTGCACACGCTGCGGAAAACGCTGCGGATCCGCAGCAGTTTCCCATGAGTGTACAGTTCAATGTAAACCTATGGGAAACAAAAATCGCTGTACACATGCTGCGGAAAAACTGCACGGAAACGCAGCGGTTTACATTCCGCAGCATGTCACTTCTTTGTGCGGATTCCGCAGCGGTTTTACAACTGCTCCAATAGAAAATCGCAATTGTAAAACCACAGTGAAATGCGCAGAAAAAAACGCGGTAAATCCGCCATAAATCCGCAGCGGTTTAGCACTGCGGATTTATCAAATCCGCAGCGGAAAAATCCGCAGAGGACCAGAATACGTGTGCACATTCCTAACCCTAACCCTAGCCCTAACCCTAGCCCTAACCCTACCCCTAACCCTAACCCTAACCCTACCCCTAGCCCTACCCCTAACCCTACCCCTAACCCTAACCCTACCCCTAACCCTAACCCTACCCCTACCCCTAACCCTAACCCTATTCTAACATTAGTGGAAAAAAAAAAATTTCTTTATTTTTTTATTGTCCCTACCTATGGGGGTGACAAAGGGGGGGGGGTCATTTATTATTTTTTTTATTTTGATCACTGAGATAGATTATATCTCAGTGATCAAAATGCACTTTGGAAAGAATCTGCCGGCCGGCAGATTCGGCGGGCGCACTGCGCATGCGCCCGCCATTTTGGAAGATGGCGGCGCCCGGGAGAAGATGGACGGGACCACGGCTGGATCGGTAAGTATGATAGGGTGGGGGGGACTACGGGGGGGGATCGGAGCACGGGGGGGGGTAATCGGAGCGCGGGAGGGGTGGAACGGAGCGCGGGGGGCGTGGAACGGAGCACGGGGGGGCTGGAACGGAGCACGGGGGGTGGAACGGAGCACGGGGGGGGTGGATCGGAGTGCAGGGGGGGTGATTGGAGCACGGGGGGGTGATTGGAGCACGGGGGGAGCGGACACGAGCACGGGGGGAGCGGAGCACTGGACGGAGGGGAGCCGGAGCAGTGTACCGGCCAGATCGGGGGGGTGGGGGGGCGATCGGAGGGGTGGGGTGGGGGCACACTAGTATTTCCAGCCATGGCCGATGATATTTCAGCATCGGCCATGGCTGGATTGTAATATTTCACCCGTTATAATGGGTGAAATATTACAAATCGCTCTGATTGGCAGTTTCACTTTCAACAGCCAATCAGAGCGATCGTAGCCACGAGGGGGTGAAGCCACCCCCCCTGGGCTAAACTACCACTCCCCCTGTCCCTGCAGATCGGGTGAAATGGGAGTTAACCCTTTCACCCGATCTGCAGGGACGCGATCTTTCCATGACGCCGCATAGGCGTCATGGGTCGGAATGGCACCGACTTTCATGACGCCTACGTGGCGTCATGGGTCGGGAAGGGGTTAATATATGAAGGTAATTCCATAACTATTGGTTTTAAATAGTAATCCAAAAACTTTGAAATGGGTTCTATAAGACTGCCATTCCCAGAGATGATGGGACGTCCTGGAGGCTCCACCATACTCTTGTGAACTTTTGGCAGTAAATATAGAGTAGGGACTGTAGGTGAATCATATCGTAATCCCTCCCAAATATTTTTAGAAATAATCCCCTCCTCCAAAGCAGAATCAAGGATGTAAAATAATTTTTTCTGATACTCCATGGTTGGGTCCTGTGGTAATCTCTCATAACATGATGGATCCTTTAATTGCCGATATGCCTCTTTCTCGTATTGTATATAGGGCCATACTACCACATTTCCACCTTTATCAGATGGTTTAAAGACTAGATCTTTCATTTTAGTCAATTCACCCAAAGCTAACCGTTGTCCATAATTTAAATTATCAAAAGATCTTGTAGATGGTAAATCACGTATACCTTCACATACCATTTTCACAAAAAATTCAACAGATGAATTCAATGTTATGGAAGGAAAGTTTTTTGATTTCTTTTTGATGGATTCCGGAAATTTACCTGATACTTCTTGTTGTTCAGTTAATAGATCTTCTAATGCCTGTAGTGCTGCCATTTCTTCTTCTGTGGAGAAAAGATTACCACAAGACATCTTATCAGTATGATATTTCTTTAAGAGTATCTTCCTTGCAAAAAGGAATGTGTCCTTAATTGCCGTAAATTGATCTAATTTTGCTGTTGGGCAAAAACCCAAACCCAAGGATAAAACAGAAATTTGATCAGGGGTTAATTGTGTTTTAGACAAATTAATTACCTTCAAAGTACCATTGTTACCAGATCCCTGGTCTTGATAGTTGAAGCCTTTTTGTTTATTGGTTTTAAACCTCGTATCATACCTGTTAATGGCCTCCATAGAATCTCCTTCATGTGTATTCGTTGAACCCACAGAACTGGTACTTGTCATGGAGCTAACTGATGCCGATCTTTTCAAAGATGGTTTACCACGCCACTTATAGATTTTATTTGTCTGATAATCTTGAAGATCACGCTGACATTTAGTCACCTTTGTTTTTTGAATCTCAGATTCCCATTTAACAAATGATGCATTCAAATCCTCATCAAATTTCAATAATTGTTCATTCGTAAGATTTTTCTGTAGTTTATCTTGTAATATTTTTATATTTGTTTCTAAGCATTCCAAATTCTTTTTATCGACTTCAATTAAGATTTCCATAAAAGTACGGGAGCATAAACTACAGGCATCTTCCCATCTTTTTAATAAAGTTGTATCTTCCAATGGAAATGAGGGAAATACCTGTATTCGCAGGCCTCGTGGGATCAAATTTTTCTGCAAATATTGTTCCAATGAATTCTTGTTCCACCAAGATTTAGTTCGTTTAAATAGTGCATCTTTCAAAGACATTTTCTCCTCCTGGTTACTTCCATTAGTTATATTGGTCCCACTTGGTCCTGCATCTTTAAATATGGTGGATATTTGTGATAGCCAATTAGCGTCACGATTTTTATAATCCATAGTACTGGTCTTTTCCAACTAAAAAGCAAAGCAAAAACTTATATAGAAAAGGATGCCAGATATAAAATTCTATATGGTCAATGAAAAGATATACAAATCATAACCTCCTAAAAAATTCATCAGACCAAAAAATATTTATAAAATATTTTATTTGAACAATATCATAATAATAAAAACATAGTAATATTACCATAACCATACACATATAAAAAGGAAATCTTTATTGAGACTATAAAATAAAAAATATAAAAAATAAACAATTAACAGATTGTAAAATATCAAAAAAATATATATAATATAAAATCAATATATTTGAAAGAATTTGGAATGCTTAGAAACAAATATAAAAATATTACAAGATAAACTACAGAAAAATCTTACGAATGAACAATTATTGAAATTTGATGAGGATTTGAATGCATCATTTGTTAAATGGGAATCTGAGATTCAAAAAACAAAGGTGACTAAATGTCAGCGTGATCTTCAAGATTATCAGACAAATAAAATCTATAAGTGGCGTGGTAAACCATCTTTGAAAAGATCGGCATCAGTTAGCTCCATGACAAGTACCAGTTCTGTGGGTTCAACGAATACACATGAAGGAGATTCTATGGAGGCCTTTAACAGATATGATACGAGGTTTAAAACCAATAAACGAAAAGGCTTCAACTATCAAGAACAGGGATCTGGTAACGATGGTACTTTGAAGGTAATTAATTTGTCTAAAACACAATTAACCCCTGATCAGATTTCTGTTTTATCCTTGGGTTTGGGTTTTTGCCCAACAGCAAAATTAGATCAATTTACGGCAATTAAGGACACATTCCTTTTTGCAAGGAAGATACTCTTAAAGAAATATCATACTGATAAGATGTCTTGTGGTAATCTTTTCTCCACAGAAGAAGAAATGGCAGCACTAAAGGCATTAGAAGATCTATTAACTGAACAACAAGAAGTATCAGGTAAATTTCCGGAATCCATCAAAAAGAAATCAAAAAACTTTCCTTCCATAACATTGAATTCATCTGTTGAAATTTTTGTGAAAATGGTATGTGAAGGTATACGTGATTTACCATCTACAAGATCTTTTGATAATTTAAATTATGGACAACGGTTAGCTTTGGGTGAATTGACTAAAATGAAAGATCTAGTCTTTAAACCATCTGATAAAGGTGGAAATGTGGTAGTATGGCCCTATATACAATACGAGAAAGAGGCATATCGGCAATTAAAGGATCCATCATGTTATGAGAGATTACCACAGGACCCAACCATGGAGTATCAGAAAAAATTATTTGACATCCTTGATTCTGCTTTGGAGGAGGGGATTATTTCTAAAAATATTTGGGAGGGATTACGATATGATTCACCTACAGTCCCTACTCTATATTTACTGCCAAAAGTTCACAAGAGTATGGTGGAGCCTCCAGGACGTCCCATCATCTCTGGGAATGGCAGTCTTATAGAACCCATTTCAAAGTTTTTGGATTACTATTTAAAACCAATAGTTATGGAATTACCTTCATATATTAAGGACAGTACTGAGGCATTACAACGCCTTGATGGGGTGCATGTGGGTAGTGATATGTACATCATTACTTGTGATGTTGAATCGCTATACACATGCATACCACATGAACAGGGTATTTTTGCAGTGAGGCATTATTTATCTAGCCGCCAATTGGATTCTGGTTTGATTAGTTTTTTGATGAGGATTTTAGAATATGCATTGTACCACAACTACTTTGTTTTCAAGGACCATTTTTATAGACAAAAGAGGGGCGTGGCGATGGGCGCAGCTTTTGCGCCATCATACGCAAACCTATTTATGGGTTTTTGGGAACATGAATACATTCAAAATTTGGATTGTACGATGGAAATATCTGTGTTACTATGGATGAGATTTATTGATGATGCTTTATTTATCTGGCAGGGATTACGATCAGACCTGGAACTTTTTCTTAAACATTTAAATCAGAACACCATGAATATCAAACTTACCTGGAATATTGAACAAAATGAAATACACTTCTTGGACTTGAAGATAAAGGTGGATAATCAGGGACAACTCCATACTTCCATCTATCGGAAAGAAACAAGTGTCAATTCATTATTGCATGCCAAATCAGCGCATCCTGCCCATGTTATTCGTGCAATACCAACAGGTCAATTCTTAAGAACAAGACGTATTTGTGACCAAGATGATATTTTTGAGGAGCAGGCAAATGACCTCATGGAGAGATTCACTAAACGGGGATATAAAAAGGATGTCATCCAGAAGGCTTACGTGAGATCTAAAAATACGGACAGACAATCCTTGTTAGTCAATAAGAAGAAAAACAAGAATATGGAGTATGATGGTCATATTCGGTTTGTTACAAATTATCACTCAAGATGGCGTGAAATGACAGATCTTATTTCAAAATTTTGGCCAATTCTTTTACAGGATCCAAGTTTATCCAGAATATTGCCAGATAAACCAATGATTGTCGCGAAACATAGTAAAACTTTGCGTGAATCTTTGGTTCGCAGTCATTATGTTCCTCCTATGTCACGTTTTATTTTTGATTCCAAGGGCCCCAAATGGGGATCGTACAGTTGTGGTACATGCAAAGCTTGCCAGTATATGGTGAAAACAAATGTATTTTACGATTCTGGCAATCAAACAGAATATAAGGTCTTGCATTTTATAAACTGTCGTACATCCATGGTAATTTACCAAGCCACATGCCCATGTAATCTTATGTATGTGGGTATGACCACACGAGAATTACGGGTCAGAACATTAGAACATATTAAAGATATTAAAGCTGCTGATAAAATTGAAATTGAAGATCAAGAGAAATTTAACAAACTTAAACCGCTGGCTAGACATTTTCGTCGGTTTCATCCTCAACAATCCCATCTATTGAAGGTTAGGGGCATTGATCGAGTGCATCTGGGTAATAGGAGAGGGGATTATAGTCGTACTCTAGCACAAAGGGAATGTAGGTGGATTACGCTCCTTAAATGTATGGTTCCTAAAGGTCTCAACGAACAGTGGGGTTTTTCTAGTTTTCTGTAGGTTTATCACATATTTGTTACATATATGTAGATTCATTCTTTTGCAGAATTTATTATAGTATATTATGGTAGTTTTAAGTGGTGGGTGCGTGTAGGTTTAGGGGTACATTAAGGGTATCTATAAGTATAGGTTTATATAAGGGTTCTCTTGTTTAGGATAGTTTAGTGTAAACAGTGTTCATCTTTAATAAATACAATGGGCTATATGATACTTTACTGATGGACATCACACATATTTTGGCCTATGAATTGTGATGGAAATATATATTGGGCACTTTCAATGGATTTATGGATATATAGTGGGTATGGGTCACAATTTTGAATTATGTATTTGTTGTCATCATATATTTTATATGTATCCTTCTATGCATTGCATGGTTTATGTATATTATGTGTATGGTGTGATTGGTATTTGTTGTTGTGTGAATCTGTGCGGTATGTGCGTGAGAATATATTTGAGTTGTTGTGGTTGTAATAATAGGTTTATATTTATTTAATGCATTTAATTATTTTGGTGCATGTGTACATATGTGTTTAATATTGTGTTTAATATTATGTCTCTGTATATGATATACATCTTTTTGGTGTGGTTTATATGCATGTAGATATGTATGGTATGGATGGATATATGGGTGTATATATGATTTTTATATGTGTCATTAATGTATTTGATACAATTGGATATGATGATGTATATAATTTGGAGTATTTTATGTTTACAGTATATATATATATATTTGATTTTATTCACTTTAATTATATTAGTATGTGAGGGTGTGTATGAATGAGTTGCAGGGGACATTTGTGATGTTGTAGTGTGCATGTATATATGCATGGTATGGATGGTTATATATGTGCACATTGCGCATTTCATATGTTGGTATACACATGTGTACATGTGGTTTTATTTTACAATTATTATTTATATGATGGCAATGTTAATCATTCTATTTTTCATATCTGTAGCTGGCAATACATCTATGCGGCAATATGTGAAGTTCTGTTTTCAAGCAGTGATTTTAATGTTATTATATGTAATATTTGCCGTTTATTTTCATGAGGATAACCTTTAACTATGTGGCTGCAGATATACTACGTGTATATAAGTGTCTTGTGCGGGTATCACTTTGTGATTCAATACCCATTACATTGAATCTTTTGCCCTTCATTAGTATGGCTGCTGAGACGCTGTGCGCTGTTGTGCGCATTCGCCACTCCCGTCCAATGGTTGGGGTCTTGGGGCGTGTTATCGACGGCGTCATATGACGCCCTCGGTGACACGCTTCCGGATTCCGATCGCTGTGATGGAGGCGGCGGTGTGCGGCATTGCGGCGCCATGTAACTATGGCGTCTCTTAATTATATATGAGATGCAGCTGTTATTTAGCTATATAATCAGCCCTCCTGCCCCACTCACATCACTCCCTGACGAAGCGGCGAGCGAAACGTGCGTTGGAGTGGTGTGTGCGGGGCAGAGGCTTCCCTATATTGGTTGGTGTATCTTATATTTTATGTTTTGCATTGTATCATATATGTGTGGTATATTTTGCTATATATGTGATCTGGTACAATTATATCTTGGTGATTTATTTTGTAACACATTATTCTAGTTGTTATCAATTTGGATTGTCACACTAAGGGCACTCTATCACCTTTTGTTATTCTTTATTAAATTTATATAATTATTATTTATTTTTATATATATATACACATTTTTCATACATTAACCCACATAATTTTACACATGATATGTAATTTTTTCACAAATTATTTTTATTTTTTTGAGTCATTTAAGATATGATTTCTGGATCACATGTGCCCTTATATAGCATACATATTTTGTAAAATTATATTTATTTATTATTGATTTTTTATGTTTACAACATTAATTAATTTTATATATTTATATATATATATATATATATATATATATATATATATATATATATATTTTATGCCAATCATTTGGGGTTTGCCCTGTCCTGCACATACAGGGATTGTGTTTAAATAGAGCATGAATTAAGATAATGAAATAAATTAAAATACAACATAAAATAATAAACACTAAATCCCTAACAAATAATTGTCTATCATTGAGAGTGACATCTACGCATAGATCAATAAGCATTCAAATATATTGATTTTATATTATATATATTTTTTTGATATTTTACAATCTGTTAATTGTTTATTTTTTATATTTTTTATTTTATGGTCTCAATAAAGATTTCCTTTTTATATGTGTATGGTTATGGTAATATTACTATGTTTTTATTATTATGATATTGTTCAAATAAAATATTTTATAAATATTTTTTGGTCTGATGAATTTTTTAGGAGGTTATGATTTGTATATCTTTTCATTGACCATATAGAATTTTATATCTGGCATCCTTTTCTATATAAAATATACAGGGGACCTGGCCTCCATTTAGACTAGTTAATACTTTGCGCCTACTACCACTGTCTGCTACTCAGCAGAGGAGCCCACCCTTGTACCTAGCTATGCCACCTGTTTAGTCCTGTTACCAATTTTGAACTGCATTTAGCCTACTTCATTATTTGGGCCTACTAACTGTGTCTGCCACTCATTACAGTTGTCCTCCACTGAACAAAGCAATGCCGCCCTGTTGTGAATTCTGTGGCAGAGCTCCCTCCTGTGGTCACAAGTGGTACTTCGGCTGGTTCTCTCTGTGAGCTTCCGTTGGTGGAGGAGAGTGGTACTGCGGCTTCTGAGTTTCCTTCCTCAGGTGATGTGGTGAAGTCGTTAGGTGCTGCTCTATTTAACTCCACCTAGTGCTTTGATCCTGGCCTCCAGTCAATGTTCTAGTATTGGACCTGTTTCCTCCTGGATCGTTCCTGTGGCCTGCTGCTCTGCATAGCTAAGTTCCACTTTTGCTATTTTGTTTGCTGTTTTTTTCTGTCCAGCTTGCTTTTTGTTTTTTCTTGCTTGCTGGAAGCTCTGGGACGCAGAGGGTGTACCTCCGTGCCGTTAGTTAGGTACGGAGGGTCTTTTTGCCCCCTTTGCGTGGTTGTTTGTAGGGTTTTGTGTTGACCGCAAAGATACCTTTCCTATCCTCGCTCTGTTCAGAAAGTCGGGCCTCACTTTGCTTAATCTATTTCATCTCTACGTTTGTCTTTTCATCTTAACTCACAGTCATTATATGTGGGGGCTGCCTTTTCCTTTGGGGTATTTCTCTGAGGCAAGGTAGGCTTATTTTCTATCTTCAGGCTAGCTAGTTTCTCAGGCTGTGCCGAGTTGCATAGGGAGCGTTAGGCGCAATCCACGGCTGCCTCTAGTGTGGTTGGAGAGGATTAGGGATTGCGGTCAGCAGAGTTCCCACGTCTCGTTCTATGTTTTGGGTTATAGTCAGGTCACTGTATGTGCTCTGACTTCTATGTCCATTGTGGTACTGAATTACCTTATCATAACAGTACTGGAGGCCCAAAGTACTAATGATTCTCAATAGAGGGAAAAAAGAAGTTCTGAGACCATTTTTTTTTCTCTGCACTGTGTTTTGCCTTTTTTTCCCCCTAGACATTTGGGTGGTTCAGGACACAGGTGTAGCGATGGACATTAAAGGTCTGTCTTCATGTGTGGATCAGCTCACGGCAAGAGTACAAAATATTCAAGACTTTGTGGTTCAGAATTCTATGTTAGAACCAAGAATTCCTATTCCTGATTTGTTTTTTGGAGATAGAACTAAATTTCTGAGTTTCAAAAATAATTGTAAACTATTTCTGGCTTTGAAACCTCGCTCCTCTGGTGACCCAGTTCAACAAGTTAGGATCATTATTTCATTATTACGTGGCGACCCTCAAGACTGGGCATTTTCCCTTGCGCCAGGAGATCCTGCATTAAGTAATATCGATGCGTTTTTCCTGGCGCTCGGATTGCTGTACGATGAACCTAATTCAGTGGATCAGGCAGAGAAAAATTTGCTGGCTCTGTGTCAGGGTCAGGATGAGATAGAGGTATATTGTCAGAAATTTAGAAAGTGGTCCGTACTCACTCAATGGAATGAAGGTGCGCTCGCAGCTATTTTCAGAAAGGGTCTCTCTGAAGCCCTTAAGGATGTCATGGTGGGATTTCCAATGCCTGCTGGTCTGAATGAGTCTATGTCTTTGGCCATTCAGATCGGTCGACGCTTGCGTGAGCGTAAATCTGTGCACCATTTGGCGGTATTATCTGAGCATAAACCTGAGCCTATGCAGTGCGATAGGACTTTGACCAGAGTTGAACGGCAAGAACACAGACGTCTGAATGGGCTGTGTTTCTACTGCGGTGATTCCACTCATGCTATCTCTGATTGTCTTAAGCGCACTAAGCGGTTCGCTAGGTCTGCCACCATTGGTACGGTACAGTCAAAATTTCTTTTGTCCGTTACCTTGATCTGCTCTTTGTCATCTTATTCTGTCATGGCATTTGTGGATTCAGGCGCTGCCCTGAATTTGATGGACTTGGAGTATGCTAGGCATTGTGGGTTTTTCTTGGAGCCCTTACAGTGTCCTATTCCATTGAGAGGAATTGATGCTACGCCTTTGGCCAAGAATAAGCCTCAGTACTGGACCCAGCTGACCATGTGCATGGCTCCTGCACATCAGGAGGTTATTCGCTTTCTGGTGTTGCATAATCTGCATGATGTGGTCGTGTTGGGGTTGCCATGGCTACAAGTCCATAATCCAGTATTAGATTGGAAATCCATGTCTGTGTCCAGCTGGGGTTGTCAGGGGGTACATGGTGATGTCCCATTTCTGTCTATTTCGTCATCCACCCCTTCTGAGGTTCCAGAGTTCTTGTCTGATTACCGGGATGTATTTGATGAGCCCAAGTCCGATACCCTACCTCCGCATAGGGATTGTGATTGTGCTATCGATTTGATTCCTGGTAGTAAATTCCCAAAGGGTCGACTGTTTAATTTATCTGTGCCTGAGCACGCCGCTATGCGGAGTTACGTGAAGGAGTCCTTGGAGAAGGGGCATATTCGCCCGTAATCGTCGCCATTAGGAGCAGGGTTCTTTTTTGTGGCCAAGAAGGATGGTTCGCTGAGACCTTGTATAGATTACCGCCTTCTAAATAAGATCACGGTTAAATTTCAGTACCCCTTGCCGTTGTTATCTGATTTGTTTGCTCGGATTAAGGGGGCTAGTTGGTTCACCAAGATAGATCTTCGTGGTGCGTATAATCTTGTGCGTATTAAGCGAGGCGATGAATGGAAAACTGCATTTAATACGCCCGAGGGCCATTTTGAGTATCTAGTAATGCCATTCGGACTTGCCAATGCTCCATCAGTGTTTCAGTCCTTTATGCATGACATCTTCCGAGAGTACCTGGATAAATTCCTGATTGTGTACTTGGATGACATTTTGATCTTCTCGGATGATTGGGAGTCTCATGTGAAGCAGGTCAGAACGGTGTTTCAGGTCCTGCGTGCTAATTCTTTGTTTGTGAAGGGATCAAAGTGTCTCTTTGGTGTTCAGAAGGTTTCATTTTTGGGGTTCATCTTTTCCCCTTCTACTATCGAGATGGACCCTGTTAAGGTCCAAGCCATCCATGATTGGACTCAGCCGACATCTCTCAAAAGTCTGCAAAAGTTCCTGGGCTTTGCTAATTTTTATCGTCGCTTCATCTGCAATTTTTCTAGTATTGCTAAACCATTGACCGATTTGACCAAGAAGGGTGCTGATGTGGTCAATTGGTCTTCTGCTGCTGTGGAAGCTTTTCAAGAGTTGAAGCGTTGTTTTTCTTCTGCCCCTGTGTTGTGTCAACCAGATGTTTCGCTTCCATTCCAGGTCGAGGTTGATGCTTCTGAGATTGGAGCAGGGGCTGTTTTGTCGCAGAGAAGTTCTGATTGCTCGGTGATGAAACCATGCGCCTTCTTTTCCAGGAAGTTTTTGCCTGCTGAGCGAAATTATGATGTTGGCAATCGAGAGTTGCTGGCCATGAAGTGGGCATTCGAGGAGTGGCGTCATTGGCTTGAAGGAGCTAAGCATCGCGTGGTGGTCTTGACTGATCATAAGAACTTGACTTATCTCGAGTCTGCCAAGCGGTTGAATCCTAGACAGGCTCGTTGGTCGCTGTTTTTTGCCCGTTTTGACTTTGTGATTTCGTACCTTCCGGGCTCTAAAAATGTGAAGGCGGATGCTCTGTCTAGGAGTTTTGTGCCAAACTCTCCGGGTTTATCTGAGCTGGCGGGTATTCTCAAAGAGGGAGTAATTGTGTCTGCCATCTCCCCTGATTTGCGGCGGGTGCTGCAAAAATTTCAGGCTAATAAACCTGATCGTTGCCCAGCGGAGAAACTGTTTGTCCCTGATAGGTGGACGAATAAAGTTATCTCTGAGGTTCATTGTTCGGTGTTGGCTGGTCATCCTGGAATCTTTGGTACCAGAGAGTTAGTGGCTAGATCCTTTTGGTGGCTATCTCTGTCGCGGGATGTGCGTTCTTTTGTGCAGTCCTGTGGGATTTGTGCTCGGGCTAAGCCCTGCTGTTCTCGTGCCAGTGGGTTGCTTTTGCCCTTGCCGGTCCCGAAGAGGCCTTGGACACATATCTCTATGGATTTTATTTCAGATCTTCCCGTCTCTCAAAAAATGTCAGTCATTTGGGTGGTTTGTGATCATTTCTCTAAGATGGTCCATTTGGTACCCTTGTCTAAATTACCTTCCTCCTTTGATTTGGTGCCATTGTTCTTCCAGCATGTGGTTCGTTTACATGGCATTCCAGAGAATATCGTTTCTGACAGAGGTTCCCAGTTTGTTTCGAGGTTTTGGCAAGCCTTTTGTGCTAGGATGGGCATTGACTTGTCTTTTTCCTCGGCTTTCCATCCTCAGACTAATGGCCAGACCGAACGAACCAATCAGACCTTGGAAACATATCTGAGATGCTTTGTTTCTGCTGATCAGGATGACTGGGTGTCCTTTTTGCCTTTGGCTGAGTTCGCCCTTAATAATCGGGCCAGCTCGGCTACCTTGGTTTCGCCTTTTTTCTGCAACTCTGGGTTCCATCCTCGTTTCTCTTCAGGGCAGGTTGAGTCTTCGGACTGTCCTGGTGTGGATACTGTGGTGGACAGGTTGCAGCAGATTTGGACTCATGTAGTGGACAATTTGACCTTGTCCCAGGAGAAGGCTCAACGTTTCGCTAATCGCAGACGCTGTGTGGATCCCCGACTTCGTGTTGGGGATTTGGTTTGGTTATCTTCTCTTCATATTCCTATGAAGGTTTCCTCTCCTAAGTTTAAACCTCGTTTCATTGGTCCGTATAGGATTTCTGAGGTTCTTAATCCTGTGTCTTTTCGTCTGACCCTTCCAGATTCTTTTTCCATTCATTACGTATTCCATAGGTCATTGTTGCGGAGATACGTGGCACCTATGGTTCCATCTGTTGATCCTCCTGCCCCGGTTTTGGTGGAGGGGGAGTTGGAGTATATTGTGGAGAAGATTTTGGATTCTCGTGTTTCAAGACGGAAACTCCAGTATCTGGTTAAGTGGAAGGGTTATGCTCAGGAAGATAATTCCTGGGTCTTTGCCTCTGATGTCCATGCTCCCGATCTTGTTCGTGCCTTTCATATGGCTCATCCTGGTCGTCCTGGGGGCTCTGGTGAGGGTTCGGTGACCCCTCCTCAAGGGGGGGGTACTGTTGTGAATTTTGTGGCAGAGCTCCCTCCTGTGGTCACAAGTGGTACTTCGGCTGGTTCTCTCTGTGAGCCTCCGTTGGTGGAGGAGAGTGGTACTGCGGCTTCTGAGTTTCCTTCCTCAGGTGATGTGGTGAAGTCGTTAGGTGCTGCTCTATTTAACTCCACCTAGTGCTTTGATCCTGGCCTCCAGTCAATGTTCTAGTATTGGACCTGTTTCCTCCTGGATCGTTCCTGTGGACTGCTGCTCTGCATAGCTAAGTTCCGCTTTTGCTATTTTGTTTGCTGTTTTTTTCTGTCCAGCTTGCTTTTTGTTTTTTCTTCCTTGCTGGAAGCTCTGGGACGCAGAGGGTGTACCTCCATGCCGTTAGTTCGGTACGGAGGGTCTTTTTGCCCCCTTTGCATGGTTGTTTGTAGGGTTTTGTGTTGACCGCAAAGATACCTTTCCTATCCTCGCTCTGTTCAGAAAGTCGGGCCTCACTTTGCTTAATCTATTTCATCTCTACGTTTGTCTTTTCATCTTAACTCACAGTCATTATATGTGGGGGCTGCCTTTTCCTTTGGGGTATTTCTCTGAGGCAAGGTAGGCTTATTTTCTATCTTCAGGCTAGCTAGTTTCTCAGGCTGTGCCGAGTTGCATAGGGAGCGTTAGGCGCAATCCACGGCTGCCTCTAGTGTGGTTGGAGAGGATTAGGGATTGCTGTCAGCAGAGTTCCCACGTCTCAGAGCTAGTTCTATGTTTTTGGGTTATAGTCAGGTCACTGTATGTGCTCTGACTTCTATGTCCATTGTGGTACTGAATTACCTTATCATAACACCGCCCGTTAGCCCTGTTACCAATTTTGAACTGCATTTAGCCTACTTTAGTATTTGGGCCTACTAACTTTGTCTGCCATTCATTACAGTTGTCCTCCACTGAACAAAGTAATGCCGCCTGTTTAGTCCTGTTACCAATTTTGAACTGCATTTAGCCTACTTTAGTATTTGGGCCTACTGTACTAACTGTGTCTGCCACTCATTACAGTTGTTCTCCACTGAACAAAGCAATGCTGCCTGCTTAGTCCTGTTACCAATTTTGAACTGCATTTAGCCTACTTTAGTATTTGGGCCTACTAACTGTGTTCGCCACTCATTATAGTTGTCCTCCACTGAACAAAGCAATGCTGCCTGTTTAGTCCTGTTACCAATTTTGAACTGCATTTAGCCTACTTTAGTATTTGGGCCTACTAACTGTGTCTGCGACTCATTACAGTTGTCATCCACTGAACAAAGCAATGCCGCCTGCTTAGTCCTGTTACCAATTTTGATCTGCATTTAGCCTACTTTAGTATTTGGGCCTACTAACTGTGTCTGCCACTCCTTACAGTTGTCCTCCACTGAACAAAGCAATGCCGCCCGTTTATTCCTGTTACCAATTTTGAACTGCATTTAGCCTACTTTAGTATTTGGGCCTGCTAACTGTGTCTGCCACTCATTACATTCCCTACAATCTGACCCTGCTGAAAGTCAGGTTCCCCTTCCCGCATACTATACCACCTTACATGGGGACGAAGAGGAAGGTGCAGATGAAAGTACAGGTTCCTTCATCAGGTAGGGGGGCATACTCGTTGGCGACATCACTGGCACAGGGCCCCCCATAGTATGCAAAAGTGTCTCTGCCAGTGGGAGGCGCCACCCGCCATCAAACACACCGCAGTACAATGAAGGGCTCTGTGCCAGTGCCAACGAGTGACCCCCCTGCTTGCTCTGGATCACCGCACTTGCAAAGTTGAAATACTTACCTCTCCCTGCTCCACCGCCGTGACGTGTTCCACATTTCCTGGGCCCACGAAAATCTTGAGCCATCCCTACCCCCCCAGAACTTTAGCCAAATGACCCCCAGTTTTCAATGCCTAACTATTAATATAAAGTAAATTAAGATTGACAAGCTTAAGTAATAAGAATTGATGTTTTGGCATTAAAATGGCACTGTAGGTGTTTTCCTGTCCTCCACTCACTGCCGACTTTGATTCCCCATTGACTTGCTTTTGGTTTCGTGTTTTAGTCGGCCCCCGACTTTTCACAATAATCGGCCGATTTCACCCGACCCGACTTTTTACAAAGTTGGGTTTCGCGAAACCCGACTCGATACGAAAAAAGTAAAAGTCCTTCAACTCTATTGCTGAGTGTGCAGGTTAGCACTGTCGGGTGCTAGGTAGCTTCCACCATTCATTTGCAGTTATCAACACAAGGAATGGGAATGATTAAGGAGCTTTCATCCATCGACAGACATTCATCTACACACACACATTAGTAAGTATACACTAGTGCATGGCGGAGTGGCCATGCAAACCTTTTATAGCAGTTGAGCTCCGGGACCTTCCTGATGGTCCATAGGAGCTGCAACAGGACCTGAGCATGTGACCCCTGACCTCCAATGGGAGTTCCTCCTGTGGGCATGCTCAGTATGGGAAACGCAGAAGTTAGTTCCAGAAAGGCCTGCTCGCTGCTGATCAATGCTGGCTACAAAGGCAGAGACTGGAAAGGCAGCAGTAACCAGTTGCACAGTATCAGCTTGAGCCAGACACTGGTTCCACTGCGGCTGGAGAAAAATGGGAGACTGCAGTGGACATGATTCGAGATTCCCCCTGTGCGGCGGAGGGACCTCGACACCCAATATTACCCCCCTCCCTGGGCCTCGCTATGTTCAAAGGCTGCAATGAGCAGCGGAGCTCGAATGTGCTCCACCGCCTCCAAGGTTCTGTCTTCTGGGCCATGACCCTTCCAGTCCACCAGATAGAACTTTTGCCACATACCACCTTGCACCCCAAGATAACGTTCACCTCATAATCGTCCGTGGATGAACCCAATGTCCTGGCAGATGACTTAGAAAACCGGGACATGTGAATTTACACATGAAAGGTTTCGGTGATACCAAGGCATGGAGGAAGAGCCAGACAATAGATGACAGGGTTAACCTGTTCCAGAACCTTGAAAGGCCCTAAGTAGCGAGGCGCAAACTTAGTGGACTCAACTCGCAGTCTGATATTGTGGGCGGAGAGCTACACTAAGTCGCCAGGAGCAAAGGTTGGAGCGGGGCACCGATGTGCATCGGCAGAGACCCTCATTTTCTCCTTCAAAGCCCAGATAGCATCCTGTGTTTGGTCCCAGATGTCCCACGCTTCCACTGCCCAGTCTGCCACCCTAGAGTCAGCAGAAGACATGGGCATGGGCACAGGAACCCGCGGACGCTGGCCATAAATAAGGAGGAATGGGGTCTGCCCGGTGGAGTTGGCTAAGGCGTTGTTCAAGGCAAACTCTGCCCAAGGTAGCAGGGATGCCCAGTCATCCTGCCTGGCTGAGACAAAATGTCGTAGATATGTGACCAGGGTCTAGTTGGCCCTCTCTACCAACCCATTCGTCTCGGGATGGTATGCTGAAGAGACATTCAGCTCAATGCTAATTAGGCGACAAAGCTCTCTCCAGAACCGAGACACAAACTGGGGACCCTGGTCACTGACAATCTTGTCAGGCATACAGTGTAAACGGAAAACATATTTGACAAACAACGCTGCCAAGGCTCGTGCAGAAGGTGACCGTGGGAGAGGCACCAAATGCACCATTTTAGAGAAATGGTCGGTAACTACCCAAACGACAGTGCAGCCACAAGACTTGGTAAGCCTACCACAAAGTCCATCCTGACTATCTCCCAGGGCCAATCAGCCACCGGTAGGTGGTAGAGTAACCCAGCAGGCCATAGTCGAGGAGACGTATTCTTGGCGCAGGAGATGCATGCCTGAATACAGTCTCTAACGTCACGGGCCATATGCGGCCACCAATACGTCCTAGCCAGAAGCTACTGAGACTGAGCCGTGTGGAAGACTTGGTAATGCTGTTTGTCAACACACTGGAACCTTTGTCTGCCATCCAATCCACAACATCCTTGCAATCGTCTGGGTTTGTTAGTGGTGTAGCGTGCAAGCCTAATTTTGACAAGAAGCTAGAATGGGATAAAGTCCCCTTCTCATTTGTCACACGGCCTTGGTGGGCACCACCACATTCGCATCCCCATCCATTAAGTCACCCTTTCCCATATTGAATGCTTTATGAAAAAAAATTCCTGGCTTTATTTGACACAAGTACCCTCACAGATGTGGTATGTCCAAATTCCCATTCTAGCAATGTCTGGGTAATATTTTTTGTAGCTATCAGCTTTACTTCACACACCAAAAGTAGACACAGCTAAATTGTTGGTAAATAGAAACGTTTGCATATGTCAGCAGTCTTTACACCAGTCGCACAACTGCTAGATAAATATATGCTATTTTAGCAATATAGCAGAACATTGTTTTTGCTATTGACTTTATTACACACGTAATTGCCTTTCTTCCACTTGTAATGAGTGCCCCCTGGTCTTTAGTATAGTTTATGGAAGGAATAAGTCACGCACTAGTGTTTTGTACTGGCCACACATATATTTATACATGTAAAAGAGTTCTCCTCTGAGGCATCTTTTTCTAAGCTAAACAAACCCAACTTTTCCCACCTTTCATCATATGAGAGGCCTTCCATCCCTTGTAATAATCTAGTTTCCTGTCTTTGAACTGATTCTACCTTCTAATTATCCTTTTCAAAATGTGGATCCCAAAACTGGATCCCATATTGTAGATATGGCCCCTCACGAGTGATTTTTAAATAATAATAATAATAATTTTATTTTTATATAGCACTAGCATATTCCGCAGCGCTTTACAGTTTGCACACATTATCATCACTGTCCCTGTTAGGGCTCACAATCTAAATTCCCTATCAGTATGTCTTTGGAGGGGTAATAATATGTTGGGATTGCAGGATTTTATCTCTCTTTTTATACACCCTAAAATCTTGTTTGCTTTTGCAGCTGCTGCTTGACATTGAGTACTAATGGGGGAGTCACACATAACGATATTGTTGCAAAATCATGCTTTTGGTGACGTAGCAACGATCCTGCTAACGATCTCGTTATGTGTGACAGCGACCAACGATCAGGCCCCTGCTGGGAGATTGTTGGTCGTTGGGGAATGATCAGGACCATTTTTTGGTCGCTGATCACCCGCTGTCATCGCTGGATCGGCGTGTGTGATGCCGATCCAGCGATGTGTTCACTTGTAACCAGGGAAAATATCGGGTTACTAAGCGCAGGGCCGCTTTACCCTGGTTACCATTGTAAAAGTAAAAAAAAAAAAACAGTACATACTCAGGGCCGTATTTAGAGTTTATGCTGCCATAGGCACTTTTCGTGCTGCCTCCCCCATTGGTGAGTATGACTAATGCAGACACTATCGGCAGTGACTTAGGCTACTTTCACATCAGCGATTTTTGACATTTGCGGCAGATCCGGCAGTTTTTCCGCATCCGTAATGGATCACTTATGGCAACAGTGTGTTTGGCCTCATTCATTTCCTATGGGACTTGCGGCACTTGCGGTTTTGCTGAGATCCGGCAAATGCGGTACTTGCAGCAACAGGAAAAAAAATGCTGCTAGCAGTGGTTTTTTTGTCTCACCTCAAGTGCTGCACATGTCCGCAAGTCCCATAGGGAATAAATGAGGCCGAACACAGAGTTGCCGGCCTGTAAGTGATATGTTACGTGACAGAGGCGGAAAACCTGCAGTATCTGCCGTGAACGGAGAAAATCGCTGATGTGAAAGGAGCCTTAGCAAACCTTTCCATTAGTTGTCATGTGAGAATCTGGTGGATCTCATGCACAGTACATGGTCAGTTGATTCTGCCAAGGTTGCAAGGTTTGGCTGACAGGTTTTTAAGGGGAACCTGTCAGTCGATTCATACTACCAAAACCACGGGCAGCATCACTCAGTCTGCAAACAGGGAAGTTTATCTCTGCAATGCTGGGACGTTTCAGAGAGAATAGTTTGAAGAGCTGGATGGGTAATTTAGTGAGAGAACGGACTAATCTGTGGGCTTCTCACTCCATGTCTCAAGATCAGGGGTGGGCAATTTATTTTCCCGAGGGGCCAGATGAAAGACGATGACTGTTGTGGAGGCTGAACCAATAGCATGAAAATAATTCTACTCAATATTAATTAATATTAATTGTATCACTTAATATTGAGCAGAATTAAGTATGCTGACACCCCCTATATATCTTTAAACCCCCACAGCCCCTTAAATACAGCATGAGCCCCACACAGCCTCCCCATATACAGCATGAGACCAGCCTCTCATCTCCTCTCCTCAGCAGCCTCCCCTCTCCTCACCAGCCTCTCACATCCTCCCATCACCAGCCTCCCCTCTCCTCAGCAGCCTCCCCTCACCAGCCTCTCATCTCCTCCCCTCAGCAGCCTCTCCTCACCAGCCTCTCATCTCCTCTCCTTTCCAGCCTCTCATCTCCTTTCCAGCTTCTCCTCTCCTTTCCAGCCTCTCCTCTCCTTTCCAGCCTCTCCTCTCCTTTCCAGCCTCTCATCTCCTTTCCAGCCTCTCATCTCCTTTCCAGCCTCTCATCTCCAGCCTCTCCTCTCCAGCCTCTCCTCTCCAGCCTCTCCTCTCCAGTCTCTCCTCTCCTTTCCAGCCTCTCATCTCCTCTCCAGCCTCTCATCTCCTCTCCAGCCTCTCATCTCCTTTCCAGCCTCTCATCTCCTCTCCTTACCAGCCTCTCATCTCCTTTCCTTACCAGCCTCTCATCTCCTCTCCTTTCCAGCCTCTCATCTCCTCTCCTTTCCAACCTCTCATCTCCTCTCCTTTCCAGCCTCTCATCTCCTTTCCAGCCTCTCCTCTCCTTTCCCGCCTCTCCTCTCCTTTCCAGCCTCTCCTCTCCAGCCTCTCATCTCCTTTCCAGCCTCTCCTCTCCAGCCTCTCCTCTCCTTTCCAGCCTCTCTTCTCCTTTCCAGCCTCTCTTCTCCTTTCCAGCCTCTCTTCTCCTTTCCAGCCTCTCATCTCATCTCCTCTCCAGCCTCTCATCTCCTCTCCAGCCTCTCATCTCCTCTCCAGCATCTCATCTCCTCTCCAGCCTCTCCTCTCATTTCCAGCCTCTCATTTCCTCTCCTTACCAGCCTCTCATCTCCTCTCCTTTCCAGCCTCTCATCTCATCTCCTTTCCAGCCTCTCTTCTCGTTTCCAGCCTCTCATCTCATCTCGTTTCCAGCCTCTCATCTCCTCTCCAGCCTCTCATCTCCTCTCCTCTCCAGCCTCTCATCTCCTTTCCAGCCTCTCATCTCCTTTCCAGCCTCTCATCTCCTCTCCTTTCCAGCCTCTCATCTCCTTTCCAGCCTCTCCTCTCCAGCCTCTCCTCTCCTTTCCAGCCTCTCATCTCATCTCCTCTCCAGCCTCTCATCTCCTCTCCAGCCTCTCATCTCCTTTTCAGCCTCTCATCTCCTTTCCAGCCTCTCATCTCCTCTCCTTTCCAGCCTCTCATGTCCTTTCCAGCCTCTCCTCTCCAGCCTCTCCTCTCCTTTCCAGCCTCTCATCTCATCTCCTCTCCAGCCTCTCATCTCCTCTCCAGCCTCTCATCTCCTTTCCAGCCTCTCATCTCCTTTCCAGCCTCTCATCTCCTTTCCAGCCTCTCATCTCCTCTCCTTTCCAGCCTCTCATCTCCTCTCCAGCCTCTCCTCTCCTTTCCAGCCTCTCCTCTCCTTTCCAGCCTCTCCTCTCCTTTCCAGCCTCTCCTCTCCTTTCCAGCCTCTCTTCTCCTTTCCAGCCTCTCCTCTCCTTTCCAGCCTCTCATCTCATCTCCTTTCCAGCCTCTCCTCTCCAGTCTCTCCTCTCCTTTCCAGCCTCTCATCTCCTCTCCTTTCCAGCCTCTCCTCTCCAGCCTCTCCTCTCCAGCCTCTCCTCTCCTTTCCAGCCTCTCCTTTCCTTTCCAGCCTCTCATCTCCTCTCCAGCCTCTCATCTCCTTTCCAGCCTCTCATTTTCCTCTCCTTACCAGCCTCTCATCTCCTCTCCTTACCAGCCTCTCATCTCCTCTCCTTTCCAGCCTCTCATCTCCTCTCCTTTCCAACCTCTCATCTCCTCTCCTTTCCAGCCTCTCATCTCCTTTCCAGCCTCTCCTCTCCTTTCCAGCCTCTCCTCTCCTTTCCAGCCTCTCCTCTCCAGCCTCTCATCTCCTTTCCAGCCTCTCCTCTCCAGCCTCTCCTCTCCTTTCCAGCCTCTCTTCTCCTTTCCAGCCTCTCTTCTCCTTTCCAGCCTCTCTTCTCCTTTCCAGCCTCTCATCTCATCTTCTCTCCAGCCTCTCATCTCCTCTCCAGCCTCTCATCTCCTCTCCAGCATCTCATCTCCTCTCCAGCCTCTCCTCTCATTTCCAGCCTCTCATCTCCTCTCCTTACCAGCCTCTCATCTCCTCTCCTTTCCAGCCTCTCATCTCATCTCCTTTCCAGCCTCTCTTCTCCTTTCCAGCCTCTCATCTCATCTCGTTTCCAGCCTCTCATCTCCTCTCCAGCCTCTCATCTCCTCTCCTCTCCAGCCTCTCATCTCCTTTCCAGCCTCTCATCTCCTTTCCAGCCTCTCATCTCCTCTCCTTTCCAGCCTCTCATCTCCTTTCCAGCCTCTCCTCTCCAGCCTCTCCTCTCCTTTCCAGCCTCTCATCTCATCTCCTCTCCAGCCTCTCATCTCCTCTCCAGCCTCTCATCTCCTTTTCAGCCTCTCATCTCCTTTCCAGCCTCTCATCTCATCTCTAGCCTCTCATCTCCTCTCCTTTCCAGCCTCTTATCTCCTTTCCAGCCTCTCATCTCCTTTCCAGCCTCTCATCTCCTTTCCAGCCTCTCATCTCCTCTCCTTTCCAGCCTCTCATCTCCTCTCCAGCCTCTCCTCTCCTTTCCAGCCTCTCCTCTCCTTTCCAGCCTATCCTCTCCTTTCCAGCCTCTCCTCTCCTTTCCAGCCTCTCTTCTTTCCAGCCTCTCCTCTCCTTTCCAGCCTCTCATCTCCTTTCCAGCCTCTCATCTCATCTCCTTTCCAGCCTCTCATCTCCTCTCCAGTCTCTCCTCTCCTTTCCAGCCTCTCATCTCCTCTCCTTTCCAGCCTCTCCTCTCCAGCCTCTCCTCTCCAGCCTCTCCTCTCCTTTCCAGCCTCTCCTTTCCTTTCCAGCCTCTCATCTCATCTCCTCTCCAGCCTCTCATCTCCTCTCCAGCCTCTCATCTCCTCTCCTTTCCAGCCTCTTCTCTCCTTTCCAGCCTCTCCTCTCCTTTCCAGCCTCTCATCTCCTCTCCAGCCTCTCATCTCCTCTCCTTTCCAGCCTCTCATCTCCTTTCCAGCCTCTCATCTCCTTTCCAGCCTCTCCTCTCCTTTCCAGCCTCTCATCTCATCTCCTCTCTAGCCTCTCATCTCATGTCCTTTCCAGCCTCTCATCTCCAGCCTCTCCTCTCCTTTCCAGCCTCTCCTCTCCTTTCCAGCCTCTCCTCTCCTTTCCAGCCTCTCCTCTCCTTTCCAGCCTCTCCTCTCTAGCCTCTCCTCTCCAGCCTCTCCTTTCCTTTCCAGCTTCTCCTCTCCAGCCTCTCATCTCCTCTCCTTTCCAGCCTCTCCTCTCCTGCCTCTCATCTCCTTACCAGCCTCTCATCGCCTCTCCTTTCTAGTCTCTCCTCTCCTTTCCAGCCTCTCCTCTCCTGCCTCTCATCTCCTGCCTCTCATCTCCTTTCCAGCCTCTCCTCTCCTTACCAGCCTCTCATCTCCTCTCCTTTCCAGCCTCTCCTCTCATTTCCAGCCTCTCCTCTCCTTTCCAGCCTCTCCTCTCCTTTCCAGCCTCTCCTCTCATTTCCAGCCTCTCATCTCCTCTCCTTTCCAGCCTCTCCTCTCCTTTCCAGCCTCTCATCTCCTGCCTCTGATCTCCTATCCAGCCTCTCCTCTCCTTACCAGCCTCTCATCTCCTCTCCTTTCCAGCCTCTCCTCTCCAGCCTCTCCTCTCCTTTCCAGCCTCTCCTTTCCAGCCTCTCATCCCCTCCCCTTAGCAGCCTCCCCTCTCCTCACTCACTCACATCAGCAGACTCCCGTCTCCTCTCTCACCTCACTCCTCTCTGCAGCTTCCTCTGAGTCCTCTCACACTGCCCGCCTCCTCTCCCAGCTCACCGCCGACTTCAGTATCTTCTCCCACAAACATTACCTGCTTCTCTGCAGTCTGCTCCAGTGCTCTTACAGTAAGAAGAGCGCGCAGCGTGTCACATGACCGGCGTCAGGAGGAACATGATGCACTTGGGCTGCTGCTTAAAGGTACAGCACCCATTTCTGCCCCATACAGTAGTCAGGGCAGCAATGCCCTGATGGCGGCCTTGCGCCCGAGACCCCCTCCCCCCGCAGCAACTGGGACTGAGGTGGGTGGGCGGGGGGACCCCCAGACTTAAAAAAAAATAAAAAAATTTTTTTTAAAAACTTGCTCAGGTGCCGCCCCCCTGCATTGTCCCCGCCCTAGGCACGTGCCCTCAAGTGCCTAGTGGCAAATACGGCCCTGTACATACTCACATTCTGATGTCTGTCACGTCCCCCGGCGTCCACAGGGTTAAAACTGCTTTCGGCAGGAGCGCTGCTAATGTGTCAGCGCCGGCCGTAAAGCAGAGCACAGCGGTGACGTCACCGCTGTTGCTGCGGCGCTGACACAGTCAGTGCAGGGAAGCTCTCAGCAGCAGCGCATGCATTAGCAGCGCTCTTGCCGAAAGCAGTTTTAACCCTGTGGACGCCGGCGGGGGACGTGACAGACATCAGAATGTGAGTATGCAGTGTTTTTTTTTTAACTTTTACAATGGTAACCAGGGTAAATATCGGGTTACTAAGCGCGGCCCTGCACTTAGTAACCCGATGTTTACCCTGGTTACCCGGGTGCTGCAGGGGGACTTCGGCTTCGTTGAAGACAGTTTCAACGATGCCGAAGTCTTTCCCCTGATCGTTGGTCGCTGGAGAGAGCTGTCTTTGTGACAGCTCCCCAGCGACCACACAACGACTTACCAATGATCACGGCCAGCTCGTATCGCTGGTCGTGATCGTTGGTAAGTCATTTAGTGTGACTAAAGCTTTAGCCTTTTCTTTGTCCTCTATGATTATCTTGTTATTGTTGTCTGATACCATTTGTTTGTTTTTTTACATTGACGTATTTATAAAACTTTTGGGGATTTATTTTAACCCCTTAGTGACAGAGCCAATTTGGTACTTAATGACCAGGCCAATTTTTGCAATTCTGACCACTGTCACTTTATGAGGGTATAACTCTGGAACGCTTCAACGGATCCCGCTGATTCTGAGATTGTTTTTTCGTGACATATTGTACTTCATGTTAGTGGTAACATTTCTTCGCTATTACTTGCGATTATTTATGAAAAAAATGGAAATATGGCGAAAATTTTTAAAATTTTGCAATTTTCAAATTTTGTATTTTTATGCCCTTAAATCAGAGAGATATGTCACGAAAAATAGTTAATAAAGAACATTTCCCACATGTCTACTTTACATCAGCACAATTTTGGAAACAAAATTTTTTTTTGTTAGGGAGTTATAAGGGTTAAAAGTTGACCAGCAATTTCTCATTTTTACAACACCATTGTTTTTTAGGGACCACATCACATTTGAAGTCATTTTGAGGGGTCTATATGATAGAAAATAATGAAGTGTGACACCATTCTAAAAACTACACCCCTCAAGGTTCTCAAAACCACATTCAAGAAGTTTATTAACCCTTTACGTGCTTCACAGGAACTGAAACAATGTGGAAGGAAAAAATGAACATTTAACTTTTTTTTGCAAACATTTTAATTCAGAACCATTTTTTTTATTTTCACAAGTGTAAAAACAGAAATGTAACCATAAATTTTGTTATGCAATTTCTCCTGAATACGCCAATACCCCATATGTGGGGGTAAACCACTTTTTGGGCGCACCGCAGAACTTAGAAGTGAAGGAGCGCCGTTTGACTTTTTCAATGCAGAATTGGCTGGAATTGAGATCGGACGCCATGTCACTTTTAGAGAGCCCCTGATGTGCCTAAACAGTGGAAACTCCCCACAAGTGACACCATTTTGGAAACTAGACCCCTTAAGGAACTTATCTAGATGTGTGGTGAGCACTTTGAACCCCCAAGTGCTTCACAGAAGTTTATAACGTAGAGCCGTGAAAATAAAAAATCGCTTTTGTTTTCACATAAATGATCTTTTCGCCCACAAATTCTTATTTTCACAAGGGTAACAGGAGAAATTAGACCACGAAAGTTGTTGTGCAATTTCTCCTGAGTACGTCGATACCCAATATGTGGGGGTAAACCACTGTTTGGGCGCACCGCAGAGCTTGGAAGAGAAAGAGTGCCGTTTTACTTTTTCAATGTAGAATTGGCTGGAATTGAGATCGGATGCCATGTCGCGTTTGGAGAGCCCCTGATGTGCCTAAACAGTAGAAATCCCCCACAAGTGACCCCATTTTGGAAACTAGACCCCCCATGGAACTTATCTAGATGTGTAGTGAGAACCTTGAATGCCCAAGTGCTTCACAGAAGTTTATAATGCAGAGCCGTGAAAATAAAAAATATTTTTTTTTCCACAAAAAAGATTTTTTAGCCCCCAAGTTTTTATTTTCACAAGGGTAACAAGAGAAATTGGACCCCAAAAGTTGTTGTCCAATTTGTCCTGAGTATGCTGGTACCCCATTTGTGGGGGTAAACCACTGTTTGGGCGCACGGCAGAGCTCGGAAGGGAAGGAGCGCCTTTTTTTGAATGCAGACTTTGATAGAATGGTCTGCGGGTATTATGTTGCGATTGCAGAGCCCCTGATGTACCTAAACTGTAGTAACCCCCCACAAGTGACCCCATTTTGGAAACTAGACCCCCCAAGGAACTTATCTAGATGTGTGGTGAGAACTTTGAATGCCCAAGTGCTTCACAGAAGTTTAGAATGCAGAGTCGTGAAAATAAAAAATATTTTTTTTTCCACAAAAAAGATATTGTAGCCCCCAAGTTTTTATTTTCACAAGGGTAACAGGAGAAATTGGACTGCAATAGTTGTTGTCCAATTTATTCCGAGTACGCTGATGCACCATATGTGGGGGTAAACCACTGTTTGGGCGCACGGCAGAGCTCGGAAGGGAAGGAGCGCCTTTTTGGAATGCAGACTTTGATAGAATGGTCTGTGGGCATTATGTTGCGATTGCAGAGCCCCTGATGTACCTAAACTGTAGTAACCCCCCACAAGTGACCCCATTTTTGGAAACTAGACCCCCCAAGGAACTTATCTAGATGTGTGGTGAGAACTTTGAATGCCCAAGTGCTTCACAGAAGTTTAGAATGTAGAGTCGTGAAAATAAAAAATATTTTTTTTTCCACAAAAAAGATATTGTAGCCCCCAAGTTTTTATTTTCACAAGGGTAACAGGAGAAATTGGACTGCAATAGTTGTTGTCCAATTTATCCCGAGTACGCTGATGCCCCATATGTGGGGGTAACCCACTGTTTGGGCGCACGGCAGAGCTCAGAAGGGAGGGAGCACCATTTGACTTTTTGAGCGCAAAATTGGCTGTCGTGTTTGGAGACCCCCTGATGTACCTAAACAGTGGAAACCCCCCAATTCTAGCTCCAACCCAACTCCAACACACCCCTAACCCTAATCCCAACCTGATCCATAATCCTAATCACTAACCCTAACCATAATCACAACCCTTACCCCAAAACAACCCTAATGTCAACCCTAACCATAACCCTAATCAAAACCCTAAATCCAACACACCCCTAATCCTAATCTCAACCCTAACCTCAAACCTAACCCTAATCCCAATACACCCCTAATCACAACCCTAACCTTAACCCTAATCCCAAACCTAACCCTAATCCCAAGCGTAACCCTAATGCCAACCCTAACCCTAATACCAACCCTAATCCAAACCCTAATCCCAGCTCTAACCCTAACTTTAGCCCCAACCCTAGCCCTAACTTTAGCCCCAACCCTAACCCTAGCCCTAAGGTTACTTTCACACTTGCGTCGTTTGGCATTCCGTCGCAATCCGTCGTTTTGGACAAGAAACGGATCCTGCAAATGTGCCCGCAGGATGCGTTTTTTGCCCATAGACTTGTATTGCCGACTAGTGTTGAGCGATACCGTCCGATACTTGAAAGTATCGGTATCGGATAGTATCGGCCGATACCCGAAAAATATCGGATATCGCCGATACCGATATCCGATACCAATACAAGTCAATGGGACATCAAGTATCGGAATGTATCCTCATGGATCCCAGGGTCTGAAGGAGAGGAAACTCTCCTTCAGGCCCTGGGATCCATATTAAAGTGTAAAATAAAGAATTAAAATAAAAAATATTGTTATATTCACCTCTCCGGCGGCCCCTGGACATCAGCGGGAGGATCCGGCGTCCGGCACGGCTTCTTTCTTCAAAATGCGCGCCTTCAGGACCTGTGGAATGACGTCCCGGCTTCTGATTGGTCGCGTGCCGCCCATGTGACCGCCACGCGACCAATCAGAAGCCGCGACGTCATTCCTCAGGTCCTAGAAGGCGCTCATTCTAGGACTTTAGCTGAGGAATGACGTCGCGGCTTCTGATTGGTCGCGTGGCGGTCACATGGGCGGCACGCGACCAATCAGAAGCCGGGACGTCATTCCACAGGTCCTGAAGGCGCGCATTTTGAAGAAAGAAGCCGTGCCGGACGCCGGATCCTCCCGCTGATGTCCAGGGGCCGCCGGAGAGGTGAATATAACAATATTTTTTATTTTAATTCTTTATTTTACACTTCCGATACCGATACCCGATATCACAAAAATATCGGATCTCGGTATCGGAATTCCGATACCGCAAGTATCGGCCGATACCCGATACTTGCGGTATCGGAATGCTCAACACTATTGCCGACGGATCATGACGGATGGCCACACGTCGCGTCCGTCGTGCACTGGATCAGTTGTGTTTTGGCGGACCGTCGGCACAAAAAAACGTTCAATGAAACTTTTTTTGTACGTCGCATCCGCCATTTCTGACCGCGCATGCGTGGCCGTAACTCCGCCCCCTCCTCCCCAGGACATAGATTGGGCAGCGGATGCGTTGAAAAACTACAGCTGCTGCCCACGTTGTGCACAATTTTCACAACGTGCGTCGGTATGTTGGGCCGACGCATTGCGACGGCCCCGTACCGACGTAAGTGTGAAAGAAGCCTAACCCTAAATTTAGCCCCAACCCTAACCCTAAATTTAGCCCCAACCCTAACCCTAAATTTAGCCCCAACCCTAGCCCTAACCCTAGCCCTAACCCTAGCCCTAACCCTAACCCTAACCCTACCCCTAACCCTACCCCTACACCTAACCCTACCCCTAACCCTACCCCTAACCCTACCCCTAACCCTACCCCTAACCCTACCCCTAACCCTAACCCTACCCCTAACCCTACCCCTAACCCTAACCTAACCCTACCCCTAACCCTACCCCTAACCCTACCCCTAACCCTACCCCTACCCCTAACCCTACCCCTAACCCTAACCCTACCCCTAACCCTAATTTTAGCCCCAACTGCTGTTCTCCTGCCAGCCGGCAGATGGAGACAGATGGCGGGCGCACTGCGCATGCGCCCGCCATGTTCTTCTGCCGGCGGACAGGAGGAGCAGCAAGAGGATCCAGGGACACAGGTGAGTATTGTAGGGTCCCCGAATCCCCCTATTTCTCTGTCCTCTGATGTGCGATCACATCAGAGGACAGAGAATTACACTTTACTTTTTTTTTTTTGCGGTCGCCGGTAAACAGTTAATTACCGGCGATCGCAAAACGGGTCGGTAAAACCGACCCCGATCATGCTCTTTGGGGTCTCGGCTACCCCCGGCAGCCGAGACACCAAAGATCCTCCTGGTGCCGGCCGGCGGGCGCACTGCGCATGCGCCCGCCATTTTAAAGATGGCGGCGCCCACCGGGAGACACGAGGAGCATCGGGGAAGCTAGGTGAGTATTGGGGGGCCACCTGGGACCCCTTTTCTCTGTCCTCCGATGTGCGATCACATCGGAGGACAGAGAAATTAAAAAGAGATTGCGTTTTTTTTTTTGTTTTTTTTTTTGCGATCGCCGGTAAACGGTTAATTACCGGTGATCGCAAATGCGGGGTGGGTTAAAAACCCCCCGAATCATGTTCTCTGGGGTCTCGGCTACCCCCGGCAGCCGAGACCCCGGAGAAAATCAGCCTCTGGGGGGCGCTATTCACTTTTTCCACAGCGCCGTTAATTAACGGCGCTGTGGTTTAAGTACCCTTAGCGGCCGCCGTTAAAAGGCGTATCGGCGTTCGCTAAGGGGTTAATGTCTCTGCCAATTTGTTTCTTTGTAGATAACGTTGCTCTCTAGATTTACTTTTTACATTTCTTATTTAGATCTTTTTACTCCTGAAATGCTTTTTCAGTATTCTTGACTTTCAAGATTTTGAATTCCATTTATTTTTGTCTTATTAAACTTTATACTGTCTTATTTATCCACAATGGTCTATTTTTATTCCTTGACATTTTATTACCATAGGGTATAAGTTTTCTGCAGGATTCCAGTAGTATTTCCTTAAAAATGCCCCAATTATGTTCGGTATTCCCAGTTATCATGATATGTTCCCTGTCTACAGGATTATGCTATTCCCTTAATTTGTTGAAATCAGCTTTCCTAAAGTTCCAAGTTTTGGCATTTCCCTTTTTGAATATTTAAATGAAAATTACACTGAAGCTTACCATATTATGGTCACTGCATCTAGAAAGCTCCCTGATCTGTAGATCTGAAATTGTTTGTGGTCTATATGACAGAAATAGATCCAGCAGGTTACCTCCCTTGGTTAGTTAATCTACCAGCTGAGAGAGGTAATTGTCCTGAACTGTGGATAAGAACTTGTAGCTTTTACTACAACCTGAATGTCTCATTGAATGTTTGGATACTTAAAATAACCCATTTTAAGAATCCTATTACTGTTTGCTGCCTTTTTAATTTATTGCATCATTTCATCCTCTACCTGTTCAGCTATATTATCAGGTTTGTAGCAAACACCAATTAGCAGCTTTCCATTATTGCCATACCTGTACATTTACCCACAGTGAGTCTTCATTGTTGTAACTTTCTCACTGTGCTAGCGGTAATCTCACCAGAGGGAGGTCACTGCCGTAACACAGCCTCAGTGACCTGCGGTAACCATCAGTGGTTCTTAGCATGGACGGTCGCATCTTGGCACCGTCCAGGTTGAAAACTATTAATTTTCAGATATGGATTACAGCATGGCACAGAACTGTGGACAGGTGAGGGATATTGTTTTTTCATTTTTATTGTATTACAAGAGATGAAGGATTTAATGGAATGGATGTTAGGTGAGTATAACTGTGTTTGTTATTTCTTTATAAAAAGAAAAAGCGTGTTTTAATTTTATTTAACCCCTTCATGACCCAGCCTATTTTGACCTTAAAGACCTTGCCGTTTTTTGCAATTCTGACCAGTGTCCCTATATGAGGTAATAACTCAGGAACGCTTCAATGGATCCTAGCGGTTCTGAGATTGTTTTTTCGTGACATATTGGGCTTCGTGTTAGTGGTAAATTTAGGTCAATAAATTCTGTGTTTATTTGTGATAAAAACGGAAATTTGGCGAAAATTTAGAAAATTTCGCAATTTTCACATTTTGAATTTTTATTCTGTTAAACCAGAGAGTTATGTGACACAAAATAGTTAATAAATAACATTTCCCACATGTCTACTTTACATCAGCACAATTTTGGAAACAAAATTTTTTTTTTGCTAGGAAGTTATAAGGGTTAAAATTTGACCAGCGATTTCTCATTTTTACAACGAAATTTACAAAACCATTTTTTTTAGGGACCACCTCACATTTGAAGTCAGTTTGAGGGGTATATATGGCTGAAAATACCCAAAAGTGACACCATTCTAAAAACTGCACCCCTCAAGGTGCACAAAACCACATTCAAGAAGTTTATTAACCCTTCAGGTGCTTCACAGCAGCAGAAGCAACATGGAAGGAAAAAATGAACATTTAACTTTTTAGTCACAAAAATGATTTTTCAGCAACAATTTTTTTATTATCCCAATGGTAAAAGGAGAAACTGAACAACGAAAGTTGTTGTCCAATTTGTCCTGAGTACGCTGATACCTCATATGTGGGGGTAAACCACTGTTTGGGCGCACGGCAGGGCTTGGAAGGGAAGGAGCGCCATTTGACCTTTTGAATGAAAAATTGGCTGCACTCTTTAGCGGACACCATGTCACGTTTGGAGAGTACCCGTGTGCCTAAAAATTGGAGCTCCCCCACAAGTGACCCCATTTTGGAAACTAGACGCCCCAAGGAACTTATCTAGATGCATAGTGAGCCCTTTAAACCCCCAGGTGCTTCACAAATGAATCCGTAAAAATGAAAAAGTACTTTTTTTTTCACAAAAAAATTATTTTCGCCTCAATTTTTTCATTTTCACATGGGCAATAGGATAAAATGGATCATAAAATTTGTTGAGCAATTTCTCCCGAGTACGCCGATACCTCATATGTGGGGGTAAACCACTGTGTGGGCACACGGCAGGGCTCGGAAGGGAAGGCGCGCCTTTTGACTTTTTGAATGGAAAATTAGCTCCAATTGTTAGCGGACACCATGTCGCGTTTGGAGAGCCCCTGTGTGCCTATGCATTGGAGCTCCCCCACAAGTGACCCCATTTTGGAAACTAGACCCCCAAAGGAACTTATCTAGATGCATACTGAGCACTTTAAACCCCCAGGTGCTTCACAGAAGTTTATAATGCAGAGCCATGAAAATAAAAAATAATTTTTCTTTTCTCAAAAATGATTTTTTAGCCTGGAATTTCCTATTTTGCCAATGGTAATAGGAGAAATTGGACCACAAATGTTATTGTCCATTTTGTCCTGAGTACGCAGATACCCCATATGTGGGGGTAAACCACTGTTTGGGCGCACGGCAGGGCTCAGAAGGGAAGGCATGCCATTTGGCTTTTTAAATGGAAAATTAGCTCCAATCATTAGCGGACACCATGTCGCGTTTGGAGAGCCCCTGTGTGCCTAAACATTGGAGATCCCCCACAAATGACCCCATTTTGGAAACTAGACCCCCAAAGTAACTAATCTAGATGTGTGGTGAGGACTTTGAACCCCCAAGTGCTTCACAGAAGTTTATAACGCAGAGCCATGAAAAAAAAAAAAAAATTCTTTTCTCAAAAATGATTTTTTAGCCCGCAATTTTTTATTTTCCCAAGGGTAACAGGAGAAATTTGACCCCAAAAGTTGTTGTCCAGTTTCTCCTGAGTACGCTGGTACCCCATATGTGGGGGTAAACCACTGTTTGGGCACACGTCGGGGCTCGGAAGTGAGGGAGCACCATTTGACTTTTTGAATACAAGATTGGCTGGAATCAATGGTGGCGCCATGTTGCGTTTGGAGACCCCTGATGTGCCTAAACAGTGGAAACCCCTCAATTCTAACTCCAACACTAACCCCAACACACCCCTAACCCTAATCCCAACTGTAGCCATAACCCTAATCACAACCCTAACCCCAACACACCCCTAACCACAACCCTAACCCCAACACACCCCTAACCCTAACCACAACCCTAATTCCAACACACCCCTAACCCTAAGGCTATGTGCCAACGTTGCGGATTCGTATGAGATTTTTCAGCATCATTTTTGAAAAATCCGCGGGTAAAGGGCACTGTGTTTTACCTGTGGATTTACCGCGGATTGCCAGTGTTTTTTGTGCGGATTTGACCTGTGGATTCCTATTGAGGAACAGGTGTAAAACGCTGCGGAATCCGCACAAAGAATTGACATGCTGCGGAAAATACAACGCAGCGTTTCCGCGTGGTATTTTCCGCACCATGGGCACAGCAGATTTGGTTTTCCATGGTACTGTAAACCTGATGGAACACTGCTGCGGATCCGCAGCCAAATCCGCACCGTGTGCACATAGCCTAATTCTAAAGGTATATGCACATGCTGCGGAAAACGCTGCGGATCAGCAGCAGTTTCCCATGAGTTTACAGTTCAATGTAAACCTATGGGAAACAAAAATCGCTGTACACATGCTGCGGAAAAACTGCACGGAAACGCAGCGGTTTACATTCCGCAGCATGTCACTTGTTTCTGCGGATTCCGCAGCGGTTTTACAACTGCTCCAATAGAAAATCACAGTTGTAAAACCGCAGTGAAATGCGCAGAAAAACCGCGGTAAATCCGCGATAAATCCACAGCGGTTTAGCCCTGCGGATTTATCAAATCCTATGCGGAAAAATCCGCAGAGGACCAGAATACGTGTGCACATCCCGAACCCTACCCCTACCCCTACCCCTAACCCTACCCCTAACCCTAGCCCTACCCCTAACCCTACCCCTAACCCTAGCCCTAACCCTACCCCTAACCCTACCCCTAACCCTACCCCTACCCCTACCCCTAACCCTACCCCTAACCCTACCCCTAGTTCTTACCCCAACATTAGTGAAAAAAAAAAAAATCTTTACTTTTTTTATTGTCCCTACCTATGGGGGTGACAAAGGGGGGGTCATTTACTATTTTTTTTATTTTGATCACTGAGATATAACCTATCTCAGTGATCAAAATTCACTTTGGAACGAATCTGCCGGCCGGCAGATTCGGTGGGCGCACTGCACACGCGCCCGCCATTTTGGAAGATGGCGGCGCCCGGGAAAGAAGACGGATGGACCCCGGGAGGCCGGGTAAGTATAAGGGGGGGAGATCAGGGCACGGGGGGGGACGTTGGAGCACGGGGGGGTGGATCGGAGCACGGGGGGGTGGATCGGAACACGGGGGGATCGCTGTGCAGGGGGGGATCGCTGTGCAGGGGGGTGGATCGGAGCACGGGGGGGGATCGCTGTGCGGGGCGGGGTGATCGGAGTGCGGGGGGGTTTGATTGGAGCACGGGGGAGCGGACAGGAGGACGGGGGAGCGGAGCACAGGACGGAGGGGAGCGGAGCGCAGATCGGGGGGCTGGGGGGGCGATCGGTGGGGTGGGGTGGGGGCACATTAGTGTTTCCAGCCATGGCCGATGATATTGCAGCATCGGCCATGGCTGGATTGTAATATTTCACCAGTTTTTTAGGTGAAATATTACAAATCGCTCTGATTGGCAGTTTCACTTTCAACAGCCAATCAGAGCGATCGTAGCCCCCTGGGCTAAACTACCACTCCCCCTGTCCCTGCAGATCGGGTGAAATGGGAGTTAACCCTTTCACCCGATCTGCAGGGACGCGATCATTCTGTGACACAGCATATGCGTCACAGGTCGGATTGGCACCGACTTTCATGACGCATACGCTGTGTCACAGGTCGGGAAGGGGTTAAAATAAAATACTTTGTTCTGGATGTGTATTTATTTACAATATAACTATAGAATTAGTAATGGATAGGTGTGTCTTATAGATGCCTCTCCATTATTATATAAACCTATAAATGTGTCCACACGAGACACACCCCTCAGCCTAAATGGCAATAGCAGAAACCAAAAGAAAAGGATCCCTGATATATATAACGAAGCCGAAGGCGGTGAAAGGTAACATTTCATTTATTTTCATGTGAACATAATTTCCTTCAGGCTCTATGGTCCACAATTGCTAAAATTTCTAGCCTGATACTTAATAAGGATAGTAGTCCTAATCTATATTGCTCTGCCCCGCATATCAACAGGCTAATTTACCTGCAGTGTGCACCTTCTGGGTAGTGCTATCTATATTTATTGGTGTGATAGCCTGTTTTTGCTGTCAACTTCTACTGTTTTCTTGTGTGGATGCGCCATGTGAGACACGTTTTTCTGTCCGGTGCATCACTGATCATCTATTATAATCTAGCACCAGCCTCTTTAGCTGCCATGGTATCCTATTTGAGTAACACTGTATGTCTGAGAAATGGAGGCCTTCAAAATTTTTAAAAGGCTTTTTTTAGTTTTACAGATCACAGAAATGTTCACATACCAGGTAACACTGTATGTGTGAGAAATGGAGGCCTGCAAAATTTTAAAAGCTTTTGTTCACGGAGATCACAGAGAATCACTCCACCCTATGGAACAGTATAGAGATCACAGAAATTTACTCCACATAACGGAATAGCGTATGATTGAGAAATGTAGCCCACAAACATGCGTCAACAATTTATGGGTGTGTTGCATAACACAAAAAAAGGACTTTAACACACATAATACTTAATGGATTAAAATACATTTAACTTTTACAGCACCCACAAAAAAACTGCAGCTACATATTTGCCAAAGGACTGAACAGGCCTAATCCCTGTCTACAGACTGGATTCTGTCACTCTTCCTGCTCCTGCGACTCTCTAGATCCCTAAGCTAAATGCAGATTGCATGTGCTGCAAATGATTAGCCCTTAGAAGGGCTGTTAGTATGATGGCTTAGCTTCAGCATCAGTATCAACATTAAAGACATCTCATTTGATACACTCTTTCCCCCCATTACAAAGTGTCACTGTCACGCTCAGACACGGGTAAGTGCAGTGGACAAGACAGCATACAACAATGACAGGATGGAAAAGGGAGATTGGGAAGGCCCGAACAGTAGGAAGTGAGGAATGAGACAACTCCTGATGCCAACCTATGCTCTGCTATCACCCTATGTGGGTCCTTCCCTTGGCTGCAGTCACATGCCCTGATTGTCACCTCAATATACCCTGGCCAGTGCATTGATTGGCAAGGAAGCTAGCCTCGCCACTGCAGATGGTAAAAACATGGGGGAAGTAACAAACACGCGACAGACAAAGATAAGGGAATCAATACTCAGCTACTGGCTGTTAGGGGTTGAGTTCCCGCTTCTGCACAGGGGGAATCTCGGGCCGTTTCTGCTGCGGTCTCCCATTCTTCTCCTGCCGCAGTGGAACCTGCTCAGGGGAGACATCAGTCCTTGCGTCTGGCTCAGTCTCACTCTGTGCTTAGGCTTGCTGTTGCTTTTCCAGCTTTTGCCATTAAAGCCAGTGCTGGGCAGCAGCGAGCGGACGCTTTTGGGACTAAGTCCTGCTTTTTCCCTTCTGAGCATGCCCAGGGTGAGATCTCCTGTTGGAGATCGAGGGTCACATGTTCAGATGCTGCAGCGGTTCCCATTGGTCCTCCTGGAAGGTCCTGAAGGTGCTAACTTCTGTGGCCGCTGCTCATTGGTCCTTTATTGGAAGGTCCAGAACGTGCTGCAGCTATATAAGTTTCGCATGACCGCACGGCCATGCGCTAGTGTACAATCGTATATGTGTGTTTGTTGTGAGTGCAAGTCATTCATTAAATACCCCTTCCCTATTGTATGACTGTTCGCGTAAGGAGTATGGCTGCTACCTAGCGCTCGACTAACCACTCAACGTGTTACACACGAATCAGCGTCTATTGCTGTGACCACCAGTGTGGCGCCACGTGCCAGTAGTGCGCTTCATAACCCACGTCAGGGTACTTAGTGGTGTCTGCCAGCACGGCACAGTTCGCACTTTGGTGCTCTTACTATACCTAACACACCCAGTTGCGGTGTTGTGCGCAAGTAGTCTGTACGGACTTCAACCCTGAGTCTTGGGATTGAGTTGGCTGACTCCTTGCTTGCACTCATTAGTGCGGTATTGCGGACCTGTGGCTTTACAGGGTTCGCTTCCACCGCCATATAGCGCTGCCATTTTCTAGCAGCAGGTTTTCACCTGCACGGTGGACCCCGGACTGCGAACGCACCAATATTATTTCACCTTTTACTTGGTGCGTTCCACCAGACCTAACACTGCCTCTACTGCAAATCTCCAAGCAGAAGAGGATATGGCTCCAAGAATCCAAACTCCCACAGCAGCAGCAGCTACACTACTGAAACCAGAGAGCTCCTAACTCCAGGATGGTCTTAAAGGGAACCTGACACCTAAATTTGGCGGGATCGGTTTTGGGTCATATGGGTGGAGTTTTCGGGTGTTTGATTCACCCTTTCCTTACCCGCTGGCTGCATGCTGGCCGAAATATTGGATTGAAGTTCATTCTGTGTCCTCCGTAGTACACGCCTGCGCAAGGCAAGATTGCCTTGTGCAGGGATGTGCTACGGAGGACAGAAAATGAACTTCAATCCAATATTGCGACCAGCATGCAGCCAGCGGGTAAGGAAAGGGTGAATCAAACACCCAAAAACTCCGCCCATATGACCCAAAACCAGTCCCGCCAAATTCAGGTGACAGGTTCCCTTTAATAGAATAACTCTATTACTGACAGTCAGCTGATGAGTCATGTGACTAGTTAAAGGATGGTGGGAGTGATTACCAGCTGACTTGCCAAAAAGCAACTGCTAGCAAGGAGACTGACATTAACCCTTGCAGGACCAAAAGTAAAAAGCAACATTTAAATTATAACAGAAACAGAGCTGTCACGAATTCAATAAATCGTGACAGTCACAGAGCTTTGTAATGGTGTCAGTGTGCCCAGCCGGGCAGCGCCTGTCATTTCTAACCTCAGATGATGTTTTACTGCCTACCAATCACAGTAATGCCACAACCAAGATGGCTACGGCATTACAGTGACTCACAAGCAATCTCTGCATGCTTATTGGCTGCATAACAAGCGCTGAAGATGCCAGGCGAGCATTCAAATTTTTCATTGATCACAGCCCATTGCTTGCAGACTAATGAACACATCTGAGCACCTTGGTACTTGAGTGGTAACTGAGTATTGCCGAGCACGTTCTCTCATTTCTACTATTTATACATTAAGGATACTGGTACTAAATAGTCTGCTAAAAAACCACAAACAGGTTCAAAATCCTACCAGTCGTCTCATAGTTGCCTCCACAGGCTCTCTACTTTTCCTTTATCAATTTTATTTGAGAGAATTATTAACCGCTTGATCAAAAATATCCCATCCTTTTTATTGGACGCAAGTGCTTTCCCATGATTAATAGATGATTTGGGCCCTATTAATCCAGCCTGCATATGTCTATTCCACACAACCAAATCAAAAAAGCTGTGATGGATCTACTCATGAAATCATCCCTTCGGAGTCCTGCACCAAGCATGAAACATCATATCAGTTCCAACCAAACAAAGCTCAGAAAGCATTCCTTTCGTGCACATCTTTCAGTGCTTATAGAATCCAAAGATAAAGCCACAAACAGTGTTACATTATTAAGAGAGAGAGTTCAATAACCCGTTTTTTGTCATTCTTTAGATGTCCTTAAAATATTAAGGACTAACTAGTTAAAGGGACACTGTCACCTGAATTTGGAGGGAACAATCTTCAGCCATGGAGGCGGGGTTTTCAGGTGTTTGATTCACCCTTTTCTTACCCGCTGACTGCATGCTGGCTGCAATATTGGATTGAAGTTCATTCTCTGTCCTCCGTAGTATATGCCTGCACAAGGCAAACTTGCCTTGCACAGGTGTGTACTATGGAGGACAGAGAATGAACTTCAATCCAATATTGCAGCCAGCATGCAGCCAGCTGGTAAGGAAAGGGTGAATCAAACACCCGAAAACCCCGCCTCCATGGCTGAAGATTGTTCCCTCCAAATTCAGGTGACAGTGTCCCTTTAAAGCAGACATTGGCTCATCTTCAGATATTCCATGTCAAAGACTTCTAGCCACACCTAAATACGGTACTTTATCATGACCATATGAGTTCCAATCAGTCAGAACTCATTTTCTTTCACCCCTGTGCGTATAGAATCCAAACATTAATCTGTAAACACTGTCGCGTTATTAAGACTGCCAATCCCAATATTAGAGATTTACAAATCCCATTTTTGCCATTCTTGAGAGGTGTTAGGGTTGGCGGATTGCACTAAATACCGTATATACTCGAGTATAAGCCGACCCGAGTATAAGCCGACCCCCCTAATTTTGCCACAAAAAACTGGGAAAACTTATTGACTCGAGTATAAGCCTAGGGTGGAAATGCAGCATTTACCGGTGAATTTCAAAAATAAAAATAGATAATTATTTCCCCATAGCTGTGCCATATAGTGCTCTACACCGTTCATATTTCCCCATAGCTGTGCCCCATATAGTGCTCTGCACCGTTCACTGTGCCCCATAGCTGTGCCATATACAGTGCTCTGCACCGTTCACTGTGCCCCCTAGCTGTGCCATATACGGTGCTCTGCACCGTTCACTGTGCCCCATAGGTGTGCCATATACGATGCTCTGCACCGTTCACTGTGCCCCATAGGTGTGCCATATACGATGCTCTGCACCGTTCACTGTGCCCCATAGGTGTGCCATATACGGTGCTCTGCACCGTTCACTGTGCCCCATAGGTGTGCCATATACGGTGCTCTGCACCGTTCATTGTGCCCCATAGATGTGCCATATACGGTGCTCTGCACCGTTCACTGTGCCCCATAGCTGTGCCATATACGGTGCTCTGCACCGTTCACTGTGCCCCATAGATGTGCTCCATATACGGTGCTCTGCACCGTTCACTGTGCCCCATAGATGTGCTCCATATACGGTGCTCTGCACCGTTCACTGTGCCCCATAGATGTGCTCCATATACGGTGCTCTGCACCGTTCACTGTGCCCCATAGATGTACTCCATATACGGTGCTCTGCACCGTTCACTGTGCCCCATAGATGTGCTCCATATACGGTGCTCTGCACCGTTCACTGTGCCCCATAGATGTGCTCCATATACGGTGCTCTGCACCGTTCACTGTGCCCCATAGATGTGCTCCATATACGGTGCTCTGCACCGTTCACTGTGCCCCATAGATGTACTCCATATACGGTGCTCTGCACCGTTCATTGTGCCCCATAGATGTGCCATATACGGTGCTCTGCACCGTTCATTGTGCCCCATAGATGTGCTCCATATACGGTGCTCTGCACCGTTCACTGTGCCCCATAGATGTGCTCCATATACGGTGCTCTGCACCGTTCACTGTGCCCCATAGATGTGCTCCATATACGGTGCTCTGCACCGTTCACTGTGCCCCATAGATGTACTCCATATACGGTGCTCTGCACCGTTCATTGTGCCCCATAGATGTGCTCCATATACGGTGCTCTGCACCGTTCATTGTGCCCCATAGATGCTCCACATTAATCTGTTCTGCCGCTGCTACTGCTGCAATAAAAAAAAAAAAACACATACTCACCTCCCTTGATTGCAGCTCCCGGCGTCTCGTTCCGGCGCCTCCATCTTCCCGGCGTCTCTGCTCTGACTGATCAGGCAGAGGGCGCCGCGCACACTGTATGCGTCATCGCGCCCTTTGACCTGAACAGTCAGAGTGCAGACGCCGGGAAGATGGAGACGCCGGGAAGATGGAGCGACGCCCGGCGGCTGGAACGTGGACAGGTGAATATAACATACTCACCTAGTCCTGGCGATCCTCGCGCTGTCCCTCTGCCTGGTCTTCGGTGCCGCAGCTTCTTTCTCTATCAGCGGTCACCGGCACCGCTGATTAGAGAAATGAATAAGCGGCTCCGCCCCTATGGGAGGTGGAGCCGCTTATTCATTTCTGTAATGAGCGGTCCCACGTGACCGCTGAAGAGAGGAAGAAGCTGCAGCGCCGAAGCCCGTGGGACGGCAGGGACAGCGCGAGGATCGCTGGGACTAGGTAAGTATGCCTCAGCGCCCTCACCCCCTCACCCGCCGACCCCACCGCTACCGTGACTCGAGTATAAGCCTAGGGGGGCACTTTCAGCCCAAAAATTTGGGCTGAATATCTCGGCTTATACTCGAGTATATACGGTAGATTTAATGAGTAAGTGCAATCGCTACCCGGGGTCCACCATGCAGAGAAGTAAAACTGCAGCTGATGTGAACAATAATGGAGAATGCAGTGAGCAATTGCTAGATCGCACTGAGTTTCATGTGACTCAGTGAGTAGCACAAGAGGTAGTGTCACTCGCACACAGTAACGAAGCTGATGCTCAGCAATAGAGCTGTGTCACTAGCACACAGCAAGGAAAGATATGACGCTAGACATGATCCCTGTTAACTTCACAGAGGATCGAATCCCACTAAAGGAGCAGATAGCAACAGTGGTCAGACAGTCAGCAACAGCACTCAAACAACTCCTCTCCGTAGGTGCCGGAATTCTAACGGCAAGCAGCTAACCTAATGCTGACACAGACTACACCGTTGGAAAGTACATTCACACATGAAAGTAGATTGGTTCTAGTCCACCGGCGTGTGTCTCTGAGAACCCTTTATAAATACAGCTCAAGTCCAGTCGGACAGGACCTTGCCCGTGGACCAATCCGGAGCTGCCACATCACCAGTGTAGCTGACGACTGACCAGCAATGAGATGTTGCCACATCACGAGCATGCTCAGTAGGGTGATCTCTGGACTTAGTCTCCAGAGTGTTTGCTCATCGTTGACTACTGCGGGTTACCATAGAGCCAGCAGTAACCAGATGAATAGCACGAGCCTTAGCAAGACACTGGGACCAACGTCTATGCCCAGCAGCACCCGCAGCGGTCAAAGGAGAATGGGAGACTGCAGATGCAGGCAAGGCTTGGGATATAACCCATTCAGCGGGAGAATCCCAGCACCTAACAAGAGGTTTTCCAAATCTCAATCACAAACTAGTTAAAGATGACATTGGTCCATCTTCTAATATTCCATGTCAACGATTTCTAGCCACTCCTAAATATGGTACTTTCCCATGTCTTTACTGTTTTCAGTGCAGTAACATTCTGAAGGGAGATGTCATCCATCGTTCACACTAGGGTAAACATTATCCAATTAAGGGCTTTTTCACCTGTAACTCCATCAATATAATCTACCTTATGAAATCCCTATGTAGTCTCTTCTATGTTGGGGAGACCAGTCATCATATAAGAGACCACATCTCCAAGCATAAGACCACAGTTCGGTGTAAGAATCTGATGCTGCCAGTCCCACAACATTTTCATAATGCATGTCGTACAGTAGCCCAACTGAAATATCAGGTCATTGAGCAGATTAACCAGCCAAGACGGGGAGGGGAATCTTCTTTAGATATTATAAAAATGGTGGGCTTATTGGATACATGAACTTCAAGCGCTAGCACCAAGGGGCGTGAAGAGGGACTATGACCTCCAAGCGTTTCAGTGACTTATTTGTCTAAAGTGCATCTTACTTATATTACCATTCTGCTCCTCACTTGTTTTTTTCCTTTTTCCTTTTTTCCTCTTCTCCCCTGCTATTTATTACAGATTTACTTTTCAATTTTTTTCTGTTTGTGCTATGAATATATCATTGTATTTCTTTTGTGCCACCCATGACAGGAGACATTTAGCCTGTTACAACATTTTTATTTTTTGAACCATTTTGATGTAATCGGATGGATGAGGCCATCTACTGAGCTTGAGAGTACTAGTGACAGGAGATGTTGCTAATCTGTCATCTAGTGTCCCCTTTTGGGTATAGAAATGTCATTTATATCCTGTACTGCAAATCGTTGCTAAATAGTATTTAATAGGATTTTCTTTCTTCTAGAACCTTAACCCGTGATGTCCTTGGTCTTTCTGCTGCTGAATATAAACACAATCCCTGGACAAGTGACACGATTTGCACGGCGATCCTACTCAGTCATAACGCTTTGGGGGAGTTTATTATGACCCTATCTTTGTGTTTGCCACATCTAGCTCACCCACTTATATACCTAGAGACATGTTAATCATGACAACTCTGGTCGTTGATATATACTTATTCTGGACTGGAACCATTCCTTCTTTACTATGTTACTGGTCCACCTCTCCTATACTGACGGGCGAAGCGAGTACTATCAGCAGACTCTAACCACTCCTCCAGTGCCTCGTTGTCAACCATGCCACCTCCAATCCTTTTTGTCTGCTGAATGCACACCTTCTTTCTTCCCTGTGTAACCAGTTTTAGTTTGAACACACCTCATAGGTGCCTATTGGTATGCTCATTGCACGCCCCTCTTCATTCCCAAGTCTTTTAAACATGGCTACCACAAGTCCTCACAGCACTTCTAGTCTGAACAGTGGATGCCGCAGATCTTCTCCTGGTGCTGCAGTACATAGTTTCTCACTATGCAGATGGTATGCACATCTGATATCCTTGTAGATGGACGAGCCCAGGGAACCAATGTGTCCAGCATAAGATTCCATGTTAAAGAAATGCGAGTGGAGCTTATAAACCCCTGGTAGAAAGGGCTTTATGCCAACAAGCAAGCATCTGCTTTATCGGGCTTAGAGATAGTTGTCTAAGTGTTTGGATTGATCCATAATCTTTGGTACTTGGAATTTGTAGGGGGGTTTCTGGGTAAAAGTTCTGCGTGATAGATTTAGAGCACAAAATGGAATTGAGAAGACAAAATGGATCCTAATTTCCCGCATAATCATAACCCCTTTAATGTGATACTAATATTAATTACATATTTATATGATATTCACTACTATGAATAATAGTTTACCTAAACCCTATAATGTTTAGTATATACCTACCTTATTGGCCTTAATACATTATTAAAGAAAAAATGTGTGTATTGTTAACAGTATTTTTTTATGAATATAAGGAATATATAAATAGTTAAAATGAAGGAAGGTTGCACATAATTGGCCAATAACACTTCAAAGAAGCGCCAAAGGCAAAAGTAACAGCTTGTAATGATTTGTACTCCACGAGAAGGACTGTATTCACTTGATTCATGTAAGCAGCATGGGGTATACTTTATTGAGAAGTTCTGTCTTCATAGTCTTTTCCTTTTTTTTCCGAGTAAATGGCACATGACAACAGCACATCTGACTGGATAGATAGAAAACGCAGCAGGGTACTCCAGACTAAAACAACGCTCATTAACTAAAGAGCTTGCCTTATGCCTTTCCAGATTCAATCTGAATGCTTGTCTCACAGTATGAGAAAGGCCAAGGAGCAACACTGATAACCACCTCAGCAGCCATATCGGCTCGTGTGCCATGATTGCATTAAAGCAAGAAAATATATCAAGAATTATGCCGCAATGGGCCAGCAGTGTTTGTCGTAAAATTATCAAGTTGTTTTTTTTCAGTTGCACAAGCTTAAGTTAATTTTATTATAACTATAGCTTAATTTATACAAGATAACACAGTGCTACAGTTTTGCTCCATTGCTTTTACTTTACATGTATACAAAGTTACACGTACCATAGATCCTGCCCATGCTGCTACTATTGAGACAATGATAAAAGACCCCACAGTTCAGGCTCGCTTTATCTTATCTTGCTATTTTTTATTTAACCCTGCTCATTCCTTTTTATATACTGTTGTAAATGTCTACATTGAAAAGGTAGAATAAAATGTTATGTTTTTCTATTAGCTCACACAAAGCATAACAACTTTAAAAAATATTAATTTAAAACTCCTCCTATGTCTACATATTGCAATTAGATGGTTATTATTTTTCTTACTAGCTCTTTAATCCAAAATCCAAAAGATGTGTTCAATGCTGAAAATCACTCATGCTCAAGAGCCCAGTCCCTTCGTCCAGATCTACTTGTATTCTGTCAGTGGAGTGATTCCTACTATAGTCAACAAAAAGAGTCCACTTCTCATGAGTATTGGACACATAATGTGAATATTCTGAAAGTGAATAAAAAGAATATCAAAGGATACCATGTGGAGAAAGGTGAATTTAATGAATTTTGAGTTTGAAAGACTTGCTGATTTTTTTATTATTTGATTTGCAGGAAAGCAATTTGTTTCAAATCAAAAATACTTCAAAGACACCAATTTTCCTAAAAAGACCTGTGTAACCATCTGAAGTCTCCTAGGCCTCTATTGAATACCTTTCAAGCTCTTTAACACAAACATAACCACAATAATGTCAAAGTGACCTCAACATATATTGCTATGAGTATGCGGATGCTGATGAATAGTATTCAACAGCATGCTTTATAACACACAGCACTCACAGACTTTATAAGCTATTTAAAGTATAAAAATGGGTCAAAAATTATCTATTTAGGAACAAATGACTGCCATGCTGTTTTTCTTTTTTTACACAGGAGGTGTACACAGAATATGCCTTTTGCCAAATAGTGGTCTAACATTTTCCCTGTTTGGGCAATAGAAACAGGTTTGTTGTTTGATCAATCAATGGCCTTTTAACAAGTCATCTAAAAATTATCCCATTTTTGGAAGCAGCAATAGATTTGGTATTTGGAAAGAGAAGAAGCAATTTCTTTTTAAAAAGCTTTCCAGAATGTATCCCATTTTCTCAAAGGGAAATTGGCATGAACCAGCCAACAAACTGTTTATATGGTCATGTTGCATTTTGAAATATAATGTCAAACATACCTTTATTGATGCAATCTTTTGCTCACTGACCCACCAAAATTGCCATTTTAATGTAAATGCAAATCAGACTTAAATGATCTAGGCATAATAATTTTGCCAAAGTTTCCCAGGAGCCATTTCTTAACACAGCTACAACAGGTCACATGTTGCATGTGCAACTGTGATCAGCCTATATGGCCTAAAAATGCTATCATGGTCTTCAATTGTAAGGGAGCTGCCAAGCAGCGGATTTTGATTATATGCATGCTCAAGTGCATTAAAAATGGTAGAATATTCCTCCGACAACCTTTAATAACCCTCTTGATAGCATGACAAGGCATCTAAATGTTTGTATTTTTTCGAGTGGCACTCATACTTAATACTGAATAAATCAAAGAGTTTTGAAAATGTTGCTTTGATTTTTACATAAACTGCATATCATTAACACGTCTATCAATCCTTTCATTTTAATATCTTCGCAACTTTTCCTCCGTGGTGTTGCAATTCGAATTTAGAAGATTGTATAACATGATGGGCCTTAGGCATTAGAGGCTTTAAAACAGTATAGAGCACAATGGGCTGGTCGGCGATTGCTATGGCAGATCAAATCATGGGCAGTAGCTGTAGGTATATGAAAATCAATATTGATCCATGCATGATTCATATTCACAAGTGTAAAATATTCCACACTTGCAGAGGAGGATTTGGCCTTCTTGGGCATGAAAAAGCAAACTGCCACGTAGAAAAACCTCTCTGACAGTACACTGGAAGATGGAGAAGACAACATGCCCATGAAAACTGATTTAATTCTTTCTGCAGGTCCAACATCTGTTGACCCAAAAAACATGTGTTTGGGGCTCAGAGTATATGCTGGAATAAAGTCTGTGCAGACAATTGACTCTGATGGTTTCACTGTCAAAAGTAACATAAAACTGCTGCAACTGAGAATAGTTATGTGGAATATATTTTAAACCATCCTGCACTGCCTCCTCACTATTACGCTCACCAGAGGCATAGAAGGACAGTTGTAATCTACATTTGGTAGTACAAAAGCCCAGATGGCTGGTGTCAGTGATGGTGGTGATAATGCTTGTTGCTTCCACATTCATAGGCTTAGTGTAGGTTCAATTGTCATTGCCACTTTTTCTTTTATTGTATATTTCATGCTACACTATAATAAACCTTTGCCACTGTTGTCAATCACACTTATTCCCCCTTCCCAAAAAAAGACTAACTAAAAAAATGATAGCTGCGTACACCTCCAAAAAGCCAGCAACTGGCTGCGTCATTGGTCTGGCACATATGAGAGTCAAAAGTTGTCCGCCAAAACAGTTATGCAAAGAATACAGTTCGCTACATATCTGTTTTTTTTTGCCAATTTTTAGGACAAGTATTCCCCTATCTAAAAATGACTGAACAAGAAATGTTTAGGCAGACATCCGAGAAGCCAAATGCGACTTCAGACCATAGTATTGATATGATGTGTATGGATAGCCCCCAAGGGCAGCATGGTACTCGGAGCCGGGTCCTTCGGTTCTCAAGGGGGATGTCACGGTGGCTGGCCCATTCCGTGGCCCTAGGGACGTCCTTTAATAAATGGGGGAAAGGTCTTTAAAAGGGGAAATGTTCATGACGTCACCTGTGGTATTCGGTCAGGGTGACAGACGCTGCTTTAAGGGGTCCGCTGGGGTGATGTTATGGCAGCTATATGGTATACCTCCCACAGCTGAAGTATGTCCCCAGGGCTTCCTAGTGTATAGATGGTGGATGGTGAGAGGCGCAGTAAAGAACGAGGACAGAAGGTTGCAGTCTCTTTACCTTTACTGGAGGCTTCAGTGTCCACAGTCCAGAGCACCGGATCACAGGGTAGGCAGAGTCCGGCCGGTCTGAAGACAAATCCAGAGTTCCTTTATCCAGGTGGAAATCAGTAGCCTTCCTCTAGCGCCTGAGTGTTGTAGTCCCTCACTGCTGAGCTTCTTGGTGAGGTCCTCACAGCTATTGTAGATGTAACGTCTCTTTCTCTCTGTCCCCCTGATGGATAAGATAGGACAAGCCCGTATGACTGATGGCCTGAGGCTTTTTACAGGGACACTATCACACCCCGTCCCCCACAAGTTGCAACCGTGCCTCCTGGGTATAAGGTCGGGCAGCCAATATGGAATTAACTGTCCTGCCAGTCTCTGAAGATCCTTACACCCTCGATGTTCTGGCTACCGGCTTCTGCGCCTCAGAAAGGAGGCAGCCTTTTACAGGGCAGAACTCCTTCTGGTTTCCTCTCCTTTTGCTATGACTTTGTTTCTCACTCACTACAAGACAATTCCCTTCTGATCTCTCTTTCTTAGGATGCTGCCGCACGTGGGGCAGGCGCAGCTCCGTGGACTCTCATCTTCCGCAGACCTCTGTCTGCATCTGGCTCCCTCTCTCTCCAGCCATCTTCTCCCTTCTTCCTATCCAGACTACCAGTTTTACCTAGTTGTGAGGAGTGCCCTAATAGATAGAAGCATGGCTCCCCCTGGCGGCCTGGAGTGTGAAGTGTGTTGTGTGGTTTGTGATACCTGGCAAGGTGATCTCCTTTATTGCCTTTACACATAACACCACTCCCCCTGGTGGAAGAGCGACATTACTACAACGACCAGGACCCTGGGGCGCTGCATGTACATGCGTTAAATTTGACTGCTAAAACAGGTGTGCAAAATAGATATCTGGATTTGTTTATATATTTTTCTATCTTTTTAACACAATTATTTCCCCTTTCCCCAAAAAGGACAAAAAAATTCTAGATAGGTGGGTACATGCACACGGGGTCAAAATTGTTGGAACCCCTCATTTAATGACAGAAAAACCCACAATAGTCACAGAAATAACTTGAATCTGCCAAAAGTAATAATAAATAAAAGTTCTATGAAAATGAACAAATGAAAGTCAGACATTGCTTTTCAACCATGTTTCCACTTAATTTAAAAAAAATAAATAAAACTCATTAAATAGGCCTGGGCAGAAATGTGACAAAAGGGACACGTTAAATCAAGGTGTGTCCACGAACTAGCATCACAGGTGTCTACAGTCTTGGAATCATTGAGTGGACCTGTATATAGGGCTACAGATACTCACTGTGCTGTTTGATGACATGGTGTGTATCACGCTCAACATGGACCACAGGAAGCGAAGAAAAGAGTTGTCTCAGGAGATTAGAAAGAAAATTATAGGCAAACATGTTAACCCCTTCGCGCCATGCGCCGTACTAGTACTGCGCTGCCGGCACTGCATTTGTGCCAGCAGCAGTACTAGTACGGCGCACCGATCACCGCGGTCTCACGCTGAGCGCCACGGTGATCGGGTGCGGGTGTCAGCTGTATATGACAGCTGACACCCCGCAGCAATGCCCACGATCGGCGCTATCGCCGATCGCGGGCATTTAACCCCTCTGATGCCGCTGTCAGTAGTGACAGCGGCATAGAGGGGGATCGCGCAGGGACGGGGGCTCCCTGCGCTCTCCCACCGGAGCAACGCAATGAGATCGCGTTGCTCCGGTGACCCGGAAGGAGTCCCCGGATCCAAGATGGCCGCCGGACTCCTTCCGGGTCATGAAGTGACCTGGCTAGTCGGCGCCTGCTGAGAGCAGGCGCCAGAAAGCCACCTACACTGCCTGTCAGATCGTTGATCTGACACTGTGCTATGCACAGTGTCAGATCAACGATCTGATCTAATACAGAGATGTCCCACCCTGGGACAATGTTAGAAAGTTCAAAAAAAAAAAATAGAATGTGTAAAAAAAAAAAAAAAAAAATCCCCAAATAAAAAAAAAAAAACATTTCCCAATAAATCCATTTATTTATGTAAAAAAAAAAAAAAAAAACAATAAATGTACACATATTTGGTATCGCCGTGTCCGTAACGACCCGCTCTATAAAACTATCCCACTAGTTAACCCCTTCAGTGAACACCGCAAAAAATAAAAATAAAAAACAAGGCAAAAAACATTGCTTTATTATCATACAGGCGAACAAAAAGTGGAATAACACGCGATCAAAACGATGGATATAAATAACCATGGTACCGCTGAAAACGTCATCTTGACCCGCAAAAAAATGCCCGCCATACAGCATCATCAGCAGAAAAATAAAAAAGTTATAGCTCTCAGAATAATGCGATGCAAAAACAATTATTTTTTTATATAAAATAGTTTTTATTGTGTAAAAGCGCCAAAACATAAAAAAAATTACATAAATGAGGTATCGCTGTAATCATACTGACCTGAAGAATAAAACTGCTTTATCCATTTTACCAAACATGGAATGGTATAAACGCCCCCCCTAAAAGAAATTCAGGAATTGCTGGTTTTTGTTCATTCCGCCTCCCAAAAATCGGAATAAAAAGCGATCAAAAAATGTCATCTGCCCGAAAATGTTACCAATAAAAACGTCAACTCGTCCCGCAAAAAACAAGACCTCATATAACTCTGTGGGCCAAAATCTGGATAAATTATAGCTCTCAAAATGTGGTGATGCAAAAACTATTTTTTGCAATAAAAAGCGTCTTTTAGTGTGTGACAGCTGCCAATCATAAAAATCCGCCAAAAAAACGCTATAAAACTAAATCAAACCCCCCTTGATCACCCCCTTAGTTAGGGAAAAATAATAAAATGTAAAAAAATGTATTTATTTCCATTTTCCCATTAGGGCTAGGGTTAGGGTTAGGGCTAGGGTTAGGGCTAGGGTTAGGGCTAGGGATATGGCTAGGGTTAGGGCTAGGGTTAGGGCTAGGGTTGGGGTTAGGGTTTCAGTTATAATTGGGGGTTTCCACTGTTTAGGCACATCAGGGGCTCTCCAAACGCGACATGGCGTCCGATCTCAATTCCAGCCAATTCTGCTTTGAAAAAGTAAAACAGTGCTCCTTCCCTTCCGAGTTCTCCTGTGTGCCCAAACAGTGGTTCCCCCCAACATATGGGGTATCAGCATTCTCAGGACAAGTTGGACAACAACTTTTGGGGTCCAATTTGTCCTGTTACCCTTGGGAAAATAAAAACATAGGGGATAAAATATCATTTTCGTGGAAAAAAAAATATTTTTTATTTTCACGGCTCTGCTTTATAAACTGTAGTGAAACACTTGTTGGTTCAAAGCTCTCACAACACATCTAGATAAGTTCCTTGGGGGGTCTAGTTTCCAATATGGGATCACTTGTGGTGGGTTTCTACTGTTTAGGTACATCAGGGGCTCTGCAAATGCAACATGACACCTGCAGTCCATTCCATCTAAGTCTGCATTTCAAACGGTGCTCCTTCCATTCCGAGCTCTGCCATGCACTCAAACGGTGGTTCCCCCCCACATGTGGGGTATCAGCGTACTCAGGACAAATTGGACAATAACATTTGTGGTCCAATTTCTCCTGTTAGCCTTGGGAAAAAAAAAATTGCGGGCTAAAACATCATTTTGTGGAAAGAAAAAATGATTTTTAAATTTTCACAATGCTACATTCTAAACTTTAGTGAAACAATTTGGGGTTAAAAGTGCTCACCACACATCTAGATAAGTTCCTTAGGGGGTCTTCTTTCCAAAATGGTGTCACTTGTGGGGGTTTCCACTGTTTAGGCACATCAGGGGCTCTCCAATCGTGACATGGGCTCCGATCTCAATTCCAGCAAATCTTGCATTGAAAAGTCAAATGGCGCTCCTTCCCTTCCGAGCTCTGCCATGTGCCCAAACAGTGGTTTACCCCCACATATGGGGTATCGGCGTACTCAGGACAAATTGTACAACGACTTTTGTGGTCCAATTTCTCCTGTTACCCTTGGTAAAATGAAGCAAATTGGACCTGAAGTAAAAATTTTGTGAAAAAAAGTTAAATGTTCAATTTTTTTAAACATTCAAAAAATTCCTGTGAAGCATCTGAAGGGTTAATAAACTTTTTGAATGTGGTTTTGAGTACCTTGAGGGGTGCAGTTTTTAGAATGGTGTCACTTTTGGGCATTTTCTGTCATATAGACCCCTCAAAGTCACTTCAAGTGTGAGGTGGTCCGTAAAAAAATGGTTTTGCAAATTTTGTTGCAAAAATGAGAAATCGCTGGTCAACTTTTAACCCTTATAACGTCCTAACAAAAAAAAATGATGTTTCCAAAATTGTGCTGATGTAAAGCAGACATGTGTGAAATGTTGTTTATTAACTATATTATGTGATATAACTCTCTAATTTAAGGGCATAAAAACTAAGAGTTTGAAAATTGCTAAATTTTCATAATTTCCGACAAATTTTTGTTTTTTTCACAAATAAATGCAAGTCATATCGAAGAAGTTTTACCACTATCATGAAGTACAATATGTCACGAGAAAAGAGTGTCAGAATCACCAGGATCCGTTGAAGCGTTTCAGAGTTATGACCTCATAAAGTGACAGTGGTCAGAATTGTAAAAATTGGCCCTGTCACTTAGGTGAAAACAGGCTTTGGGGTGAAGGGGTTAAAGGTGAAAGTTATAAGACCATCTCTAAGCAGCTTAATGTTCCTGTGACTACAGTTGCACATATTATTCAGAAATATAAGATCCATGGGACTGTAGCCAACCTCCCTGGACGTGGCCGCAGGAGGAAAATTGATGACAAATCAAAAGACGGATAATACAAATGGTAACAAAAGAGCCCAGAAAAACTTCTAAACAGATTAAAGATTAACTTCAAGCTCAAGGAACATCAGTGTCAGATCACACCATCCGTCATTGTATGAGCCAAAGTTGACTTCCTGGGAGATGACCAAGGAGGACACAATTGTTGAAAAAAAATCCTAAAAAAGCCAGACTGGAATTTTCCAAAGTACATGTTGACAATCCACAAAGCTTCTGGGAGAATGTCCTATGGGCAGATGAGACAAAAATTTAACTTTTTGGCAAGGCACATCAGCTCTATGTTCAAATACGTAAAAATTAAGCATATCAAGAAAAGAACACTGTCCCTACTGTGAAACATAGAGCAGGCTCTTTTATGTTCTGGGGCTGTTCTGCTGCATCTGGCAAAGGGTGTCAAGAATCTGTGCAGGGTACAACAATGAAATTTTAAGACTATCAAGGGATTCTAGAGAGAAATGTGCTGCCAAGTATCAGAAAGCTTGGTCTCAGTCACAGGTCATGGGTCTTGCAACAGGATAATGACCCAACACACACAGCTAAAAACACCCAAGAATGGCTAAGAGGAAAACATTGGACTATTCTGAAGTGGCCTTCTTTGAGCACTGACCTAAATCCTATTGAGCATCTTTGGAAAGAGCTGAAACATGCCATCTGGAAAAGGCAACCTTCAAACACCAGACAACTGGAGCAGTTTGCTCTTGAGGAGTTGTCCAAAATACCTGTCGAGAGGTGCAGAAGTCTCATTGAAAGTTACAGGAATAATTTGATTGCAGATATTGCCTCAAAAGGCTGTGCAACAAAATATTAAGTTAAGGGTACCATCCTTTCTGTCCAGGTCTATTTCATGACAAGCAGTGGACACTGCGTCTGACTGAACCTCATACTACAATAGGATAAGGTAACATTAGACCACATAACTTGATCAAATTTACAGGCAAGGCTAACAGTTTTCTAGGCATACTCCTGTCCCCACAATGCACTTTCCAGGTCATCCCCTCAGTTCCATCACTCTCATTCCCTTCTTTTGAGGTCCACACAATCAGGCTCTTTCGTCCCCTCTCCCTCAGAGTAGCGGTCATATACCGGCCCCCAGGCTCACCCACCCGCTTCCTGGACCATTTCTCTGCCTGGCTGCCGCACTTCATGTCCTCAGAACTACCGACCCTTATCCTGGGAGACTTCAATATCCCCATTAACAGCCCCACTTCCACATCTGCATCCCAGCTTCTGTCACTAACCACTTCTCTCGGCCTCTCACAGCTCTCAACCTCTGAGACACACAAGGACGGTAACACCCTGGACCTGGTTTTTGCCCAGCTCTGCTTGCTCAATCTCCTACCTAGATAACTCACCGCTTCCCCTCTCTGACCACAACATTCTCTCCTTCACACTCACATATCCTCGCTCACCCCAGCACCCTCCTACACACCATTCAGTCAGAAATCTACAAGCCATTAACCCTCTTACACTTTCAGACTCCCTACGCTCATCATTGTCCCCAATCTCTTCCTTTTCCTGTCCTGATCTGGCTGTACATCACTTCAATGACACTCTTAGAAGCACCCTTGACCAAGTAGCTCCCCTCACCCTCAAAACCTCCAAACACAGAATAAAACAGCCCTGGCTCACATCGCAAACCCGTTTCTCCAGCGATGCTCTAGGTGTGCTGAACGCTTATGGAGGAAAACACGCACACCAGAAGACTTTATACACTTCAAATTTATGTTAAGGACTAGGGTTGAGCGAAACGGGTCGTTCATTTTCAAAAGTCGCCGACTTTTGGCAAAGTCGGGTTTCATGAAACCCGATCCGACCCCTGTGCGGGGTCGGCCATGCGGTACGCGACTTTCGCGCCAAAGTCGCGTTTCAATGACGCGAAAAGCGCCATTTCTCAGCCAATGAAGGTAAACGCAGAGTGTGGGCAGCGTGATGACATAGGTCCTGGTGCCCACCATCTTAGAGAAGGGCATTGCAGTGATTGCCTTGCTGTCTGCGGCGTCACAGGGGCTATAAAGGGGAGTTCCCGCCGACCGCCATGTTACTGCTGCTGATCTGAGCTTAGGGAGAGGTTGCTGCCGCTTCGTCAGAAGCAGGGATAGCGTTAGGCAGGGTCCATTAACCACCAAACCGCTTGTGCTGTAGCGATTTCTACTGCCCAACACCACCTTCGGTGTGCAGGGACAGTGGAAGCTACATTTTTTTTTTTTTCCCCCTCAGCGCTGTAGCTCATTGGGCTGCCCTAGAAGGCTCCCTGATAGCTGCATTGCTGTGTGTACGCCGCTGTGCAAACCAACTGCTTTTTTCAAAGCACAAATCCTCTTGTTCCTTCCTTTCTGCACAGCTATCTTTTTGGTTTGTACACACTTTTTATTTAATTTGTGCATCAGTCCACTCCTTATTGCTGCCTGCCATACCTGGCTGAGATTACTGCAGGGAGATAGTAATTGAAGGACACTCCCTGTTTTTTTTTTTTTTTTTTGTGGGAGATTAAGATTGACATTTCTGCTAGAGTGCCATCCCTGTCTGTGTCATCTCTCACTCAGTGGGCCATAGAAAGCCTATTTATTTTTTTGCTTGATTTGGGTTATAAAATCTACCTGAAAAAATCACTACATCAATCAGTGGGAGAAAAATATTGGCCTCAGGGCTTGTGTGCCACTCTTGACTCCTGTGTGCATCATCACTCACTCAGTGGGCCATAGAAAGCCTATTTATTTTTTTGCTTGATTTTGGTTCTAAAATCTACCTGAAAAAATAACTACATCAATCAGTGGGAGAAAAATATTGGCCTCAGGGCTTGTGTGCCACTCCTGACTCCTGTGTGCATCATCACTCACTCAGTGGGCCATAGAAAGCCCTTTTTTTTTTTTTTTTTTGCTTTATTTGGGTTCTAAATTCTACCTGAAAAAATCAATAAATCAATCAGTGGGAGATTAATATTGGCCTTTGGGCTTGTGTGCCAGTCCTAAGCGTGCCATCTCTCTCTCTCAGATAGTGGGCCATAGAAAGCCTATTTATTTTTTATTTTTTTTTATTGGGTTTATAAATTTTCCCTGGAAAAAAAAAAAAAAGTGGGAGATTAATATTGGCCTCTGGGCTTGTGTGCCAGTCCTGAGCGTGCCATCTCTCTCACAAATAGTGGGCCATAGAAAGCCTATTTATTTATTTTTTTTTGGTTTTATAAATTCTCCCTTAAAAAAAAAAGGGAGATTAATATTGGCCTTTGTGCTTGTGTGCCAGTCCTAAGCGTGCCATCTCTCTCTGTCTCTCAGATAGTGGGCCATAGAAAGCCTATTTATTATTTTTTTTATTGGGTTTATAAATTTTCCCTGGAACAAAAAAAAAAAAGTGGGAGATAAATATTGGCCTCTGGGCTTGTGTGCCACTCCTGACTCCTGTGTGCGTCATCTCTCACTCAGTGGGCCATAGAAAGCCTTTTTTGTTTTATTTGTTTTCTAAATTCTCCCTGAAAAAATCATTTTATTTTCTTTGGTTTCTAAATTCTTCCTGAAAAAATCATTTTATTCTTTTTTTTTTTTTTTCTAAAGTCTCCCTGAAAAAAAAAAAAGAAAAAAACAAATCAGTGGGAGATTAATATTGCCCTTTCTGCTTGTGTGCCAGTCTTGACTCCTGGGTGTGCCATCTCTCTCTCTCTCTCCAATTGTGGGCCATAGAAAGCCTATTATTTTTTTAGCTTGATTTGGGTTCCAAAATCTACCTGAAAAAATCACTACATCAATCAGTGGGAGATAAATATTGGCCTCTGGGCTTGTGTGCCACTCCTGACTCCTGTGTGCGTCATCTCTCACTCAGTGGGCCATAGAAAGCCTTTTTTTGTTTTATTTGTTTTCTAAATTCTCCCTGAAAAAATCATTTTATTTTATTTGGTTTCTAAATTCTTCCTGAAAAAATCATTTTATTCTATTATTTTTTTTCCTAAAGTCTCCCTTAAAAAAAAAAAAAATCAAATCAGTGGGAGATTAATATTTACATTTGTGCTTCAGTGACAGTCCTGCGTGTGTGGCATCTCTCTCATTTGTTGCCACCAACAACAGAGTGTGTAACATTGTGCCTGATTTTCGTTGTGGTCTCACTCACCTGTAAAGGGGTAGCTAAATCATACTGAAGTTATAGCTCACCGTGTAATTTGTGTGACAGCAACAAATACCGTTAGTTTGTTTATGTTTTTAAAACAATGAGGAAGTATGGTGGAAGAGGTCGTGGCCGGGGGCGTTCATTGTCAGCTGGTAATGAGGGTAGTGGTAGTGGTGGAGCATCAGCTGGTCGTGGGAAAAAAAATATTGCACCTAAGTCTGGAGCTGTGGAGCCAGGTTCGTCGTCTGGCTACACAAGGCCTCGAACGCTCCCTTTTCTGGGAGTAGGAAAACCGCTTTTAAAGCCGGAGCAGCAAGAGCAAGTTTTGGCTTATCTTGCTGACTCAGCCTCTAGCTCTTTTGCCTCCTCTCGTGAAACTGGTAAATGTCAAAGCAGCGCGTCGTTAGTGGATGTTCACGGTCAGGGACAAGTCGCTTCCTTGTCCTCTTCAGCAAAAACAACAACAGAGAAGAATGCAGCAGGCGACACAACGGGTTACTCCATGGAGCTCTTTACACATACCGTCCCTGGCTTAGAAAGTGAAGCAGTTAACAGTCCATGCCCATTACAAGTTGAATCTGACATGGAGTGCACTGATGCACAGCCACAGCCAGACTACTATGCTGGTCCTTTGACTCAGACCACAACATTGCCCTCGCAGGGTGCTGATCAAGAATCAGACCCTGATGAGACTATGTTGCCCCATCACGAACGCTATACCACCGACCGACACGGTGACACAGACGAAGTTGCACACGAGCTACAAGAAGAGGTAATAGATGACCCAGTTCTTGACCCCGATTGGCAGCCATTGGGGGAACAGGGTGCAGGCGGCAGCAGTTCTGAAGCGGAGGAGGAGGGGCCGCAGCAGGCATCAACATTGCAACAGGTTCCATCTGCCGGGCCCGTATCTTGCCCAAAACGCGTGGCAAAGCCAAAACCTGTTGGAGGACAGCGTGGCCATCCGGTTAAAACTCAGTCTGCAATGCCTGAAAAGGTATCCGATGCTAGAAAGAGTGCAGTCTGGCATTTTTTTAAACAACATCCAATTGATCAGCGCAAAGTCATCTGTCAAAAATGTTCAACTACCTTAAGCAGAGGACAGAATCTGAAAAGTCTCAATACAAGTTGCATGCATAGACATTTAACCACCATGCATTTGCAAGCCTGGACTAACTACTAAACGTCCCTTAAGGTTGTAGCACCCTCGGCCAATGAAGCTAGTCAGCAACGCAACATCCCTTCCGGCAGTGTAGGGCCACCATTTTCCGCACCACCTGCAGTATCTGTGCAGGTTTCTTTGCCAGGCCAAAGCAGTCAGGGTCAGGGAATCACCAGTTTCGTAGTAGGAAACACTGCATCTAGGGCACCGGTGGCAACAATACCATCTCCCACCGTCTCTCAGTCTGCCATGTCCACCGGCACCCCCGCTAGTTCCACGATCTCCAGCTCTCCAGTCCAGCTCACCCTACATGAGACTATGGTTAGAAAAAGGAAGTACTTAGCCTCGCATCCGCGTACACAGGGTTTGAACGCACACATAGCTAGACTAATCTCGTTAGAGATGATGCCCTACCGGTTAGTTGAAAGCGAAGCTTTCAAAGCCCTGATGGACTACGCTGTACCATGCTACGAGCTACCCAGTCGACACTTTTTTTCCAGAAAAGCCATCCCAGCCCTCCACCAGCATGTTAAAGAGCGCATCGTCCATGCACTCAGGCAATCTGTGAGCACAAAGGTGCACCTGACAACAGATGCATGGACCAGTAGGCATGGCCAGGGACGTTACGTGTCCATCACGGCACACTGGGTAAATGTGGTGGATGCAGGGTCCACAGGGGACAGCAAGTTTGGGACAGTTCTGCCTAGCCCACGGTCTAGGAAACAATTGGCTGTAGCCGTTCACACCCCCTCCTCCTCCTATTCGTCCTCCTGCAGAAGCGAGAGCTCGTCCACAGACCGCAGTCGCACAACCACTCCATCCGCAGCTGCCACTGTTGCACACCAGGTCTCCCATTATGGGGCAGCTACTGGCAAACGTCAGCAGGCTGTATTGGCTATGAAGTGTTTGGGCGACAACAGACACACCGCGGAAGTTCTGTCCGAGTTCTTGCAGAAAGAAACGCAGTCGTGGCTGGGCACTGTAGATCTTGAGGCAGGCAAGGTAGTGAGTGATAACGGAAGGAATTTCATGGCTGCCATCTCCCTTTCCCAACTGAAACACATTCCTTGCCTGGCTCACACCTTAAACCTGGTGGTGCAGTGCTTCCTGAAAAGTTATCCGGGGTTATCCGACCTGCTCCTCAAAGTGCGTGGACTTTGCTCACATATCCGCCGTTCGCCCGTACACTCCAGCCGTATGCAGACCTATCAGCGTTCTTTGAACCTTCCCCAGCATCGCCTAATCATAGACGTTGCAACAAGGTGGAACTCAACACTGCACATGCTTCAGAGACTGTGTGAACAGAGGCGGGCTGTTATGTTTTTGTGGGAGGATACACATACACGGGCAGGCAGTAGGATGGCAGACATGGAGTTGTCAGGTGTGCAGTGGTCGAAGATTCAAGACATGTGTCAAGTCCTTCAGTGTTTTGAGGAATGCACACGGCTGGTTAGTGCAGACAACGCCATAATAAGCATGAGCATCCCCCTAATGCGTCTGCTGATGCAAAGTTTGACGCACATAAAGGATCAGGCGTCTGCAGCTGAGGAAGAGGAAAGCCTTGATGACAGTCAGCCATTGTCTGGCCAGGGCAGTGTACAGGACGAGGTAGCGGGCGAAGAGGAGGAGGAGGACGAGGAGGATGATGGGGATGATTATATTTTTAATGAGGAAGCTTTTCCGGGGCCACTGGAAATTGGTGGCGCGGCAAGGCCGGGTTCTGGTTTTTTGAGGGACACAAGTGACGTGGATTTGCCTGAAACTGCCCCTCAACCAAGCACAACCGCAGATTTGAGAACTGGAACTTTGGCCCACATGGCGGATTATGCCTTACGTATCCTCAAAAGGGACACACGCATAACTAAAATGATGAATGATGACGATTACTGGTTGGCCTGCCTCCTTGATCCTCGCTATAAAGGCAAATTGCAAAATATAATGCCACATGAGAACTTGGAACTAATATTAGCAACCAAACAATCAACTCTTGTTGACCGTTTGCTTCTGGCATTCCCTGCACACAGCGCCCGTGATCGTTCTCACACGAGCTGCAGGGGCCAGCAGACCAGAGGAGTTAGAGGGGCAGAAATCAGAAGTGGCGTTGGCCAGAGGGGTTTTCTGACCAGGTTGTGGAGTGATTTTGCTATGACCGCAGACAGGACAGGTACTGCAGCATCAATTCAAAGTGACAGGAGACAACATTTGTCCAGTATGGTTACAAACTATTTTTCATCCCTTATCGATGTTCTCCCTCAACCGTCATTCCCATTTGATTACTGGGCATCAAAATGAGACACCTGGCCAGAATTGGCAGAATATGCATTGCAGGAGCTTGCTTGCCCGGCAGCTAGTGTTCTATCAGAAAGAGTATTCAGTGCTGCAGGTTCAATACTAACAGAAAAAAGGACTCGTCTGGCTACCCAAAATGTAGATGATCCAACCTTCATTAAAATGAACCACAACTGGATTTCGAAATCTTTTGCCCCACCTTGCCCGGCTGACACCTAGCTTTCCTATGAAAAGGTCTTGCCTGTGGACTATTCTGAATGCCTTTTCCAATCTCGTAATTTTCTGCACCTGATTGTCCAGCATACGACATGTTTACACCTCACTAAATGGCCAAACTCCCCACACGGGGCCGTGGTATCGACACTTGGCGACAGCACCCGTGAGAGTGCAGTTTGTCTGAAGAGGTGGGTGAGCCCGCTTTTGGTAGACGGCACTGCCACTGGGTCCCTCCTAGTACAATAAAGTGTCTCTGGCGGTGGTGGTGCGCACCCAACGTCAGACACACCGTTGTAATATGAGGGGCCCTGGGCCTGTACCGCCGGCCACAAGACAGTTTCCCCCCACCCCAGCTCAAACAGTGCTCTACCACTTGCAAAATTATCTCACAGCTCCACCAATGTTTAGTCTATGCGCTGACATCCTTCAATGCCTGCCACTGACAATACCATTGTATTGACATTTTTGTTATGTTAGGCCTTCGATGCCTGTCTGTGGTCACTCCTTCCACTAGGCCTCCACTGACCACACCACTGCTGCCCGTGTACCCCTGTAACCAATTTAAAATTGCCTACAGCCATGTGTTATTATTTTAGGCCTTCGATGCCTATCTGCGGTGACTCCTTCCACTAGGCCTCCACTGACCACACCACTGCTGCCCGTGTACCCCTGGAACCAATTTAAAATTGCTTACAGCCATGTGTTATTATTTTAGGCCTTCGATGCCTGTCTGCGGTCACTCCTTCCACTAGGCCTCCACTGACCACACCACTGCTGCCCGTGTACCCCTGGAACCAATTTAAAATTGCCTACAGCCATGTGTTATTATTTTAGGCCTTCGATGCCTGTCTGCGGTCACTCCTTCCACTAGGCCTCCACTGACCACACCACTGCTGCCCGTGTACCCCTGGAACCAATTTAAAATTGCCTACAGCCAGCCCAATTTTTTTATTTTAGGCCTTCGATGCCTGTCTGCGGTCCATTCTTTCTACTACTACTACTACACTGACCAGGGCACTGCTGCCCGTGTACCCCTGGAACCAATTTAAAATTGCCTACAGCCATGTGTTATTATTTTAGGCCTTCGATGCCTGTCTGTGGTCACTCCTTCCACTAGGCCTCCACTGACCACACCACTGCTGCCCGTGTACCCCTGGAACCAATTTAAAATTGCCTACAGCCATGTTTATTATTTTAGGCCTTCGATGCCTGTCTGCGGTGACTCCTTCCACTAGGCCTCCACTGACCACACCACTGCTGCCCATGTACCCCTGTAACCAATTTAAAATTGCCTACAGCCATGTGTTATTATTTTAGGCCTTCGATGCCTGTCTGCGGTCACTCCTTCCACTAGGCCTCCACTGACCACACCACTGCTGCCCGTGTACCCCTGGAACCAATTTAAAATTGCCTACAGCCATGTGTTATTATTTTAGGCCTTCGATGCCTGTCTGCGGTCACTCCTTCCACTAGGCCTCCACTGACCACACCACTGCTGCCCGTGTACCCCTGGAACCAATTTAAAATTGCCTACAGCCATGTGTTATTATTTTAGGCCTTCGATGCCTGTCTGCGGTCACTCCTTCCACTAGGCCTCCACTGACCACACCACTGCTGCCCGTGTACCCCTGGAACCAATTTAAAATTGCCTACAGCCAGCCCAATTTTTTTATTTTAGGCCTTCGATGCCTGTCTGCGGTCCATTCTTTCTACTACTACTACACTGACCAGGGCACTGCTGCCCGTGTATCCCTGGAACCAATTTAAAATTGCCTACAGCCATGTGTTATTATTTTAGGCCTTCGATGCCTGTCTGTGGTCACTCCTTCCACTAGGCCTCCACTGACCACACCACTGCTGCCCGTGTACCCGTGGAACCAATTTAAAATTGCCTACAGCCATGTGTTATTATTTTAGGCCTTCGATGCCTGTCTGTGGTCACTCCTTCCACTAGGCCTCCACTGACCACACCACTGCTGCCCGTGTACCCCTGGAACCAATTTAAAATTGCCTACAGCCATGTGTTATTATTTTAGGCCTTCGATGCCTGTCTGCGGTCACTCCTTCCACTAGGCCTCCACTGACCACACCACTGCTGCCCGTGTACCCCTGGAACCAATTTAAAATTGCCTACAGCCATGTTTATTATTTTAGGCCTTCGATGCCTGTCTGCGGTGACTCCTTCCACTAGGCCTCCACTGACCACACCACTGCTGACCGTGTACCCCTGTAACCAATTTAAAATTGCCTACAGCCATGTGTTATTATTTTAGGCCTTCGATGCCTGTCTGCGGTCACTCCTTCCACTAGGCCTCCACTGACCACACCACTGCTGCCCGTGTACCCCTGGAACCAATTTAAAATTGCCTACAGCCATGTGTTATTATTTTAGGCCTTCGATGCCTGTCTGCGGTCACTCCTTCCACTAGGCCTCCACTGACCACACCACTGCTGCCCGTGTACCCCTGGAACCAATTTAAAATTGCCTACAGCCATGTGTTATTATTTTAGGCCTTCGATGCCTGTCTGCGGTCACTCCTTCCACTAGGCCTCCACTGACCACACCACTGCTGCCCGTGTACCCCTGTAACCAATTTAAAATTGCCTACAGCCATGTGTTATTATTTTAGGCCTTCGATGCCTGTCTGCGGTGACTCCTTCCACTAGGCCTCCACTGACCACACCACTGCTGCCCGTGTACCCCTGGAACCAATTTAAAATTGCCTACAGCCATGTGTTATTATTTTAGGCCTTCGATGCCTGTCTGCGGTCACTCCTTCCACTAGGCCTCCACTGACCACACCACTGCTTCCCGTGTACCCCTGGAACCAATTTAAAATTGCCTACAGCCATGTGTTATTATTTTAGGCCTTCGATGCCTGTCTGCGGTCACTCCTTCCACTAGGCCTCCACTGACCACACCACTGCTGCCCGTGTACCCCTGGAACCAATTTAAAATTGCCTACAGCCATGTGTTATTATTTTAGGCCTTCGATGCCTGTCTGCGGTCACTCCTTCCACTAGGCCTCCACTGACCACACCACTGCTGCCCGTGTACCCCTGGAACCAATTTAAAATTGCCTACAGCCATGTGTTATTATTTTAGGCCTTCGATGCCTGTCTGCGGTCACTCCTTCCACTAGGCCTCCACTGACCACACCACTGCTGCCCGTGTACCCCTGTAACCAATTTAAAATTGCCTACAGCCATGCGTTATTATTTTAGGCCTTCGATGCCTGTCTGCGGTCACTCCTTCCACTAGGCCTCCACTGACCACACCACTGCTTCCCGTGTACCCCTGGAACCAATTTAAAATTGCCTACAGCCATGTGTTATTATTTTAGGCCTTCGATGCCTGTCTGCGGTCACTCCTTCCACTAGGCCTCCACTGACCACACCACTGCTGCCCGTGTACCCCTGGAACCAATTTAAAATTGCCTACAGCCATGTGTTATTATTTTAGGCCTTCGATGCCTGTCTGCGGTCACTCCTTCCACTAGGCCTCCACTGACCACACCACTGCTGCCCGTGTACCCCTGGAACCAATTTAAAATTGCCTACAGCCATGTGTTATTATTTTAGGCCTTCGATGCCTGTCTGCGGTCACTCCTTCCACTAGGCCTCCACTGACCACACCACTGCTGCCCGTGTACCCCTGGAACTAATTTAAAATTGCCTACAGCCATGTGTTATTATTTTAGGGCTTCGATGCCTGTCTGCGGTCACTCCTTCCACTAGGCCTCCACTGACCACACCACTGCTGCCCGTGTACCCCTGGAACCAATTTAAAATTGCCTACAGCCATGTGTTATTATTTTAGGCCTTCGATGCCTGTCTGCGGTCACTCCTTCCACTAGGCCTCCACTGACCACACCACTGCTGCCCGTGTACCCCTGTAACCAATTTAAAATTGCCTACAGCCATGTGTTATTATTTTAGGCCTTCGATGCCTGTCTGCGGTGACTCCTTCCACTAGGCCTCCACTGACCACACCACTGCTGCCCGTGTACCCCTGGAACCAATTTAAAATTGCCTACAGCCAGCCCAATTTTTTTATTTTAGGCCTTCGATGCCTATCTGCGGTCCATTCTTTCTACTACTACTACACTGACCAGGGCACTGCTGCCCGTGTACCCCTGGAACCAATTTAAAATTGCCTACAGCCATGTGTTATTATTTTAGGCCTTCGATGCCTGTCTGCGGTCACTTCTTCCACTAGGCCTCCACTGACCACACCACTGCTGCCCGTGTACCCCTGGAACCAACATCAGAAAATATAAAAATAAGTATTTTGCTTATAAAAAAGAAAATACTGGAGAGATATCAAATGCAGACATTTTAACATTAAAAACAAACACATACAACAAAAATCTGGTACAGTACTAAAAATGGCCACCAGCTACAATAACTTTCTCCTGCAAGTAGTTAACTGAAAGGTTTTTTCTATTTTAAACACAGATATGGCATCCACCGAGTGTTGTCCTGTCGCGTCTTCTTTATATTATTGCCAAGAAGATGCAAAACAATGAAAATAAATAAAATCATTATTTACCAAAAAAATAGAGTAAGTCAAAACCACATTGCAAATAAACATTCATTACAAATAAAGAAGCAGAGCGCGTCCGAGGGTGAGTATATACCTAATAAGAATATAATCACCCTCGGACGCGCCCTGCTTCTTTCCGACAGCCTTCCTTCCTAAGAATCAGCCCTTCCGTGGTGTAGAGAGATGGTGTGTTCCACTCCAAGGTGTTCCCCAGGTTGCCTTTCCTGAGCTTCGATCTTCCGGCTCTCGTTTAGTAGTTGTTGGAAACTACGCTGCATTAGGCCTACAAATTGGGTATGGGGTGTAGAGAGATGGTGTGTTCCACTGTAGAGAGATGGTGTGTTCCACTCCAAGATGTTCCCCAGGTTTCCTCGCCAATGCTTCGATCATCATGCTCTCGTTTAGTAGTTGTTGGAAACTACGCTGCATTAGGCCTACAAATTGGGTATGGGGTGTAGAGAGATGGTGTGTTCCACTCCAAGGTGTTCCCCAGGTTTCCTCTCCATTGCTTCGATCTTCATGCTCTCGTTTAGTAGTTGTTGGAAACTACGCTGCATTAGGCCTACAAATTGGGTATGGGGTGTAGAGAGATGGTGTGTTCCACTGTAGAGAGATGGTGTGTTCCACTCCAAGGTGTTCCCCAGGTTTCCTCGCCAATGCTTCGATCATCATGCTCTCGTTTAGTAGTTGTTGGAAACTACGCTGCATTAGGCCTACAAATTGGGTATGGGGTGTAGAGAGATGGTGTGTTCCACTTCAAGGTGTTCCCCAGGTTTCCTCTCCATTGCTTCGATCTTCATGCTCTCGTTTAGTAGTTGTTGGAAACTACGCTGCATTAGGCCTACAAATTGGGTATGGGGTGTAGAGAGATGGTGTGTTACACTCCAAGGTGTTCCCCAGGTTTCCTCTCCATTGCTTCGATCTTCCGGCTCTCGTTTAGTAGTTGTTGGAAACTACGCTGCATTAGGCCTACAAATTGGGTATGGGGTGTAGAGAGATGGTGTGTTACACTCCAAGGTGTTCCCCAGGTTTCCTCTCCATTGCTTCGATCTTCCGGCTCTCGTTTAGTAGTTGTTGGAAACTACGCTGCATTAGGCCTACAAATTGGGTATGGGGTGTAGAGAGATGGTGTGTTACACTCCAAGGTGTTCCCCAGGTTTCCTCTCCATTGCTTCGATCTTCCGGCTCTCGTTTAGTAGTTGTTGGAAACTACGCTGCATTAGGCCTACAAATTGGGTATGGGGTGTAGAGAGATGGTGTGTTACACTCCAAGGTGTTCCCCAGGTTTCCTCTCCATTGCTTCGATCTTCCGGCTCTCGTTTAGTAGTTGTTGGAAACTACGCTGCATTAGGCCTACAAATTGGGTATGGGGTTTAGAGAGATGGTGTGTTCCACTGTAGAGAGATGGTATGTTCCACTCCAAGGTGTTCCCCAGGTTTCCTCGCCAATGCTTCGATCATCATGCTCTCGTTTAGTAGTTGTTGGAAACTACGCTGCATTAGGCCTACAAATTGGGTATGGGGTGTAGAGAGATGGTGTGTTCCACTCCAAGGTGTTCCCCAGGTTTCCTCTCCATTGCTTCGATCTTCATGCTCTCGTTTAGTAGTTGTTGGAAACTACGCTGCATTGGGCCTACAAATTGGGTATGGGGTGTAGAGAGATGGTGTGTTCCACTCCAAGGTGTTCTCCAGGTTGCCTTTCCTGAGCTTCGATCTTCCGGCTCTCGTTTAGTAGTTGTTGGAAACCACGCTGCATTAGGCCTACAAATTGGGTATGGGGTGTAGAGAGATGGTGTGTTCCACTGTAGAGAGATGGTGTGTTCCACTCCAAGGTGTTCCCCAGGTTTCCTCGCCAATGCTTCGATCATCATGCTCTCGTTTAGTAGTTGTTGGAAACTACGCTGCATTAGGCCTACAAATTGGGTATGGGGTGTAGAGAGATGGTGTGTTCCACTCCAAGGTGTTCCCCAGGTTTCCTCGCCAATGCTTCGATCATCATGCTCTCGTTTAGTAGTTGTTGGAAACTACGCTGCATTAGACCTACAAATTGGGTATGGGGTGTAGAGAGATGGTGTGTTCCACTCCAAGGTGTTCTCCAGGTTGCCTTTCCTGAACTTCTATCTTCAGGCTCTCATTAAATTGTGGTTAAACGGAACAACTGCATTTGGCGTACTAGTTGGTTTGGGGCCTACTATCGGTGTCTGCCGCTCCTTGCTGTTCTCCTGGTTTCCTGTCCTGAAATTCCGTTTTCAGGCGCTCGTTAAGTAGTTGTTAATGTTAGACTGCATTTGGCCTACTAGTTGGGTTGGGGCCTACTATCGGTGTCTGCCACTCCTTGCTGTTCTCCTCCACTGAACAAAGCTGTGCCGCCTGTTTACTACTGTTGCCAATTTTGAACTGCATTTCGACTACTTACTGATTTGGGCCTACTCTCTGTGTCAGCCTCTCATTCCAGTTGTCCTCCACTGCAATGCCCCCTGATTAGTCCTGTGTTACCAATTTTGAACTGCGTTTAGCCCACTTTATTCTTTGGGCCTATATCTGTGTTTCCTCCTCATCCTGCCCATTGCCCAGCCAGTGATAGATGAGTCTGCTGGTACATTGACCCATAACGCAACATTTCCCGTGCACGCTACACTGCAAGATTGTGACCCTGCTGAAAGTCAGGTCCCCCTTCCCGCATACCATACCACCTTACACGGGGACAAACAGGAAGGTGCAGATGAAAGTGCAGGTTCCTTCATCAGGTGGGGGGAGGAATACTAGTTGGCGACGTCACTGGCACAGGGCCTCTCATGGTACGCAAAAGTGTTGCTGCCGGTGGGAGGCGCCCCCGCCGTGCAAACACACCGCTGTACTTTGAGGGGCCCTGTGCCAGTGCCAATGCCAACGAGTGGGCCCCCCCTGCTTGCTCAGGTTCACAGCACTTGCAAAGTTGAAATACTTACCTCTCCCTGCTCCACTGCCGTGACGTGGTCCAGATTTCCTGGGCCCACTAATTACTTGAACCAGCCCTACCCACCACAACTTTAGCCAAATGACCCCCAATTTCAAATGCCTTCCAATTATTATAAGGTAAATTACGCTTGACAAGCTTCATTAAGAAGAATGGATGGTTTTGACATTAAAATGGGCACTCTAGGTGTTTTCCTGGCCCCCACTCACTGCCGACTATGCTGCCCCATTGCATTGCATTGGGTTTCGTGTTTCGGTCGATCCCGACTTTACGTCATAATCGGCCGATTTCACTCGACCCGACTTTTGAGATAGTCGGGTTTCGCGAAACCCGGCTCGACTCTAAAAAGGTCAAGGTCGCTCAACTCTATTAAGGACCTATAACTTTGCCCTTCACTTCGCTAAACAGACCTACTTTACCACTCTGATCTCCTCACCATCCAACAACCCCAAGAAACTTTTTGACACCTTTCACTCCCTCCTCAGGCCAAAAGCACAAGCCCCTATCACAGATATTTGTGCTGGTGACCTGGCCTCCCACTTTATAGAGAAAATAGACAATATCCGTCAGGAAATCCGCTCCCAACAACTAAGTTCAGTGACTCCCATCCCTCCCCTCATTGCCCCTGGCTCACTCTCCACATTCGATCCCATCACAGAAGAAGAAGTCTCCAAGCTCCTCTCCTCTTCTCGTCCGACTACATGCACTACCGACCCCATTCCCTCACATCTCCTCCAATCTCTCTCTCTAGTTGTCACAAGTCACCTAACTACAATCTTTAATCTCTCCCTCTCCTCTGGCATTTTCCCCTCCTCCTTCAAACACTCTATCATTACTCCATTACTAAAGAAACCCACCCTCAACCCATCCTGCACAAACAACTACAGACCGGTCTCCAATCTCCCCTTCATCTCTAAACTCTTGGAGTGCCTGATATACTCCCGCCTTACCCGTTACCTCTCCACTCACTCCCTCCTAGACCCTTCACAGTCCGGTTTCCGCCCCCTACATTCGACAGAAACTGCACTCATCAAAGTGACCAATGACCTTCTGACAGCAAAACGTAATGGTGACCACTCTCTGCTTATTCTTCTCGACCTTTCTGCAGCTTTTGACACTGTTGACCACCCTCTCCTTCTCTCTAGGCTCCAGTCACTAGGCATTAAGCACACTGCTCTCTCCTGGTTCTCCTCCTACCTTTCTGACCGCTCCTTCAATGTTCTGTTCTCTGGCTCCACTTCATCTCCTCTTCCTCTCACTGTTGGGGTACCTCAGGGCTCAGTCCTTGGCCCCCTTCTCTTCTCCCTCTACACGGCCCCAATTTGACAGACCATCAGCAGATTTGGCTTTCAGTACCATCTTTATGCCGACAACACACAACTATATACGTCATCCCCTGACCTTACCCCCGCTGTACTACAGAACGCCACTGACTGTCTGTCCGCAGTCTCTAACATCATGTCCGCTCTCTATCTGAAACTCAACCTCTCCAAAACTGAACTTCTTCTGCTCCCACCATCTACTAACCTCCCTAAATCTGACATTTCCCTCTCCGTGGGTGGCACCATAATAACACCCCGGCAGCAGGCGCGCTCTCTGGGTGTTATGTTTGACTCCGATCTCTCCTTCACCTCCCATATACAATCTCTTGCCCGCTCGTGCCGCTTACACCTAAAGAACATCTCTAGAATCCGCCCTTTTCTCACCATGGAGACAGCTAAAACCCTCACTGTCGCCCTGATCCACTCCCGCCTGGACTACTGTAACGCTCTATTAATTGGCCTCCCCCTCACTCGACTTTCCCCTCTCCAGTCCATCCTTAATGCAGCAGCCAGGGTCGTCCATCTGGCTAATCGTTACTCGGACGCGTCCGCTCTTCGCCAGTCGTTACACTGGCTACCCATTCATTACAGGATACAATTCAAAGTACTTGTTCTCACCCACAAAGCTCTCCACAGTGCGGCACCCCCTTACATCTCCTCCCTCATTTCTGTCTATCAGCCTAACAGACCACTGCGCTCTGCAAATGACTTTCGATTAACCTCTGCACTAATCCGTACCTCCCACTCCCGACTCCAAGACTTCTCCCGTGCTGCGCCAATCCTCTGGAATGCTCTACCCCAAGATATTAGGACCATCCATAATTTGCATAGTTTTAGGCGCTCGCTCAAAACACATTTGTTCAGAGCAGCCTATCATGTTCACTAATCAAAGTTATGTTATGTTTGTGTGTGTGTAGCCCATTCACTATCCCCATCTATCCCCCAACCCCTGAAGATGGCTGGACCATGATTGTAAATACATCATTGTAAATACACACCTGTACTTTGCATCTCCCCCACCTCATTGTAGATTGTAAGCTCTCACGAGCAGGGTCGTCTTATTTTGCTTTAATTATTGTATTGTTAACGTTGTTACTTATGACTTTTGTGTTTGAAACTGTTAAACTGTAAAGCGCTGCGGAATATGTTGGCGCTATATGAATAAAGATTATTATTATTATTATTATTATTATTATTATTATTAGGCCCTATGGACAATTGACTCTGGGAGTGATTGCCCCTAACAATACTCCATACATAGAAGTCGGTACACTGAGGAAGGTCTTAGTGACAGAAACACTTGTATGTATAAACCTTACTGCTTTACGTGGATTACATTACATTTTTCACTTCAGCATTTGGTGAGTGCTAAGTTTACTTTACTAGTCAGCAGGGTTTGGGAACCTACTTGTGCACTAACAGTTGTGCTTATGTTGTTTCATATCCACTGATATACTCTTAAGTCTAGCACACTGCTTGGGTCATGACTTCTCTCACTTTTTCATATAACGCAGAGGAAGAATCTCACATCATTGCTCAGTCCAACATCTCTACTGACTTCTTAAAAGTTCCACATAAGGAAACTAGGGGTAGAGATTTGGAGTGAGAATTACGCCACCACACTAACCTGGAACTCCACTGCATCACCCATACGGAATACCTTGAAGTCAAGAAGATAACTAGAGGTTTGAGGGTCCCCTTATGTCCTACCCTCTTTAATGATTCCCCTGAATTTTGATCTAAATTTGAACAAATACATGACAAGCGGTGGACACCACGTCTGACTGAAGCTCATACTACAACAGGATAAGGTAGCATTAGACCACATACCTTGTTCAAATTTACAGGTAAGGCTACGTTCACATTTGTGGTTCTGGGCGCAGCGTCGTCGACGCATGCCGACGCATGCGTCATGCGTCCCTATCTTTAACATGGGGGGCGCATGGACATGCGTCGGTATGCGTTTTCTTGCGTTTTACGATGCATGCGTCGTTTGGGCGCACCAGACAGGACGCGGCCGACGCTACATGTTGCAGTTTTCCAGCATCATATTTTTTTAAAAAAACGCATGCGTCCCACTTGCGTTGTTAATGCGCCAAAAAACCCATTAGTGTCTATAGAAAACGCATGCGGCGCAAGTGCCTGCATCAACCTGCGTTGTTCGACGCATGCGTCTAGACAGTGACAGTGACAGTGACGGTGTCTAGACAGTGACAAGACAACCCATAGATATAAAATAAAGTGTTTTGCATTGTATTTCACTTGCCTCCAGGATAGTACACAAGACACGGCTCTGCCTTCAAGAGATGTAAGTATAATAATTTCTCTGCGCTTTTTTTTTTATTCTTTGCAATGTTTGTTTTTTTTTAATTTCATTTTTATGTGTGTTTTGTTTTCTAATTTTTTTATTGCAATTTATGGAGGTTTACTCAATGTTTATTGTGCTGTTCTGTACTGTAATGCGGCTGTGCCATTGTGGGGTTTTTTATTGAAATTTGTGTTTTTTTTATCTGGGTGGGTCTGATGTATTTCTGTCGTTATATTTTACCGTATGGCGTTTTCTTGGCTCCGGCCATGTTGTTTTTTATTGTGAAGTATGGCGGTTTATACTGGATTGCCTTTTCTTTGACCTTTTTTTTTTTAATGCGTGTGTGACTTTTTACATTTTTTTATTTCAATTTATGGTGGTTTATTTAATTTTTATTGGGTTGTTCTGTACTGTAATGCGCTGTGCCATTGTGTTTTTTTTATTGAAATTGGTGTTTTTTTATCTGGGTCTGATGTATTTCTGTCGTTATATTTTACCGTATGGCGTTTTCTTGGCTCCGGCCTTGTTGTTTTTTATTGTAATGTATGGCGGTTTATACTGGATTTCCTTTTCTGTGCACTTTTTTTTTTTTTAAATTGTATTTTTTAAAAAGGTATATGTGTTTCTTATTTTTTTAAGTAGGGGGCTGTTGAATTGCAATTGATTTTTTTCTTTTCTGGGACTGGTATTCTGCTTTTGCAATACTCTGGCATTGTGTCGGCTCTGCCCTTGATTTTTATTTTAATGTATGGCGGTGTGGTGTATCTGCAATTGCTCAGCGCTTGTTCTGTTGGCATTGTCCTATGAGTGCACTGTTCGTTATTGTCGTAATTTTATGTAGGGTATTTTTGCTGTTTTCTATGTGGCTGCGTATTGTGCATTGTGTAAATTTAATAATTTTTTCCACTTTTCCTTGCAGAATTATCTTGGTCAACCATAACGAGGGCCACAGAGTCAAGCAACAGCTCACAGGCCAGTAAAGTGAGTACATTATCTACTGTTGGTCAGTATTCAGTGTCATTTGTACACGTGTCATTTACTTTTTCTTAAATTTAACAGAGTTCTTCAAGTGAGAAGGAAGAAACCCAGCAGGAGCAGCGACCTTGGGGCAAAGCTGTGGTGGCAAGACGGCGAGTAAGTTTTTTTTTTTAAAAAAAATTTGGAATGTTATATATTTATTTATTAATTTTTTGTAGGTATACTTTTTTTGTGGGGGGGCGGAGCAATTTGGATTTAGCTTTCAAACATTAATGTCTTTGTTTTATTCTAGGTTTCACGACGGTACCAGGATGAGGGGGTCGACATAGATATCATCACATCTATCCAGGAGCGAGTCCCGTTGTGGGACAGCCGTCACCCCCAGCACTCGGACCAAGTGGTGTTGAGGCGGCTGTGGAACGAGGTTGCACAGTCGCTGTGGGATGGCTTTGACTGCGCTTCTGCAAAGGACAAGAAAGAGTTTTGTAAGTATTGCAGAAACGCAGCTCTGATCCATCAGGGCAGGATCACACAACCGTGTGTGATGTGAACAACTCCTGCAAGTTGGTTGCATCGCACACGATTGTGTTATCATGGGAAAATGTACAATTTCTAACCTTTTTTTTTGCTTTCACAGTCAAAAAATTGAGAACAAGATGGTGTTCCATGAAGGACCGTTTCAATCGGGGCCTGCGAAAGGAGGAGGGACAGTCTCGAAGTGGTGCTGCTGCGGCAAGGTCAACTACATATAAATATAATCGGCTGCTTAACTTCCTGAGACCGATCCTTGCCCGCCGAGCGTAAGTATTTAATTACTAGATGGTGTACAGATTCTAACGCATCGGGTATTGTAGAATATGCATGTCCACTTAGTATAGTGCCCAGCCACGTAATATATTGCCCAGCCACATAGTATATGCCTAGCCACGTAGTATATTGGCCAGCCACGTAATATATTGCCCAGCCACATAGTATATGCCTAGCCACGTAGTATATTGGCCAGCCACGTAGTATATTGCCTAGCCACGTAGCATATTGCCTAGCCACATAGTATATTGCCAAGCCACGTAGTATATTGCCCAGTGACGTAGTATACAGCACAGAGCCACGTAGTATATTGCCAAGCCACATAGTATATTGCCCAGTGATGTAGTATACAGCACAGAACCACATAGTATATTGCCAAGCCACATAATATATTGCCCAGTGACAAAGTAAACAGCACAGAGCCACAAAGTATATTGACCAGCCACGTAGAATATTGCCCAGTGATGTAGTATATTGCCCAGTCAGGTTTGTCACAGGTGAAAAAAAATAAAAAAATAACATATACTCACCTTTCCGCGAGAGCCCTTGTAGTCCACGGCAGTTTCCGGTCCCAGGGTTGGTATGAGCGCACTGAGCGCAGGACCTGTGATGACATCTCGGTCACATGACCGTGACATCATGGCAGGTCCTTCTGCCACCGTAAAAGATGGCGGCCGGTGCAAACGGCTACGGAGGGTGAGTATAGCAGGTTTTTTTTGTAAATTTTTTACATTATATTTTTTAATATTGATGCCGCATAGGCAGCGTCAATACTAAAAAGTTGGGGACACACAGGGTTTTAGCAGCGGTAACAGAGTGCGTTACCCGCAGCATAACGCAGTGCGCTACCGCCGGCATTAACCCTGTGTTTAGTGATGACAGAGGGGAGTATGCGGGCGACAGGCACTGACTGCGGGGAGTAAGGAGCGGCCATTTTCTTCTGGACTGTGCCCGTCGCTGATTGGTCTTGGCAGCCATGACATGCAGCTGGCGAGACCAATCAGCGAATGAATAACCGTGACAGAAGGACAGACAGACTGCCAGACGGAAGTGACCCTTAGACAATTATATAGTAGATAATTACATTGTGTTGTGTTATGTAATGTTAATTTTATATTCCACAGGAGGTGGCGAATGTGAAATGTAATTTTGTGTATACTAATGTTTTCCTTTTATTTTCACAGAACACACAGCAGCACCCTCGATCCTGTTCGGCCATCTGGAGCGGTCCTTCATGAAGCGCCATCGGATCCGTCACAGCCATCCCACAGCAAGAGCAGGCATGCACCACACTATGGAGAACCGGCAGCTGGTCCACCTGGTGTTCCCCTGTCTGAGGCCTCAGGCGCTCCTTCTTTTGGGTATTCCCGCCAGAGTCAGCGGGCCTCAGACAGGCCGCTAATTCCCAAATATTTTCATTTGGGCACGGTCTTCCAAAATTGTTTCAAGGTGCTGGGAGATAGGATGAACACTGCTCTGGCCACTATCGACCGGCGCCTTGAATCAATGGAATCCGAGCTCATGAGGCCGGCAAAACATTTTTTAGTGCTATTGCAAAGGGCATTGTGGAACACCTTACACCAGAACTCCAGATTTCGGTGATGCAGGCCTGCAACAACGCCTATGTGAGTGCTCTGCAGCAGGCTAGGATCATGCAGTCAGCGACTACAATGCCTGTAGTACCAACGCTGGGTAGCATGACACCTAGTCCTGCTGCACAGCAACTCTACAGAGGTCCGGGTGCTGAGGGACGCCGCCACCAACACCATCACACCGAGCCATCAAGTCCTGCTACTGCCAGGACCTCAAGTACCAGACGACGCCACACAGAAGGACAGCAAGAGGGAGAGAGGTGCAAGAAGAAAAAAAAAATTCCAAGTCAAAGCTCTAGGTCGGGGTCAAGCCGGGGCAGGAGTAGCCAGAGCCAGTCTAGCACTCGTGGAGTGTTGGTGCCTCCTCCCTCCCCTCCAGAGGTGGCAATATCCCCACCGTTGGCAACTGTGTGGTCCAAAATACCCTCCAGTATAATGGAATATGGTTCTTCCTCCTCCTCTTCCTACACCCCAACCAGAAGCTATCAGTCCCCATTGATAGCTGACATCCTTTCCCCTTAATCTTTCCCCCTTTTTTTATACTGTTAAAAGTAAAAAATGTTATGTTTGAAACCATTTTTATTTCTATTGTTCAAAATTCGTCGCCGGCAACACACACCGTGCGCCGTGTTCACAAATCTTTTTTTTTTTACACCTCATATCTCCAATGTCAGATACTATTTTATCAATTATCAATTAACTATGAGGTGTTAAAAACACACAGAGCATAAAAAAAAGTTATATTTTTAAAAATACAATAAGGTCGTGGATCAGGTGAGATTTTAGCAATGGTCACGTGGCCAAGTGTCGCCACTATTAGACTCTGGATGGTTATCAGCATCCTGAGTTCAATAGTTTGAACTCACTAGAGTTGAGCGAACATGATCGGCTCCCTCCTTGGAAAGCTATAACGTTTGCAGACTAGTTGCATATGGAACCCGGCTTCCTGTAGCGCACCGGCTGATCAGCTGTTTGCAGCCCAACAAATAGGCTCTCCATGCATGTGTTGTGGCTGTCACACAGCCGCGGCACATGCAGCTGCGGCAGCAGACAGCTGATCAGCCGGCACGCTACAGGAAGCCGGGTTCCATATGCAACTAGTCGGCAAGCGTTATAGCTTGCTAAGGAGGGAGCCGATCATGTTCGCTCAACTCTAGAACACACGGCTATGTGACCATAAATGGGGTGGTTTTGCATAGTGTATTTGGGAACTGGTGATCACCTGAGAACATTTTTGTGGTGTTGGACACTTTGACCAGGTGTTAGGAAAATGGACATTGGAGTAGTTTAAAAAAGGGTTTTATTGACAACAACATTTGAAAAAAAACGGAAGCAGGTATTTAAAGTAAAAGCACAATAAAGTAATTTTATTTAAAGCACAAAACAGTAGAAAAAATAGTTACATTACAACATTGAAAGAACATTACATTAGGCCACTTTGAACTGATTTTAGAAAACATTAAACTGACACAATAGTTTAAAAGGCTTTTATAGTCATTACATTAGAATCAAACAGGTACTACTTTTTTTTATTCTAAGCACAATAGTTATTTTCAGTTAAAAGCACAGTAAAGTATAACATTAAAACATAAACACTACACCATTTCATCTTGCAATGACACACGCCCAACATTAGAAACAAAATAGGAAGCAAATCGATTCCTCATCTGCCTAATTTCAACAGTTGTCCTCAGAGGATGATGTTGGTAGTCTGGCAATGGGTTTGGTATTGGTTCATCTAGTTTCACGTTTGGTCTCTCTTTTGCCATGATATAATTGTGTAGAACCACACAAGCCTTCACCACCTCATCCACTGTCTCAATTTTGAGATTAATGGTGGATCCTAAAATACGCCATTTGGAGACCAGGATCCCAAAGGCACACTCCACAGTTCTTCTGGCCCTGGACAGTCTATAATTAAAAACCCTTTTGGTGTGGTCCAAGCCCCGACTGGAGTAGGGTTTCAGTAGGTTGGCACACATTTGAAATGCCTCATTCCCAACCACAACAAATGGCATTGCCGGGCCTTCTGTGTTGGGAAGAGGTCGTGGCTGGGGGAAATTAAAATTGTTCCCATATAACCTTAGGCCCACATCAGACTCTTTAAATGTCCGTGAGTCTTTTGTATGGCCAAACACTCCAATGTCCATGGCAATAAACCTGCAATTGCCATGAGCATGGTGGAAAAGTATTTTTTATAATTAAAGAACTGAGATCCAGTTCTTGCAGGCTTTGTAATCCGAATGTGCTTCCCATCCACAGCTCCAATGCAGTTTGGGAAAGAGCAAAGTTGATCAAATTTTTTGGCGTTGGCCTCCCATATTTCTGTAGTAGGGAGGGGTAAAAATTCATCTCGGAGATTGTCCCACAAAGCATGGCATGTGTCGGCAACAATTCCTGAAAGTGTGGAGACTCCAATCCTAAATTGAAAATGCAGGGATCTTAAGGTCTCTCCGGTAGCCAGGAAACTGCCAAACAGATAAATAAAAAAAATTAAATTAAGTACATTGAAAAAAAAACACAGAAGTAAAAAAAAAAAAAAAAAAATGACATTGCTGAACATATGACAGGCGTTAACATTGCAATATAACGTACCGTAGAGTCACCAGCAGCCGTTCCTCTGTAGAAATTGTTCTCCGGAGCTGTGTGTCCTGCCTGGTAATGGCTCGTTCCACAAGACGCAGCAGATAGCGGAAGCTGTCTTGAGACATCCTGGTAAATTCAAAATATTTTTCAAGATTGTCATTCAGCTCGCCAAACAAGCAATGGTAGGCTCAACGGCTCTCCTGGACTTCAACTATAGGGTGTAGCCAAAAGCGCCGATGACTCCTTCTCCGTTTTTCTCTTTTCCTTTGTTCATAATAGGCAATAGCATAAGCATTAGCCAAGGCAAAATCCAACTCCATATTCATGTAGATACTCTCCATGGGATGCTCCATCTTGATGCTGGAAACACAAGCAAAATGGGAGGAATTCATCTCTGCAAGGGTATATATACACAAATTCCATTACACCCACCCTCTTCTATCCATTGGTGGTCTTTATCTAGTGTCAAAGACACTTTTTGAGGCATTTTCGTTTACATTTTAGGGCAAAGCATGCGTCAAAAATCGCAAGCGTTGTCACAAAACGCAGCGTTTTTCGACGCATGCGTTGACTGCATGCGTCTAAAAACGCTGCGTTGTGTATGCGGTTTGACATGCGTTTTGCGTTGCGTTGACAATGCTGCGCCAAAAGATGCTAATGTGAACATAGACTAAGTTTGTCCAAAATATAGCATATTCATATATGACACTTTGAGGGAGGGAGGGAGATTATCAGTGGTCTTGTATGTCTTCCATTTTCTTATTATTGTCCCCACAGTTGATTTCATCATACCACGTTGCTTGGCTATTGCAGATTCAGTCTACCCAGGCAGGTGCAGGGCTACAATTTTGTTTCTGGTGTCCTTCGACAGCTCTTTCATCTTCACCATAGTGGAGTTTGGAGTGTGACTGAGGTTGTGGACAGGTGTTTTTTATACTGATAAATTCAAACAGGTGCCATTACTACAGGTAATGAGAGGAGGACAGAGGAGCCTCTTAAAGAAGAAATTACATGTCTGTGAGAGAAAGAAATCTTGCATGTGTTTAGGGGACCAAATACTTATTTTCCACCATACTTTGAAAAATAAATCTTGCCAAATCAGACAAGGTGATTTTCTGGATTTGTTTTCTCAATTTTGACTCTCATAGTTGTGGTCTACATCTGATGTCAATTACAAGCCTCTTTCATCTTTTTAAGTGGGAGAACTTGCACAATTGGTGGCTGACTAAATACTTTTTTTCCCCACTGTATACCAAAATGTCACTAATAGCATCTAATGCTCTGTGGATGACTAAATGAATACACACAAATGTTTTAACACTTTTTGGGAGTTTTACATACTACTATAATGCAGATTTACCTGTGTTAAAGTGCAGTTGATATACTTCTACACTTATAAAAGCTTTCCAGAAAGTGAAAAGCCAGGAAAACATTATAAGGAGGGTCATCCTGTCATCCATAGACTCCTGAAAGGCAATAACTGGTGGTTCTTATTCAAATTTTTTAAGTTGTAGCTGCTGTAATCCTAAACTAATAAAATGCAGAGCCAGGGAAAAAAATATAAGAAACGTCATTCATACATGCTTGAAGGCAACAACTGGAAGGCCATTCAAATATTGAATATTAGAAACTCTTTATGTGTTGCTGTAAGCTGGTGGTATGTAAAAGAAGGGCTAATCCAGCTTTTGTTCATTTTTATGAGAGTGAGCCTGTCAACATTTTCTGCTGGCCCTAAAAACCCTCTCAGACAAGACAGTAGTGGCAGGGTAGCACAACTCCTCCAATGCATAGAGGGACAGCTCATTCCAGATGTCCAGCTTTGATACCCAATAGTTGAAAGTCACAGGGGAATTAAGTAGTATGCTGTTTTGGTTGGTCAGTTATTGCTTGACCAAACTTTTCCATCCTTGTCACAAATATCCAGTCAACAGCCCTGGATGCTGGGATGGTGTCATTAAATTAGCCCAGGTCTTAGACAATGTACCCCTTCCTCTGCTGTGCGCTTCCCTCACTTCTCCTCCTTGGTTGGGAAAGCAAGCTAGCATTGTTTGATGGGAATTTTCAGCATATTTTTTACAGTGGCATTCTGGTATAGCAACATTATGGAAGACCACTTCGCCTCAGGAAAAAGAGATGCAAAGTCCTCCTTGTAGTGTGAGTCTAGCAGAGTGAACAATCAGTACTCTTTTTTTGGCCAAGATGAAGGTAGCGTGATGGTCATGGTAAATGCAGCGGTACATAAAGTCGACCATATGTGCCAAACTCCCTACAGCAAACACTTCCTTGTCTCCACCATGATGATGATTCTCCATGTCCTCCTCCTCCTTCTCTTCCTCTTCATTCCCATCTTCAAACTATCTGCATAGGAGAGACAAGATAAAGATTGTATGGATACTAGCCACTGTTGCATAAACCAACAACCCCTGTTCTTCCTCCTCATTTTCAGCCTCCATGTCCTCATTATTACCCAATCCACTCTGAACAGATTAGATGAGGTTGGGCTGGGTAGTATCTCCCATCTCTTGAGTTCCTCCATCTCCACCTGTACTGTATGCATAGCTTCATGTTTAATTGTGAGCAGCGAATGTTTAGGTAGGTACATGTCACAATTCATGTTTGGATTCGTAGCAGCTCTGTTACTGCTATAATTTAAGTGTAGCTTTTTTTCTTTCAGGCCAGCAAGGGTTAATGTCTGTTTCCTTGCTGACAGCTGCTGCCTTGCTGGTCATCTGATGTGGGTGGTGACCACTCCCACCATCCTTTAAATAGTCACCTGACACATCAGCTGACTGTTGGTAATAGAGTTTTCTATGTAGACCAGCCATGCAGTTGCATCTGTCTGGTGTCAGCGCTGAATCTGCTTCTTTGGATTTCGGGGTCCTATTTCTGTATCTTCTGCAGTCTGGAGCTTGGCAGCAGAGTCTGGAGCTAAGTTTTGTGAATTTACCTTGTCCGTCTCGTGCTTGTCAATATCCCCTGTGTTTGTACCATCTGCAGTGGTGAGGCTATCGCCCTTGCTGGCCAGTGCACTAGACAGGCCATTGTGAGGTGACAGGGATTAAGTATATAATGGCGGCAGGGGGATGGACCTGCTTAGGGCATTAGGTGAGTTCAGGGACAGGCACAGGTTGGAGCTCAGGAGGTGTCCCATCCCATTGTGTGTGCATTGTGCAGTCTGCTGGAGCAACCCATGTTGGGACGTGACATTATTGCCATCTAGTATTATTTTCTGGGGAACCCGTAGCTCAAGCCGAGGCTTTTGCTCACCTGATCCAGAACCTCACGGATGATGTCACCGAGTTGCGGAATCAGATGGTGTAGTAGCTTCAGCAGGTGTCGGGTTCTTGGTCTCTGCTTATGTCCAGGCTCAATTGGAACCCAATATATCTCTCCCTGACAGGTTCTCTGGAGGGAGAGATACATTTTTGGTCTTCTAGGAAGCCTCTAAGTTATATTTCAGGCGTTGCCCTTGTTCTTTAATGAGTGAGGAACAGCATGCGGGGATTATAGTCTCCCTTCTCAAGGGTAATCCACAATCATGGGTCTTTACGCTGCTGACCTATTCCCCATCTTTGCGGTCGGTAGATGAGTTTTTTGTGGCATTGGTATGATGTATGAAATTCTTGCCCATTCATCCATGGCAAACAGCTCAAGCTCAGTGAGGTTTGATGGAGATCATTTATGAACAGCAGTTTTCAGCTCTTTCCACAGATTCTCGATTGGATTGAGGTCTGGGCTTTGACTTGGCCATTCTAACACCTGGATACGTTTATTTGTGAACCATTCCATTGTAGATTTTGCTTTATGTTTGGGATCATTGTCTTGTTGGAAGACAAATCTCCGTCTCAGTCTCAGGTCTTTTGCAGACTCCAACAGGTTTTCTTCAAGAATGGTCCTGTATTTGGCTCCATCCATCTTCCCGTCAATTTTAACCATCTTCCCTGTCCCTGCTGAAGAAAAGTAGGCCCAAACCATGAAGCTGCCACCACCATGCTTGACAGTGGGGATGGTGTGTTCAGGGTGATGAGCTGTGTTGCCTTTAAACAAACACATCGTTTGACATTGTTGCCAAAACGTTCGATTTTGGTTTCATCTGACCAGAGCACCTTCTTCCACATATCTGGTGTGTCTCTCAGGTGGCTTGCTGCAAATTTCAAACAACACTTTTTATGGATATCTTTGAGAAATGGCTTTCTTCTTGCCACTCTTCCATAAAGGCCATATTTGTGCAATGTATGACTGAACTGTCCCACCTCAGCTGTAGATCTCTGCAGTTCATCCAGAGTGATCATGGGCCTCTTGGCTGCATCTCTGATCAGACTTCTCCTTGTCTGAATTGAAAGTTTAGAGGGACGGCTGGGTCTTGGTATGTTTGCAGTGATATGATACTCCTTCCATTTCAATATGATCGCTTGCACAGTGTTCCTTGGGATGTTTAAAGTTTTGGAAATCATTTTGTATCCAAATCCAGATTTAAACTTCTCCACAACAGTTATCTTAAAAAAGAAACTCCGGCACACAATAAAAATGCGTATATTTAATTGTTCATCAATTTTATTCCAAAGGAAAAAAGGTTGGTGGGTTCCACATGCAAAAGAAACTTTAAACAGCTTATATGTAGTCTCAACGTTTCGGCATATAATTGTAAAGCCTTTTTCAAGAGATCGCTGTCTGTAACATACATAAGCAAATATATAGTTGAAACACAACTTGAAATGGCATGACATTAACAACATAACAATGAAAAGAATTATACATAAAATATACATAGCTCCGTATAATTATGAGCGCAATCTGTAGCCACCAACATATACAAATTCATTTTAACTAAATAATATATTGTTGTCTATGACATAGATTAGAAATGGTAAAACTAAGGAGAAAAGAAAAAATAATAATAATGAAAAAACAATAGGTAGCATGAATTTCACCCATAAAACAAGTGAAAAACATCAAAAATTGCAAAGAGAAAAAAAAAAAAAATTCAATGAAAAAATTGCAAAGAAACAATTGCAAAGAAAAAGTAGCGAAGAAAAAATTGGACCTGATGAAAATATCGAAGAGAAAATAGCCTCTAAAGAGCAGTATAAAAGGAAAAAATCCCTTTATCTCTGTGAAAAAAATAAAAAATGGAAAAAATAATTAAGCATCATATGATGTGGAATAATATAGAGCAGCGGCACCCCATGGTAAACTGATGCACTGACACGTATATACTCAAGGGGAGGTAGTAAAAAGAAACTATATGTATTACCAGCACCTCCTAATAAATCTATATGGACACCACTTTTGTGTTTTAGGTAAATAAAAAAAGTTCTTACTTATAAGTATATAAAGCAAGGGTGGAACTCCCACTGTAAAAACAAAAAAAGGGAACTTAGAAAAAGTAACACGATACATCAACTCCCACTGAGACAGTAGGGGAGCCTGTAAAGGGATATTACCTTAGCAGAAAGACGCCGCTTATGAGTCCGGTGTGGAGGCCCGGGAGGAGTCTGTGACCGCTCAATGTGGAGGTGAGAGTGTGAGGTATACTGCTGGTTTTTATAGACCTGGTAAATTAAAACAGGTGTGTGAGCTCAGTGCATGACGCTGAGTGCGGCAAGGCTCTGAAAGAGCCGAAAGATACTGAAGGGAGCCGAATGCCCGAAGAATCATGCATGCGCCGTGTGATAGCATCCTGATCTTAGTTGCCGCCCGTGTGCTGAAAGAAAAAGAAAAAAATGTGTGAAATGCAGGTAATCTCGCTGCATAGATTAATGACACAACATGACATGAAAACACACGAACCATATGCCAAGAGAAAAAGAAAGAATACTATAAAAAATACTATAAAAAATACTATAAACAAGGGAAACAAAGAAAGAAAAAATGGAAAGACAATAGATCGTTATCACTGTTATGGTGATGACATATGAAAAATTCTCATATTTAAGGAAAAAATCCTATAAAGACTGGAAATATTCGCTAAAGCTTGAAAAAGGAACCCTTAGTCCATACTACTGATGGGTTCCTGAGTACATAGAAACAGGGAACCACTAGATCAAGTACTGTAACAGTATAATAACATTATAACATTTTTTTATGTTACAACATTAAACCATTTATTATTACAATACAACCAGTTTTATCCTATATCATACACGGGTTATATCATATATGAGATACTATAGTCTATCTGAGATATTATATAAGAGACATCATAAGGGAAAGAAAAACCTAATATGACACCTCATACTCCCTATTAAGTCCTAAAGGAGTAAGGGTTTGGAGTGTGTGGATCCAAAAGGATTCCCGCTCTTTCAACTTCTTGATCCTATCTCCCCCTCTTCTGGCTAGTGGCACATGTTCTATCACTTGATATCTCAGTTGGGCCACCGTATGGTTATTCTGTATGAAATGAGCCGGAACTGGAAGTAGAGTTTTACAACATCTAATAGTTGATTTATGTTGTGAGATGCGGTCTCGGATATGTTGGGTAGTTTCACCAACATATCCGAGACCGCACGGACATTTAATTAAGTACACAACGAACGTAGTGTTACATGTGAAGTGACCTTTAATTGAAAATCTCTTCCCTGAGCGAGGATGTGTAAAGGAATCCCCTTTAATTATATTGGAACACTGGAGACAACCCAAACAAGGAAAAGTTCCATTCCGGGGTGTGGAGAAAACTCTCTGTGTTAATTCTCTCTTGGAGGAACCCACATCTGCTCTAACCAATTTATCTCTTATACTTGGACATCTCTTGTTGCTAATAATTGGTATGGAGTTAAACTCCTTAATATGTGGATAAGCCTTTTTGAGAATGTCCCAATGTCGAGTCACACATGTGTTGATGAGATTATTAAAGGGATGATAAGTATTCACAAAAGCTAACCGGGAAGCATTCTGATCCCTCTGAGATCGTGTAGTGTTACGTTGTGTATACAGAATATGAGGTGGATAGCCCCTACTGAGAAACTTTAAATCCATTTCTTTATGTCTCATACGACTAACCTCTGGTTTGGATACTATTCTTTCAACACGATCATGTTGAGATTTAGGTAAAGATTTTTTAATATGTTGTGGGTGACAGCTGTCATACCTAAGCAAGCTATTACGGTCAGTGGGCTTGACATATAAATCTGTCTCTAAGAATCCCTCACTATTCACATTCACCATGGTATCTAAGAAAATCATAGAAGATCTACTATGAGAGATAGAGAATGTAAGACCTGGTAAACTGGAATTGAGATCCTGATGAAATGCGACAAGGGTTTCGATGTCACCCGTCCATATTAAAAAGACGTCATCTATGTATCTGCGCCAATAACTTACTGATGACTGAAAGCTAGGGTGTGAATAAACATACGCCTTTTCAAAGCTATCCATAAAAATGTTGGCATATGGGGGTGCCATATTGGACCCCATGGCAGTCCCCCTCTTTTGAATAAAAAACTGATCCTCAAAAATGAAAAAGTTTTTAGTTAGAATTAATGTAAGTATATCCCTACAAAAATCTCGTTGCTGATGAGAAAAATTTGTATGCTCAGTAAGGAAGGACATAACCGCTCTTATACCATCCTCGTGGTTGATACTCGTGTACAGGCTATTCACATCCATGGTCACCAATAGGCAACCTTCGGATATGGGTCCTAAGTCCCGAAGGGACTTCAGAAAGTCGGAGGTGTCCTTCAAATATGATTTAATGAGGGGGACAAGGGAAGACAATATTTTCTCCAGTGTAATAGCAAGTGGAGACAATAGAGAATTAGTAGAGGCAACTATAGGTCGTCCAGGAGGACGCGAAGGATGTTTGTGAATCTTGGGGAGGGTATACAAGACAGGTAAAACAGGATGTTGATTGAGTAAATAATTGCCCAATTTCTCATCAATTATTCCCAATGTCAGATAATGAGTTATAAATTTCTTTATCTCCCTCGCTGTCTCAAAAGACGGATTACTGTTAACCAATTGGTAAGTATCTACATCACCAAGCTGTGTATATATCTCCTGTATATAATAGTCCCGGTCTAATACCACTATTGAGCCCCCCTTGTCCGCCGGTTTTATTATTAGTCGTTTATTATTTCTTAGGGAGATTAAGGCATTATGTTCATCCCTAGTTAAATTCTGTTTAATGTGAATTTGTCCCTGTTCTATGGATTCAAGAACCCGTTTAACATCTTTTTCCACAAAGTGAATATAAGTCTCTACTGGATGGTGTGTACGAGGAGGTTGGAAAGAACTCCGGACCCGTAGCTTCAAAGAGTCCAAGGAAAACCTAGATTCAGGAGAGGTAACTCTTGTCGAGATATTGTCAGGGATATTGGAGAAATGGACCTTTAATCTAACATTCCTAAAGAAACGATGCAATTCCTGATCTAGTTGAAAAGTGTTAAATTTCGGAACAGGACAAAAAGTAAGTCCTTTTTGTAGGACAGTCAATTCCGTGGGGGAAAGGTCACTTCACATGTAACACTACGTTCGTTGTGTACTTAATTAAATGTCCGTGCGGTCTCGGATATGTTGGTGAAACTACCCAACATATCCGAGACCGCATCTCACAACATAAATCAACTATTAGATGTTGTAAAACTCTACTTCCAGTTCCGGCTCATTTCATACAGAATAACCATACGGTGGCCCAACTGAGATATCAAGTGATAGAACATGTGCCACTAGCCAGAAGAGGGGGAGATAGGATCAAGAAGTTGAAAGAGCGGGAATCCTTTTGGATCCACACGCTCCAAACCCTTACTCCTTTAGGACTTAATAGGGAGTATGAGGTGTCATATTAGGTTTTTCTTTCCCTTATGATGTCTCTTATATAATATCTCAGATAGACTATAATATCTCATATATGATATAACCCGTGTATGATATAGGATAAAACTGGTTGTATTGTAATAATAAATTGTTTAATGTTGTAACATAAAAAAATGTAACAATGTTATTATACTGTTACAGTACTTGATCTAGTGGTTCCCTGTTTCTATGTACTCAGGAACCCGTCAGTAGTATGGACTAAGGGTTCCTTTTTCAAGCTTTAGCGAATATTTCCAGTCTTTATAGGATTTTTTCCTTAAATATGAGAATTTTTCATATGTCATCACCATAACAGTGATAACGATCTATTGTCTTTCTATTTTTTCTTTCTTTGTTTCCCTTGTTTATAGTATTTTTTATAGTATTTTTTATAGTATTCTTTCTTTTTCTCTTGGCATATGGTTCGTGTGTTTTCATGTCATGTTGTGTCATTAATCTATGCAGCGAGATTACCTGCATTTCACACATTTTTTTCTTTTTCTTTTTCTTTCAGCACACGGGCGGCAACTAAGATCAGGATGCTATCACACGGCGCATGCGTGATTCTTCGGGCATTCGGCTCCCTTCGGTATCTTTCGGCTCTTTCAGAGCCTTGCCGCACTCAGCGTCATGCACTGAGCTCACACACCTGTTTTAATTTACCGGGTCTATAAAAACCAGCAGTATACCTCACACTCTCACCTCCACATTGAGCGGTCACAGACTCCTCCCGGACCTCCACACCGGACTCATAAGCGGCGTCTTTCTGCTAAGGTAATATCCCTTTACAGGCTCCCCTACTGCCTCAGTGGGAGTTGATGTATCGTGTTACTTTTTCTAAGTTCCCTTTTTTTGTTTTTACAGTGGGAGTTCCACCCTTGCTTTATATACTTATAAGTAAGAACTTTTTTTATTTACCTAAAACACAAAAGTGGTGTCCATATAGATTTATTAGGAGGTGCTGGTAATAAATATAGTTTCTTTTTAATACCTCCCCTTAAGTATATACGTGTCAGTGCATCAGTTTACCATGGGGTGCCGTTGCTCTATATTATTCCACATCATATGATGCTTAATTATTTTTTCCATTTTTTATTTTTTTCACAGAGATAAAGGGATTTTTTCCTTTTATACTGCTCTTTAGAGGCTATTTTCTCTTCGATATTTTCATCAGGTCCAATTTTTTCTTCGCTACTTTTCCTTTGCAATTGTTTCTTTGCAATTTTTTCTTTGAATTTTTTTTTTTTTTCTCTTTGCAATTTTTGATGTTTTTCACTTGTTTTATGGGAGAAATTCATGCTACCTATTGTTTTTTCATTATTATTATTTTTTCTTTTCTCCTTAGTTTTACCATTTCTAATCTATGTCATAGACAACAATATATTATTTAGTTAAAATGAATTTGTATATGTTGGTGGCTACAGATTGCGCTCATAATTATACGGAGCTATGCATATTTTATGTATAATTCTTTTCATTGTTATGTTGTTAATGTCATGCCATTTCAAGCTGTGTTTCAACTATATATTTGCTTATGTATGTTACAGACAGCGATCTCTTGAAAAAGGCTTTACAATTATATGCCGAAACGTTGAGACTACATATAAGCTGTTTAAAGTTTCTTTTGCATGTGGAACCCACCAACCTTTTTTCCTTTGAAATAAAATTGATGAACAATTAAATATACGCATTTTTATTGTGTGCCGGAGTTTCTATTTTAAGATAATAGTTGATTTTTTTCTCCTGGCACCTCTACAGTACAGTCGAGCACCCTCTTATTCATATATCGAATATTGCTATTTTTTGGAGGGTTGCACCTGTTTGGTCACTAAGGGCATAATATACTCAGGATGGCTTTTTCTACCCTGTCCTATAACCAAGATGAAGCATCATCAATTGTATCTCAAATTACCACACCCGGTACTTTTTTACACACTCCATCAGAGGAATTACGGACCAGAGATCTGGAGAAGGATTTAAAACGTTTTACAGCATTGGATTTACACAGCATCACTCTGGTGGAATATCATCGCGTCCAACGTATTCCTAGAGGGCATAGGGTTCCACTTAGACCCACCCTTTTTCAGGATAATACAGAATTTTGTGGTAAATTTGAGGCTATACTCAATAAATGTTCAATGGACTTAATTGTGTTAACAATTGACTTTTTGCAGAAGGAAATGTCCGATTTAAAGGTGAAGATTTCCTCGACTGAGCAGCAATTACAAAGTACCTCTACACCAGAGGACTTTAAATCATTGAAAGAAAAAATGGATAAGACCATCACCGATTTACGGGATAATCTACAAAACAGAAAGAGGAATAAGTTTCTACGTGATATGGAGGACTATAAGAGTAATCAGGTTTATCGGTGGCAATTCTCAAATTATTCTAGAAATCGCAGACCAACAAGATGGGAATATAGTCCTTTCTCTACAAGTTCTGACAGTGATTTCGGAACAACACGCACATCTTTTTTAGAACAACGTCAAAACCGCCAATTCAGAGGAAAACGCGGAGGGGGAAGCGGATACGGACCAGAACAACGTCGCATGACTACCAGATCTCAGGTACTGAGGACACTAACAATATAGTGTATAACATCTCTTCGCAATGCCTTTCCCCCACGGATTGACTGTCCTACAAAAAAGACTTACTTTTTGTCCTGTTCCGAAATTTAACACTTTTCAACTAGATCAGGAATTGCATCGTTTCTTTAGGAATGTTAGATTAAAGGTCCATTTCTCCAATATCCCTGACAATATCTCGACAAGAGTTACCTCTCCTGAATCTAGGTTTTCCTTGGACTCGTTGAAACTACGGGTCCGGAGTTCTTTCCAACCTCCTCGTACACACCATCCAGTAGAGACTTATATTCACTTTGTGGAAAAAGATGTCAAACGGGTTCTTGAATCCATAGAACAGGGACAAATTCACATTAAACAGAATTTAACTAGGGATGAACATAATGCCTTAATCTCCCTAAGAAATAATAAACGACTAATAATAAAACCGGCGGACAAGGCAGGCTCAATAGTGGTATTAGACCGGGACTATTATATACAGGAGATATATACACAGCTTGGTGATGTAGATACTTACCAATTGGTTAACAGTAATCCGTCTTTTGAGATAGCGAGGGAGATAAAGAAATTTATAACTCATTATCTGACATTGGGAATAATTGATGAGAAATTGGGCAATTATTTACTCAATCAACATCCTGTTTTACCTGTCTTGTATACCCTCCCCAAGATTCACAAACATCCTTCGCGTCCTCCTGGACGACCTATAGTTGCCTCTACTAATTCTCTATTGTCTCCACTTGCTATTACACTGGAGAAAATATTGTCCCCCCTTGTCCCCCTCATTAAATCATATTTGAAGGACACCTCCGACTTTCTGAAGTCCCTTCGGGACTTAGGACCCATATCCAAAGGTTGCCTATTGGTGACCATGGATGTGAATAGCCTGTACACGAGTATCAACCACGAGGATGGTATAAGAGCGGTTATGTCCTTCCTTACTGAGCATACAAATTTTTCTCATCATCAACGAGATTTTTGTAGGGATATACTTACATTAATTCTAACTAAAAACTTTTTCATTTTTGAGGATCAGTTTTTTATTCAAAAGAGGGGGACTGCCATGGGGTCCAATATGGCACCCCCATATGCCAACATTTTTATGGATAGCTTTGAAAAGGCGTATGTTTATTCACACCCTAGCTTTCAGTCATCAGTAAGTTATTGGCGCAGATACATAGATGACGTCTTTTTAATATGGACGGGTGACATCGAAACCCTTGTCGCATTTCATCAGGATCTCAATTCCAGTTTACCAGGCCTTACATTCTCTCTCATAGTAGATCTTCTATGAATTTCTTAGATACCATGGTGAATGTGAATAGTGAGGGATTCTTAGAGACAGATTTATATGTCAAGCCCACTGACCGTAATAGCTTGCTTAGGTATGACAGCTGTCACCCACAACATATTAAAAAATCTTTACCTAAATCTCAACATGATCGTGTTGAAAGAATAGTATCCAAACCAGAGGTTAGTCGTATGAGACATAAAGAAATGGATTTAAAGTTTTTCAGTAGGGGCTATCCACCTCATATTCTGTATACACAACGTAACACTACACGATCTCAGAGGGATCAGAATGCTTCCTGGTTAGCTTTTGTGAATACTTATCATCCCTTTAATAATCTCATCAACACATGTGTGACTCGACATTGGGACATTCTCAAAAAGGCTTATCCACATATTAAGGAGTTTAACTCCATACCAATTATTAGCAACAAGAGATGTCCAAGTATAAGAGATAAATTGGTTAGAGCAGATGTGGGTTCCTCCAAGAGAGAATTAACACAGAGAGTTTTCTCCACACCCCGGAATGGAACTTTTCCTTGTTTGGGTTGTCTCCAGTGTTCCAATATAATTAATGGGGATTCCTTTACACATCCTCGCTCAGGGAAGAGATTTTCAATTAAAGGTCACTTCACATGTAACACTACGTTCGTTGTGTACTTAATTAAATGTCCGTGCGGTCTCGGATATGTTGGTGAAACTACCCAACATATCCGAGACCGCATCTCACAACATAAATCAACTATTAGATGTTGTAAAACTCTACTTCCAGTTCCGGCTCATTTCATACAAAATAACCATACGGTGGCCCAACTGAGATATCAAGTGATAGAACATGTGCCACTAGCCAGAAGAGGGGGAGATAGGATCAAGAAGTTGAAAGAGCGGGAATCCTTTTGGATCCACACGCTCCAAACCCTTACTCCTTTAGGACTTAATAGGGAGTATGAGGTGTCATATTAGGTTTTTCTTTCCCTTATGATGTCTCTTATATAATATCTCAGATAGACTATAATATCTCATATATGATATAACCCGTGTATGATATAAGATAAAACTGGTTGTATTGTAATAATAAATGGTTTAATGTTGTAACATAAAAAAATGTAACAATGTTATTATACTGTTACAGTACTTGATCTAGTGGTTCCCTGTTTCTATGTACTCAGGAACCCGTCAGTAGTATGGACTAAGGGTTCCTTTTTCAAGCTTTAGCGAATATTTCCAGTCTTTATAGGATTTTTTCCTTAAATATGAGAATTTTTCATATGTCATCACCATAACAGTGATAACGATCTATTGTCTTTCCATTTTTTCTTTCTTTGTTTCCCTTGTTTATAGTATTTTTTATAGTATTTTTTATAGTATTCTTTCTTTTTCTCTTGGCATATGGTTCGTGTGTTTTCATGTCATGTTGTGTCATTAATCTATGCAGCGAGATTACCTGCATTTCACACATTTTTTTCTTTTTCTTTCAGCACACGGGCGGCAACTAAGATCAGGATGCTATCACACGTCGCATGCATGATTCTTCGGGCATTCGGCTCCCTTCGGTATCTTTCGGCTCTTTCAGAGCCTTGCCGCACTCAGCGTCATGCACTGAGCTCACACACCTGTTTTAATTTACCGGGTCTATAAAAACCAGCAGTATACCTCACACTCTCACCTCCACATTGAGCGGTCACAGACTCCTCTCGGACCTCCACACCGGACTCATAAGCGGCGTCTTTCTGCTAAGGTAATATCCCTTTACAGGCTCCCCTACTGTCTCAGTGGGAGTTGATGTATCGTGTTACTTTTTCTAAGTTCCCTTTTTTTGTTTTTACAGTGGGAGTTCCACCCTTGCTTTATATACTTATAAGTAAGAACGAGTATATACGTGTCAGTGCATCAGTTTACCATGGGGTGCCGTTGCTCTATATCATTCCACATCATATGATGCTTAATTATTTTTTCCATTTTTTTTTTTTCACAGAGATAAAGGGATTTTTTCCTTTTATACTGCTCTTTAGAGGCTATTTTCTCTTCGATATTTTCATCAGGTCCAATTTTTTCTTCGCTACTTTTCCTTTGCAATTGTTTCTTTCAATTTTTTCTTTGAATTTTTTATTTTTTTTTCTCTTTGCAATTTTTGATGTTTTTCACTTGTTTTATGGGAGAAATTCATGCTACCTATTGTTTTTTCATTATTATTATTTTTTCTTTTCTCCTTAGTTTTACCATTTCTAATCTATGTCATAGACAACAATATATTATTTAGTTAAAATGAATTTGTATATGTTGGTGGCTACAGATTGCGCTCATAATTATACGGAGCTATGCATATTTTATGTATAATTCTTTTCATTGTTATGTTGTTAATGTCATGCCATTTCAAGTTGTGTTTCAACTATATATTTGCTTATGTATGTTACAGACAGCGATCTTTTGAAAAAGGCTTTACAATTATATGCCGAAACGTTGAGACTACATATAAGCTGTTTAAAGTTTCTTTTGCATGTGGAACCCACCAACCTTTTTTCCTTTGGAATAAAATTGATGAAAAATTAAATATACGCATTTTTATTGTGTGCCGGAGTTTCTATTTTAAGATAATAGTTGATTTTTTTCTCCTGGCACCTCTACAGTACAGTCGAGCACCCTCTTATTCATATATCGAATTCTCCACAACAGTATCATGGACCTCCCTGTTGTGTTCCTTGGTCTTCATGATGCTCTCTATGCTTCAAACAGAAACCTTAGACTATCACAAAGCATGTGCATTTATATGGAGACTTAATTAGGCTACGTTCAGATTAGCGTTGCGCGCCGCTGCGTCGGCGACGCAACGCACGACGCACGAAAAAACGCGTGCAAACGCACGCAAAAACGCTGCGTTTTGCGACGCGTGCGTCGTTTATTGACGAAAATCGGATGCAAGAAAAATGCAACTTGTTGCATTTTCTTGCCTCCGACGCTAGCGTCAAAAACGACGCACGTGTCAGAAAACGCAACAAGAAAAACGCATGCGTCCCCCATGTTAAACATAGGGGCGCATGACGCGTTCGTCGCCGCTGCGTCGCCCGACGCAGCGTCGGGAAACGCTAATCTGAACGTAGCCTTACACACAGATAGATTATATTAATCATCATTAGGCATTTAGGACAACATTGGATCATTCAGAGATCCACAATGAACTTCTGGAGTGATTTTGCTGCACTGAAAGTCAAGGGGCTGAATAATATTGCACACCTCACTTTTCAGTTTTTGAATTTCGTCAAAAACTTAAAATATCCAATAAATATCGCTCAGCTTCATAATTGTGTTCCACTTGTTGATTCTTCTTCAGAAATTTACATTTGTTATCTTTATGTTTGAAGCATGATATGTGGGAAAAGGTTAAATAGTTCCAAGGGAGGGTGAATACTTTCGCAAGACACTGTATAAATATGTACATACACTTCGTTTTCATGGGCACTTCTATTTCTTATGAATAATTTTTTATGATTTTTTTTTTATGGACAATGTTGCACTTTAACTATTTAGCAATTGTGTGGTATACTCACATCTATGCACTTATATATTTTTACAATACCAGTCATCATTTAAAATAAATAAGAGCACTCCTGTTATTTAACATTCAATATATATATATACTGTATATACGAGGTTCTCTATAACTGGATGCGTTTTTGTTTTTTTTTCAATTGGTCTGACGTACTCTACCTCTGCATACAGGTCCTATTTTTCTTTTTTCTCATATAATTTTTTATATATAATTTTTTTGTATTTTTATTTTGTAATTATTTTAATAAAATTGCTTGTTTTTATATTGTTTATGTATTGTTGTGTCAATTTTGCCTGATATGCTAATAAAATAATACAATTTTTAAGTGTTTGATTTGTGGCAGCTGTCACGATCAGCTGCAAACCGCAGATGTGGACCAGCCCAAAAACGCCCCCCACCCTGACGGACGATGAGGGCGTGGGGCGCGCGTCCCCGGGGACGAAATACGGACCCTTTAAACAGCAGAGGGGGACCTGGGCCTACCTGAACTAGGGGAGGGCAGAGACCGGGGTTCTGTGGCAGCTGAGCATGTGGAAAAGGAACGAGACACGTAGGACTTGAGTACACCGCACAACTTCAGATATAGAAAAAGTAAAGTTTACTAAAGTAAAGTCACACAGTACAAAAACATAACGATGTCAGGCTCCCGATTCCACACCTCCAGAAGGGTACCACCCAGTGGACCCCAAGGTACCAACATATCACCGAGGCACAAATAGGCGGGACATCAGGACCCAGGCAGCACATCAGGGTACACGAGGACATCAGGGCGCAGGCAAGACATCAGGATACAAACAGGACATCAGAACATCTGGACTCAGAAAAGACCTCAGGACACAGGCAGGGCATCAGAACACAGGAATACTGGACAGACATCTGGGACACTGGCATGGCAGCCCATGTCATCAGCTGGGACACTGGCGTGGCAGCCCAGGTCATCAATTACATCAGGACATCGAACACAGGAATGACATCAGGACACATGAGAACGTCAGGATACAGGTAAGACATCAGGACACACGAGAATATCAGGACATCAGGGTCCATGAGGTCATCAGGACACAGGCAGGGCATCAGGGTACAGACAGGACATCAGGACATCTGGACCCAGGGTCACCGGCAGACATCAGACAGGAGTCGTTTGGTTCCGGACATCCAACACGACCTACAGGCACCGTCATCAGGCTCCAAGCTCCAGGCAGCGGCCATCAGGTTCCAGACTGCGGTCGTCAGGCTCCGGGCATCGAACCTAGGAAGGAACTCAAGTGTGATGGTGCAAGCACGGCTGTACTGTAGGTGAGCCAGGCGGGGTTAACACCGCATGGTGGTCAGAGCACAGAGTAGTAGATGCTCAGCAGAAACACCGGTTTCAAGAGACTCAAAGTCACTGGGAATGAGGCTCCAGATGCAGAGGGATTCCAGGACATAATCACAGCAGACACAGTTCAGACAGGTTCAGGTACAGGACAGGTACAGGGTCAAGGACTCGGGCCTGGATATACCACCTCCAGGACAGGCGCCAGAACAGGACAAAACAGGATTCAAGGCAAGGACTTAGGTACCAAAACATAGACAGGAGAGGTGCAGGAACACAAACACACATTGCAAAGTTCAGAAGTTTTGTGATTAACTCAGGCCCCGCCCATAGGGCAGGGGAACTTTATATAGGAGCTGCCCCTCAGCAGTTGGCTGGGGACAGCATTTCAAGTACACACCCTAACCCTGATAAAAGCAGGGGAGTTCTGGCCGCGCATGCCCTAAGCACAAACAGAAATGATTACAGCACAATCAGTGCAGGATCTGAGGCTCAGGGCACCTGACTGAAACTGCATGCACTGACCCACGTGGAAAGTTATGCACCAGCTGCAAATGACCTCACAACCCGCGGACAGTTTCACAGCAGCAACCAGGGACCGCACAAGCGGATGGTCCTACAGAAGAAAAGACCTAACCACCATGAACGGCTATGCAGCAGAGCAGGGAACTGAGAAGGCTCCATCCAGATAACAGCCAACAGTATCCTAGCTCAAATTAGGGGGAAAAGAGTAAAAGGTCAAAGCAAACATATGCAATGTCATGCCGAAAACCAGAAACAGACAGAACGGCATGACAGCAGCTCTGCTACCGCTGTCATTTAAATGTATTTCCTTTCAGGCCAGCAAGGGTTAATGTCTGTTTCTTTCTGGCAGCTGCTACATTGCTGGTCAGATCATGTGGGTGGTGACCACTCCCACCATTCTTTTAATAGTCAACTGACACATAAGCTGACTGTTGGTAATATAGTTTTCTATGTAGACCAGCTGTGCAGTTTCAGCTCTCTGATGTCAGCACTGAAACACCTTCTGTGGATTTTGGGGCCCTGTTTCTGTATCCTCTGCGGTGTGGAGCTTGGCAGTGGAGTTTGGAGCTAAATTTTGTGTATTTACCCTGTCTGTTTCGTGTTTGCCACTATCCCATGAGTTTGTACCATCTGCACTGTTGAGGTTAGCACCCTTGCTGGCTAGTACAATAGCAAGGGCATTGTGAGGCGACAGTTAGGGAAGGGGTACATAATGGCGGCGGGGAGAAGGATCCGCTTAGGTTGTTAGGGGAGTTCAGGGACAGGCTTAGGTTGGAGATCAGGAGATGTGCCATCCCTTGTTCCCTATTGTTAGGGCCTTCCTCTCCCATTTACCATCCTGTTGTGTATGCATTGTGCCATCTGCTGGAATACCCCTGTAGGGATGTGACAGCACAAAAGAGAATTGTTGCACTGACTGTGGCATCATTGCCACTCATCATCCTTGTGGAGTCCTCAAAGCCTTGGAGAAAAGCTCAAATGTCAGACCATACCATGCTTCAGCTGTCATGTGCAAAGGCTGTCCGGGATACCGCTGAGCGTGTTGGAGCTGATGCTCAAAAACTGGCAGCTCCTGCCCAGAAAGCTTTGCCAGCATGCACAGTGTGGAGTTTCAGTGTGGGGGCGCATCGCACACCAGTCAGTGAGCTGGCACTTGCATGCAAAAATTCAGCACTGACAGAGCAGCGGCAGCTGTAGCCGACTTGAGGAAATCGCAGTGATACAGTGTGCCCTGTCCAGAAGGCCTGGCATATCTCGGTATGTTTTCAGAAACCACTGAACTTCCAAGCTAAGCATGTGTGCCTAGCATGATAGGTATGTGAGCTTGCCAAGCTTCAAAGCTGCCACGAGCTTACACCCATTATCACACATGTCCATGCCTGGTTGGAGGTTTGGGGGAAAAAGACACAGATCTGTTATGGACCTGGTGGTTAGGAGCACCCGGAACCACCTGATGGTTAAACTCACACAGGACAAGCTCTGGGAAGTGGGAACTCTGCTGACCGCAACCCCTAATCCTATCACACAACTAGAAATAGCCGTGGAGCATACCTAAAACGACCTAGACGCCTCTTCACAGCCTAAGAGCTAACTAGCCCTAAAGATAGAAAATAAAGCCTACCTTGCCTCAGAGAAATTCCCTAAAGGAAAAGGCAGCCCCCCACATATATTGACTGTGAGCTAAGATGAAGTCACAAACACAGAAATGAAACAGGTTTCAGCAAAGGGAGGCCAGACTTACTAAACAGACTGAGGATAGGAAAGGTATCTTTGCGGTCAGCACAAAACACTACAAAAGACAACGCAGAGTGTGCAGAAAGACCTCCGCACCGACTCACGGTGCGGAGGTGCCACTCTGCATCCCAGAGCTTCCAACTAGCAAGACAAAATCATGATAGCCAACTGGACAAGGAAACAATGAACAAATAAATAACTAGCAGGGACTTAGCTTCTGCTGGAGTAGACAGGTCACCAGAAAGATCCAGGAGCAAACTGAACCAGTACAAGAACATTGACAGCTGGCATGGAGTAATGATCTAAATGGAGTTAAATAGAACAGCCAGCCAACGAATAAACTACGTCACCTGTAGAAGGAACCTCAGAAGCAGCAGCTCCACTCACAGCCACCAGAGGGAGTCCATGGACAGAACTCGCCGAAGTACCATTCATGACCACAGGAGGGAGTTCGAAAACAGAATTCACAACAGTACCCCCCCTTGAGGAGGGGTCACCGAACCCTCACCAGAGCCCCCAGGCCGATCAGGAGGAGCCAAATGAAAGGCACGAACTAGATCGGCAGCATGAACATCAGAGGCAAAAACCCAGGAATTATCTTCCTGACCATAACCCTTCCACTTGACCAGGTACTGGAGTTTCCGTCTCGAAATACGAGAATCCAAAATCTTCTCTACCACATACTCCAACTCCCCCTCGACCAACACTGGGGCAGGAGGATCAACGGAGGGAACCATAGGCGCCACGTATCTCCGTTCTATGGAACACATTATGGATGGCAAAAGAAGCTGGAAGGTCCAAATGAAATGACACAGGAATAAAAACTTCAGAAATCTTATATGGACCAATGAAACGAGGCTTAAACTTAGGAGAGGAAACCTTCATAGGAACATGACGAGATGACAACCAAACCAAATCCCCAACACGAAGTCGGGGACCAATACAGCGCCGGCGGTTAGCGAAACGTTGAGCCTTCTCCTGGGACAATGTCAAATTGTCCACCACATGAGTCCAAATCTGCTGCAACCTGTCCACCACCGTATCCACACCAGGACAGTCCGAAGGCTCAGCCTGCCCTGAAGAGAAACGAGGATGGAAACAAGAATTACAGAAAAAAGGCGAAACCAAAGTAGCCGAGCTGGCCCGATTATTAAGGGCGAACTCAGCCAAAGGCAAGAAGGACACCCAATCATCCTGATCAGCAGAAACAAAGCATCTCAGATATGTCTCCAAAGTCTGATTAGTTCTTCGGTTTGGCCATTTGTCTGAGGATGGAAAGCCGAAGAAAAAGACAAATCAATGCCCATCTTAGCACAAAAGGACCGTCAAAACCTCGAAACAAACTGAGAACCTCTGTCCGAGACGATGTTCTCCGGAATGCCATGAAACGAACCACATGCTGGAAAAACAATGGCACCAAATCAGAGGAGGAAGGCAATTTAGACAAGGGTACCAAATGGACCATCTTAGAGAAGTGATCACAAATCACCCAAATGACCGACATCCTTTGAGAGACAGGGAGATCTGAAATAAAATCCATGGAAATATGCGTCCAGGGCCTCTTCGGGACTGGCAAGGGCAAAAGCAACCCACTGGCACGAGAACAGCAGGGCTTAGCCCGAGCACAAGTCCCACAGGACTGCACAAAAGAACGCACATCCCGTGACAAAGAAGGCCACCAACAGGATCTAGCCACCAAATCTCTGGTACCAAAGATTCCAGGATGACCCGCCAACACCGAACAATGAACCTCAGAGATAACTCTACTAGTCCATCTATCAGGGACAAACAGTTTCTCCGCTGGACAACGGTCAGGTCTATCAGCCTGAAACTTCTGCAGCACGCGCCGCAAATCAGGGGAGATGGCAGACAAAATGACCCCCTCTTTGAGAATACCCGCCGGCTCCGGAACACCCGGAGAGTCAGGCACAAAACTCCTTGACAGGGCATCAGCCTTCACATTCTTAGAGCCCGGAAGGTACGAAACCACAAAATCAAAACGGGAGAAAAACAGCGACCATCGAGCCTGTCTAGGATTCAACCGTTTGGCAGACTCGAGATAAGTCAAATTCTTGTGATCCGTCAAGACCACCACGCGATGCTTGGCTCCTTCAAGCCAATGTCGCCACTCCTCGAATGCCCACTTCATGGCCAACAACTCTCGATTGCCAACATCATAATTGCGCTCAGCAGGCGGGAATTTTCTAGAAAAGAAGGCACATGGTTTCATCACCGAGCCATCAGAACTTCTTTGCGACAAAACAGCCCCTGCTCCAATCTCAGAAGCATTAACCTCGACCTGAAACGGGAGCGAAACATCTGGCTGGCACAACACAGGGGCAGAAGAAAAACGATGCTTCAACTCCTGAAAAGCCTCTACAGCCGCCGAGGACCAATTGACCACATCAGCACCTTTCTTGGTCAAATCAGTCAATGGTTTAGCAACACTAGAAAAATTAGCGATGAAGCGACGGTAAAAATTAGCAAAGCCCAGGAACTTCTGCAGGCTCTTCACAGATGCCGGCTGAGTCCAATCATAAATGGCCTGAACTTTAACAGGGCCCATCTCGATAGTAGAAGGGGAAAAAATGAAGCCCAAAAATGAAACCTTCTGAACCCCAAAGAGACATTTCGACCCCTTCACAAACAAGGAATTCTCACGAAGGACCTGGAACACCATTCTGACCTGCTTCACATGAGACTCCCAATCATCCGAAAAGACCAAAATATCATCCAAATATACAATCATGAATCTATCCAGGTACTCTCGGAAGATGTCATGCATAAAGGACTGAAACACAGATGGAGCATTAGAAAGCCCGAATGGCATAACCAGGTACTCAAAATGGCCCTCAGGCGTATTAAATGCTGTTTTCCATTCATCGCCCTGTTTAATTCGCACAAGATTATACGCACCTTGAAGATCTATCTTGGTGAACCAACTAGCCCCCTTAATCCGAGCAAACAAATCAGACAGCAGCGGCAAAGGGTACTGAAATTTGACTGTGATCTTATTAAGAAGTCGGTAATCAATAGAAGGTCTCAAAGAACCATCCTTCTTGGCCACAAATAAAAACCCTGCTCCCAACGGTGATGACGACGGGCGAATATGACCTTTCTCCAAGGATTCCTTTATATAACTCCGCATAGCGGCGTGCTCTGGCACAGATAAATTAAACAGTCGGCCCTTAGGAAACTTACTACCAGGAATCAAATTAATAGCACAATCGCAATCCCTATGAGGAGGTAAGGCACCGGATTTGGGCTCTTCAAATACATCCCGGTAATCTGACAAAAACTCAGGGACTTCAGAAGGAGTGGAAGGCGAAATTGACAGCAATGGAACATCACCAAGTACCCCCTGACAACCCCAGCCGGACACAGACATAGATTTCCAATCCAATACTGGATTATGGACCTGTAGCCATGGCAACCCCAAAACGACCACATCATGCAGATTATGCAACACCAAAAAGCGAATATCCTCCTGATGTGCAGGAGCCATGCACATGGTCAATTGAGTCCAGTATTGAGGCTTATTCTTGGCCAAAGGCGTAACATCAATTCCTCTCAATGGAATAGGATACTGCAAGGGCTCCAAGAAAAAACCACAGCGCCTGGCAAACTCCAAGTCCATCAAATTCAGGGCAGTGCCTGAATCCACAAATGCCATAACAAAATAGGACGACAGAGAGCAAATCAGAGTAACGGACAAAAGAAATTTAGACTGTACCGTACCAATGGTGGCAGACCTAGCGAACCGCTTAGTGTGCTTAGGACAATCGGAGATAGCATGAGTGGAATCACCACAGTAAAAACACAGCCCATTCCGACGTCTGTGTTCTTGCCGTTCAGCTCTGGTCAAAGTCCTACCACATTGCATAGGCTCAGGCCTATGCTCAGAGAATACCGCCAAATGGTGCACAGCTTTGCGCTCACGCAAACGCTGATCGATCTGAATGGCCAAGGACATAGACTCATTCAGACCAGCAGGCGTGTGAAATCCCACCATGACATCCTTAAGGGCTTCAGAAAGACCCTTTCTGAACATTGCCGCCAGGGCACACTCATTACACTGAGTAAGCACAGACCACTTTCTTAACTTCTGACAGTACACCTCCGCTTCATCCTGACCCTGACACAAAGCCAGTAAGATTTTCTCTGCCTGATCCACTGAATTAGGTTCATCATAAAGCAATCCAAGCGCCAGAAAAAACGCATTAACATCACGCAATGCAGGATCTCCTGGCGCAAGGGAAAATGTCCAGTCTTGAGGGTCACCACGCAACAAAGAAATAAGGATTTTTACTTGTTGAACGGGGTCACCAGAGGAGCGAGGTTTCAAAGCTAGAAACAGTTTACAATTATTTTTGAAATTCAGGAATTTAGATCTATCCCCAGAAAACAAATCAGGAATTGGAATTCTAGGCTCTAACATCGGATTCTGAACCACAAAATCTTGAATGTTTTGTACCCTTGCCGTGAGATGATCCACACAAGAGGACAGACCCTGAATGTCCATATCTACACCTGTGTCCAGAACCACCCAGAGGTTAAGGGGAAAAGAAAGACAAAAGACACTGCAGAGAAAAAAAATGGTCTCAGAACTTCTCTTATCCCTCTATTGAGATGCATTAATACTTTGGGCCAGCTGTACTGTTATGGACCTGGTGGTTAGGAGCACCCGGAACGTCTTGATGGTTAAACTTACACAGGACAAGCTCTGGGAAGTGGGAACCCTGCTGACCGCAACCCCTAATCCTATCACACAACTAGAAATAGCCGTGGAGCGTACCTAACACGACCTAGTCGCCTCTTCACAGCCTAAGAGCTAACTAGCCCTAAAGATAGAAAATAAAGCCTACCTTGCCTCAGAGAAATTCCCCAAAGGAAAAGGCAGCCCCCCACACATATTGACTGTGAGTTAAGATGAAGTCACAAACACAGAAATGAAACAGGTTTCAGCAAAGGGAGGCCAGACTTACTTAACAGACTGAGGATAGGAAAGGTATCTTTGCGGTCAGCACAAAAAACTACAAAAGACAACGCAGAGTGTGCAAAAAGACCTCCGCACCGACTCACGGTGCGGAGGTGCCACTCTGCATCCCAGAGCTTCCAGCTAGCAAGACAAAATCATGATAGCCAACTGGACAAGGAAACAATGAACAAATAAATAACTAGCAGGGACTTAGCTTCTGCTGGAGTAGGCAGGTCACCAGAAAGATCCAGGAGCAAACTGAACCAGTACAAGAACATTGACAGCTGGCATGGAGTAACGATCTGAGTTGAGTTAAATAGAACAGCCAGCCAACGAATAAACTACGTCACCTGTGGAAGGAACCTCAGAAGCAGCAGCTCCACTCACAGCCACCAGAGGGAGTCCATGGACAGAACTCGCCGAAGTACCATTCATGACCACAGGAGGGAGTTCGAAAACAGAATTCACAACACAGATCTATCTGGTCTGTTATTCCTTTAAGTACAGTGAGTGCGGAAAGTATTCAGACCTCTTTAAGTTTTTCACTCTTTGTTTCATTTCAGCCATTTGGTAAATTCAAAAAAGTTCATTTTTTCTCATTAATGTACACTCTTGCATCCCATCTTGAAAAAAAACAGAATTGTAGAAATTTTTGCAGAAAAATTCTCACGAGACTTCAAAAATCTCGCCTCCACTGCGCAGGCGCCAGATTCCCAGCCCCGCAGTGTGAATACATCATAACACAGTATGGGGTGGGATCTGGGGCTTCCGCTGCACGAAGGCGCCGGTGACGTCATGACAAAGAGAGGAGGCAACACCCAGAGGACACTGGGGGATGATGGACGGCTGTGAGCTGGTTGAGACGGAGGGAGAAAGCATACCTCCCTGACTCAATAGAGGTATGGCGGGAAATTTATAAAAGTCATTATTTCAGCATTCCTAGGGATAATAAACATAAGAGCCACCTTCACAGAATTCAGACTTAGTGCTGCTGAAGGCAGTTCTTTTACTTTAATAGTCCCTGGTGGGGGTGACAGGTTCCCTTTAATTACATCTCTGTACAATACTGCATTGCAAGAACAGATACACTAATCTTACCAGATATGCTTTACCTGGATAGCAAACTCAAGTTGGAGCAGTTACAGGAGGACAAATAAACACGTGCTTCCCATGAAGTACACAGAAGAAAATGGAGTCTTCTTCCCAGCATACCTTGCTTCAATCCCACAATGCAACACTTTGTCTGCTGTTAAAGGCACAAGCTACACATTCATTCACCACTAGATAGTGCTATAATCAACTAACCAGTACATAAATAAAAACATATTGCCCTATATTCAGAGAGCAGAACACTCCCCGCTTGGCATCAACTGATGCCACTTACAGTCTCTTTTGGGAAAATCAATATAACTAGTTCTGCAACCGTTTACTCTCCCCAGCCTTCCACACTTTGACCTCGACCTTGCGCACTTTCCAATCTTTGCTTGGGAATGCTTTGGTGATGAGGCCTATTGGCCACTCATTTCAGCGTGACTGGCTGTCTTTCATGAGTAAAACATCACCGGGTTTGATGTTCGGCTTGTTGATCTGTCACTTCTTCTTAGGCTGTAAGGTGGAGAGATACTGCTTTTTCCATCTGTCCGAGAAGGTATTGGAGAGACTTTGAACTTATCTCCATTGACGTCTGTAGAGGTTTTTGTTTCTGAATTCTCCCAGTGGAGCGCTGAGAGTGTTACTTTTCTGAGTGAGTAACATGGTGGGAGTGAGAATGGTTGGATCTCCAGCATTACTAGAAAGTGCAGTCAATGGTCTGGCATTTATGATTGCCGAAACTTCTGCCAAGAATGTAGTCAAACCTTCGTGCTTGAGTCTTGTACTACCTGCTTGCAAGAAAATAGAGTCTAAGATTCTATGTGCTATTCCTATCATCCTCTCCCAAGCACCTCCCATGTGAGAAGAGTGTGGTAAATTGAAGGTCCAGGTGCATACCTGCTTATTCGAGTGTCTTTCCACACTGGTTATGTGTAGGTTGGAAGGAATTTGAAGTTCTTTCACTGCTCCTACGAAATTTGTGCCTCTGTCAGAACGAATGTATTTCACGGTTCCTCTGTTGGCAATGAAACGTCGTAGTGCATTTATGAAACTTGAAATGTCCATGGATTCAATTACTTTGATGCGGACTGCTTTGATGGACATACAGGTGAACATAACTTCCCAGCGTTTTGCGTTGGCTTTGATTCTTACAGTGTGCCGTGCACCCACAGACCATGGACAAATACATCCAGTCCGACATTGGTAAATGGAAGATCCGTACTAAGTCTGTCTGCTGGGATATTGGCCATCTTTGGGTTTTGAGTCACACCACGGAGTTTGCGCCAAGTCACACAGTTGACTTGTAAGACTGAGCCACATGAATTAAACAAGCAATGGCACGAACAATCGAGTTTCAGCTTGAGAACCTGCTGAAAGGGTGGAATTTGAAGTAATTGTCTGAAGTCACTGTACTTAGAATGGATACCTGAAGGCGGATTTCCTCATCTGCATCTACATCTACAAGTTTAAAGGTGTCTGACTCATCACTCTAATGCGTTGAATGGTATAAGAATAGGGCCTATAAACCAGGTTGTGTCCTTAAGGTGTCTTGATTCAACAGATCTAGTTGCGTGGTCCACAGGATTTTGGTGTGTGGAAACATTGCGCCACTGTTTAGGGCAAGTGGATCTCCTGATCCTTAGCACCTGATTGCTTATGTAAACATAAAAGCGTTGAATTTCGTTGCAAAGGTACCCAAGCGCTACCTTGCTGTCTGAGTAGAACTCAACATCCTTGATTTCCAGGTCAATTTCTGTTGAGATATGTTCAGCTAACTCTACTGCTAGCACAGCCGCTCAGGCTTCCAGTCTGGGTATTGTTTGCTCACGGACTGGCGCCAGTTTTATCCTGTTCATAACAAGCCTTACATGGCATTGTTCTTTAAAGTCAGTAGTTTTCAGATATGCTACTGCTGCAATCGCTTTGGTTGAGGCATGGCAGAAGATACAGAGCCTTTGTGTCTTGACTTCTGTTGATGGTACTGAAGTCCATTTTTCCTTGGATAGTTACAGGGATTACAAATCCTAGAGGATCGTACAAGCTGTTTATCATGGACAGGACACCTCTACACATAAAGAGTTTCTCTCCTTCATTGATCTGAAAGGTAAATGCATCTCTCTTCAAATCCCAGAGCAAACCAAAGCTCCATTGCATGGGATGGGAGTCTCCGTTTGAATCCAAGTCTTTTAGATCAGTTGAGTAATCTTGAGAAGGAAAAGTTACCATTATTTTTCGGCTGTTGGAAGTGATTTTGTGCAGCCTCAAATTGGACAAAGTGGGCATTTCCTGTGCCCTTTTTAGGAGACTAACTGCCGATTCATTCGTGGGTGTGGATTTCAAACAGTCGTCCAACTAGAATTCCTTCTCCACAAACGATCTAACATCCGACCCGTACTTTGCTTCACCCTCTCTGGCTGAATGTCTAAGGCCATAGATGGCGACAGCAGGAGAAGGGCATTTCCCAAAGATGTGAACTTTCATCCGACACTCCACGATGTCTTTGTAGGGGTCATTATCACGGTATTAGAAGAACCTCAAATAGTTTTTTTTTACAAGGAATCAATGAAACATCTGTTGTATGTCAGCCATAAATGCCACTGCATCTCTGTGGAAGCGAAGAATTACTCCTAGAAGTCTATTATTGAGGTCTGGGCAAGACAGAAAGAAGCCGTTTAGTGAGACACCTTCATATCTGGTGCTTGAGTCAAATACTACTCTTATCTGGCCAGGTTTCTTAGGATGATACACACCAAAAATGGGTAAATACCAACATTCCTCGGAATCTTGATGTATAGGTGCAATTCCTGCATGGCCATTCTGAAATATTCTCTCCATAAAGGCAGAGAAGTGCTTTCTCATTTCAGGTGCCTTCTGCAGTTTGCATTTGAGTGAGACAAATCGACCGTAGACAAGTTCTCTGTTGTTGGATAAGCGTTGGCTCTGGGTTTTTAGATGGTAGAGGAGCTATCCAACTCTTTGACTCATCTTTTACTATCTCTCGATCCATGATGTCCAAAGACAGTCTGTCTTCTATGGACATTGCAACCTTGTTGTCTTCTCTTGCTCTGTGGAAAACTGTGCACCCTATATGAGGTTGGCTTGTGTGCTCCACCTAAACAGACGTCTCCTACAATGACCCATCCCAGGTCAAGTCTCTGTGCATATGGGACATTCTTTAGGCTGGTAATCTGTCCTCTAGCTTTATGGACTCTGTTGTGAATTCTGCTTTTGGGCTCCCTCCGGTGGCTGTAGGTGGTAATGCAGTTGTTCCTGGCCTGCAGTTCTGGACAGGTGTATCTGCTGATTGCAAATCTGACTGGGGTATTTAGGTTTGCAGGACTCATTAGTCCTTGCCAGTTGTCAATGTTTCTTGTGAAGTGTTGGATCACTTTCTGGCTCTCCTACTTAGCTGCCAATTCAGCAAAAGATAAGTGTCTGTTTCTTTTTCCTGTGGCACACATGCGGTGTGCTTGTATTCTGTGCTATTCATTTGTTTTTCTCTTGTCCAGCTTAGACTGTGTCAGTGTTTTCTCAGTCTTGTTGGATTCTCTGGAGTTGCAGATATACACTCCACATCTTAAGTTAGATGGTGGAGTTTTGTATTTTCTGCTGTGGATTTTTTGGAAGGATTTTTAATACTGACCGCTTAGTATCCTGTCCTATTCTTTCCTATTTAGCTAATGTGGCCTCATTTGCTAAATCCTGTTTCCTGCCTCCGTGTGTCTTTTCCTCTACTACTCACAGTCATTATTTGTGGGGGGCTGCCTAGTCTTTGGGGTTCTGCTCTGAGGCAAGATAGTATTCCTATTTCCATCTATAGGGGTATTTAGTCCTCCGGCTGTGTCGAGGTGTCTAGGTTTTGTTAGGCACACCCCACGGCTATTTCTAGTTGCGGTGTTAAGTTCAGGGTTTGCGGTCTCTATAGTTACCACCTACTCCAGGGAAAGTTTTCATGCTGCTCCAAGGTCACCTGATCATAACAGTACAACTGGCCAATAATGAGTTAAATGCATCTCAGAAGAACGGAAAAAAGGTCTTGAGCCATTTTTTTTTTCTTCAGTCTACTTTGTCTTCTCCTCCCTCTTTATCTCTGCGTGGCTGAAGAGCCTTGTGCTAGCATGAATGTTCAGGAATTATCTTCTCATGTAGACCAGCTTGCTGCTAGGGTACAGGGTATTTCTGATTTTATTGTTCAAACTCCTGTTTTAGAACCGAAGATTCCTACTCCTGATTTGTTTTTTGGTGACAGGTCCAAATTTTTGAGTTTTAAAAACAACTGTAAACTGTTTTTTGCTTTGAGACCTCGATCCTCCGGTGATTCCATTCAGCAGGTTAAAATCGTCATCTCCCTGCTGCGTGGCGAACCGCAGGATTGGGCATTTTCCCTGGAATCTGGGAATCCGGCTTTGCTTGATGTAGACTCCTTTTTTCAGGCTTTGGGATTGTTATATGATGAACCTAATTCTGTGGATCAAGCTGAGAAGACCTTGTTGGCCCTGTCTCAGGGTCAAGAGGCGGCAGAATTGTATTGTCAGAAATTCTGAAAATGGTCGGTGTTGACTAAATGGAATAATGATGCTTTGGCGGCAATTTTCAGAAAGGGTCTTTCTGAATCCGTTAAAGATGTTATGGTGGGGTTTCCCACGCCTTCCGGTCTGAGTGATTCTATGTCTCTGGCCATTCAGATTGACCAAAGCTTGCGGGAGCGCAGAACTGTGCGCGCTGTGGCGTTATCCTCAGAGCAAATTCCTGAGCCAATGCAGTGTGATAGGATTCTGTCTAGAACGGAACGACAAGGTTTCAGACGTCAGAATAGGTTGTGTTATTATTGTGGCGACGCTTCTCATGTCATTTCTGTCTGCCCTAAGTGGACAAAGAGGATCGCCAGTTCAATTACCATCAGTACTGTACAACCTAAATTTTTGTTATCTGTGTCCCTGATCTGCTCATTGTCATCATTTTCTGCCATGGCGTTTGTGGATTCAGGTGCCGCCTTGAACTTAATGGACTTTGAGTTTGCCAAGCGTTGTGGTTTTCCCTTGCAGCCTTTGCAGAACCCTATTCCTTTAAGGGGCATTGATGCTACACCCTTGGCTAAAAATAAGCCCCAGTTTTGGACACAGGTGACCATGCGCATGGCACCAGCCCATCAGGAAGATTGTCGATTTCTGGTGCTGCATAATTTGCATGATGCTATCGTGCTGGGTTTTCCGTGGTTGCAGGTACATAATCCTGTGTTGGATTGGAAGTCCATGTCTGTGACTAGTTGGGGTTGTCAGGGGGTTCATAATGATGTTCCTTTGATGTCAATCTCTTCTTCTTCCTCTTCTGAAGTTCCTAAGTTTTTGTCTGATTTTCAGGATGTATTCGATGAGCCCAAGTCCAGTTTCCTTCCACTGCACAGGGACTGCGATTGTGCTATTGACTTAATTCCAGGCTGTAGGTTTCCTAAGGGTCGACTTTTCAACCTGTCTGTGCCTGAACATACCGCCATGTGGAGCTATATTAAGGTGTCTTTGGAGAAAGGGCATATTCGACCATCTTCTTCACCGTTGGGAGCGGGGTTCTTTTTTGTTGCTAAAAAAGATGGTTCCTTGAGACCCTGTATTGATTATCGCCTCTTGAATAAGATCACGGTCAAGTTTCAATATCCTTTACCTTTGCTTTCCGATTTGTTTGCTAGGATTAAGGGAGCTAGTTGGTTTACAAAGATTGACCTTCGGGGGGCATATAATCTTGTTCGTATTAAGCAGGGTGATGAATGGAAAACTGCGTTTAACACGCCCGAAGGCCATTTTGAATACCTTGTGATGCCATTCAGACTCTGTAATGCTCCATCTGTTTTTCAGTCCTTCATGCATGATATCTTTCGGACTTATCTTGATAAATTCTTGATTGTATATTTGGACGATATTTTGATTTTTTCCGATGATTGGGAGTCTTATGTGCAACAGGTCAGGATGGTATTTCAGATCCTTCGTGACAATGCTTTGTTTGTGAAAGGGTCTAAGTGTCTCTTTGGGGTGCAGAAGGTTTCTTTTTTGGGCTTCATTTTTTCTCCCTCGTCTATAGAGATGGATCCGGTTAAGGTTCAGGCCATTCATGATTAGATTCAGCCCACATCCGTGAAGAGTTTTCAGAAATTTTTGGGTTTTGAACATTTTTATCGCCGTTTCATTGCTAATTTTTCCAGCGTGGTTAAACCCTTGACCGATTTGACGAAGAAAGGCGATGATGTGGCGAATTGGTCCTCTGCGGCTGTCTCTGCCTTTCAGGAGCTTAAACGTCGATTTACTTCTGCTCCGGTGTTGCGCCAACCGGATGTTTCTCTTCCATTTCAGGTTGAGGTTGACACTTCTGAGATTGGGGCAGGAGCCGTTTTGTCTCAAAGGGATCCTGTTGGTTCCTTAATGAAACCGTGTGCCTTCTTTTCCCGTAAGTTTTCGCCTGCTGAACGCAATTATGATTTCGGCAATCGGGAGTTGTTGGCTATGAAGTGGGCGTTTGAGGAGTGGCGACATTGGCTTGAGGGAGCTAAGCACCGTATTGTGGTCTTGACCGATCATAAGAATCTGATTTACCTCGAGTCTGCCAAACGGCTGAATCCTAGACAGGCTCGGTGGGCCTTGTTTTTTTCCCGTTTTGATTTTGTGGTCTCGTACCTTCCGGGTTCTAAGAATATTAAGGCTGATGCCCTCTCTAGGAGTTTTTTTGCCTGATTCTCCTGAGGTCTTAGAACCGGTCGGTATTCTGAAAGAAGGGGTGGTCCTTTCTGCCATTTCCCCTGATTTACGACGGGTTCTTCAGGAGTTTCAGGCTGACAAACCTGACCGCTGTCCTGTGAAGAAACTGTTTGTTCCTGACAGATGGACTAGTAGAGTGATTTCTGAGGTTCACTGTTCCGCGTTGGCTGGTCATCCTGGCATTTTTGGTACCAGAGACTTGGTTGGTAGGTCCTTTTGGTGGCCTTCTTTGTCGCGTGATGTGCGTTCTTTTGTGCAGTCCTGTAGGACTTGTGCGCGGGCCAAGCCTTGTTGTTCCCGTGCTAGTGGGTTGCTTGTGCCATTGCCAGTCCCTAAGAGGCCCTGAACGCATATTTCGATGGATTTTATTTCTGATCTTCCGGTCTCCCAGAAGATGTCTGTTATCTGGGTTGTTTGTGACCGGTTCTCTAAGATGGTTCATTTGGTGCCTTTGCCTAAATTGCCTTCCTCTTCTGATTTGGTTCCGTTGTTTTTTCAGCAAGTGGTTCATTTGCCATTGGCCGAGTTTGCCCTTAATAATCGGGCTAGTTCGGCTACTTTGGTTTCGCCTTTCTTTTGTAATTTTGGTTTTCACCCTCGTTTTTCTTCTGGGCAGGTTGAGCCTTCTGACTGTCCTGGTGTGGATTCTGTGGTTGACAGGTTGAGGCAGATTTGGGCTCATGTGGTGGACAATTTGGTGTTGTCTCAGGAGGAGGCTCAACGTTTTGCTAACCGTCGTCGGTGTGTTGGTTCCCGGCTTCGGGTTGGGGATCTGGTCTGGTTGTCTTCCCGTCATGTTCCTATGAAGGTTTCTTCCCCTAAGTTTAAGCCTCGGTTTATTGGTCCTTATAAGATTTCTGATATTATTAATCCGGTGTCTTTTCGATTGGTGCTTCCGGTCTCTTTTGCTATCCATAATGTCTTCCATAGATCTTTATTGCGGAAATATGTGGAGCCCGTTGTTCCCTCTGTTGATCCTCCGGCCCCTGTGTTGGTTGATGGGGAGTTGGAATATGTTGTTGAGAAGATTTTGGATTCCCGTTTTTCAAGGCGGAAGCTTCAGTACCTTGTCAAATGGAAGGGTTATGGCCAGGAGGATTATTCTTGGGTTTTTGCCTCTGATGTCCATGCCGCTGATTTGGTTCGTGCCTTTCATCTGGCTCATCCTGATCGGCCTGGGGGCTCTGGTGAGGGTTCGGTGACCCCTCCTCAAGGGGGGGTACTGTTGTGAATTCTGCTTTTGGGCTCCCTCCGGTGGCTGTAGGTGGTAATTCAGTTGTTCCTGGCCTGCAGTTCTGGACAGATGTATCTGCTGATTGCAAATCTGACTGGGGTATTTAGGTTTGCAGGACTCATTAGTCCTTGCCAGTTGTCAATGTTTCTTGTGAAGTGTTGGATCACTTTCTGGCTCTCCTGCTTAGCTGCCAATTCAGCAAAAAATAAGTGTCTGTTTCTTTTTCCTGTGGCACACATACGGTGTGCTTGTATTCTGTGCTATTCATTTGTTTTTCTCTTGTCCAGCTTAGACTGTGTCAGTGTTTTCTCAGTCTTGTTGGATTCTCTGGAGTTGCAGATATACACTCCACATCTTTAGTTAGATGGTGGAGTTTTTGTATTTTCTGCTGTGGATTTTTTGGAAGGATTTTTAATACTGACCGCTTAGTATCCTGTCCTATTCTTTCCTATTTAGCAAGTGTGGCCTCATTTGCTAAATCCTGTTTCCTGCCTCCGTGTGTCTTTTCCTCTACTACTCACAGTCATTATTTGTGGGGGGCTGCCTATTCTTTGGGGTTCTGCTCTGAGGCAAGATAGTATTCCTATTTCCATCTATAGGGGTATTTAGTCCTCCGGCTGTGTCGAGGTGTCTAGGTTTTGTTAGGCACACTCCACTCTTTGAGGGAACCTTTGCGGTCTTCTAGAGACTTCTCCCTAAAGGTTCTGAATTTTAGCAGAGGATGTGGTTTCTTGTGTAAGGGGCAGTGTTTGCTGAGATCCTGAGGTTTGTCTTCCTCTGGAGAGGACTTGCTTGCCCCTAAGGAAACTCTGTGGAGGTAACATTAGTTTTGTGAACTGTCACTGGTGTTTTAAAGGGTTTGACACCAGGAGCAGTGCTACATGACAAAGTGAAATCAAAACTGGGGTCATTTCTAATTCTTGCTTGTTGAGTAACAAAGTCTACGAATACCTTGAAAGGAGGAAATGAGACCTTATGAGTCTGTTTGTAACAGGACCCGTGACTGACCCACTTCTCTTGTAGGTTGTAAGGGAGATTTTGAACAATTGGGTTGACACCTCTTGCAGTGTCCAGGAATGTAAACCTTGGCAGGTCTCCTTCTGTCTGAGCAACCTGTACCTCCATTAATAAGTCACTCAGTTCCCTTAGCTTTTGAAAACCCTTATTCACTATTCTGGGAAAATCATCAATTCTTTTATACAAAGCATTTTCTATAGCTTCTACTGACCCATAACATTCATCATATCTCACACACACCATACGGAGGCCTGTGTGTGGGTACTTTATGTTAATGTTTCTGATTCTTTTGGCGTGTTCGACAGACTCATTCCCAAGCCACTTTACCATTAGATCTATCTCTTCACTATTGGAAAGATCCGAGTCTCTGATAGCATTCCGGAATAAGGCTCGCCATGCTCTATAGCTCTCAGCTCGATCGGTGAATTTTGCAAGTCCCTTGGGAATCAGCTCCCGGCGAGCAAAGAACTTTGCAAAGTTCATAGTAGCTGGGTCAGCGCCAACATGAGCTGGTGTGCTGTTGTCATGCGGTGTGTGTGGTGCATCCTCATACCAGGTAAGAGCTTCAGGCTTAGGATAGTCTGTATAATAACATTCTGATGCAAAGGGTGTCCCTGTTTGTCGCTGTTTGGAGGCTGCACCTTCTGTTGTGTAGGGCGGTAGTTGTGGTCGATGTCATTCTGTAGCATATTTTCTTGCTTCCAGTACTATGGTTCAAGGAAGGATATCTGATAATCTGCATAGGCTGGTTGGTGTAATGTGTCAAGGTTGTCGTCTATTCTGGGATGTTGGTAAACATATTCTGAGACGCGTTCTGATCCTGTCGATCTAGGTCGTCTGGTCCAAGTACGTCGCTGCCTCTCTCAGATTCAGGAAACTCCATTGCTTCTAAGAACTCAGCTTTGGCTATCGCGGCTGCTGCCTCTTTTTCTGCCAAAAAAGTCTTTGTCTTTCCAAAGTCGCTTTGTAGGCGTGTTCAATCCGCTTCTCAATCTGCTTGCAGGCGTGCATGATCTGCTTCTCGGTCTGCTTGCAGGCGTGCTGGTTCTGCTTCTTGATCTGCATGTCTTAGCTTTAACTGAATCTCTTGCTCAGTGAAGGAGGTTCTTACTTTTACCGCCTCAGCTCCTGCACAGGCGAGAGCAGCAGAATTCTTTGATGAATACTTGCTAGAGTGGTTTGTATGGGACCTCGTCCTGAGTGAAGATGTCTGGCTTGTGGACATCGTGTGTCTATTTGCAGACTGTAGGGAGTCTCAGAGCAGGTAAAAACAAACTTCAGCGTGGTCTGAGATGAGTCTTGCTTGTTGGAGGGCTGCACTCTTGGTTCTTTTGACTGTATGGCGGCCGCTGCAGTATCTGCAGGCAGTACGGTGTGGGTACAAGTGGCTAACATCTGTTTTACTGTTCTGCCTTCATACATGAATAAACCACTTTCTGTCTTTCAAATAAGCAGACCGTTCTCTGTAGTCTAACTTGTTTATTGGTGAACAGGTATGAAACAAGTGGTAAAACTATAAGAATACAAACAACATATGTAAGTATTGGGCAAATCATCACACAGCTAACACAAATTAACAGGAAAGTATAAAGTGTGATGCAAACTTTAACATGGAAATACATGTTTCTGACATGAGTTTCAGGCCTGACAGACTGACCACAATAGAGGCCCTCGCTTTCATACACTGCATTCAGAATTTATATCTAATGCTTTTGGTGTCTAGTAGAATCCAATTTACTGAAATTGATCTGCTCCCTCAACTAGTGTATTAAATTCACCTTACAGCATCTCTAGCCTCTATGACTGTTGTTCCATTTGGATCTAGTGGCAAAAAAGAACTGTGGAGCTTACAAAACGCAGGTTTCACAGCACCTGCTGGCCCTCTGAAAATTTGAAGAGATGGCTGCAACATGACATGGCAGTGGACATGGTGGTGATGGCGGGCAAATCCCAAAATTCAAATGGTCATGTTTTAGCTGGCATTGTAAAGTGATAGAGAATATGTATTCCACTCTCTGGCTAACTATTTGGCATGATGGAGTTACCTCCCGAATGTAGGAGTGAGAGCTCTCCCAAATGTGTGATACAGGGTCCTTCCCGAACTCAGGATTCAAGGCACCTGCTGGCACTCTGCTAATTGTCAGCAAGGGCCGCATATTGACATGGCAGTGGACGTGATGGTGGTGACAGGCAAAGCCCAAAATTCAAATGAGCATGTTTTACTCTCATTGTAAAGCGATGGGGAATGTGTATTCCACTATATTGCTAACTATTTGGCATGAGGGAGGGTCCTCTCAAATGTAGGAGTGAGAGCCCTCATAAATAAAGCCAAAATGCTCCCTGTGAACATACAGGTGCATCTCACAAAATTTGAATATCATCAAAAGGTTAATTTATTTCAGTTCTTCAATACAAAAAGTGAAACTCATATATTATGTCATTACAAACAGAGTGATGTATTTATTTCTGTTAATGTTGATGATTATGGCTTACAGCCAGTGAAAACCCAAAAGTCATTGTCTCAGTAAATTATAATGCTCTATAACACCAGCATGAAAAAATGATTTTAAGATCCGAAATTTTGGCCTACTGAAATGTATATTCAGTAAATGCACTCAATACTTGGTCGAGGCTCCTTTGGCATCAATTACTACATAAATGTTGCATGTCATGGAGGCAATCAGCCTGTGACACTGCTGAGGTGTTATGGAAGCCCAGGTTCCTTTGATAGCAACTTTCATTTCGTCTGCACTGTGGGGTCTGTTGTCTCTCTTGTTCCTCTTTACAATACCACATAGATTCACTGTGGGATTAAGGTCAGGTGAGTTTGTTGGCCAATCAAGCACAGTGATACTGTTGTTTTTAAACCAGGTATTGGTACTTTTGGCAGTGGGGACCAGTGTGGAGGCGCTATCAGGAGACAGGCCAGTACACCAGGAGACATGGAGGGGGCCATAGGAGGGCAACAACCCAGCAGAAGCACAACTACCTCAGCTTTTGTGCAAGGCAGAACAGGAGGAGCACTGCCAGAGCCCTGCAAAATGACCTCCAGCAGGCCACAAATGTGCATGTGTCTGCACAAACGGTTAGAAATCGACTCCATGAGGATGGTCTGAGTGCCCAATGTCCACAGATGGGGGTTGTGCTGACAGCCCAACACCGTGCAGGTCACTTGGCATTTGCTATAGAACACTAGGATTGGCAAAGTCGCCACTGGCACCCGGTAATCTTCACATATGAAAGCAGGTTCACACTGAGCACATGTGACAGATGTGACAGAGACTGGAGACATCTTGGAGAGTGATCTGCTGCCTACAGCATCCTTCAGCATGACCGGTTTGGCAAAGGGTCAGTAATGGTGTGGGGTGGCATTTCTTTGGAGGGCCCCACAGCACTCCATGTGCTCACCAAAGGTAGCCTGACAGCCATTAGGTACCTAGATAAGATCCTCAGACCCGTTGTGAGAACATATGCTGATGCACTTGGCCCTGGGTACCTCCTAATGCAGGACAATGCCAGACCTCATGTGGCTGGTGTGTCAGCAGTTCCTGCAAGATGAAGGCATTGAAGCTATGGACTGGCCCACCCGTTCCCGAGACCTGTATCCGATTGAACACATCTGGGACATCATGTCTCGCACTGTCCACCAATGTGACGTTGCACCACAGACTGTCCAGGAGTTGGAGGATGATTTAGTCCAGTTCTGGGAGGAGATACCTCAGGAGACCATCTGCCGCTTCATCAGGAACATGCCAGGCATTGTAGGGAGATAATACAGGCACATGGAGGCCACACACACTTCTGAGAATTTTTTCCTTGTCTTGAGGCATTTCAAATGAAATTGGATCAGCCTGTGTCTTCATTTTCCACTTTGATTTTGAGCATCATTCCGACTCCAGACCTCCGTGGGATATTAGTTGTGATTTACGTTGATCATTTTTAGGTTTTATTGTTCTCAACACATTCCACTATGTAATAAATTAAGATTTACAACTGGAATATTTCATTCAGTGATATCTAGGATGTGGGATTTTAGTGTTCCCTCTATTTATTTTGGGCAGTGTGTGTATATTTATATATGTATATAAATACATATATATATATATATATATGTATATATATATATATATATATATATATATATACACTGCTCCAAAAAAATAAAGGGAACACTAATATATAAATATACAGTGGGGCAAAAAAGTATTTAGTCAGTCAGCAATAGTGCAAATTCCACCACTTAAAAAGATGAGAGGCGTCTGTAATTTACATCATTGGTAGACCTCATCTATGGGAGACAAACTGAGAAAAAAAAATCCAGAAAATTACATTGTCTGTTTTTTTAACATTTTATTTGCATATTATGGTGGAAAATAAGTATTTGGTCAGAAACAAAATTTAATCTCCATACTTTGTAATATATCCTTTGTTGACAATGACAGAGGTCAAACATTTTCTGTAAGTCTTCACAAGGTTGCCACACACTGTTGTTGGTATGTTGGCCCATTCCTCCATGCAGATCTCCTCTAGAGCAGTGATGTTTTTGGCTTTTCGCTTGGCAACACAGACTTTCAATTCCCTCCAAAGGTTTTCTATAGGGTTGAGATCTGGAGACTGGCTAGGCCACTCCAGGACCTTGAAATGCTTCTTACGAAGCCACTCCTTCGTTGCCCTGGCGGTGTGCTTTGGATCATTGTCATGTTGAAAGACCCAGCCACGTTTCATCTTCAATGCCCTTGCTGATGGAAGGAGGTTTGCACTCAAAATCTCACGATACATGGCCCCATTCATTCTTTCATGTACCCGGATCAGTCGTCCTGGCCCCTTTGCAGAGAAACAGCCCCAAAGCATGATGTTTCCACCACCATGCTTTACAGTAGGTATGGTGTTTGATGGATGCAACTCAGTATTCTTTTTCCTCCAAACACGACAAGTTGTGTTTCTACCAAACAGTTCCAGTTTGGTGTCATCAGACCATGGGACATTCTCCCAAAACTCCTCTGGATCATCCAAATGCTCTCTAGCAAACTTCAGACGGGCCCGGACATGTACTGACTTAAGCAGTGGGACACGTCTGGCACTGCAGGATCTGAGTCCATGGTGGCGTAGTGTGTTACTTATGGTAGGCCTTGTTACATTGGTCCCAGCTCTCTGCAGTTCATTCACTAGGTCCCCCCGCGTGGTTCTGGGATTCTTGCTCACCGTTCTTGTGATCATTCTGACCCCACGGGGTGGGATTTTGCGTGGGGCCCCAGATCGAGGGAGATTATCAGTGGTCTTGTATGTCTTCCATTTTCTAATTATTGCTCCCACTGTTGATTTCTTCACTCCAAGCTGGTTGGCTATTGCAGATTCAGTCTTCCCAGCCTGGTGCAGGGCTACAATTTTGTTTCTGGTGTCCTTTGACAGCTCTTTGGTCTTCACCATAGTGGAGTTTGGAGTCAGACTGTTTGAGGGTGTGCACAGGTGTCTTTTTATACTGATAACAAGTTTAAACAGGTGCCATTACTACAGGTAATGAGTGGAGGAAAGAGGAGACTCTTAAAAAAGAAGTTACAGGTCTGTGAGAGCCAGAAATCTTGATTGTTTGTTTCTGACCAAATACTTATTTTCCACCATAATATGCAAATAAATTGTTAAAAAAACAGACAATGTGATTTTCTGGATTTTTTTTTCTCAGTTTGTCTCCCATAGTTGAGGTCTACCTATGATGTAAATTACAGACGCCTCTCATCTTTTTAAGTGGTGGAACTTGCTCTATTGCTGACTGACTAAATACTTTTTTTCCCCACTGTATATATAGTGCTGGATTATGCTCCACATTTATTATAGTAAAAAAGATGGAGATTGTTGAATTAGTTGCTCAATTAATTTCCATTTCACAAGTCACCATGCACACAAGACAGCAAGGTCACCTTTTAAAGTGACAAAGTTCCTGAAAGAACTCTGGGATAACTGGTGTGTAAATAAGTGTGTGAGGAAATATGAGGAAGCTACTGTATAATTGGAAAGACTTTTCGATTAGATAGTAAATAGTGAAGAAACTGAAATCCAAAAGTATCCAACCTATACCGGGCTCAGCAAGACTGAAAAGCAAATAACAGCTGGTGTCAGTTGAATGATAGCTTATGGCTACATACGTCATTCAAAGCACTATATTCATGGATCATTCAGGCTTTTTAAGTTAACCTCTGACAGGGCTGCAAATATCCTGTTCAGGTATTGAAACCATTGCATCAAAAGAATTCTAAAGCATCTTATCAGCCAAGGCAATTCATTTCACAATGATGAAAGTACAACAGTATATAACCTAACAAAGGTAAAATTGCTTTTTATATATAGAAATATCACTTTTAGGATTCAATAACAAAGCAAGGAATGTTAACTAAAAAAGAATTCAATATCTATAAAAATGAGTTTGGTATAATAGGATTCATTGTATTTTTATATTTTTGTTGTTTTTTATTTGTTTCTGAATGTCATATTGCTTCCAGATTGATGTTTTCTCTTAGCAAACAGTGAAGAAGTAATGTTTCAATATTGTTATTGGTATGACATATTTGTTGTATTTCTGAAATTTGGGAAACTTCATCATATCTATAAAAATGTAACACTATGCTTCATAAATTTGATGAACCTTTTGCTGAAAGAAGCTCTACATGACAGAGCAAGTGCCTTACATGTATGATATTATTTTATTTAATGATGTAATAATTCATATTGTGTGTTAACTTGTGTGTAATCAGGATTTGCCGTAAAAAATGGTTCAGCAAGTATGAAAGGATCATATACTTTCGATCACCATGTTTTCCAAAGCACTTGTGGAGAAAAAAAAAAGAAACAATACAGAATATATACATATATAATCACAAATAATTCCTAGCAGTTATAGTGCAGCGCCCCAGGGTCCTGGTCATTGCAGTAATATCATTCTCCTCTAGGGGAGAGTGATGTTACGTTTGGAGGCAATGAAGGAGAACTTTTTGTCAGGTAACACAATGCATGCAACATGTTCACACTCCAGACCAGAAGGGGGAGCTCTAAGCCTGTTTAAGGTGAACTCCCCTATAAGAACATCCTGATCTGGAGAGGGATAGTGTTCAGTTCCTGTCAGGAAGACAGAGGGTGAGGAAGCATAGGAGCCCTGTGGCCTGAAGTTCTTCAGCTCCTAGGAAACAGACGGATATAAAGCAGAACATATTGCAGCAAGTGTGAAGGAAGTCAAAGCAAAGGAGAGGATGTCAGAGGGAGATCAGCCAGGAGCAGGCTGCCTCCTTCTGAGATGCAGAAATCCGGTAGCCAGAATACCGAGGGAGTAAGGATCTCTACGCTTTACTTCAGAGACTGGCAGGACAGCTAATTGCAAGTTACCTGTCTGCATCTACACCCAGGAGGCATGGTGGCACCCCTCAGAGGCCGGGGCATGCTAGAGTCCCTACAAACAGCCTCAAGCCACAAGTCATACGGATTTGTCCTATCCATCTGGGGGACAGAGAGAAAGGGACATAACATCTCTAACATCTGTGAGAACCTTATGAGAAGATTAGCAGTAAGGGACTACAACACTGCAGCACTAGAGGAAGGCTACTGATTTCCACTTGGAAAAGGGAACTCTGGAATTGCCTCCAAACCGGCCGGACGCTGCCTGCCCTGTGGTCTGTACTCTGGACTGTGGATGCTGAAATCTTCAGTAAAAGGTAAAGAGACTGCAACCTTGTGTCCTTGCTCTTCATTGCGCCTTTCACCATTCACCATTTACACACTGGGAAGCCATGGGGACATACTTCACCTGTGGGAAGGAATACCATAAAGCTGCCATCACATCACCCCAGCGGACCCCTTAAAGCAGTGTCGGTCACCCTGACCAAATACCACAGATGGCGTCACGAACACGAACTCTATCCTTTTAAAGACCTTTCCCTTTTACACGGACATCCCAAGGGCCACGAACCGGGTCAGCCACCGTGACATCCCACTTTGAACCGAAAGACCCAGTACTGAGTACCCCTTGCCCACGGGGGCGCTCCAATATACATTGTCTCAAGAAGCATGAATAGGTTGTAGCTAGAATTGAGCGACTTTTACTTTTTTCCGATCGAGTCGGGTTTTGCGAAACCCGACTGTGTCAAAAATCGGGTCTGGTGAAATCGGCCGATTATTGCTTAAAGTCGGGGGCCGACTGAAACACGAAACCCCATGCAAGTCAATGGGGAATCAAAGTCGGCAGTCAGTGGAGGACAGGAAAACAACTACAGTGCCCATTTTAATGCCAAAAACATCAATTCTTATTACTTAAGCTTGTCAATCTTAATTTACTTTATAATAATAGTTAGGCATTGAAAACTGGGTGTCATTTGGCTAAAGTTGTGGGGGGGTAGGGCTGGCTCCCAGGAAATGCGGAATACATCACGGCGGCGGAACAGGGAGAGGTAAGTATTTCAACTTTGCAAGTGCTGTGATCCTGAGCAAGCAGGGGGGCCCACTCATTGGCACTGGCACATTACCCCTCATAGTACAGCGGTGTGTTTGACGGCGGGTGGCGCCTCCCACTGGCAGAGACACATTTGCATACTATGAGGGGCCCTGTGCCAGTGACGTTGCCAACGAGTATGTTCCCCCTACCTGATGAAGGAACCTGTACTTTCATCTGCACCTTCCTCTTCGTCCCCATGTAAGGTGGTATAGTATGCGGGAAGGGGAACCTGACTTTCAGCAGGGTCAGATTCTGGCTGTGTAGAGTGCAATGTAGTGGTCTGGGTCAATGTACCAGTAGACTCATCTAGCAGTGGCTGGGCAATGGGCAGGATGAGGAGGAAACAGAGATATAGGCCCAAATAATAAAGTAGGCTAAATGCAGTTCAAAATTGGTAACAGGACTAAACAGGCGGCATTGCTTTGTTCAGTGGAGGAAAACTGTAATGAGTGGCAGACACAGTTAGTAGGCCCAAATAATAAAGTAGGCTAAATGCAGTTCAACATTGGTAACAGGACTAAACAGGCGGCATTGCTTTGTTCAGTGGAGGAAAACTGTAATGAGTGGCAGGCACAGTTAGTAGGCCCAAATAATAAAGTAGGCTAAATGCAGTTCAAAATTGGTAACAGGACTAAACAGGCGGCATTGCTTTGTTCAATGGAGGAAAACTGTAATGAGTGGCAGGCACAGTTAGTAGGCCCAAATAATAATGTAGGGTAAATGCAGTTCAAAATTGGTAACAGGACTAAACAGGCGGCATTGATTTGTTCAGTGGAGGAAAACTGTAATGAGTGGCAGACACAGTTAGTAGGCCCAAATAATAAAGTGTACTAAATGTCTGCCAAAAAATTGTTCATAAATAAACAGGTGGCATAGCTAGATACAGGGGTGGGCTCCTCTGCTGAGTAGCAGAAAGTGGCAGTAGACGCAAAGTATTAACTGATCTAAATGGAGGGCAGGGCCCCTGTATATTTTAACTATCATCTATCATTTCAACAAATTTGTATTGGTAGTGCCATTGAAGGATTTAACAGCACAGACTACACAGTGGTAGAGCAGGGAGATGTAAGTATTACAAGTGGTAGAGCCCTGTTCGAGCTGGGGGGAACACTCTCTCGTGGACGGCGGTACTGGCACAGGGCCCCTCATATTACGACGGTGTGTCTGACGTTGGTTGTGCACCACTACCATCAGAGACACTTCATTGTACTATGAGGGACCCTGTGCCAGTGCCGTCGCCCAAGAGTGGGCCCACCCACCTGTCCAGGCAAACGGCACTCGCACGGGTGCTTGAGCCAGGTTGTGACCAAAGCCCTATAGGGGGAGTCAGCCCATTTAGGGAGGTATAAAAATGGCCTATGGTTGACATTCTGCAGCTGCAAATGGAGGAATTGGAGCAGTCAGTAAAGAGGAGGCCAAAAGCAAGACATTTTTCAGGGAAGCTACGTGTCAGCAGGGGAAGGTGGGACAAAATAATTTGAAATCCATGATTGGTTCATTTTAATGAAGGTTAGATCATCAACATTCTGGGTAGCCAGACGTGTCCTTTTTTCGGACAGTATTGAACCAGCAGCACTGAAGACTCTTTCTGATAGCACACTAGCAGCAGGGCAAGCGAGCTCCTGTAATGCATATTCTGCCAATTCATGCCAGATGTCTATTTTAGATGCCCAGTAATCAAAGGGGAATGACCTGTGATGGAGAACATCGATAAGGGAGGAAAAGTAGTTTGTAACCATACTGGACAAATGCTGTCTACTGTCACTTTGAATCGATGCAGCAGTACCTGTCGTGTCAGCGGTCATTGCGAAATCACTCCACAACCTGGTCATAAAACCCCTCTGTCCAACGCCACTTCAGATTTGTGCACCTCTAACACCTCTGCCATTTTGCCCCCTACGGCTCGTGTGAGAACCATCACCGCCGCTGTGTGTTGTGGATGCCTGAACCAAACGGTCTACAAGAGTTGCTTGTTTGTTAGCCAATATTTCCTCAAGGTTCTCATGTGGCATAATATTTAGTAATTTTACTTTATATCGTGGATCCAGGAGGCAGGCCAACCAGTAATCGTCATAGGTCATCATTTTGATAATGCGGTCCCTTTTTAGGATATGCAAGGCATACTCAGCCATGTGGGCCAATGTTCCAGGTGTCAATTCACTGCTTGTGCTGGGTGAAGGAGCACTTTCTTGCAAATCAACATCACTTGTGTCCCGCAAAAACCCTGTACCTGACATTGCAACGTAACAAGTTTCTATTGCCCCCTGAGAAGCATCCTCCTCCCATAAATATTCATCCCCATCATCCTCCTCCTCTTCATCCGCCACCTCGTCCAGGAGAGTTCACTGAGCAGACAATGGCTGACTGTCATCAAGGCTTCCCTCCTCCTCGGCTGCAGTCGCCAGCTCCTTAATGTGCATCAAACTTTGCATCAGCAGACGCATTAGTGGGATGCTCATGCTTATGATGGCGTCATCTGCACTTACCAGCCATGTTCATTCCTCAAAACACTGAAGGACTTGACAAAGGCCTTGGAGCTTCGACCACTGCACACCAGACAACTCCATGTCTGCCATCCAAGTACCTGCCTGTGTATGTGTATCCTCCCACAAAGTAATTACAGCATGCCTCTGTTCGCACCGCCTCTGAACCACGTGCAGTGTGTAGTTCCACCTTGTTGCAACGTTGATTACTAGGCGGTGCTGGGAAAAATTCAGGGATCGCTGATGGTTCAGCATACAGCTGGAATGGAAGGGCGACCGGTGGATGTGCGAGCAAAGTCTTCGCACCTTCAGGAGAAGGGCTGGTAACTCCGGATAATTTTTAAGGAAGCACTGCACCACCAGGTTCATGGTGTGAGCCAGGCAAGGTATGTGTTTATGTTCTGAAAGGGCTATGGCAGCCATAAAATTCCTTCCGTTATCACTGACTACCTTGCCTGCCTCAAGATGCACACTGCCCAGCCATGACTGCATTTCTTGCTGCAAGTACTCGGCCAGTACTTCCGCGGTGTGTCTGTTGTCGCCCAAACACTTCATTTTCAACACAGCCTGCTGACGCTTACCACAAGCTGTTCGATAATGGGACACCTTGGGTGCAACACTGGCAGCAGCGAAAGGAGTGGTTGTGCGACTGCGCTCTGTGGACGAGCTTTCGCTTCTGGAGTAGGAGGAGGAGGGGTGGTGAACGCCTACAGCCAACCTTTTCCTAGACCATGGGCTAGGCAGAACTGTCCCACTATGGCTGTCCCCTGTGGACCCTGCATCCACCACATTATCCCAGTGCGCCTTGATGGACACGTAACGTCCCTGGCCATGCCTACTGGTCCACGCATCTGTTGTGAGGTGCACCTTTCCACTGACTGATTGCATCAGTGCATGGACAATGCGGTCTTTGACATGCTGGTGGAGGGCTGGGATGGCTTTTCTCGCAAAGAAGTGCTGACTAGGTAGGTCATAGCGTGTTACTGTGTAGGCCATCAGGTCTTTGAAAGCTTCGCTTTCAACCAACCGGTAGGGCATCATCTCTAACAGGATTACTATAGCAATGTGGGCGTTCAAACCCTGTGTATGCGGATGAGAGGATGAGTACTTTCTTTTCCTAACGAGAGTCTCTTGTAGGGTGAGCTGGACTGGAGAGTTGCATATGGTGGAACTAGCGGTGGTGGTGGTGGTGGTGGACATGGCGGATTGAGCGAGGGTTGGTGATGGTATTCTTGATGTTGGCCTACATTCAGTGTTTCCTACCAATATCCTCGTGATAACCCTGACTGCTTTGGCCTTGCGGCGATTCCTCCACATTTGCTGCTGGTGGTGTCCTAACCGGTGGGCTAACAGTGAGGGAAGCAATATACCGTTGCTGACTACTTTCATTCTGAGCAGCTACACCAATGGTATGGGATGTTTGGTAGTTAGTCCAGGCTTGCAAGTGCATGCTGGTTAAATGTCTAAGCATGCACGTTGTATTTAAATTTTGAAGATTCTTCCCTCCGCTAAAGGTCTTTAAGCATTTCTTACAGATAACTTTTGACTGATCATTCGGAACTTGGTTAAAAAATTGCCACACTACACTCTTCCTACTATGGAATACCTTTTCAGGCATTGCACGCTGTGCTACTTTCACCGGATGGCCACACTGTCCTAAAACTGTTTTTGTTTTAACAAATGTTTTTGACCTGATACGGGCCTGACAGATGACAGCTGTTGCGATGTAGATGGCTGCTGCGGATCATCCTCCTCCGCCTCTGAGCTACTGGCAGCGGCACCCTCTTCCCCCAATGGCTGCCAATCTGGGTCAACAACTGGGTCATCTATCACATCCTCTTCAATGTCATGTGCACCTTCCTCTGTGTCACCATGTAAGGTGCTATAGCGTTCGGGATGGGGCACCATAGTCTCACCAGGGTCAGATTCTGGCTCAGTACACTGCGAGGGCAATGTAGTGATCTGAGTCAATGGAACAGCATAACAATCTAGCTCTGGCTGTGCATCAGTGCACTCCATGTCCGATTCATCTTGTAATGGGCAGTTAACAATTTCCCCCTCTAACCCAGGCACGGTAAGTGTAAAGAGCTCCATGGAGTAACCTGTAGTGTCGCCTGGCGCATCCTTCACTTTTGGTTTGGGTGAAGGACACAAGGAAACGTCTTGTTCCTGACCGGGAGCATCCACTTACGACTCGCTGCTTTTATATTTGGAACTTTCTGCAGAGGAGGCGAAAGAGCGAGAGGCTGAGTCAGCAAGGAAAGCCAAAACTTTTTCCTGCTGCTCCAGCTTTGAAAGCTGTTTTCCTACTCCCAGATAACGGAGCCTTCGAGGCCTTGTGTAGCCAGACGATGACGCTGGCTCAAAACCTCCAGCCTTAGGTGCTATTGTGCTTTTGCCACTACCACCAGATGCACCACCACCACCATCAGTACCAGCTGGCAACCACTGCCCACGGGCTGTTCCACCTGAATTCCTCATTTTTTGGAAAATCTAACCAAAATAACAACCATTATGTGGTACTGTAAAACAAGGTTGAAGGTGTATATAAACTTGTTGAGAATTTAAATCTCCCTTTTTTGGGGGAGACTGAACCAAAACTCAGGCCCTGTGCATAACACAACACAATGAAAGTGGCAGAAAGTGGCTGGCTGATATACGACAAACTAACAGGACGGAAGTATATCCACTTTGTGAGAATTTGAATCTCCCTTTTTTTGGGAGGAGACTGAACCAAAACTGTGGCCCAGTGTATATAACAACGCAATCTAAGTGGCAGAAAGTAGCTGGCTGATATACGACAAACTAACAAGACTGAAGTATATCCACTTTGTGAGAATCTGAATCTCACTTTTTTGGGAGGAGACTGAACCAAAACTCAGGCCCAGTGTATAAAACAACACAATCTAAGTGGCAGAAAGTAGCTGGCTGATATACGACAATCTAACAGGACAGAAGTAAATCCACTTTGTGATAATTTGAATCTCACTTTTTTTTTGCGTGACTGAACCAAAACTCAGGCCCAGTGTATATAACAACGTAATCTAACAGGACTGAAGTATATCCACTTGTTGAGAATGTAAATCTCCCTTATATTGGGGGGAGACTAAACCAAAATTCAGGCCCTGTGCATAAAACAACACAATGAAAGTGGCAGAAAGTGGCTGGCAATTTCAATCTCCCTACAATGATCAAGTATGGCAGCAATAAAAAGGACTGCTGCACACAAAAGTGTGGACAAATAAACAAGATAACTGTGCAGAAAGGAGCAACAGGATTTTTGCTTTTAAAAAGCAGTTGGTTTGCACAGCAGCGTACAAACAGCAATGCAGCTATCAGGGAGCCTTATAAGGCAGCCTAATAAGCTACAGAGCTGATACACAAAAATATAGCCTCCACTGTCCCTGCAAAAAAATGGTGGTGTTGGACAGTGGAAATCGCTACAGCACAAGCAGTTTGGGGGTTAATCTTCCCTCCCTAACTATATCCCTTCTTCTGATGAAGCTGCAGCAACCTCTCCCTATGCTAAGATCGGCAGAAGTAAGATGGCGGTCGGCGTGCACGCCCCTTTATAGCCCCTGTGACGCCGCAGAAATCAAGCCAATCACTGTCATGCCCTTCTCTAAGATGGTGGGGACCGAGACCTATGTCATCACGCTGCCCACACTCTGCGTTCTGCTTCATTGGCTGAAAAATGGCGCTGAAAGCGTCATATGAAACGCGACTTTTGCATGCAGATCGGCGACCTCATCGCCGATCTCACACAAGGATCGGGTCGGGTTTCATGAAATCCGACTTTGCCGAAAGTCGGCGATTTTTAGCTAGTTGTAGCTAATATCAATAATGTATTTTATTAACAAAAAGACAATACAAAAGAAATGCAAAACAGGGGGGAAACAAAGACCTCCAATGGGAGGAGGTGCAGAAAGAATTTGCTGAGCTGCTTCAGGTCCTTAGATGACAGTCTACTATGGAAACATACTTATTCATAAAGACATTCTTAGACTAGATAAGAAAATAAAGGTAGGCACTGTGGCATGCATAAGAAAGAACCTTTAAGCATCTACTATATAATTGTCTAAGGGTCACTTCCGTCTCTCTGTCTTTCTGTCTGTCACGGTTATTCATTCGCTGATTGGTCTCGCCAGCTGCCTGTCATGGCTGCCACGACCAATCAGCGACGGGCACAGTCCGGAAGAAAATGGCCGCTCCTTACTCCCCGCAGTCAGTGCCTGTCACCCGCATACTCCCCTCCGGTCACCGCTAACACAGGGTTAATGCCGGCGGTAACAGACCGCGTTATGCCGCAGGTAACGCACTCCGTTAACGCCGCTATTAACCCTGTGTGTCCCCAACCTTTTACTATTGATGCTGCCTATGCGGCATCAATAGTAAAAAAAAGTAATGTTAAAAATAGTAAAAAAAAAACAAAAAACCTGCTATACTCACCCTCCGTTGTCCGGTGAGCCGCTCGTGCCTGCCGCCATCTTCCTTTCCCAGCGATGCATTGCGAAATTACCCAGAAGACCCAGCGGTCTCGCGAGACCGCTAAGTCATCTGGGTAATTTCGCAATGCATCCTGGGAACGCAAGATGGTGGCAGCCGCGCGCCCATCGGCACAGCGCCGTTGGATCCCAGAAGGCGGAGAGACGGGACGCTGAGGAGCAGCGACCAGAATGGTGAGTATACTATGTGGCTCTGTGCTGAATACTACGTGGCTGGACAATATACTATGTGGCTGGGCTATATACTACGCGGCTGGGCAATATACTACGTCGCTGGGCAATATACTACGTTGCTGGGCAATATACTACCTGGCTCTGTGCTGTATACTACGTCGCTGTGCAATATACTACGTGGCTCTGTGCTGTATACTACGTAATTGGGCAATATATTACGTGACTGGGCAATATAGTACGTGACTGGGCAATATACTACGTCGCTGGGCAATATACTACGTCGCTGGGCAATATACTACGTGGCTCTGTGCTGTATACTACATCGCTGTGCAATATACTACGTGGCTCTGTGCTGTATATTACGTAACTGGGCAATATACTACGTGACTGGGCAATATACTACGTGGCTGGGCAATATACTACGTGGCTGGGCAATATACTACGTGGGTGGACATTATACTACGTGGCTGGGCAATATACTACATGGCTGGGCAATATACTATGTCACTGGGCAATAAACTACGTCGCTGGGCAATATATTACGTCGCTGGGCAATATACTACGTCGCTGGGCAATATACTACGTGGCCGGGCAATATACTACGTGGCCGGGCAATATACTACGTGGTTGGGCAATATACTACGTGGCTGGGCAATATACTACATCACTGGGCAATATACTACGTCGCTGGGCAATATACTACGTCGCTGGGCAATATACTACGTGTCTGGGCAATATACTACGTGGCTGGGCAATATACTACGTGGACATGCATATTCTAGAATACCCGATGTGTTAGAATCGGGCCACCATCTAGTTATTAATAAAATGCTTAGTACATAGACTGTACTGGGCTATATACTACGCTGCTGGGCAATATACTACGTCGCTGGGCAATATACTACGTTGCTGGGCAATATACTACGTGGCTGTGTGCTGTATACTCCGTAATTGGGCAATATACTACGTGATTGGGCAATATGCTATGTGGGTGGACATTATACTACGTGGCTGGGCAATATACTATGTGGCTGAACAATATACTATGTCACTGGGCAATATACTACGTCGCTGGGCAATATACTACGTTGCTGGTCAATATAGTACGTCGCTGGGCAATATACTACATGGCCGGGCAATATACTACGTGGCTGGACAATATACTACGTGGCTGGGCAATATACTACGTGGCTCTGTGCTGTATACTACGTAACTGGGCAATATACTACGTGATTGGGCAATATGCTATGTGGGTGGACATTATACTACGTGGCTGGGCAATATACTATGTGGCTGAACAATATACTATGTCACTGGGCAATATACTACGTCGCTGGGCAATATACTATGTTGCTGGTCAATATAGTACGTCGCTGGGCAATATACTACGTGGCCGGGCAATATACTACGTGGCTGGACAATATACTACGTGGCTGGGCAATATACTACGTGGCTGGGCAATATACTACATCGCTGGGCAATATACAACGTTGCTGGGCAATATACTACGTCGCTGGGCAATATACTACGTCGCTAGGCAATATACTACGTGTCTGGGCAATATACTACGTGGCTGGGCAATATACTACGTGGACATGCATATTCTAGAATACCCGATGTGTTAGAATCGGGCCACCATCTAGTTATTAATAAAGTGCTTAGTACTTTGACTGTAAGATAATTTCCACCAACAAGACGACCATTACAAATAAGCAAAACAGGCTCACACAAATTAAGGTATGCTAGTAAAATATAATGAATTTAAATGCTATGTAATAAGCATAGGAACATGTCATATATTGAGGAGACCAAAATAGTATAACAGTAAATTAAGCTATTGTATTTAGAACATCACCTCAGATGGTTTCCATTTACAGGAAGCGTGCATCAAGCAAAAGACCAGCCACACCTCCCAAACCTCTACTCCGTTTCACTTTTGTATAAAGCAGGATATAATCCAAGAAAAGTTGAATAGATAAATAGCAATGGACCTAAGACTTAACTTTTGTTAACTCCAAAAATGAAAAAAACAACATAAAGTGCTACAACTAAAACCACGAATGTGAAGGACAAAAAATGTACAATTACAAGACACAAAAGGGAAGGTTAAAAAATAAGTCTCAATATGATCCTGTAAAGGGACCTATTAGTATCAGATGGTTTATATCTGTCTGTGCATGTGTATTTAGTTCCACATCTCAAAACCTCGCCTCAAGAAGAGGTGGCAATAGGTTAAATGTATTGGGAATAGCCCCACACTATGCTCAGCTTATTTAAGTCACTAATATGTCAAATATCAATCAGAGATACTCAATAAAGTGCCATCTGCCCCATATATGCAAAATGCCACCAGGGCACCTCTCACATGTATCTGTCCGTATCCTTCAAGTACTGACCAGCATATTATGCCCCAATTGGTATAGCATCCGTTAATTTTATAGGTAGATTTTGATACTAATATACCGTATACCAGCATTTAAATATTGCAGCATAAAGAACAAGAGGCCCGAAACAGGGATAAATCAAGCCGACAAAACCACCAAGTCGCCTATTGAGGGAAAGAATTATCTATTCCTCCGTATTCATTTGTTTGTAGGAAGACCGGCATACTTATAAGGCTGAACATCCCAATCGTGACAGGTATTTCAGCATTTATCACTGATATTGCGCTTAGAAAAGTGGGGCATGTATTATAGCTCTCTCGTTGTCACTGGGAGTTATGTCACATTCTTTTGATCCCGTGCACATGGCCACTATAGGTTCGGTTTACACTCCCCTGATGAGTCCGTAAGTGGGCAAAACGCATCGGGAGATGCTATTCTATAACATAGGCCCTTCTGATTTCTTCCGGAACAGAGGCGACACAATTTCTGCAGGAAATGGGTGAGATCTAACCATGTGCACGGGATCAAAAGAATGTGACATAACTCCCAGTGACAACGAGAGAGCTATAATATATGCCCCACTTTTCTAAGCGCCATATCAGTGATAAATGCTGAAATACATGTCACGATTGGGATGTTCAGCCTTATAAGTATGCCGGTCTTCCTATAAACAAATGAATAGGGAGGAATAGATAATTTGTTCCCTCAATAGGCGACTTGGTGGTTTTGTCGGCTTGATTTATCCCTGTTTCGGGCCTCTTGTTCTTTATGCTGCAATATTTAAATGCTGGTATATATTAGTATCAAAATTTACCTATAAAATTAAAGGATGCTATACCAATTGGGGCATAATATGCTGGTCAGTACTTGAAAGATACGGACAGATTCATGTGAGAGGTGCCCTGGTGGCATTTTGCCTATATAGGGCAGATGGCACAATATTGAGTATCTCTGATTGATATTTGACATATTAGTGACTTAAATAAGCTGAGCATAGTGTGGGACTATTCCCAATACATTTAGCCTATTGCTAACTCTTCTTGAGGCGAGGTTTTGAGATGTGGAACTAAATACACATGCGCAGACAGATATAAGCCATCTGATACTAATAGGTCCCTTTACAGGACCATATTAAGACCAGCTTTATTTTTTAACCTTCCTTTTTTGTCTTGTAATTGTACATTTTTTGTCCTTCACATTGGTGGTTTTAGTTGTAGCACTTTATGTTGTTTTTTTTATTTTTGGAGTCAATAAATGTTAAGTTTTAGGTCCATTGCTATTTATCCGTTTCATTTTTGCTTCTTTCGGGTGCGGTGGGGGGTGTCTTAGTGCAGGGGAGTAGTGATGGGCGAGCACTAAAATGCTCTGGTGCTCCTTGCTCGGGTCGAGCAAATTGGAATACTCGGGTGCTTGACCCGAGCAACAAGCCCAATGTAAGCCTATGGGAAAACCGAGCATCTTTCCGGCCTTCCCCCTCGGCGGTCTGCAGAGGGCCTAGGAATTACCGAAATCGATGAGAACAGTGCTCAATTGACATGAGAACAGCATGGAGAAGACCCCTGGAAGCATTTTTGACTCCCAGGTCACTGCTGTGAAGAATGTTGTCAGAGTTTTACGCCACTTTTAGAGGCACACAATAAAACATACAAAAACAAAACCAAAAAGGATTTTCTTGTGAAATATGTTAAGGAACATCCTTTCCAGGGTAATGACTTGTATATAAGGCAAGATAAACTACCAAAAACAAAAATACTCCTCCACACCTTAGGCTATGTTCACAAGTAGCGTTTTTGATGCATTTTTGAACTTTAGCATTGCTTTCAACCAAGACAAGTGCATTCACTGGGAAATGTCATTGTAACATTTTACAACCATATCTGCCCATCATCAGACTCATCCTGTTTCATTTATGAAGGAATGACTCTGAAAGTCACAAAGCCTATTTTTATAGGGCCATCAGGTGGCCTTTACTATTCTTAAAGGGCCAGCAGTCAGCCCTTACTATTCTTAGAGATCCATCAGCCGGCTATGCTTTGTTGTTCCCATTATTAAACAATTGGTTTTCTATACTGTTATTGCATATGCAGTGAGTGGCAGGGCTGCCAAAAATTAGGATGCACCCCAAAACCCCTTTGACAAGACGCACAGGAGGGCCTCATGTAAAAAATATTGCCATTAATAGGAAGTGGGTCTCCCATAGTGTTTGACCATGCAGTAAGCAGGACTGCCCAAAATTTGGACGCATTCCCAATATCCCATTATTAGGAAGTGGGTCTCCCATACTGTTTGCCTATGTAGTGAATGCAAGACCTGCCCAAAATCTGGACGCACCATAATACCCCTTTGAAGAGACATACAGCAAGGCCTCCTGAAAACAATGTTTCCATTATTAGGAAGTGAATCTCCCATACTATTTGCCTATGCATTGAATGCAATTCCTGTCCAAAATTTAGATGCACCTCAATACCCCATTGATGAGACGAACAGGAGGGCCTCATGAAAATTTGTGTTAGGAGTCGAGTTCCCGCCACTGCACAGGGGGAATCTTGAGCCGTGTCTGCTGCGGTCTCCCATTCTGCATCAGCCACAGTGGTGCCTGCTCAGCGGATACATCGGTCCCACCGTCTCATTGGATCTGATACTGTGCAAAGGGTTGTTGCTGCCTCTCCAGGCTCTGCTATTGTACCCTGCACTGGTCTGCGGCGAGCAGGTTTTTCTGGGACTAAGTTCTGCTTTGCACACACTGAGCATGCCCAGGGGAAGATCTCTCAGGGGAGGTCTAGGGTCACATGCTCAGGTACTGCAGTGACTTCCATTGGTCCTCCTGGAAGGCTCTGTACCTGATCAAGTTCTGTGGCAGCCTTCCATTGGTCCTTCTTGGAAGGTTGTGTACATGCTGCAGCTATAAAAGGTTCGCATAACCGCACGGCCATGCGCTAGTGTCAATTTATGTATGAGCTCAGCGCCAGTGTGGTCGTGTTTGTATGCAGTCAGGGACCCGGCTGAAATAAGCCAATAGAATGCTGGCACCTCCGGCGAGGAGTTTCGTGTGTGTGTATTCAGGGACCCGGCTGAAATAAGCCCCTAGAATGCTGGCTCCTCCGGCGAGGAGTTTCATGTGAGTGGATTCAGAGCTGGTGTATAGTAGCCATTAGAATTCTGGCTCCACCGGAGAGGAGCTGCGTATTTGCATTTGACTGCATGACCACTAACTGCTCTACTAAGTAGCTGTGTTCCTCTGTGAGCTAAACAGGGCACAGCATTTTCTTTGCTAACAAACTCTGTGAAGTAACAGAGTATGTTTGTAGTACTATATTGTACCACCATACATAGCAGCAGGTTCTTTCCTGCACGGCGGATCCCGGGTTGCGAACGTACCTACTACTACTAATAAATATATATATTTGGTGCGTTCCATCAACCCTAACGGTACACTAGTGTCAGGATCTGGCTAAGTTATGGCGGATGAACAGCGATTGCAGGGTTACATCCAGTTGCTGGAGGGCAGGTTGGCATCTCTTGAGTGTACAACCTCGGCGGTGGAGGTTACTGCAATAGCTGTTCAGGCTGCTAGCGTGGCTGCAGCAGCTTTACCCACTGCCACCTCTGTTCCGAACTTATCTCACCTCCCGTTGCCTGAAAAATACTCTGGGGACAGTAAGTCCTGTAGGGGTTTCGTGAGCCAGTGTGGTATACATCGCGAGCTCCTGGCTTCACGTTTTCCCACAGAGCGGGCTAAGGTGGGATTCATAGTCTTTCTCCTGTTGGACAGAGCTTTGGAGTGGTCTACGCCTCTGTAGGAGCACAATGATCATGTGGTGCAGAGTGTTTCTCGGTTCCTGGGCACTCTGAAACAGGTCTTTTTGGGACCCCAAGTCACCCATGATATGGCGCTCCAACTACTGGCATTGACCCAGGGTTCGTCCATGGTCAGCCATTTTGTTGTCCACTTCTGGACATTAGCGTCTGAGCTGGAGTGGTCGGATAAAACCCTCATCCCGGTATTTTGGAGGGGGCTGGCTGACCATGTGAAGGACGCTTTGGCCACTAGGGAGATTCCCGCCACACTGGAGGGGCTTATAGCTGTATCAACTCGCATAGACCTTTGTTTTCATGAGCGAAGGTTGGAGAGAGCTGAGTGTATGCAGAGGTTTCTGCTGGCTCCCACCTTCGCCAGACCTTTGGAATCTCCGGTCCAGGCGCCTGGGACACATGAGGCCATAGAGGTGTCACGAGCAGGGTCCAAGTCCCGGTCCGCTCATGCACTTAAGGTCTGTCATGTTTGCCAGCAGTCAGGACATCTTGCCTCCAAGTGTCCTCAGCGATCGGGGAAACGTCAGCGTCTAGTGGCAGTTGTAGGAGGTACACTAGACACGGAGACTAGGGTTGAGGGAAACGGATCGGACAAATTGAAAAATCACCGACTTTTGGCAAAGTCGGGTTTCATGAAACCCGAACCGATCCTAGTGTGGTATCGGCCATGAGGTTAGCGATCTTCGCACCAAAGTCGCGTTTTGTATGATGCGTTCAGCGCCATTTTTCAGCCAATGAAGGAGGACGCAGAGTGTGGGCAGCGTGATGACGTAGGTCTTGGTCCCCACCATCTTAGAGAAGGGCATGACAGTGATTGGCTTGCTTTCTACGGTGTCACAGGGGCTATAAAGGGGCGTGCACGCCGACCCCCATCTTAATTCTGCCGATCGCCATCTTAATTCTGCCGATCGTAGCATAGGGAGAGGTTGCTGCAACTTCATCAGAAGAAGGGATATAGTTAGGGAGGGAAGATTAAGCCCCGAAACTGCTTGTGCTGTAGCGATTTCCACTGTCCAACACCACCATTTGTTTGCAGGGACAGTGGAGGCTATATTTTTGTGCATCAGCTCTGTAGCTTATTAGGCTGCCTTATAAGGCTCCCTGATAGCTGCATTGCTGTTTGCACGCTGCTGTGCAAACCAACTGCTTTTTTAAAAGCAAAAATCCTGTTGCTCCTTTCTGCACAGTTATCTTGTTTATTTGTCCACACTTTTGTGTGCAGCAGTCCTTTTTATTGCTGCCATACTTGTCCTGAGATCATTGTAGGGAGATTGAAATTGTACTACAGTCCTTGTATTTTTTCATATATCTTCCAGCCACTTTCTGCCACTTACATTGTCTTGTTTTATGCACAGGGCCTGAGGTTTGGTTTAGTCTCCCCCCAAAAAAATTGAGATTCAAATTATCACATAGTGGATATATTTCAGTCCTGTTAGTTTGTGGTATATCAGCCAGCCACTTTCTGCCACTTACATTGTGTTGTTTTATGCACATGGCCTGAGGTTTGGTTTAGTCTCCCCCAAAAAAAAAGTGAGATTCAAATTATCACAAAGTGGATTTACTTCTGTCCTGTTAGATTGTCGTATATCAGCCAGCCACTTTCTGCCACTTAGATTGCGTTGTTATATACACTGGGCTTAAGTTGTGGTTCAGACTCCCAAAAAAAAGGGGAGATTCAAATTCTCACAAAGTGGATATACTTCTGCCCTGTTAGCTTGTCGTATATCAGCCAGCCACTTTCTGCCACTTAGATTGCGCTGTTATATACACTGGGCCTAAGTTGTGGTTCAGTCTCCCAAAAAAAGGGGAGATTCAAATTCTCACAAAGTGGATATACTTCTGTCCTGTTAGTTTGTCGTATATCAGCCAGCCACTTTCTGCCACTTAGATTGCGTTGTTTGTATACACTGGGCCTGAGTTGTGGTTCAGTCTCCCCAAAAAAAGGGGAGATTCAAATTCTCACAAAGTGGATCTACTTCTGTCCTGTTAGTTTGTCGTATATCAGCCAGCCACTTTCAGCCACTTACATTGTGTTGTTTTTTGCACAGGGCCTGATTTTTTGTTCAGTCTCCCCCCCCAAAAAAATGGAGATTTAAAATCTCAACACGTTTATATTCACCTTCTACCTTGTTTTACAGTACTATATAACGGTTGTCATTTTGGTTAGATTTTCCAAAAAATGAGGAAGTCAGGTGGTTGCGAGCTGGTACTGATGGTGGTGGTGCATCTGGTGGTAGTGGCAAAAGCACAATAGCACCTAAGGCTGGATGTGTTGAGCCAGCGTAATCGTCTGGCTACATAAGGCCTCGAAGGCTCCCTTATCTGGGAGTAGGAAAACGGCTTTTAAAGCCGGGGCAGCAGGAAAAAGTTTTGGCTTTCCTTGCTGACTCAGCCTCTCGCTCTTTCGCCTCCTCTTCAGAAAGTTCCAAATAAAAAAGCAGCGATTGGTCAGTGGATACTCCCGGTCAGGAACAAGACGTTTCCTTGTGTCCTTCACCCAAACCAAAAGTGAAGGATGCGTCAGGCGACACTACAGGTTACTCCATGGAGCTCTTTACACATACCGTGCCTGGGTTAAAACGAGAAATTGTTAACTGCCCATTACAAGATGAATCGGACATGGAGTGCACTGATGCACAGCCACAGCTAGATTATAGTGCTGTTCCATTGACTCAGATCACTACATTGCCCTCGCAGTGTACTAAGCCAGAATCTGACCCTGATGAGACTATGGTGCCCCAACCCGAACGCTATAGCACCTTACACGGTGACACGGAGGAAGGTGCACATGACATTGAAGAGGAGGTGATAGATGACCCAGTTGTTGACCCCGATTGGCAGCCATTGGGGGAAGAGGGTGTCACTGCCAGTAGCTCAGAAACGGAGGAGGATGATCCGCAGCAGCCATCTACATCGCAACAGCTGTCATCTGGCAGGCCCGTATCAGGCCAAAAATGTTTGTCAAAAATAAAAACAGTTTTAGGACAGCATGGCCATCCGGTGAAAGTAGCACAGCGTGCAATGCCTGAAAAGGTATTCCATAGTAGGAAGAGTGCAGCGTGGCAATTTTTTAACCAAGATCCTACTCATCAGTCAAAAGTTATCTGTAAGAAATGCTCAAACACCTTTAGCAGAGGGAGGAATCTTCAAAATTTAAATACAACGTGCATGCTTAGACTTTTAACCAGCGTGCACTTGCAAGCTTGGACTAACTACCAAACGTCCCGTACCATTGGTGCACCTGCTCAGAATGAAGGTAGTCAGCAACGCTACATTGCTTGCCTCACTGTAAGCCCACCGGTTAGGACACCACCAGCAGCAAATGTGGAGGTATCGTCGCAAGGCCAAAGCAGTCAGGCATTTACAAGGTTATTGGTAGGAAACCCTGTATGTAGGCCAACATCGAGAATACCATCACCAACCCTCTCTCAATCCGCCATGTCCACCACCACCACAGCTAGTTCCACCATATGCACCTCTCCAGTACAGCTCACCCTACAAGAGACTCTCGTTAGGAAAAGAAAGTACTCATCCTCTCATCCGCGTACACAGGGTTTGAACGCCCACATTGCTAGACTAATCTCGTTAGAGATGATGCCCTACTGGTTGGTTGAAAGCGAAGCTTTCAATGCCCTGATGGCCTATGCAGTACCACGCTATGACCTACCCAGTCAACACTTCTTTGCGAGAAAAGCCATCCCAGCCCTCCACCAGCATGTCAAAGACCGCATTGTCCATGCACTGAGGCAATCAGTCAGTAGAAAGGTGCACCTCACAACAGATGAATGGACCAGTAGGCATGGCCAGGGACGTTACATGTCCATCACAGCACACTGGATTAATGTGGTGGATGCAGGGTCCACAGGGGACAGCCATAGTGGGACAGTTCTGTCTAGCCCACGGTCTAGGAAACAGTTGGCTGTAGGCGTTCGCCACCCCTCCCTCTCCTCCAGAAGCAAAAGCTCATCCATAGAGCGCAGTCACACGACCACTCCATCCGCAGCTGCCAGTGTTGCACACGAGGTGTTCCATTATCGAACAGCTAGTGGTAAGCGTCAGCAGGCTGTGTTAGAAATGAAGTGTTTGGGTGACAACACACGCTCGCGGAAGTACTGGCTGAGTACTTGCAGCAAGAAACTCAGTCATGGCTGGGCTTTGTACATCTTGAGGCAGGCAAGGTAGTCAGTGATAACGGAAGGAATTTTATGGCTGCCATAGCCCTTTCAGAACTGAAACACATACCTTGCCTGGCTCACACCTTGAACCTGCTGGTGCAGTGCTTCCTCAAAAATTATCTGGAGTTACCAGCCCTGCTCCTGAAGGTGCGAAGACTCTGCTCGCACATCCGCTGGTCGTCCGTACACTCCAGCCGTATGCTGAACCATCAGCGATCGCTGAATCTTTCCCAGCACCGCCTAATAATCGACGATGCAACAAGTTGGAACTCCATACTGCACATGGTTCAGAGGCTGTGCGAACAGAAGCGTGCTGCAATTAATTTGTGGGAGGATACACATACACGGGCAGGCAGTTGGATGGCAGACATGGAGTTGTCTGGTGTGCAGTGGTCGAAGCTACAAGACCTCTGTCAAGTCCTTCAGTGTTTTGAGGAATGCACACGGCTGGTAAGTGCAGACGATGCCATCATAAGCATGAACATCCCTCTAATGCGTCTGCTGATGCAAAGCTTGACGCAAATTAAGGAGCTGGCTGCAGCCGAGGAGGAGGGAAGCCTTGATGACAGTCACCCATTGTCTGCTCAGGGAACTCTCCTGGACGAGGTGACGGACGAAGAGGAGGAGGAGGAGGATGATGGGGATGAATATTTATGGGAAGAGGATGCTTCACAGGGGCAATAGAAACTGGTGGCGTTGCAAGGTCAGGTACAGGGTTTTTGCGGGACACAAGTGATGTTGATTTGCAAGAAAGTGCTCCTCCACCCAGCACAAGCAGTGAATTGACACCTGGAACATTGGCCCACATGGCTGAGTCTGCCTTGCGTATCCTAAAAAAGGACCCCCACATTATCAAAATGATGACCAATGACGATTACTGGTTGGCCTGCCTCCTGGATCCACGATATAAAGGAAAATGACAAAATATCATGCCACATGAGAACCTTGAGCAAATATTGGCTACCAAACAAGCAACTCTTGTAGACCATTTGGTTCAGGCATTCCCAGCACACAGCGGCGGTGATGGTTCTCACATGAGCCGGAGGGGGCAACATGGCAGAGGTGTTAGAGGTGCACAAATCCGAAGTGGCGTTGGACAGAGGGGTTTTATGACCAGGTTGTGGAGTGATTTCGCAATGACCACTGACACGACAGATACTGCTGCATCGATTCAAAGTGACAGGAGACAACATTTGTCCAGTATGGTTATGAACTACTTTTCCTCCCTTATTGATGTTCTCCCTCACAGGTCATTCCCCTTTGATTACTGGGCATCTAAAATTAACACCTGTATTATCAAAATGATGACCAATGACGATTACTGGTTGGCCTGCCTCCTGGATCCACGATATAAAGGAAAATGACAAAATATCATGCCACATGAGAACCTTGAGCAAATATTGGCTACCAAACAAGCAACTCTTGTAGACCATTTGGTTCAGGCATTCCCAGCACACAGCGGCGGTGATGGTTCTCACATGAGCCGGAGGGGGCAACATGGCAGAGGTGTTAGAGGTGCACAAATCCGAAGTGGCGTTGGACAGAGGGGTTTTATGACCAGGTTGTGGAGTGATTTCGCAATGACCACTGACACGACAGATACTGCTGCATCGATTCAAAGTGACAGGAGACAGCATTTGTCCAGTATGGTTATGAACTACTTTTCCTCCCTTATTGATGTTCTCCCTCACAGGTCATTCCCCTTTGATTACTGGGCATCTAAAATTAACACCTGGCCTGAATTGGCAGAATATGGATTACAGGAGCTCGCTTGCCCTGCTTCTAGTGTGCTATCAGAAAGAGTCTTCAGTGCTGCTCGTTCAATACTGACCGAAAAAAGGACACGTCTGGCTACCCAGAATGTTTATGATCTAACCTTCATTAAAATGAACCAATCATGGATTTCAAATTATTTTGCCCCTCCTTCTCCTGCTGACACGTAGCTTGCCTGAAAAATGTCTTGCTTTTGGCCTCCTCTTACTGACTTCTCCAAATCTGCCATTTGCAGCTGCTAAATGTCCACCATGGGCTATTTTTATACCTCCCTAAATGGGCTGACTCCCCCCACAGGGCCATGGTCACCACCTGGTGCAAGCACCCGCGCGAGTGCCGTTTGCCTGGACAGGTGGGTGCGCCCACTCTTGGGTGACGGCTCTGGCACAGGGTCCCTCATAGTACAATGAAGTGTCTCTGACGGTGGTGGTGCACAACCAACGTCAGACACACCGTCGTAATATGAGGGGAACTGTGCCAGTACCGCCGCCCACCAGAGAGTGTTCCCCCAGCTCGAACAGTGCTCTACCACTTGCAATACTTACCTCTCCCTGCTCCACTACTGTGTAGTCTGTGCTGTTAAATCCTTCAATGGCACAGCCAATACAAATTTGTTGAAATGATAGATGATAGTTATAATATACAGGGGCCCTGGCCTCCATTTAGACCAGTTAATACTTTGCGCCTACTATCACTGTCTGCTACTCAGCAGAGGAGCCCACCCCAGTACCTAGCTAAGCCGCCTGTTTAGTCCTGTTACCAATTTTGAACTGTATGTAGCCTACTTTATTATTTGGGCCTACTAACTGTGTCTGAGCCACTCATTACAGTTGTCCTTCACTGAACAAAGTTATGCCGCCTGTTTAGTACTGTTACCAATGTTGAACTGCATTTAGCCTACTTTTTTATTGTGGGCCTACTAACCGTGTCTGCGCCACTCATTACAGTTGTCCTCCACTGAACAAATCTATGCCACCTGTTTAGTCCTGTTACCAATTTTGAACTGCATTTAGCCTACTTTTTTATTGTGGGCCTACAAACTGTGTCTGCACCACTCATTACAATTGTCCTCCACTGAACAAAGCTATGCCGCCTGTTTAGTCCTTTTACCAATTTTGAACTGCATTTGGCCTACTTTTTTATTTTAGGCCTACTAAGGCTAAGTTCACATTTGCGTTGTTGGGCGCAGCGTTGTCGACGGATACCAACGCATGCGTCATGTGCCCCTATCTTTAACATGGGGGGCGCATGGACATGCGCCGGTATGCGTTGTAATGCGTTTTACGACGCATGCGTCATTTTGATGCACCAGACAGGGCGCGGACGACGCTACTTGTAGCGTTTTCCCTGCGCCAAAATTCCTGAACTTTAATATTTTATGACAACGCATGCGTCACAAAACCCTGCGTTGTGTATATGCGTTGTGGGTTGCATCGACGACGCTGCGCCCAACAACGCAAATGTGAACATAGCATACCTGTGTCTGCGCCACTCATTACAGTTGTCCCCCACTGAACAAAGCTATGCCGCTTGTTTAGTCCTGTTACCAATTTTGAACTGCATTTAACCTACTTTATTATTTGGGCCTATATCTGTGTTTCCTCCTCATCCTGCCCGTTGCCCAGCCACTGCTAGATGAGTCTGCTGGTACATTGACCCAGACCACTACATTCCCCTTGCACTCTACACAGCCAGAATCTGGCCCTGCTGAAAGTCAGGTTCCCCTTCCCGCATACTTACACGGGGACAAAGAGGAAGGTTCAGATGAAAGTGCAGGTTACTTCATCACGTGGGGGGCATACTCGTTGGTGACGTCACTGGCACAGGGCCCCTCATAGTATGCAAAAGTGTCTCTGGCAGTGGGAGGTGCCACCCGCCGTCAAATACACCGCCGTACTATGAGGGGCCCTGTGCCAGTGCCAAGTGCCAACAAGTGGGCCCCCCCTGCTTGCTCAGGATCACAGCACTTGCAAAGTTGAAATACTTACCTCTCCCTGCTCCACCGCCGTGACGTAGTCCGCGTTTCCTGGGCCCACGAAAATCTTGAGCTAGCCCTACCCCCCCACAACTTTAGCCAAATGACCCCCTGTTTTCAATGCCTAACTATTATTATAAAGTAAATTAAGACTGACAAGATTAAGAAATAAGAATTGATGTTTTTGGCATTAAAATGGACACTGTAGGTGTTTTCCTGTCCTCCACTCACTGCTGACTTTGATTCCCCATTGACTTGCATTGGGTTTCGTGTTTCGGTCGGCCCCCGACTTTTCGCAATAATCAGCCAATTTCACCCGACCCGACTTTTGACAAAGTCGGGTTTCGCGAAACCCGACTCGATCCTAAAAAAGTAAAAGTCGCTCAACTCTAGTGCCGGATGTATTCGCTGATCACTAATTATCTAAAATAGTTCAGTTTCTGATGATCTTTCCTTCCGGTAACAATTCTAGATGTATCTGTTCAAGGACATCGTTCTTAGTGATCCTGTCAATGAGATTAGTTGAAGCCTTCTATCGCATCACAGCTCAAAGGCGTCAATTAGAAAAGATAACAATTTGAGCTGTCTCATTGGTTGATACCATTTAACAGCCAACTGAAAAATGGTAATAAATGGGTCTTAGGTCTCTTTATAAGGCATAATATAACCGAAAATATGAAGTGTCACATATTTATAGGCAACAGGACACAGGGATAATGCAGTAAATAAGACAAGTGATGTGAAGTAGAACTATCAATGTGGGATGAAGAGAAAGAAGTTATGGCAGTAAATATAGAAGGAGTTTATAATGAGTGTGAAAGTTTTATTATACTGTGATTGAAGTCTGGTCCATGGTTGTGATGACGCATGACGTCTAAGAGGCATATTTCTTCAATTATATGAAAAAGACATGAAGCTTAGGGACACATTAATTTCTGTTCTTAGTGTGTCAAAGATCAACATAAGTTTATAATCCCAAATTCTTCAGTCTCTCTGGCATGTGAAGTTACATTTCAATACCAGCAATTCAAAGAATTATCACTGCCACACAATAAAAGAAAAAAGAATAGATCTATCTGTGGCCAAACATTTTTGTAGCCCTGGTCACGGCATCATGGACATAAAAATTGCTGATATTGAAAGACAACCACATCCAGGAGAGACGGAATAATTTGAGAGAACAAAGTTAAGATGAATTTTGACACATTCAGTGTGATAACTCCTTCTTGTTAAGCAAAGCTGAGAGAGTGTGTAACACAAATACATATGTAGTCCCAAATTTCACCAGAATGGTGACTAGTTTATCTTATTAAATCTCCTTGTATTTAGGAAGTTAAAACTTACTCTGCAATAAAGCCCATTGTCATGGAATTAGTGGTATATTGCTATATACAAAATGAAAAAAGGAATGACGCAAGCATCTACTTTTTCAAGCCCTCAACAAATACAAAAAGATGAGTTATTCATGTTTGGCAGGCATGGTGTTTGAAAATGATACCTTAAAAGATCCCAATATATAAGGACTAAGTGTATCCTCAGTGTCATTTTTTTGCCTTTTGGATTGAGACAAACAGCTGAAATTTTTTTATTTTTATGTACCGTAGTTCTTTTGTAACTGATTTGTGACTGATAAATTATTGTTTGTGTTTCCTCTTTAACCCCTTTGCGATGTTGCGTGTAATACACCCACATTGAACTCCTTCTGTTTTGCGCGGGCTCCTAGGTGTGAACAGGTGTCAGAGGGAGGTCACCTTGCCGCTGTTGATGGGCACACATGAATTGGCCAATTTATGTGCTAAAAACCTTCATTTATAAAAGTTCATCTTACTGATTTAGATTCAATGCTTTCAGTGTTCGCATATCTCTTGGCTCCTATAGAGTGCAGCAGTGTTTTCTTTTCCTATATAATGCAGCTATCGCTGCTGGCGCCTTTTCCCAGATAGGAGGTGCTGGTCTTGTTTTTTCTTTATATTTTAATATTGGAGGTGTGATTGCCTCTAGCCTGACTCTGCGCTCCTCCGATTGACCTGCAGGTGATGTTCATCAGTTCTACTTACCCATGTGAATTGTAGGTTCATGGCCCAGGAGAGACAAGTTTTTCCATTTAACTGTAGACTGATAGCTCAAGAGAGGCATGTACAGTAGAACAGGAACCCATCAGAGGAAGGTCACCTTACCGTTGTTGATGGGCATACATGAATTGGCCAATTTATGCACTAAGAATCTTCATTTTTGTAAGTACATCTTTTTGAGCAGTAAAATCTAGATTCAATGTTTTTAATGTTTTTCAGTGTTTTCATGTGGCCTAAACTTATGCAAAGTACTGCTGTGCTCTCTTTTTCTCTTTTTCTAGATAGATAGATAGGTATGAGGTAGAGAGATAGACATAGAGATATATAGATAGATAGATAGATAGATAGATAGATAGATAGATAGATAGATAGATAGAAAGATATGAGGTACAGAGGGAAAATAAATATTTGATACCTTGCTGAATTTTTACGTTTCTCCACTGACAAGGGTAGGCTAATTTTAACATTGAGAGATAGAATATCAAAAATAAAATCCAGAAAATCACACTGTATAAATTATATAAATGTATATACCGTATATACTCAAGTATAAGCCAAAATTTTCAGCCCACTTTTTTGGGCTGAAAGTAACCCTCTTGGCTTATACTCGAGTCATACCTAGGAGTCGGCAGGAGAGGGGGAGCGGAGCTGTGTAATCATACTCACCTGCTCCTGGCATGGTCCCTGCACGTCTGTTCCCCGGCGCCGGCAACTTCTTCCAGCGTTGAGCGGTCACATGGTACCACTCATTACAGTAATGAATATGGACTTGGCTCCACTCCCAAAGGGGTGGAGCCACATATTCATTACTGTAATGAGCGGTACCATGTGACCACTCACTACAGGAAGAAGCTGTCGGCATCAGGGAACAGACGTGCAAGGACCATGCCAGGAGCAGGTGAGTATAATGCAGTGCGCGATATTCACCTGCTCCTCGTTCCACCATCGGCGCCGCTGCGCCTTCCGTGTCCTCTGCAGTGACGATCAAGTCAGAGGGCACAATGACGCAATTAGTGCGCTCCGCCCTCTGCCTGAAAGTAAGTGCAGAGGATGCGGAAGACACAGCAGCGGTCGGCAGTGGAACGGGAAAGGTGAGTATAGCAAGTGCTGGGGGACTGAGCGATGAGAGGTGAGTTTGTAATTTTTTATTTTTTTAATCGCAGCAACAGCATATGGGGCCAATGTCTGTATGGAGCATATTATGGGGCCATGTGCAGCATTATATGCAGAAAATATCTTTATGGGGCCATGTGCAGCATTATATGGGGCAATTATCTGTATGGAGCATTTTATGGGGCCTTGTGCAGCGTTATATGGGGCAAAAATCTGTATGGGGCCATGTGCAGCATTATATGGGGCAAATATCTGTATGGAGACATGTGCAGCATTATATGGGGCAAATATCTGTATGGGGCTATGTGCAGCATTATATGGGGCAATTATCTGTATGGGGCTATGTGCAGCATTATATGGGGCAATTATCTGTATGGGTCCATGTGCAGCATTATATGGGGCAAATATCTGTATGGGGCCATGTGCAGTATTATATGGGGCAAATATCTGTATGGAGCATCTTATGGGGCCATGTAACATAGTAACATAGTAACATAGTTAGTAAGGCCGAAAAAAGACATTTGTCCATCCAGTTCAGCCTATGTGCAGCATTTTATGGGGCAAATATCTGTATGGGGCCATGTGCAGTATTATATGGGGCAAATATCTGTATGGAGCATCTTATGCGGCCATGTGCAGCATTATATGGGGCAAATATCTGTATGGGGCCATGTGCAGCATTATATGGGGCAATTATCTGTATGGAGCATCTTATGGGGCCATGTGCAGCATTATATGGGGCAAATATTTGTATGGGGCCATGTGCAGCATTATATGGGGCAATTATCTGTATGGAGCATCTTATGGGTCCATGTGCAGCATTATATGGGGCAAATATCTGTATGGGTCCATGTGCAGCATTATATGGGGAAAATATCTGTATGAAGCATCTTATGGGGCCATGTGCAGAATTATATGGGGCAAATATCTGTATGGAGCCATGTGCAGCATTATATGGGGCAATTATCTGTATGGAGCATCTTATGGGTCCATGTGCAGCATTATATGGGGCAAATATCTGTTTGGAGCCATGTGCAGCATTATATGGGGCAATTATCTGTATGGAGCATCTTATGGGTCCATGTGCAGCATTATATGTGGCAAATATCTGTATGGAGCATCTTATGGGTCCATGTGCAGCATTATATGGGGCAAATATCTTTATGGGGCCATGTGCAGCATTATATGGGGCAAATATCTGTATGGGTCCATGTGCAGCATTATATGGGGAAAATATCTGTATGAAGCATCTTATGGGGCCATGTGCAGCATTATATGGGGCAAATATCTGTTTGGAGCCATGTGCAGCATTATATGGGGCAATTATCTGTATGGAGCATCTTATGGGTCCATGTGCAGCATTATATGTGGCAAATATCTGTATGGAGCATCTTATGGGTCCATGTGCAGCATTATATGGGGCAAATATCTGTATGGAGCATCTTATGGGTCCATGTGCAGCATTATATGGGGCAAATATCTTTATGGGGCCATGTGCAGCATTATATGGGGCAAATATCTGTATGGGGCCATGTGCAGCATTATATGGGGCAATTATCTGTATGGAGCATCTTAGGGGTCCATGTGCAGCATTATATAGGGCAAATATCTGTATGGAGCCATGTGCAGCATTATATGGGGCAATTGTCTGTATGGAGCATCTTATGGGTCCATGTGCAGCATTATATGGGGCAAATATCTGTATGGGGCCATGTGCAGCATTATATGGGGCAAATATCTGTATGGAGCATCTTATGGGGCCATGTGCAGCATTATATGGGGCAAATATCTGTATGGGGCCATGTGCAACATTATATTGGGCAAATATCTGTATGGAGTATCTTATGGGGCCATGTGCAGAATTATATGGGGCAAATATCTGTATGGGGCCATGTGCAGCATTATATGGGGCAAATATCTATATGGAGCATCTTATGGGTCCATGTGCAGCATTATATGGGGCAAATATCTGTATGGGGCCATGTGCAGCATTATATGGGGAAAATATCTGTATGGAGCATCTTATGGGGCCATGTGCAGCATTATATGGGGCAAATATCTGTATAGGGCCATGTGCAGCATTATATGGGGCAATTATCTGTATGGAGCATCTTATGGGGCCATCATGAACTGTATGGAGCATAATATATGGGGCTCTTGATTCAATATGGATATTCAAAAACACTTAAACTAATGATGTCTCAATGAATTTTACTTTTATTGGTATCTATTTTTATTTTTGAAATTTACCAGTAGCTGCTGTATTTCCCACCCTAAGCTTAAACTCGTGTCATTAAGTTTTTTGTGGCAAAATTAGAGGGTCGGCTTATACATGAGTATATACGGTATTTGATCCCTCTGGGAAGCAAGACTTAATACCTGGTGGCAAAACACTAGTTGGCAAGCACAGCTGTCAGAAGTTTTTTGTAGTTGATGATGAGGTTTGTGCACATGTCAGGAGGAATTTTGATCCACTTCTCATTGCAGATCATTACTAAATCATTACGATTTTCAGGCTGTCGCTTGCAACTCGGAGCTTCAACTCCCTCCGTAAGTCTTTTATGGGATAAATGTCTGGAGACTGGCTAGGCCACTCCATGACCTTATTGTGCTTTTTTTTTAGCCACTCTTTTGTTACTTTGGCTCTATGATTGGGTCATTGTCTTACTGGAAGTCCCAGCCACGACCCATTTTTAATGTCCTGGCTGAGGGAAGGAGGTTGTCACTCAGGATTTTATGGTACATGGCTCCATCCATTCTCTCATTGATGCGGTGAAGTAGTCCTGTGCCCTTAGTAGAGAACCACCCCAAAACATAATGTTTCCATCTCCATGCTTGACAGTGGGGACGGTGTTCTTTGGGTCATAGGTAGCATATCTTTTCCTCCAAACATGGCAAGTTGAGTTAATGCCAAAGACCTCAATTTTTGTCTCATCTGACCACAGCACCTTCTCCTAATCACTCACAGAATCATCCAGTTGTTCATTGGCAGACTTCAGATGGGCCTGCACATGTGCTTTCTTGAGCAGGGGGACCTTGCGGGCACTGCAGGATTTCAAAGCTTAATGGAGTAACGTGTTACCAATGGTTTTCTTGGTGACTGTGGTCCCAGCTAATTTGAGATCATTAATAAGTTCTCCCTGTGTAGGTTTAGGCTGATCTCTCAACTTCCTCATGATCAAGGATACCCCATGAGGTGAGATTTTGCATGGTGCCCCAGATCGATTGACAGTCATTTTGTATGTCTTCCATTTTCTCACTATAGGACCAACAGTTGTATCCTTCTCATCCAGCATCTTACTTATGGTTTTGCAGCCCATTCCAGCTTTGTGCAGGTCTGTGATCTTGTCCCTGACATCCTTATAAAGTTCTTTTGTTTTGCCCATGTTGTAGAAGTTAGAGTCTGACTAATTAATTAAGTCTGTGGACAGGAGTCTTTGATAAAGTGGACTATGTCTTTATTGCAGGTAACGAGTTGATTAGGAGCATCTAAGGGTACGTTTCCACGGGGCGTATTGCTTGAGATTTTGCTCTGGATTGGATGCTCCGTACAGCCGCAGCGTCAAATCCACAGCATCCAGGTTGTTACAGTGGAGAGAATTTTATGAAGACCTGCGTAACCGGACATGCGGCGCGTCTTTATAGACCGCAACATGTCTATTTATGTTGCAGAGATGCTCCTTCTCTGAAAGATAAATAACACAGTCTGTTTATAGGATGCGGTGATTCCGCATGTGTTCATTGAACACATGTGGAATCACTGGATGTGTAAAAGGGGGCAGGGCAATACGCCCCCTGGACACATAGCCTTACTGGTCTGTAAGAGCCAGAATTCTTAATGGTTGGTAGGGGATCAAATACTTATTTCTCACTTCAAAATGCAAATACATTTATATAATTTATACCATATGATTTTCTGGGTTTTGTTTTTGATAATCTATCTCTCAATGTTAAAATTTACATATCACTAAAATTATAGACTGTTCATGTCTTTGTCAATAGGCAAACTTACAAAATCAGCAAGGTATCAAATACTTACTGTATTTCCCCCACTGTAGATAAATAGATATTTTAGACATAGAGATAGGTAGATAGATAGATACATGCATAAATTCATACGTACATAATTCCAATCAGAATATTTGCAATATGTTAAAGTGAATTCACAAAACATCTTATTTTTATTATTAAAATTACCATATTTCCATGAACAATTGCTTTTTATTTTCATTTTTCGCTTACAAATGTAGTGCTATTTTACAAGTTCACAAAACTGCAAATTCACAATGCAGTATTCTGCAGAATATATAACATCAACGCGCAATTCTTATTTTAAAGACATTGAAGAAAAAATAATAATATCCTATAGGTCAACTAAAAGGAATATGCCACATGCTGGGCCATATACATCATGCTCTATCAGACAATGAAAATAATCACTAAACCATCTATGCCATGGAAGTATAGTCATCTTTTTTTCATATGAGTTTAATACTGTTTCATAATATACAGATGGAAAGAACATTGAATCACGTCACTTTTGAAATGGTTGTACAATATTCACATTCGATATTCCATCCCACATACTGCAACATTTCTTAGCTTTGAAAAATGTTGACATTCATATTATTGTCACATTTTATGGATTGTACAAGTTGTGAGGTACTGTGCATGCAGTACCATAAGTTGTGCACTTGTAAGGAAGCTGACAGTTTAGTGCTAAATGTGAGCAGTAATATTTCACTTTGAAAGCAGCAATGTAATTATGTGATGGTCCCCCGCTGTTCGTAACATAATAGTTCATCTAAGGGTAGGGTTAGGGTATAATACATTATACCACAAGGTCAGTATGTCTTGGTTGTTGCTGCTTTCTGCCATGTACTTTGGACAAATTACTTCCATCTGCCAATGCTGAGACACCTTTCACATGTGAACCAGCAAAAGAATAGGATATGTACTCTGAAAATAAATGACTACCTTGTAGCCAAGCTATAGAAAATGAAAGGGCTGCTCTAACTGTAAAATGTATCATTAGTTGAGGGACTTTCGAGCTTTATTCTAATACTTGCTTAGATAATAGATCTGCTGAGCAACAAAAGTGGTGCAAGCAATTCAAATTGTGACTTTTTACAGTGGCTAAAATTCTCCTATTCTCTAAGTGCACTACCAGCCGCAATAATGTAAGTGCCCCTGAATTTATTGTTTAGTATTAGGTTCATTTCTCTTTCTGTAAGAGCATAGTTACCGGCTATTTCCACAAATTATTCTTACATAATTTCATAGTGTGTATTTTTTAACCAATATTATCTGACTTACTGTGAAAATTTGCTAAAGATGAGACCAGTTCTAATGTGTAGCCTGAAATCCGAAAGGTTTATCCCAATGAGCCCAGTGCAGATCTATCAAGTATGTGTTTTAAATTTAATCACTCAGTTTCAATTAAAGGCTTACTCTAGAACATGCCGTCATTTCCTTACTTTCATAAGAAAGTTATTTCCATTACTTTAATAGAGCGTCTGCCCTTTGTTTCTTAGAATTGCCAAAGGTTTCAGGGGTTGGATCCAATTGATCATTTCATGAGAAGGAAATGCACCTTTATCATTAAAATATCATTTGAATATTACTTTGTCGAGTATTCTGACAACAATCTAATTATTCATAATTAATTGAATATTATCTATTCGTAACATGGGGCGGCCATATTGAACTGAGTAGACGTTGACTATACAGCATATTCAATTTCATGAATGTAAATTATATTAACATTGATTACGTTAAATTACAACAAATGGTATAAATGTGTAACTCCAGGCTTGCATGTTTATTTTTTCCTACCTTTCTTTCAATAACTATAAGTTATAATGATAACATAATAATTGGAATTAAATGGTTCTAAAATATTCACAAGTTTATTCATAAATACTTCAAATGTAGCACGTTCTTGCAAAACTTTGAAAAACATTCCCATTCTCTTTATACCAAATCACATTTTTCTAGCTTTTAAATTTACCTTATATATGGAATATCCAACATTTTATTTTGTGTATGCAATACTACAAGTTGTCAATTTATAATAATTGCCATAAAGCAAAAAATAAATTGTATCAGAGCACAGGAGGCTTCACAGGTGAAGCAATTTTTTTTAGTGGAACTAAGTGACGTCAATGATGACACCAATGTATTAGACCTCAATCACTCAGCTCTTCTGAATTATGAAGCTGTGGGCATTCTAATTGCTTTCCCTATTCTTCTAGAGAAAAATGTCACCATTATAAAAAAAACCATAGGTTTTTATCAGTGCCTTTTTAAAGATCTTAAAGGGAACCTGTCACCAGATTGCCTTGCACAGGCGTTTACTACGGAGGACATAGAATGAACTTTAATCCAATATTGCGGCCAGCATGCAGCCAGGAAAGGGTGAATTAAACGCCCGAAAACTCGGCCCATATGACCGAAAACCGGTCTCGACAAATTCAGGTGACAGGTTCCCTTTAACAACTGGGATTTCTTTAGACTAATTGTTGTAGCACTACTCTGCAGATTCATTATGCCTTGTTCAAATTGCTCAATTCGACTTTCAGGACCCGGTCTACCGGATAAAATGTTATCATCAGATGGGAGCCCTATGAACAGTCTACTTGCCAACATACCCAGCTCTTCTTGTTATTAGCCAACATCATGTGTGTCACACTGCAATGATAATGTTGCACCAGATCAGCTATCAAAAAAAGGAGCTGGGGATCCGTCAAATAAAAAGTGGTTGGCAAGGCTCCCATCTAGGAGCAGTATCTTACCGGCATGGCTGTTGAACCAGGTCCAGCAAACCGATTCGCAGCATATCTAATTTGTTAGAGTAGCATTAACATGTACTTGCATACAGAGTGGTGAACCAAACAGTTGTTTATTCAATGAGTTAGTTCTAAAAATATGCATAATTGCATAAACATATAAAGAAATACAATTGTGTGGTCCAAAATAACTAGTCTTTAACATAATTTTACAAGTAAAGAATGAAATTAAATAATGAAATGGCTGCTAAAATAATACCGTTATTGTATTTTGAAATAATTTTCTCAGATTACCACTTCTGCTTCTATATTTACTGTCTCTGACTTTCAGAATTTTTTAAGGTAGTGCTTTAAATTGTAATTATTACAGGAGATTTTCAGAAAATAAAAGCTGACTTAGGGCTGTTCAGTCAACCATTGAAACAGTTATTGATTCTCTCAGGGGGAATTTTCCTAAGTATTACCAGTCTATTCATCTGAAAGTGTCACTGCTGTCAAGTGTTGGATTTTTCAAACACTAGTAATGTAAGTGTCTGCAAAATAAAAGATCAGGCAAATCGACAGTGCAGAGAGAAATAAGAAATAAACAAATGCTGGATAATAATCATGCATTCACTGCATTTTTTACCTTTACCTATCTGAGCGCTGAAGTGCAACCTGGAACTAAAACATTTACGTTTTGAAATAATGTTTATGAAAATTCTATACTGTATGATGGAGAATTACTATACATATTAATGCTCATGTTACTTTATAACATAATTACAGGGTGTAATTACAGATTAGAATATGAAATCTGTGGAAATTGATATTCTGTTGTTAGAATGTGGCCATTATGCTAAAAGCTCTAATAGTACCCAATTTGGGTGAGAATATAATACCCAATGTTAATTAATGACTAGTGATAGGCGAACCCCCCGATGTTCAGGATTGGCGGGTTCCCCTGAGTTTTTCTGTAAAGTTTGAGTTCAAGGCCGGAGATGACGTGAACTTGTGTCCGAACACCGAACTTGGACATTAAAGATATGGGATGGGGCGGGGGGGCTGCAACGGAAAGCATAAAAATTAGTAAAAAACAATATAATTATACTTACCTGTCCAGTGACGCATCCTCCCATCCTGCTGTCTCCCCGCTGCATCTGCTTCCAGGGCCACTCATTACCTTCCGTCAGAATTCACTGCACTAGGCAGTCTTCAGCATTTTCCGGCAGTGTTCATGCGGTGACATCACCGCACGAACACTGCCGGAAAGCGCCGAAGACTGCCCAGTTCAGTGAATACTGACGGAAGGTAATGAGTGGCCCTGGAAGCAGATGCGACCGGGAGACAGCGGGATAGGAGGACGAGTCGATGGACAGGCAAGTATAATGTTTATAATTAATTTTATATTTTCTTTTACAGCCACCCTGGACCCGAACTGTAACATGGGTTTCCCATGGAAACCCGCGTTCAGGACCTTGTGACCGAACACTATGTGTTTGGTACGGTCCCGAACTTTACAATTTGGGTTCGCCCATCAATGTTAATGACTTATTAATTAGTGATTATGAGTTGGTCCACTTCAAACATACTTTGATGTTGCAAAACACAAAATGTTACAAAAGGCAAATGTTACAAAACACAAAGCAAAAAAAAATGCATCACATACAGATCTCACACAGATCAGATATATAGCATCTCATTTTTACAAGTACAATCCAAACCTTTAATATAGGAAACTGTATTTGATCTTGTGAATTTTAATAATTTCTGATCTATAAAACTGATACCTTATGGGTGGCATACAGATGGCAGACGAATGACCAAACAGATGAATAAATCTGTTTTTGCTGGATGAAAGTCAAACTATGTTTTAAAAACTCATGAACTTAGGCTAAAGAAAAATTATACAAACAATACAAGTCCTCGTTGCAGAATATTGTAACTTTTTTCATAAAAAATCTAACCGCCTCCCATTAGAGTACACATTTTTGTTTTAATTGAAAAGAATGTAAACATTTAATAAAGTCATATTGTAATTGATTGCACTAATGTACAGCTAAAATGAAACCTTGTATGTTCTAGAATTATTCTGTTATCACCATGTGCTAACGTCCAGAATTTGATTTATTTGCATGTAATAATTACCATAAGTAGAATAATATTTTTTTTTTTTTTTACTTTTTCACAATATACTATACTTGTTAGATTAGAATAATGCTCAAACTTGTATGCACTTGTATCACAATTATGATAATCTACAGTTCATATGTGAACTATGCAATCAAGACACAGTTCCCACTGGCAAAAGTGACTATAATAAAACTTCATTGAAAATAAGGGTTTTAAATATTTTGAAAATGGATTTAAATACTTCCTGATTGCTAAAGGAAGCATTGTATAATGTACTCATAAGTTATGATTTTTGCTTTCTTTCCATCAGTTCAAATTACGGTAAACACAAATAAGATCCTTAAAAAAAGAATAAAAATAGATTCATTCAATATCATATAACAAAATAACCCTAAATCCCAAAAAGTTGGAATGTTATGGAAAATGTAAAGAAAATAAGAATGGAAGGACCTAGATATATCTTGTAGCCATATGTTATTCAGAACATAGATTTCACATCATAGATTGAAAGTTAGATATTTGAAAAAATTAACTCATCGAAATTGATGACAGCAACACATCTCAAAAAATTTCGGACAGGATTAACAAAAGGCTGGCAAAAGTAAGTGGTACTATTTAAAAACAGATGGAAGGTAATTTTTTAGCTAAGTCACATGACTGTGTATAAAAAGAGCTTGTTAGAGAGGCAGAGTCTCTCAGAAGCAAATATGGTCAGAGGATCACTAATCTGTGAACAACTGCATCTAAAAATTGTGGAACATTTTCAGAAAAAATTTCCTTAGTATAAAATTGGAAAGACAAAGACTCTGAAAATCTCACCGTCTACAGTACATAATGTTATCAAAAGATTCTAAGATTCTGGAGAAATCCATGAGCACGAGGGACAAGGCCTTTGGTCAACAGAAACAGACATGTCATATCACTGCATGGGCTCAGGAATACTTCCAGAAATCAAGGTCTGTGAAGACAGTTTGTCATGCAATCCATAAACGAGAGTTAAAGCTCTATCATGCAAAGAATAAGCCATATATCACCACAATCCAGAAAGGCTGCTGTGTTCTCTGAGCAAAGCTCATTTAAAATGGACTGAGGCCAAATGGAAATCTTTTCTGTGGTCAGATAAATCAAAATTTGAATTTTTTTTTTCTGGAAATCATTAATACTGTGTATTGCAGAATCAATTGGAGAGGGACCATCCAGTTCGAGATCTTTCATATCTGGTTACAATAGTGCCTGTGGGACGGGCCGCTTACACATATTGGAAAGCACTATCAATGCTAAGCATTATATAGCTACATCTTTATAGACAACACTCTGTTTCAGTGGACGCCTTGCATATACAGCTAGACATTATTAAACCATGGACTGCATCTATCACAACAGCATGGCTCCACAGAAGAATAGTTTGGGTGACGAACTGTGCTGCCTGCAAATCCAGACCTTTTACCAATAGGAAACTTTTGGTGCATTATGAAACTAAAAAAAGGTAAAGTAGACCCAGTAGTGCTGAGCAGCTAGAATCCTACATCAGACAAGAATGGGATAACATTCTTCTCTCTAAACTCCAGCAATTGGTCTCCTCAGTTCCCAGATAGATATTTACAGACTTTTGTAAAAGAAGTGAGGATGCTGCATAATGGTCGACGAGACCCTGTTAAAACCTTTTTGACATGTTTTGGTGCCATACATATCGAAATGAGTAAATTTTTCCAAATAAAATGGAAAGATGTCTACTTTCAACTTTTGAAATATGTTCTATATTCTGTTGTTAATTAAATATGGCTAAATATATGGCTAGATTATTATTTGCATTTCCATTCTTGTTTTCTTTAAAATGTATTCAGTGTCCCAACTTTTTTTAGAATTGGCATTGTAAATGGGGGCATAACATAATGAATTTTATAATAAACGACTTTTGTTACTAACGAAGGGTCATTAATTGGATCTTTATATGGTAGTGATGCACAGTAATATTAATTATTTGTAAATACTACTGATCATAAATGTACTGTAAGGCGGTTTAGCTAGCCCAGATAATGCAATTTAAAGTACACCTCCAGAGATCCATGTAAATTCTTAAGAAATGCACCCAAGTGCATAAATCCAAGTTTTCAATCTAGAATATTAAAAAAAGAAAGCTGTATGCTGTTTGTTGACTACATGAATTGCAACATAGAACAGAACATGCAGAAAACTGAGCAACATTATAGAAAGACATATAGATATAGATCTTTCTAGATCTGCATAGAACTTGATAGATGCAGTGCCTTGAAAAAGTATTCATACAACCTGAACATTTTCACATTCTTTCATGTTAAACCTACAAAATCATCATATTTATTGGACTATAAGATGCATCAGACCAAATTTTTCACCCAAAATTTTGGGGAGGAAATTAGGAAAACATTTTTATTGTTAAAATGGGTGTCCATCTTATAGTCCGAATTTAGTTTACCAGTGGGGCGGGGGCAGTTCAGCAGTGTTACAGGAGGCAGGGACGCTACTCCAGGAAGCCGGCAGTGGGCTTCAAAAACATTTTCCTGCAGCCCACCACCAGGAAATAAATGTACAATGTACAGAGCAGGGACTCTGCTACTTCCTCACCGCTGACATTTTCTTGAAGTCCAGGGCCCACAGCCTTGTACAGCTGGGAAAACCCCTGCTCCCAGCCTAGAATCCGCAGCATTGCCCCACTCGTGCTGCTGCTACCAGCCAGCTGCCTGCAACAGCAACCCTTAGGGCCAGATTTGTGGATTGTACAACTAATAGTAGTCCTGTGGATAGGCTCTCCCACCTAAGTTGTGGATCTGTGCAGGTCCTCTAGTATGACCAGGGCCTCTTGACTGCTTCACTAGTTAGTGCTTTCTTTGCTTGGGATGTTGGTTTAGGTGGAAAACCATGTCTTGGTAGGTTTGCAGTTGTGCCATACTCCTTTTATTTTTGGATCATGGATTGAATAGTGCTCCATGTTATGTTCAAGGCTTGGGCTTGAGCTTTCCCATGCTCCATCACTATTTTGTAAACCCTAACCCTACTTTCCTTTTCTCTTTAACTAGATTCCTGACCAGTCTGGTGTGTTCCTTGGTTTTTGTGATGCTGTTGATCACTAATGTTGTCAAACAATCCTGTGAAGACTTCACAAAACATTAATTAACTATGTGACTTCTGGAAGCAATTGGGCACTCAGGATTTTATTTAAGGGTATCAGACTACAGGGGGTTAAATATAAATGCACATAACAATTTTTAGATTTAGATTTTTTTAAATAATTAGAAAACCATATTTCCTTTACACTTCACAAATAGTTGTTATGTTGTGTTGATGCATCAGATAATATCCCAATAAAATATATTTAAGTTTGTGGTTGAAACATGAAAAAAGGTGGAAATGTGCATGACATATGAATACTTTTTTAAGGCATTGTAAATAACAGACTTTAAGATAGAGCGACCACGTTCCAGGCTTCAAATCCAATGCATATGTGTAAAATATCTGATAAAAATGACTTCCTGTTGAATTAGAAATTAAACCTTAATGAATAATTGTTCTCATTAGTAACCCTCAATAATAATAGTAGACCAGATGGCATTGTGCATGCATAAAAATATTGCTTTCTTGAAATAGCATATATAGTTTGAAAATGTCTGAATGTGTAGCTTCTTAACTTTAACCCCTTTCTGCCATTAGACGTACTATTGCGTCCATGTGGGGTGGGCTTTACTTCCCAAGGACGCAATAGTACGTCATATGCGATCGGCAGCGCTCACGGGGGGAGCGCCGCCGATCGCGGCCGGGTGTCAGCTGTTTATCGCAGCTGACATCCGGCACTATGTGCCAGGAGCGGTCACGGACCGCCCCCGGCACATTAACCCCCAGCACACCGCGATCAAAGATGATCGCGATGTGCCGGCGGTGCAGGGAAGCACCGCGCAGGGAGGGGGCTCCCTGCGGGCTTCCCTGAGCCCCCCGCAGCAACGCGATGTGATCGCGTTGCTGCGAGGGTCTCACCTCCCTCCCTGCTCACTCCAGCCCCGGATCCAAGATGGCCGCGGATCCGGGTCCTGCAGGGAGGGAGGTGGCTTCACAGAGCCTGCTTAGAGCAGGCACTGTGAAGGCTGCAGCGCTGCATGTCAGATCAGTGATCTGACAGAGTGCTGTGCAAACTGTCAGATCACTGATCTGTGATGTCCCCCCCGGGACAAAGTAAAAAAGTTAAAAAAAAAAATTTCAAATGTGTAAAAAAAAATTAAAAAAAATATTCCAAAATAATGAAAAAAAAAATAAAAAATTTATTATTCCCATAAATACATTTCTTTATCTAAATAAAAAAAACAAAACAATAAAAGTACACATATTTAGTATCTCCGCATCCGTAACGGCCCGACCTATAAAACTGGCCCACTAGTTAACCCCTTCAGTAAACACCGTAAGAAAAAAAAGAAAAAAACGAGGCAAAAAACAACGCTTTATTATCATACCGCCGAACAAAAAGTGGAATAACACGCGATCAAAAAGACAGATATAACTAACCATGGTACCGCTGAAAACGTCATCTTGTCCCGCAAAAAACGAGCCGCAATACAGCATCATCAGCAAAGAAATAAAAAAGTTATAGTCCTGAGAATAAAGCGATGCAAAAATAATTATTTTTTCTATAAAATAGTTTTTATCGTATAAAAGCGCCAAAACATAAAAAAATGATATAAATGAGGTGTCGCTGTAATCGTACTGACCCGAAGAATAAAACTGCTTCATCAATTTTACCAAACGCGGAACGGTATAAACGCCTCCCCCAAAAGAAATTCATGAATAGCTGGTTTTTGGTCATTCTGCCTCACAAAAATCGGAATAAAAAGCGATCAAAAAATGTCACGTGCCCGAAAATGTTACCAATAAAAACATCAACTCGTCCCGCAAAAAACAAGACCCAACATGACTCTGTGGACCAAAATATAGAAAAATTATAGCTCTCAAAATGTGGTAACGCAAAAAATATTTTTTGCAATAAAAAGCGTCTTTCAGTGTGTGACGGCTGCCAATCATAAAAATCCGCTAAAAAACCCGCTATAAAAGTAAATCAAACCCCCCTTCATCACCCCCTTAGTTAGGGAAAAATTAAAAAAATGTATTTATTTCCATTTTCCCATTAGGGCTAGGGTTAGAGTTAGGGCTAGGGTTAGGGCTAGGGTTAGGGCTAGGGTTAGGGTTAGGGCTAGGGTTAGGGTTAGGGTTAGGGCTAGGGTTAGGGCTAGGGTTAGGGCTAGGGTTAGGGTTAGGGTTAGGGCTAGGGTTAGGGTTAGGGCTAGGGTTAGGGCTAGGGTTAGGGTTAGGGCTAGGGTTAGGGCTAGGGTTAGGGCTAGGGCTAGGGCTAGGGTTAGGGTTAGGGCTAGGGTTAGTGCTAGGGTTAGGGCTAGGGTTAGGATTAGGGTTAGGGCTAGGGTTAGGGCTAGGGCTACAGTTTGGGTTGGGGCTAAAGTTACAGTTAGGGTTTAGATTACATTTACGGTTGGGAATAGGGTTGGGATTAGGGTTAGGGGTGTGTCAGGGTTAGAGGTGTGGTTAGGGTTACCATTGGGATTAGGGTTAGGGATGTGTTTGGATTAGGGTTTCAGTTATAATTGGGGGGTTTCCACTGTTTAGGCACATCAGGGGCTCTCCAAACGCGACATGGCGTCCGATCTCAATTCCAGCCAATTCTGCGTTGAAAAAGTAAAACAGTGCTTCTTCCCTTCCGAGCTCTCCCGTGTGCCCAAACAGGGGTTTACCCCAACATATGGGGTATCAGCGTACTCAGGACAAATAGGACAACAACTTTTGGGGTCCAATTTCTCCTGCTACCCTTGGGAAAATACAAAACTCGGGGCTAAAACATATTTTTTGTGGGAAAAAAAAAGATTTTTTATTTTCACGGCTCTGCGTTATAAACTGTAGTGAAACACTTGGGGGTTCAAAGTTCTCACAACACATCTAGATTAGTTCCCTGGGGGGTCTAGTTTCCAATATGGGGTCACTTGTGGGGGGTTTCTACTGTTTAGGTACATTAGGGGTTCTGCAAACGCAATGTGACGTCTGCAGACCATTCCATCTAAGTCTGCATTCCAAATGGCGCTCCTTCCCTTCCGAGCTCTGCCATGCGCTCAAACGTTGGTTTCCCCCAACATACGGGGTATCAGCGTACTCAGGACAAATTGGACAACAACTTTTGGGGTCGAATTTCTCCTCTTACCCTCGGGAAAATACAAAACTGGGGGCTAAAAAATAATTTTGGGGGGAAAGATTTTTTTTTTTAATTTTCACGGCTCTGCGTTACAAACTGTAGTGAAACACTTGGGGGTTCAAAGCTATCACAACACATCTAGATGAGTTCCTTAGGGGGTCTAGTTTCCAAAATGGTGTCACTTGTGGGAGGTTTCTACTGTTTAGGTACATTAGGGGCTCTGCAAATGCAATATGACACCTGCAGACCATTCCATCTAAGTCCTCATTCCAAATGGAGCTCCTTCCCTTCCGAGCCCTCCCATGCGCCCAAACAGTGGTTCCCCCCCACATATGGGGTATCAGCGCACTCAGGACAAATTGGACAACAAATTGTGGGGTCGAATTTCTCCTGTTACCCTCGGGAAAATACAAAACTGGGGGCTAAAAAATAATTTTTGTGGGAAAAAAATTTTGTTTTATTTTTACGGCTCTCCATTATAAACTTCTGTGAAGCCCTTGGTGGGTCAAAGCGCTCAGGACACATCTAGATAAGTTCCTAAGGGGGTCTACTTTCCAAAATGGTGTCACTTGTGGGGGGTTTCTACTGTTTAGGTACATTAGGGGCTCTGCAAACGCAATGTGACACCTGCAGACCATTCCATCTAAGTCTGCATTCAAATGGCACTCCTTCCCTTCTGAGCCCTCCCATGTGCCCAAACAGTGGTTCCCCCCACATATGGTGTATCATCGCACTCAGGACAAATTGGGCAACAAATTTTGGGGTCCAATTTCTCCTGTTACCCTCAGGAAAATACAAAACTGGGGGCTAAAAAATTAATTTTTGTGGGAAAAAAATTTTGTTTTATTTTTACGGCTCTGCATTATAAACTTCTGTGAAGCACTTGGTGGGTCAAAGTGCTCACCACACCTCTAGATAAGTTCCTTAGGGGGTCTACTTTCCAAAATGGTGTCATTTGTGGGGGGTTTCAATGTTTAGGCACATCAGTGGCTCTTCAAACGCAACATGGCGTCCCATCTCAATTCCTGTCAATTTTGCTTTGAAAAGTCAAATGGCGCTCCTTCCCTTCCGAGCTCTCCCATCCACCCAAACAGTGGTTTACCCCCACATATGGGGTATCAGCGTACTCAGAACAAATTGTACAACAACTTTTGCGGTCCAATTTCTTCTCTTACCCTTGGGAAAATCAAAAATTGGGGGCAAAAAGATAATTTTTGTGAAAAAATATGATTTTTTATTTTTACGGTTCTACATTATAAACTTCTGTGAAGCACTTGGTGGGTCAAAGTGCTCACCACACCTCTAGATAAGTTCCTTAGGGGGTCTACTTTCCAAAATGGTGTCACTTGTGGGGGGTTTCAATGTTTAGCCACATCAGGGGCTCTCCAAACGAAACATGGCGTCCCATCTCAATTCCAGTCAATTTTGCATTGAAAAGTCAAATGGCACTCCTTCGCTTCCGAGCTCTGCCATGCGCCCAAACAGTGGTTTACCCCCACATGTGGGGTATTGGCATACTCAGGACAAATTGTACAACAATGTTTGGGGTCCATTTTTTCCTGTTACCCTTGGTAAAATAAAACAAATTGGAGCTGAATTAAATTTTTTGTGAAAAAAAGTTAAATGTTCATTTTTATTTAAACATTCAAAAAATTCCTGTGAAGCACCAGAAGGGTGAATAAACTTCTTGAATATGGTTTTGAGCACCTTGAGGGGTGTAGTTTTTAGAATGGTGTCACACTTGGGTATTTTCTATCATATAGACCCCTCAAAATGACTTCAAATGAGATGTGGTCCCTAAAATAAAATGGTGTTGTAGAAATGAGAAATTGCTGGTCAACTTTTAACCCTTATAACTCCCTAACAAAAAAAAATTTTGGTTCCAAAATTGTGCTGATGTAAAGTAGACATGTGGGAAATGTTACTTATTAAGTATTTTGTGTGACATATCTCTGTGATTTAATTGCATAAAAATTCAAAGTTGGAAAATTGCGAAATTTTCATAATTTTCGCCAAATTTCTGTTTTTTTCACAAATAAACGCAGGTACTATCAAATAATTTTTACCATTGTCATGAAGTACAATATGTCACGAGAAAACAATGTCAGAATCACCAGGATCCATTGAAGCGTTCCAGAGTTATAACCTCATAAAGGGACAGTGGTCAGAATTGTAAAAATTGGCCCGGTCATTAACGTGCAAACCACCCTTGGGGGTAAAGGGGTTAAACAGTAAAAAAGCATCTGTTGGTTCATGAGTACAACCTGTATTCAGTGAAGACACATTTTCATTTTACTGAATCATGAGATGATAGTTACTGCTCATAAAATTATAGGGAGAGGGCAGGGTGAGAAGAGGAGAGAGGAGATAGAAGTAGACACAGGCAGTCTGCGATAAACTCACTTAAAAGAACAGTTAGGCTATGTTTCCACGACTAGGATTTGGAGAGTTTTTGGTATTGCAGATTTTCCACAGCATTTCTGTACCAATTAGCTAAATTGGGTAACTTGCGCTTTTTCGTTGCATTTTTTTACAAATGCTTTTACATTGTTTTTGGTACTGCATTTTTGTCTCTTTTCTGTAAGTCAAATTCTAAATAAAAGTGCTTTTATTTTGATATTTCCTGTTATTTGGCTTTGTCAAAACTTTATAGACAAAATCATGCGTGGAATACATGCATAAAACGCATTTGCATTTTTTACCTGTGGACTTTCTACATCTAATGCAATTATATTGGGAAAATGTGCACATAAAACTCAGCATGCCTGCAAGAGAAATTGACAAATTGACATGTGGTGAATTTAAAATATGTACCTCAGGTCAATTTAACCCCTTTCTGTCCTCGGACGAGATAGTACGTCCGAGGTCAGATCCCCCACTTTGATGCAGGGCTCCGGCGGTGAGCCCACATCAAAGCCGGGACATGTTAGCTGTTTTGAACAGCTGACATATGCCTGTAATAGCGGCGGGTGAAATCGCAATTCACCCGCCGCTATTAACTAGTTAAATGCCGCTGTCAAACGCTGACAGCAGCATTTAATTGGCTCTTCCGGCCATCCAGCCGGAAATGAGCTCATCACTGACCCCAGTCACATGATCGGGGTTCAGCGATGCATCAGAATGGTAACCATGGAGGTCCTTGACACCTCTATGGTTACTGATCCCTGCTAGCTGTGAGCGTCACTCTGTGGTCGGCGCTCTTAGCAAGCCTGTTATTAAGCTACATAGCAGCGATCTGATGATCGCTGCTATGTAGCAGAGGCGATAGAGTTGTGCCAGCTTCTAGCCTCCCATGGAGGCTATTGAAGCATGGCAAAAGTAAAAAAAAGTTAAAAAATGTGAAAAAAATAAAAAAAATATAAAAGTTTAAATCCCCCCTTTCGCCCCATTCAAAATAATTCAATAAAAAAAAAAATCAAACCTACACATATTTGGTATCGCCATGTTCAGAAATGCCCTATCTAACAATAAAAAAAAAGGATTAACCTAATCGCTAAACGGCATAGCGAGAAAAAAATTTGAAATGCCAGAATTACGTTTTTTTTGGTCGCCATGACATTGCATTAAAATGTAATAACAGGCGATCAAAAGAACGTACCTGCACCAAAATGGTATCATTAAAATGCCAGCTCGGCACGCAAAAAATAAGCCATCACCCGATGCCAGATCACAAAAAATGGAGATGCTACTGGTATCGGAAAATGGCGCAATTGTTTTTTGCAAAGTTTGGAATCTTTTTTCACCACTTAGATAAAAAATAGCCTAGATATGTTTGGTGTCTATGAACTCGTAATGACCTGGAGAATCATAATGGCAGGTCAGTTTTAGCATTTGGTGAACCTAGCAAAAAAGCCAAACAAAAAACAAGTGTGGGATTGCAATTTTTTTGCAATTTCACCGCACTTGGATTTTTTTCCCCGTTTTCTAGTACATGGCATGCTAAAACCAATGGTGTCGTTCAAAAGTACAACTTGTTTTGCAAAAAATAAGCCCTAACATGACCATATTGACGGAAAAATAAAAAAGTTATGGCTCTGGGAAGGAGGGGAGCGAAAAACGAACACGGAAAAACGGAAAATCCCAAGGTCATGAAGAGGTTAAGGGCAAGTAGATATGAAATACCTATAAATCCATTTCCCTTTTCTGGATTTGCAAGTTACTCATTTTTCTGGGCAGCAAAATATTCAGCATCAAAAACTCACTAAAAACTCATCATTGGAACCTAACCTTACACTTTAAAAATGAATTATGATTTAATCCCTAAATGTTTCCCCCTATAATTAAGGATGAAAGTGGGCCTTGCTTTGTCCTTGTATGCTTTATTAGTGTTGGCCATACTTTAAATCAATACGAGCCTGTCTTCATTATATTGACTGCCATATCCATAGCTACTGATTCATGGAAAGATCCAAAGGAAAAAAATGGAGGATAGGCACATCCGAATAAAATCTTCAAGCTTAATTTATGTCCATAAGGTTAAAAAATTCCACATGATGATAAGTCACACTCTGATGCCTTGCTGGCATCTGCTGTCATATGACTCTATGACTCAGCAGTAGACGCCAGCAACACATCAGAGTGTGACTTACCTTCAACATGTGGAATCTTTTAACCTTATGGACATAAATAAAGCTTGAAAATTTTATTTGGCTGTGTCTATCTCCCCTTTATTTTTATTGGCTATGCTTGATTAATAAAACTAAATTCACAGTGCAAGATGTCAGTTTAGTACCTTATACATGATTTGTGCATAAAAAGAAAAAATGGCAATTTGACTTCCTTGGAAATTCTTGTAAACAAGGTCTGCATTTCCATGTTCCCACCACGGTATTTGCCAGAAGCAATTTTAGACATTTTTTTCCAAAAAGGGTATTTTGGTATTCATGCTCAGCACTTCTAACTGTACTTATGTTATCCAATTGAAATTCTAAAAAAAAAAAAACAATTGAATTATACAATTTTGCCATATAAAACAAATTTATATAGTGTACTTGTTCAAAAATAAGTGATTAATAATTTCCAATGTTATCCAAATACTATCACAAAACTGAAATATTCCGTACAATCGAGGTTATCTAAAATAAAGTTAGGTTTCTTAATTATAGGATAATCACAATGACGCTTCTTGCCGACTTTGACCATTCAGCATGGAGGTGCTGGTCACTGTGTTTTTAACATTACTCTTCAGAGAAGTCATTCGGACATTAGAAGAATTAAGCAAGTAGCTGGTAGACCGTTGATGGCGCCTCTTCCTACGACAACACAGCTGACCGTTAAAGTGTCTTCTAAAACTCTCACTAAGTAGGTAGAGTGCAAAAGGATTTACACAGGAGTTAGAAAAGCTTAAGACACGGGCCACTAATGTGATAATCATATGTCCCAAAGACGGATCAATTTCATTGTAGTTGAAAGACCGGTACATATATAAAACGTGGTTTGGAAACCAGCAGAGTGCAAAGCAGCCAACAAACACTAGAACGATTTTTGCCAGTCGTTTTCGAGTTTCCATCTGTAATAAAAAAAATGGTAAAGTTAGTATTTAATTAGTTTTTGCAATAATATATTTTGCATCCCACTTTAAAATTAAGACTGATGATTGATGCAAAATTTGGACCAGTAAAAATTATATATTGCGGCATCTTTTTTAAATTTACTGCATGGCTCATCTCATTTCCACCAAGGTCAGAATTTCAAAATCAACCATGGTATTCACAGCCTAAATATATGGACTAAGGAATGTAAATAAGTATGCTGATTTTTTTCTAAACATTAGTGAATACAGTGGGTAATCCCTTCCATAGGATCGCATACCACCGCCATCATAACTGGAAAAATCAAGTAGACATTGAAAAGAAATAATCACAGTTGCGGGAAGGAAGACGTTAGCAGGATAAAAGCCACACAAAATTTGCTAATAAGTGACTTTTAGACAACCCTGATGTTATACTACAGGGCCATTTATATAGATACACCTAAATATGGGAATGGATGGTGATATCAACTTCCTATTTGTGGCACATTAGTATATGGGAGGGGAAAACTTTTCAAGATGGGTGGTGACCATGGAGGCCATTTTGAAGTCAGCCATTTTGGATCCAGCTTCATTTTTTTCAATGGTAAGAGGGTCATGTGACACATCAAACTTACTGAGAATTTCACAAGAAAAACAATGGTGTGCTTGGTTTTAACGTAACTTTATTCTTTCATGAGTTATTTACAAGTTTATGACCACTTATAAAATGTGTTCAAAGTGCTGCCCATTGTGTTGGATTGTCAAGGCAACCCTCTTCACCCACTCTTGACACACTGATAGCAACACCGCAGAAGCAATGCTAGCATAGGCTTCCAGCGTCCGTTGTTTTAGATGCTGCACATCTCATATCTCGACCACCATGGTCACCATCTATTTTGAAAAGTTTTCCTCCTCCCATATACTAATGTGCCACAAACAGGAAGTTGATTTCACCAACCATTCACATTTTATTTATATACAGGAAAGATATATGTCTTGGTACCGTGTTAGCCAGTAGATAGAAAAATATTTACAATTGAGAGTCCTCAGTGGTTGATACCTTTTAATGGCTAACTGAAAAGATGGTAACAAATTGTAGTCTCGAAGCTTGCAATTTGTTACCATCTTTTCAGTTAGCCATTTTATTTAGGTGTATCTATATAAGTGGCCCACCCTGTATATATGGGCAAGCTTTTTTGGACTTTATGGACGACACCCATGCAGACAGTTGTGCTCTAAAGTTTACATACCCCGGCAGAATTTTTGCTGTCTTGGCCTTTTTCAGAGAAAATGAATGACAACACCAAAACTTTTTCTCCACTCATGGTTAGTGGTTGGGCGAAGCCATTTATTGTCAAACTACTGTGTTTTCTCTTTTTAAATCATAATGAACACCCAAAACATCCAAATGACCCTGATCAAAAGTTTACATACCCTGGTGGGTTTGGCCTGATAACATGCACAAAAGTTGACACAAATGGGTTTGTCTGGCTACTAAAGGTAACATCCTCACCTGTGACCTATTTGCTTGTAATCAGTGTGTGCATAAAAGCTTAGTGAGTTTCTGGGATCCAGACAGACTCTTGCATCTTTCATTCAGCCACTGACACTTTTGGATTGTGAGTCATGGAGAAAGCTAAAGATTTGTCAATGTTTGATCTACAGGAAAAGGTAGTTGAACTGTATAAAACAGCAAAGGGATACAAAAAAATATCCAGGGAATTGCCAGTTAGCAGCTTTCAAACTGTGATTGACAAGAGGTAAATCAGGGGACTCTGTAAAACGAAGCCCTCCAAAGAAAGGCCACCCCACACCATTACTGACCCACTGCCAAACCAGTCATGCTGAAAGATGTTGCAGGCAGCATATCGCTCTCCACAGCATCTCCAGACTCTGTCATGTCTGTCATATGTGCTCAGTGTGAACCTGCTTTCATCTGTGAAGAGCATCAGTGGCAAATTTGACAATCCTGGTGTTCTGTGGCAAATGCCAAGCATCCTGCACGGTATTGGGCTGTGAGTACAACCCCATATCTGTGGACATCGGGCACTCAGACCATCCTCATGCAGTCGGTTTTTATCTATTTGTGCAGACACATGCACATTTGTGGCCTGCTGGAGGTCATTTTGCAGGGCTCTGGCAGTGCTCCTGTTCCTCCTTCTTCAAAGGCTGATGTAGCGGTCCTGCTGCTGGGTTGTTGCCCTCCTACGGCCCCCTCCACATCTTGTGGTGTACTGGCCTGTGTCCCAGTAGCGCCTCCAGCCCCTCCACGTCTCCTGGTGTACTGGCCTGTCTACTGGTAGCGCCTCCAGCCTCTGGACACTACGCTGACAGACACAGCAAACCTTCTTGCCATAGCTTGCATTAATGTGCCATCCAGGATGAGCTGCACTACCTGAGCCACTTGTGTGGGTTGTAGAGTCCGTCTCATGCTACCACGAGTGTGAAAGCACAACCAACATTCAAAACATGAGCCAGAAAGCATTGGTACTGAGATGTGGTCTGCGGTCCCCACCTGCAGAACCACTCCTTTATTGAGTGTGTCTTGATAATTGCCAATAATTTTCATCTGTTGTCTATTCCATTTGCACAACAGTATGTGAAATTGATTGTCAAACAGTGTTGCTTCCTAAGCGGACAGTTTGATTTCACAGAAGTTTGATTTACTTGGAGTTATATTCTGCTGTTTAAGTGTTCTCTTTAATTTTTTGAGCAATGTATTTGTGCAAAGTTTTAAACAAAACAAATGTGGCCAAACGTTTTGAAATTGAAACAAATTTTGGTTTTCACAAAAATTGTGGCTTCAGTTTTTATAGAGGCATTGCATTAACTCTATGTTTTTATGAAGAGTTTGCAGACGAATTGCCAAAAATGTACATTAAATTTAACTTAATCACAAAACCCTATTTCCACTGAATTTCAGCCATGCCACAAATAAAAACCTAACTATATCATTTCAGTGACCTTATGGTTATTTCAGTAGAAAGTGTTGACTAGGACAAGGGAGCTAATATCACTTTTTTGTGATGATTGACTTATAAGGACTCCATAGCGTTTTTGGTCCATTTTCGCGCAGAAAAAAATGGAAAGAAAAATAAATCTTAAAATAAATAAACAAACAGATAGCTGAACTGCTTAGCTTAATAACTTCTAAATTAAAAGCTTGAGGGAAGAAAATCGTTATAATACTGTTACTGCATTTATAGACTATATTGATAAAAACCGTTTAACCCTATTCTGATGTCGGACAGGATAGTACGTATGACGTCAGTATAACAGCTTTGAGGTGGGCTCCGGTGGTGAGCCTACTTCAAAGCCACAACATGTCAGCTGTTTTCAACTGCTGACATATTCCCACAATAGGCGCTGGTGAAATCACGATCCACCCACGCCTATTAACTAGTTAAATGCGGCTGTCAAACTCTGATAGCGGCATTTAACGCTCGCTTTCAGCCATTAGGAATACATGCACCACTGACTCCCTCACGGTGCATCGCCATGACAACCAGAGATCTTCTTGAGACCTATATGGTTGTTGATGATGGACTGCTATGAGCGCCACCCTGTGGTCGACTCTCATATCAAGTCTGTAATTCTGCTACATAGAGGCGATCTGAGCATCGCCGCTATGTAGCAGAGCCGATCAAGTTATGGCAGCTTCTAGCCTCCCATGGAGACTATTGAAGCATGCCAAAAGTAAAAGAAAAAGCATAAAAGTTCAAATCACCCCCTTTTCACCCCTTTCAAAATAAAGCAATAAAAGTAAAATCAAACATAGACATGTTTGGTATCGCCGCATTCTGAATCACCCTATCAGCGTAGCGAGAAAACAAATCAAAATGCCAGAATTACTTTTTTTGGTCGCAGCGACATTGTATTAAAATGCAATAACGGGTGATCAAAAGGTCGTACTTGCACAAAAATTTTTTTGCAAACTTGGAATTTTTTTTCACCACATAGGTAAAAAAGAACCTAGGCATGTTTGATGTCTATGAACTTGTAATGACCTGGAGAATCGTATTGGCAGGTGAGTTTTAGCAGATAGTGAACCTAGCAAAAAAGCCAAACAAAAAACAAGTGTGTGATTGCACTTTTCTTGCTATTTCACCGCACTTGGAATTTTTTTCCCATTTTCTGTTACATGACATGGTAGAACGAATGGTATCGTTCAAAACTAAAACTCGCCCCACAAAAAAATAAGCCCTCGCATGGCCATATTGACAGAAAAAATAAAAAAGTTAAAGCTCTGGAAAGAAGGGGAGCGAAAAAACGAAAATGCAAAACCGAAAAAAGTTCCGATCATGAAGGGGTTAAATATGTTGTTTTCTCTAGTTACAGTTTGGAAATGGTGATTTACTTACATTTGGAAGTTTTTACGGAAATGAATAAGTTGAGTGCTAAATCATTCTTTAAGGTCGGTTCCAAAAATTTATGTTTTGTGGTCAGAGTGTGGATCACAAAGCATGGGCTTGCCTTGGGACTCCACAACTGAACCCAATAGCCTCATATATGTCATTGAGGCTGTAGAGTTCAGATCAGAAGACCTACAGCTGATCCAAAGATAAAGATTTGTACTTGGACAATCAATGTTGGATTTCTAAAACTAACTTAAAGTAGACTGATTAATTTTATGAAACTTTTAAAAAAAAATAAGAAAATGGGGTACAAGATGCAAAAGAAAATTGGGTTCTTATGCAATGAAACCTTTTTCTTCAAATTTGAGATTTCAATTATTTGTTAGCAGTGTGTTTTCTTTATATTTTTTTGACTATTCAAACACACCACACATCCATTTTTCTGTTATATGGACAAGATCTTTTCGATTCAGATGTGTAAAACTGGCTTTAGGAGACTGATTGTAATAGTTATATAGAAAGCACCAGGAGATGTTAACATACAATCAGAAATTATATCTGGGAGGTTTTTGGAAAAGGAAATACCTAATTATAGTGGTTTATCTGCTAGTCAGACACAGTTCTGTAGAAAAGATATTCTCATATATGCCTGGAGGTCTCCTGTGCAAGAATTATCCCTGAAAACTAATAATTGCAAACAAGGAACTATTTTTAAATTCGATCTAACCAACTTCATGGAATTATCCCACAAAATTTGATTTCCGGCAAATAAATTCAAGTGAACTGCATAACTCAAAGCCTCTAATTGCCTGGAAAAATATGCGTAGAACACTGTTAAGTTCCCCTTGGATTCAATTGAGCACATTTTGAGCTCTGTAATGCAAACTGTTGTGAATTCTGTGGTCAAGCTCCCTCCTGTGGTCGTGAGTGGTACTTCGGCTGGTTCTGTGTATGAGCTTCCGCTGGTGGATGTGAGTGGGGCTGCGGCTTCTGAGTTTCCTTCCTCAGGTGACGAGGTTAAGTCGTTAGGTGCTGCTCTATTTAACTCCACCTAGTTCTTTGTTCCTGGCCTCCAGTCTATGTTCCAGTATTGGTCTGGCTCTCTCCTGGATCGTTCTTGTGGCCTGTCTGCCCTGCATAAGCTAAGTTCTGCTTGTGTTACTTTTGTTTGCTATATTTTCTGTCCAGCTTGCTATATTGGTTTTTCTTGCTTGCTGGAAGCTCTGAGACGCAGAGGGAGCACCTCCGTGCCGTTAGTCGGTGCGGAGGGTCTTTTTGCCCCTCTGCGTGGTTGTTTGTAGGTTTTTGTGCTGACCGCAAAGCTATCTTTCCTATCCTCGGTCTATTCAGTAAGTCGGGCCTCACTTTGCTAAATCTATTTCATCTCTGTGTTTGTATTTTCATCTTAAACTCACAGTCATTATATGTGGGGGGCTGCCTTTTCCTTTGGGGAATTTCTCTGAGGCAAGATAGGCTTATTTTTCTATCTTCAGGGCTAGTTAGTTTCTCAGGCTGTGCCGAGTTGCATAGGGAGCATTAGGCGCAATCCACGGCTACCTCTAGTGTGGTATGATAGGATTAGGGATTGCGGTCAGCAGAGTTCCCACGTCTCAGAGCTCGTCCTATGTTAGTATCTATCAGGTCACTTTGTGTGCTCTTAACCACTAGGTCCAATGTGGTTCTGAATCACCTGTTCATAACAGCAAACACAGCCTTTGTAATATAAGAATAACTTCAAACTTATCGTATATCAGGTGTACTACACTGTTTTGAATGTGAAATATTTAGAACATCTCAACTAGAAGAAAAAAATCTCTTTTGGGGGGTAACGCAACTGGTTTGCTAATCACAAAATGATTAGGCAATTAAAAGCTCTTTACATCAAGCTGTCCAAAAACGTTCCACTTTTTTTCTGAAGAAAATATTTGCACATTTTTAACTGTAAAATAGTTATGATTTTGCAACCAAGAATGAAGCAGGTTACCTTTTTGGGGTCTGAAACTCGTTTGATAATCAGTCACAACATTTTTATGCAATTAGAGTATTTGTCACAACACAGCTGTCAGGTGACTCGGGACCAGGGACTCCTTACCTGTCTCGAACACTAGCGGGTGCCCTAGCTCACCCTGCTCCCCAGGATACTACAGATGGCAAAGATGCTGGGGATTCTGCCCTTGCCTTATTTCCTGAGTTAGCCCTCTGTCTGTTCTCTTCCCCCACTCAGGGAAGAGGAGGTGCTACTGTGTACCTTACTATACCAACCCAACAAACAAAGCAACACAAACAAGGGTTACCAGAAAACTCCAGGCATACAAAATATTTACTCACATATCACAGAGGCGTGCACTTGGGCATGGAGATAGGGGGGAAAAACAAAACAGAGAAGGGTAAGGAATTACCATGCATGCAAACCAAACAACAGTCACTAATAAGTCCTTCAACTTTCCTTCTCATATGAACTCCTCTCACTCCATTAGCCACACAGCAATAAAGCTAGCTCTAACAAGGATTAGTATCAGAACCCAGATCATAAAGAGAAAAGGAATGGCTAACTGAGCACAGCTGTGAGAACAGGGATTTCCAACATAGTCTATTAACCCCTGTTCTGCCAGAAGAAATAAACACATTTAAAATGAAAGAGAAATGCTTCTCAGTGCCAAAGTATGAGCAATTAGACACTGCCATCTTTTGGTTTCACACTGTCACGGTAACCCCCTGACAGTACCCTCCCTTGTATGAGGGACCTCTGTAATCTCAGGACCAGGCTTATCAGGGTGTGGCACGTGAAAAGCCTGGACCAGTCTAGCGCATGAACATCAGATGCTGGTACCCACATCCTCTCCTCAGGACCGTACCCCCTCTAATGTACCAGATACTGAATCGACCAATAAACAAGAATCAAAAATCTTCACAATCTGAAATTTGAAATTACTATCGACAATGGAAATGGTGGTAGAGGTGATGGTACAGAAGATGCAACACATATTTTGAGGATACAACCATGAAATACAATATGGATCCTAAAGGTAGGCGCTAAAGCAGGCTAAATATTATGGGATTGACGATGGCTATAATCTTAAAAGGACTGATAAACCTGGGAACTAGTTTCCAAGATGGGACCTTCAGCCTAATGTTCCTAGAAGACAGCCACACCAAGTCACCAACACACAGGTCCGGACCCACCAAACTTCTCAGATCAGCCACACTCTTATATTTGGATCCCACCTTCCTCAAGTTATTCATAACCCCCTGCCATATGGTAGAAATGGAAGATGAAAACATTTCTTCCTCCAGTAATACAGAAGGGGGATTACCACTAAAAGTCTAATTCAGTCTAATGGGCAGTCTGAACGGGTTAACCAGAATCTAGAGACGTATCTCAGGTGTCTTGCTTCTCAAAATCAGAAAGACTGGGTTACCTATTTACCGTTAGCCAAATTCACTGTAAATAATCGCTGTCAGGAATAGGCTGGTAAATCCCTTTTTTTCAGGGCATATGGGTTCCATTCTCAGTTTACCATGGAGGAAATAAGTATTTGATCCCTTACTGATTTTTGTTAGCTTGCCCACTGACAAAGACATGAACAGTCTATAATTTTATGGGTAGGTTCATTTTAACATTGAGAGATAGAATATCAAAAATAAAATCCAAAAAATCACATTGTATAAATTATATAAATTTATTTGCATTTTGCAGTGAGAAATAAATATTTGATCTCTCTCGCAAACAAGACTTAATACTTGCGGTCAAAACCCTTTTTGGCAAGCACAGAAGTCAGATATTTTTTGCAGTTGATGATGATGTTTGCGCACATATCAGGAGGAATTTTGGTATACTCTTCTTTGCAGATCATCTCTAAATCATTTAAATTTCGAGGCTGTTGCTTGGCAACTTGGAGCTTCACCTCCCTCCATAAGTTTTCAATGGGATTAAGGTCTGGAGACTGGCTAGGCCACTCCATGACCTAAATATGCTTCTTTTGGAGCCACTCCTTTGTTGCCTTGGCTGTAAGTTTTGGGTCATTGTCTTGCTGGAACACCTAGCAATGACGCATTTGTAATGTCCTAATGGAGGGAAGGAGGTTGTCACTCAAGATTTTACGGTACGTGGCTCCATCCATTCTCCCATTAATGCAGTGAAGTAGTCATGTGCCCTTAGCAGATAAACACCCCCAAAACATAATATTTACACCTCCATGCATAACAGTGTGGGATGGTGCTCTTTGGGTCATAGGCAGCATTTCTTTTCTTCCAAACACGGCGAGTTGAGTTAATGCCAAACAGATCAATTTTTGTCTCATCTGACCACAGCACATTAACCCAATCAAGCAGAGAATCATCCAGGTGTTCATTGGCAAATGTCAGACGGGCCAGAACATGTGCCTTCTTGAGCAGGGGGACCTTGCGAGCACTGCAGGATTTTAAAGCTAATGGAGTAATGTGTTACCAATGGTTTTCTTGGTTACTGTGCTCTCAGCTGCCTTGTTATCATTAACAAGTTCCCCCTTGTGCTTTTAGGCTGATCTCTCACCTTCCTCATAATCAAGGATACCCCACGAGGTGAGATTTTGCATGCTGCCTCAGATTGATGTCAATTGAAAGTTATTTTGTATTTCTTCCATTTTCTTTTTATTGCTCCAACAGTTGTCTCCTTCTCACCCAGCATCTTACTTATGGTTTTGTAGCCCATTCCAGCTTTGTGCAGGTCTGTGATTTAGTCCCTGACATCCTTATAGAGCTCTTTTGTCTTGCCCATGTTGTAGAGGTTAGAGTCTGACTTATTAATTGAGTATGTGGACAGGAATCTTTTATAAAGGTGACTAAATAAGAAAGCTGTCATTAATGCAGGTAATGAGTTGTTTAGGAGTGTCTAACTGGTCTGTAGGAGCCAGAACTCTTAATGGTTGGTAGGGGATCAAATACTTATTTCTCACTGCAAAATGCAAATAAATTTATATAATTTACACAATGTGAGTTTCCGGATTTTCTTTTTGATATTCTCTCTCTTAATGTTAAAATTAACTTACCATTAAAATTACAGACTGTTAATGTCTTTGTCAGTGGGCAAGCTTACAAAATTAGCAAGGGATCAAATACTTATTTCCCCCACTGTAAACTGAGAATGGAACCCATATTCCCCGAAAAACAGGGACTTACTGGTCAATTCCTGACAGAGATTATTTAGAATAAATTCGGCTAACGGTAAATAGGTAACCCAGTCCTACCGAGAAAAAAAACACCTGAGATACATCTCTAGATTCTGGTTAACCCGCTCAGCCTGCCCATTATACTGTGGGTGAAAAGAAGAAGAAAATGACAAATTGATCCCCAGACAGGTGCAAAATGCCCTCCAAAACTTGGGGACAAACTGCATTAACCGATCCGAAACAATATCGGTCGGGATCATATGTAATCTAATTTCCCTGCTGAAAACTTGCACCAAGGATTTGGCGTTCGGTAAAGCTGGAAAAGCAATAAAATTAGACATTTTACTGAATATATATACCACCACAAGAATTACAGTAACCTTACTGACACTAGTAGATCCGTGAGAAAATCGACTGACAAGTGAGTCCAAGGTTAGAGAGCCCCCGACAGAGTATGAAAGGTCTTAGAAAGTGCACAGGCACTGCAAGCAGCTACATACTCCCGGATATCCTGATGAGCACATGGCCACCAAAAACACCAGCCGATTAAGCAGATCAGCAGAAGCTTTGTTACCAGGATTTCCAGTCAACACTGAATTGTGATGTTCGCTGAGGACTCTGAGACTGAGATTAACAGGAACAAACAGTTAGCCAAGTGGATAGGCAGTAGGGGCATCCCCCTGAGCATCAACAACCTCTCTTTCCAGATCAGAACATATAGACGCGATAAACACCCAACTTTGAAGAATAGGTACAGTTTCACACTTATTTCCTCCCCCAGGAAAGCAACGGGATAAGGCATGTGCCTTAATGCTTAATGTTTTTGTTGCCCGGCCTATACGTGAAAACAAAGTTATACCTGGTAAAGAACAATACCCATCTTGCCTGTCGAGGTGTTAGACATTTTGCTGATTCTAAGTATACCAGAAACACACCCTGCAACAATACAGCCCCCACTCCCACCTCAGATGCATCGACCATAATGATAAAAGGCTGAGAAACGTCAGGCTAAATAAAAATCGGCGCTGAAGAAAAGCACCTTTTCAACGTCTCTGGCAGGACTGCACCACTTGGAGAAGTCTGTCCCCTTCCTGGTCATATCCGTAAAAGGTTTGCTGCTACCGAAAAGTTTTCTATGAACTTACGTAGTAGTTGGCGAAACCTAAAAATCTTTGCAATGCCTTCAAATCCTCTGGACGATCTTAATCTAATACCGTCCGGACTTTTGCCAGATCCATGCAAAAACCGGAGGAAGACAACACATATCCTAGGAATGGGATCTCCTCAACCAAGAACACACACTTCTAGGGTTTGACATGTAATATATTGTCTCGGAGTATATATAAGACCTGCCTGACATGTACCTAGTGTGACTCAAGCTCAGGTGAATAAATTAGTATGTCATCCAGATAGATAACAACGAATCTGCCTACCAGGTTACTAAAGATGTCATCTATAAAGTGTAGATAGACGGCGGGCTTCTTCATCAATCCAAAAGTCATCACCAGTTTCTCATAGTGTCCCTCAGGCGTAAGGAATGCAGTTTTCCACTCATCCACCTCTTTAATGCTGATGATATTATACGCCCCCTGAGGTCCATCTTAGAGAACCATTTTGGCCCTACAATTTGACTAAAGAGGTTTGGAATAAGAGGGAGCAGATACGGATCACAGACAATGATCGTATTGAGTTCCTGGAAATCCAGGCAGGGTGTAACCCCCATCTTTTTTCTTTACAAAAAAGAACCCCATGACAATGGGGGATGAGGATATAACCCTTAGCCAGGCTTTCCGTGATGTAGTCCTTCATGGCCTGTCTCTCTGGACCAGAGATATTGTAGAGTCTGCTCTTGGGCAACTTGGCACCAGAAGTGAGGTTAATGGTGCAATTATAAGGATGATGGGGAGGATGTTCTTGGCACCTCCTGCTCAAAGAACACATTCCCAAAATCCAACAGGTAACTAGGCACAGACTGTGTATACACCCTAGCCAACTGGGTACCCAAGCAGTGTTCTTGACAATACACACTCCATTTAACTACTTCCTGAGTCTGCCAATCTATTACAGGATTGTTTTGAGCAAGCCAAGGAAGTCCCAGTACTACAGTTGAGGGCAGACTTCACATAACAGTTCAACAGTGTGCATGGCTCCCACCTGAAACTGCAAGTTTCAGACAACGTGTGTAAAGTGCCCCTATCTCAATGGGGCAGAGTTGATTGCAATTATGGGCATGGGTCTGGGCAGAGCATGTGATAAAATATAGTGGGTAACCAAGAGATGTGTGACTGGCAATGCTGGGCAGAGGCAGCAGTAGTGAAATGCCTGGCAGTTTAGGGCCGGGAATGGAAGTCCCAGCATAAGTCAAGCACTATAAAACACAGTGGATAGTCAGGGTGTGTGTTGCTGGTGTAGCTGTGCAGTGGCTGTGGCCAAAATGGCACAGTAGACAATTATGATGGGGCAGGCAGCGACATGTGTAAGAGTGCAGGGCCTGCACCAGCTTCAACAGAAGCAGTACTACAGTATAGTTGACTGTATATGGAGTAGATGTGTATCTGAGCAGCAGAACAGTGCAGAAGATGGATAAATGACAATCAGGCAGGCCAATACTTGGCAGATTAATTTTCACTTCTTTCCACTGGTCATCCATCCATGGGATCAGAGCTAAATGTATTTGCTGAAAAAAGGACACCATTCAGATATGACCAAACCTGACTGTTCAAGCCAAGTAACTCTGATGTAAATTCATGTGCATCAGTTTGTGGCAGTTGTAGATATAATCCATCCGGTTCTTTATGTAATATGTATTTTAATTGGTGTCACTGCTGTATTGGATATTTGCAATATTTTAAAACATTTTGTGAAAGAAAATTACGATTGGAATGGAATTAAAAGAGTTTTAGTTTGATCGTTGTCAAGTGGTTAGTGAAACAGAGTGGAGCCAGAAGACCGCAGCATCTGGTGGCTCTTACTCCGCCGCTGAGAAGAAGCACTTCTCCAGTGTATTAAACGTGTTTGTTTCTTTCAACAGAACAGGGGTTAATCGGCCATGCTGATTCCTGCATTCAGCTGTGCTCAGTTAAACACTCCTCTTCCCTATAAAAGCTGAGCTCGATTACCAGGTCCTTGTCTGAATTAGCATTAGCTACACAAATCTGGAGAGAGAGAAGCTGGTGTGGAAAAGGAGAGCTGGAGGAGTTTATTAGCGACTGTTGCTTGGTTTGTATGCTTGGAAATTCCTTATCATTTGCCATACAGCTCTGGCAAAAATTAAGAGACCACTGCAAAATGTTCAGTTTGTCTGATTTTTCTCTTTATAGGTATATAAATATAGGTATATTTTTGAGTAAAATGTAAATTGTTGTTTTATTCTATAAACTTCTGACAACATGTCTCCGAATTTCCAAGCAACACATTTTGTATTTTCTTCGGACAAAGAAAAACGGTCAAAATAAAAAAAAACAAAACAGTGCTTTCAGACCTCAAGTAATGCAAAGAAAACAAGTTCATAATCATTTATATACAACAATACTTATGTTTTAACTCAGGAAGAGTTCAGAAATCAATATTTTGTGGAATAACCATGATGTTTAATCACAGCTTTCATGCGTCTTGGCATGCTTTCCACCAGTCTTTCACACTGCTTCTGGCGCAAAAATGTAAGCAGTTCTTCTTTGTTTGATGGCTTGTGACTATCCATCATCCTCTTGATTACATTCCAGAGGTTTTCAATGGGGTTCAGGTCTGGAGATTGGGCTGCCCATGACAGGGTTTTGATGTGGTGGTCTCTTAATTTTTGGCAGAGCTGTATGTGAGTGTATATTTTGTGTGTGTGGAGTTTTCTTTATACCCATGTCTCCGCCCCCTGTCTGTTGGTTTTGTGTACTGCGGTACACAGTAGTGCCTCTCTTCCCCGGGTGGGGGAAGGGGACAGACGTAGGGCTGTTGCAGGTGTTAAGGCAAGGGCAGAGGCCCCATCATCTTCGCCATCTGAAGTATCCCGAGGATCAGGGTGAGCTAGGACACCCCCTAGTGTTAGGGCCAGGAAAGGTGCCCCCCTGGTCCCAGGTCACTCGCCAGTTGAATTGTGACAATTATTTTTAACAATTTAGCCATTTCTGAAAATGTTTCACTTTCTGACCTGACCTACATAGGGGGCAGCACAATTGACAAAAGTTTTGAGTCTTCAGAAGCAGATGGTAGTATTATGTTTAATCACATACGTAGGATGAATTTTGTATATAGATATACTAAATATTCAATATGCAAAGAGTTATTTTTATCCTCCATAAAAAGCAGCATTTGAAGGATCAATGGACTTCCTGAACAGGAGGCGGATCATCCCGGATCATGAAAGGCTCGCTATGCACTGCCTGGAGAAAACACCCTGACAAAGGGGAACTGAGCATTCCCCGAAATGCATTGGTTATTTTTTTGGCTCCTTCGGAACACTATACTTTGTGACGTCACACTCCTTTTCAGTGCCGCCGTCCATCTTGGATTCAGCAATCCTGCAATCCAGGGACACTACCGGCCGGAGCACCCCTGGCTCTACACACACTGCCTTTTCCTTCATTTCTGTTGCTCCCCTGTCAACCCGCTGAGGTGGCTCTTCTTCTCCAAGGACGCAGTTCTCATCTCAGCAGCCACCCTCCACGCATGATCTGCCAACAATGCTGACCTAAGGGCACAGGAAGTACTGCCTGTTTTGAACAATGCAATGCTGCATCACCAATGAAGGTACCAAAGAGTACTTTGCAAGTGGCTCAAATTTGATTTATGGTATCATAACCATTAGCCTGGCTGGCATGGAGCGCGGTGTTTGTGCCTTTTGTAAACTCACTGCAGATAATCTTAACTACTCTGGGTGGATAGCAGGTTTTGAACTCTAGTTATATGTGTTTTAAGAGCTATATATCCACCATTTGCACATACTCTTGTTTTTTTCAGGTTGCATCCAAACCAGGGTACATTATTTTATAGGAATTAGCATGATAGCTTTGCTCATATATTTTTAGTCTTTGTTCACTTTCACAGTTTTTTTCACACAGATCTGTGCATCTGCCTGCAGCTTTTCCTATCTATCTTCTATACCTATCTACCTATCTGTGAGGTGCTTGTGTATGTGTGTGTGTGTGTGTATATATATATATATATATATATACCCATTTGTCATTTTAGTTTCAGCCACTGGGTGCTGCCATTAATTTTCATTCGTGGGGGTGTAAGTGTCTGAACATGACAGTTACACATTTGAAATTCAGCAGCCCCTCGGCATAAGAGTCCACAATCATCATCCCACTGCCTCTCTTGTATTGAGGCGTCTTCTCCTTCCTCTAGCTATGACCTGGGTATACCCTCTGAGCTGTCCAGGTTACAGCTGTAGGAGGAGATAGTGGCCTTCTCTGTGAAGCCCACAGTGTATGCTGCTGACCCATTTTCCCCCTGAGACTGCACACACTGCTCTTGATGTAATATGTGGGGCAATATATATCATGATGAGGCTATATATACCAGGAAGGGGCCATATACCAAGATAATGGGACCATATATACCAGGATGATGGGGCCATATACCAGGATGATGGGGCCATATACCAGGATGATGGGGCCATATATCAGGATCATGGGGCCATATACCAGGACGATGAGGCCATATACCAGGATGATAGGGGTCATATATAACAGGATGATGGGGCCATATACTTGGATGATGGGGCCATGTACCAGGATGGGGGCCATATACCAGGATGAGGGCCAAATACCAGGATGAGGCCATATATACCAGGATGATGGGGCCATATATACCAGGATGGGGATCATATACCAGGAAGGGGCCAAATGCTAGAATGCACTATATAGGGCACATTATACTGTGGGGCATTATATGAGTCCATTGTACTGTATTGTACTATATGGGACCATTATTCTGTGGAACACAATGTGAGGCCATTATACTGTGGAGCACTATATGGGGCAATTATTCTGTGGGGCGCTATATGAAGCAATTATATTGTGTTGCACTTTATGGAGCCATTATACTGTGGAGCACTATATGGGGCCATTATACAGAGAGCTCGGCGACTCTGATGAGCGGTGTAGTTACTGACATCACTGCTCATCAAAGCCTCATAGAGCACACCAGGATGCAAAGTGGCTACTGCTACAGAACAATGCTCCAAAGCCTTCTGACGTTCGATTTGGGGATCATCATGAGAATGCCATGAACTACGTTGAACCTGTGTGGATTTTTTTTTTTCAAAAATAAATTTCTGAACCTGGTAAATTGCATTCCAATACGGAATGTACGGTATTTTCTGACTGTGTATTTTTCTTTCTTTAGTGGGTTAGTAATAGGGATGTCTGATAGACGCCTTTCCATTACTTATCACTAGTGTTGAGCGATACCTTCCGATATCGGAAATTATCGGTATCGGTTGGGATCGGCCGATATTCAAAAAATATCGGATATCGCCGATACCGATACCCGATCCCAATGCAAGTCAATGGGACCAAAATATCGGAATTAAAATAAACCCTTTCTTTCCTTGTAGGTTCATTCTACATCAAGGAAAACAACTAAGAATAATGTAGGATGTATTGTGGGAGGTGGCGGAGACATTAAAGGCAATGAGGTTTAGCCCAATCAAATAGAATAGCATGTTTTGTTTTTTTTTAAAGACGTTCGGAGTGAAAAAGATATTGAGTATGTAAATTTTTTTTTATTTTGTCAGATATTGATGTTTCACTATTCCACGCCCTTCCCCTTCTTTTTTTTCTTTTTTTTTTTTACTTTTCCCACACTTTCATCTTCATCATCATCAGCATCTTTGACATCAACTTCTTCTTCACCTTATTCATCTTCTTCTTCATCTTCTACCTATTTTTTTTTTTTATTACATTCTTCATATTCATTTTATTCAACTATTATTATTCTTCCTATTCTACATATTCTTTTTATTCCACTGTTATTATTCTTCCTATTCTACTTCTTCATCATATTCTCATTTGTGACAGGCATTCCCGTTGTTGTTATCTATAAAAGTTGGAAGATTACACCTTCCGTTCTGCCAGTCACAAAAGTTACATTTGTCCGCGTTCAGTTTGGCCTGCAGCATCAGGCTTTATCCAGGGGCACCACGAGGAGGAACGGACTCACCCCCATACACTGCTTAGTCTTCTTCTGCATATAATTTAGATAATATCTTTTGCTCTGATATTAAGTCTTATGCTTAATGTTCTTCTGCTCTTTGTTCTGCAGCCTCTTGTTCTTCTGCTTCTCGGTCTTCCATGTCGTCGTCTCCAGGGTCGTCGTCTCCAGTGTCGTCATCTCCGCCGTCGTCGTCTCAGCCGTCGTCGTCTCCGCCGTCGTCATCGGGGTGGTCTTCCGGGTCGTCGTCGTCGTCATCGGGGTGGTCTTCCGGGTCGTCGTCATCGGGGTGGTCTTCCGGGTCGTCGACTTTAGGGTCTTAAACTTGGAAATGTAGCAGAAGGTACAAGAAGGCTGAGAAAATGCCAAGAACCAGCTTATGGAACTGGAACTCGGATGGCTACCCGAAGGTTCAAGAGCCTATGGAACTACCGAGGACCAGCTGACGTTACTGGAACCCGGTTACTAAGCAGGAGGTACCCGTGCTAAAAAGCACTACCAAGGACCGCCTGGCGTTGGCGGAACTCGGATACCCAGAAGGAGGCACCTAAGCCAAAGGCTCTGCCCGGAACCAGCTGACGTTACTGGAACCAGGATGGGGAGCAGAAGGTACAAGAGCAAAAGACACTGCCGAGAACCAGCTGACGGTACTGGAACCCGGATGGGTAGCCGAAGGTCCAAGAGCCAATGGAACTACCGAGGACCAGCTGACGTTACTGGAACCCGGTTACTAAGCAGGAGGTACCCGTGCCTGAAAGCACTACCAAGGACCACCTGACGTTGGTGGAACTTGGATACACAGAAGGAGGCACCTAAGCCAAAGGCTCTGCCCGAAACCAGCTGACGGTACTGGAACCAGGATGGGGAGCAGAAGGTACAAGAGCAAAAGACACTGCCGAGAACCAGCTGACGGTGCTGGAACCAGGTGGTGGACCCGAAGGCCCACAGGAGAGGAGAGAACAGCTAGGCCGCGAGGCAGCCGCAGTTACCGAACCCCAACAGTCCTACAGGGGGAGCTGGGCCTACTGGCACTACAGAACCAGCCTTGACTACCAGTTCACGCAGCCCACATAGGAAGCTCCTAAACTGGAGGCACCCTGGAGTTGGCTAACCCGACTGCAACACGACGGGGCAAACATAGGCGTCTCAGCGAGTTTGACACACCCCGGAAACAGCTGACGGTGCTGAAACCAGGTTTGGCACGAGGGAGTACCTGTGACAAAAACACTGCCGAGAACCAGCTGGCGGTGCTGGAACCCAGATGCGTTGCCCCAGTGTGCAAGAGCCAATGGCACGACCGAGGACCAGCTGACGGTGCTGGAACACGGTTACTAAGCTGTAGGTGCCCGCGCTTAAAAGCACTACCAAGGACCGCCTGACGTTGGCGGAACTCGGATACCCAGGATGAGGCACCTAAGCCAAAGGCTCGGCCCGGAACCAGCTGACGGTGCTGGAACCAGGTGGTGGACCCCAAGGCCCACAGGAGAGGAGAGAACAGCTAGGCCGCGAGGCAGCCGCAGTTACCGAACCCCAACAGTCCTACAGGGGGAGCTGGGCCTACTGGCACTACAGAACCAGCCTTGACTACCAGTTCACGCAGCCCACATAGGAAGCTCCTAAACTGGAGGCACCCTGGAGTTGGCTAACCCGACCGCACCACGACGGGGCAAGCATAGGCGTCTCAGTGAGCTTGACACAACCCGGAAACAGCTGACGGTGCTGAAACCAGGCTTGGCACGAGGGAGTACCTGTGACAAGAACACTGCCGAGAACCAGCTGGCGGTGCTGGAACCCAGATGCGTTGCCCCAGTGTGCAAGAGCCAATGGCACGACCGAGGACCAGCTGGCGGTGCTGGAACCCGGTTACTAAGCTGTAGGTGCCCGCGCTTAAAAGCACTACCAAGGACCGCCTGACGTTGGCGGAACTCGGATACCCAAGAGGAGGCACCTAAGCCAAAGGCTCGGCCTGGAACCAGCTGACGGTGCTGGAACCAGGTGGTGGACCCCAAGGCCCACAGGAGAGGAGAGAACAGCTAGGCCGCGAGGCAGCCGCAGTTACCGAACCCCAACAGTCCTACAGGGGGAGCTGGGCCTACTGGCACTACAGAACCAGCCTTGACTACCAGTTCACGCAGCCCACATAGGAAGCTCCTAAACTGGAGGCACCCTGGAGTTGGCTAACCCGACCGCACCACGACGGGGCAAGCATAGGCGTCTCAGTGAGCTTGACACAACCCGGAAACAGCTGACGGTGCTGAAACCAGGCTTGGCACGAGGGAGTACCTGTGACAAGAACACTGCCGAGAACCAGCTGGCGGTGCTGGAACCCAGATGCGTTGCCCCAGTGTGCAAGAGCCAATGGCACGACCGAGGACCAGCTGGCGGTGCTGGAACCCGGTTACTAAGCTGTAGGTGCCCGCGCTTAAAAGCACTACCAAGGACCGCCTGACGTTGGCGGAACTCGGATACCCAGGAGGAGGCACCTAAGCCAAAGGCTCGGCCTGGAACCAGCTGACGGTGCTGGAACCAGGTGGTGGACCCCAAGGCCCACAGGAGAGGAGAGAACAGCTAGGCCGCGAGGCAGCCGCAGTTACCGAACCCCAACAGTCCTACAGGGGGAGCTGGGCCTACTGGCACTACAGAACCAGCCTTGACTACCAGTTCACGCAGCCCACATAGGAAGCTCCTAAACTGGAGGCACCCTGGAGTTGGCTAACCCGACCGCACCACGACGGGGCAAGCATAGGCGTCTCAGTGAGCTTGACACAACCCGGAAACAGCTGACGGTGCTGAAACCAGGCTTGGCACGAGGGGGTACCTGTGACAAGAACACTGCCGAGAACCAGCTGGCGGTGCTGGAACCCAGATGCGTTGCCCCAGTGTGCAAGAGCCAATGGCACGACCGAGGACCAGCTGGCGGTGCTGGAACCCGGTTACTAAGCTGTAGGTGTCCGCGCTTAAAAGCACTACCAAGGACCGCCTGACGTTGGCGGAACTCGGATACCCAGGAGGAGGCACCTAAGCCAAAGGCTCGGCCTGGAACCAGCTGACGGTGCTGGAACCAGGTGGTGGACCCCAAGGCCCACAGGAGAGGAGAGAACAGCTAGGCCGCGAGGCAGCCGCAGTTACCGAACCCCAACAGTCCTACAGGGGGAGCTGGGCCTACTGGCACTACAGAACCAGCCTTGACTACCAGTTCACGCAGCCCACATAGGAAGCTCCTAAACTGGAGGCACCCTGGAGTTGGCTAACCCGACCGCACCACGACGGGGCAAGCATAGGCGTCTCAGTGAGCTTGACACAACCCGGAAACAGCTGACGGTGCTGAAACCAGGCTTGGCACGAGGGAGTACCTGTGACAAGAACACTGCCGAGAACCAGCTGGCGGTGCTGGAACCCAGATGCGTTGCCCCAGTGTGCAAGAGCCAATGGCACGACCGAGGACCAGCTGGCGGTGCTGGAACCCGGTTACTAAGCTGTAGGTGCCCGCGCTTAAAAGCACTACCAAGGACCGCCTGACGTTGGCGGAACTCGGATACCCAGGAGGAGGCACCTAAGCCAAAGGCTCGGCCTGGAACCAGCTGACGGTGCTGGAACCAGGTGGTGGACCCCAAGGCCCACAGGAGAGGAGAGAACAGCTAGGCCGCGAGGCAGCCGCAGTTACCGAACCCCAACAGTCCTACAGGGGGAGCTGGGCCTACTGGCACTACAGAACCAGCCTTGACTACCAGTTCACGCAGCCCACATAGGAAGCTCCTAAACTGGAGGCACCCTGGAGTTGGCTAACCCGACCGCACCACGACGGGGCAAGCATAGGCGTCTCAGTGAGCTTGACACAACCCGGAAACAGCTGACGGTGCTGAAACCAGGCTTGGCACGAGGGAGTACCTGTGACAAGAACACTGCCAAGAACCAGCTGGCGGTGCTGGAACCCAGATGCGTTGCCCCAGTGTGCAAGAGCCAATGGCACGACCGAGGACCAGCTGGTGGTGCTGGAACCCGGTTACTAAGCTGTAGGTGCCCGCGCTTAAAAGCACTACCAAGGACCACCTGACGTTGGCGGAACTCGGATACCCATGAGGAGGCACCTAAGCCAAAGGCTCGGCCTGGAACCAGCTGACGGTGCTGGAACCAGGTGGTGGACCCCAAGGCCCACAGGAGAGGAGAGAACAGCTAGGCCGCGAGGCAGCCGCAGTTACCGAACCCCAACAGTCCTACAGGGGGAGCTGGGCCTACTGGCACTACAGAACCAGCCTTGACTACCAGTTCACGCAGCCCACATAGGAAGCTCCTAAACTGGAGGCACCCTGGAGTTGGCTAACCCGACCGCACCACGACGGGGCAAGCATAGGCGTCTCAGTGAGCTTGACACAACCCGGAAACAGCTGACGGTGCTGAAACCAGGCTTGGCACGAGGGAGTACCTGTGACAAGAACACTGCCGAGAACCAGCTGGCGGTGCTGGAACCCAGATGCGTTGCCTATTAAAGATTGTCTTCCTAGAGCCCCAACTAGCGGTTTTGGAGCTAAGGGTAAGCAGGGGGAGCAGAGTGTAGGCCGAAGCCTGCACTGGAGGCAGCTTTGTGTCTGCGTTGCGTTTGCAGGACACTTTGCCGGCTACACAGTGGGGGAACAGCTGGCGTTGCTGAACCCCACTAACACAATGGCGTGTGTTTTTCTCTATGCAACTAGCACTTGCGGTCAAAAACTAGTGATGTTAGAGCCCGTGTTGAAGCAGGAGGAGGAGGAGAGGAGCAGAGTGTAGGCCGAAGCCTATTTGAACCAATTTCAAAGGAAACCTTTAACCCCCCCTCAGGTGTTACAAAGTACAAGAGACACACCTTGTGCAGTATTAATGCTGCACAAGTGAAAGGTTGCTCTATTAATTTGTCTACTTGCACACGCTGAATGAAAGACGTACACAATTTAGCCCATTCTACAGTCAAACTGTAGTGGATGCGTGACTTGGCTTTTTAAGGAGACGCAGCACAGGTGTCCCAAATAACGCCTTGGTGCTTGGCGCAGCTTCCTGAGCGTTGTTATTTGCTGTACAGGAGTCTGTGCTCTTGTGTTATCCCTTGGCAATGCCCTGTTAGAGCTGCCCGTCTTATGACCTCATTTCATGTTGGCCGGTGCGGTTAACGATGGCCATAAATCCCAGACCCACAGTGCCTTTTCATAAAGTCACACTGCGGTGCTGTGATTCGTGGCCTTGAGCAGTAAATATTTTGGCCGCTCACACACGTCCTTACACCTGCTTCAGACTGGGCGGCCTCTGCTGATCCCTTCTCGCATGCCGCGGCCATGAGGCTGCACAGTCTGAAGAAGGCGGAAGGAGATGAGTTAAGACAGGTGAAGATATGCACTGCTCGTGCCCATCAATCACACCCTCGCAGTCAAAATAAGACAACGAGGAGCATTGTTTCAGGCAGGGCGGACGCACAGGCGCAACAAGCCAACCAATGATGTCAGAAGACGGGAAGCGCTACCAAGGGGGGTGCTGCGTATCATTAGAAAGGAAAGTCATACCTCAGGGACAGTGGAATGGTCTCAATGAGACACATTTTGTACGTTTTGAGTTCCATGTGGGCAAGGACAAAAAGTCAGCCACCTTGTACAAATGCAGCAGTACTGCTGTACAAGGTGGCTGTTATACATAGAAACACCTGGGGGTGGGGGGCAGGCTCCCTGCAATTTCAGTTCATGTGCCTGCGTGGCGTTTGCAGGACACGTTGCCAGCTACACAGCAGGGGAACAGCTGGCGGTGCTGAACCCCACTAACACATTGGCTGGTGTTTTTCTCTGTGCAGCTAGCATGTCCGGGCAGAAACTGGCGTTGTTTGAGCCCAGGGTCAGCAGGAGGAGGAGAGGAGCAAAGTGTAGGCCGAAGCCTGCACTGGTGGCAGCTTTTGTTCTGTTGTGCCAGCGTGGCTTGTGCTGGACACGTTGCCGACTACACAGCAGGGGAACAGCTGGCGTTGCTGAACCCCACTAACACATTGACTGGTGTTTTTCTCTGTGCAGCTAGCAGTTCCGGGCAAAAACTAGCGGTGTTTGAGCCCAGGGTCAGCAGGAGGAGTAGAGGAGCAGAGTGTAGGCCGAAGCCTAGTTGAACCAATTTCAAAGGTTACCTTTAACCCCCCCTCAGGTGTTGCAAGGTACAAGAGCCACACCTTGAACAGCATTAATGATGCACAAGTCAAAGGTTGCTCTATTTAATTTTGCTCCTTGCACACGCTGAATTAAACACGTACACTATTTAGCCCATTATACTGTAAAACAGTAGTGGAGGCGTGACTACTAGTCTTTTTAAGGAGACGCAGCACAGGTGTACAAATTTACACCTAGGTGCTGTGCGCAGATTCCTTACCGTTGTTATTTGCAGTACAGGAAACTGCGCTCTTGTGTTATCCCTTGGCAATACCCTGTTAGTGCAGGCTGTCTCATGACCTCATTTCATGTTGGCCGGTGCGGTTAACGATGGCCATAAATCCCAGACCCACAGTGGCTTTTCCTAAAGTCACACTGCGGTGCTGGGATTCGTGGCCTTGTGCAGTAAATATGTTCGCCGCTCACACATGTCCTTACACCTGCTTCAGACTGGGCGGCCTCAGCTGATCCCTTATCGCATGCCGTGGCCATGAGGCCGCACAGTCAGAAGAAGGCGGAAGGAGGGGAGTGAAGACAGGGGAACATATGCACTGCTCGTGCCCATCAATCACACCCTCGCAGTCAAAATATATGAGACAACGGGGGGCGTTGTGTCGGGCAGGGGGGAACCACAGGCACAGCCAGCCAACCAATGATGTCAGGAGACGGGCAGCGCTAACAATGGGGGTGCTGCGTGTCATTAAAAAGGAAAGTCACACCTCAGGGACATTGTAATGGTCTGTAATGAGACACATTTTGTACTTGTTGAGTTCCACGTGTGCAAGGAGAAAAAGTCAGCCACCTTGTACAAATGCAGCAGTACTGCTGTACAAGGTGGCTGTTATACATAGAAACACCTGGGGGGGTGGGGGGCAGGCTCCCTTCAATTTCAGTTCATGTGCCTGCGTGGCGTTTGCAGGTCACGTTGCAAGCTACACAGCAGGGGAACAGCTGGCGGTGCTGAACCCCACTGACACATTGACTGGTGTTTTTCTCTGTGCAGCTCGCATGTCCGGGCAAAAACTGGCGGTGTTAGAGCCCAGGGTCAGCAGGAGGAGGAGAGGAGCAATGTGTAGGCCGAAGCCTGCACTGGTGGCAGCTTTTGGTCAGTTGTGCCAGCGTGGCTTGTGCTGGACACGATGCCGGCTACACAGCGGGGGAACAGCTGGCGGTGCTGAACCCCACTAACACATCGGCTGGTGTTTTTCTCTGTGCAGCTAGCACTTCCGGGCAGAAACTGGCGGTGTTTGAGCCCAGGGTCAGCAGGAGGAGGAGAGGAGCAGAGTGTAGGCCGAAGCCTGCACTGGTGGCAGCTTTTGGTCAGTTGTGCCAGCGTGGCTTGTGCTGGACACGATGCCGACTACACAGCAGGGGAACAGCTGGCGGTGCTGAACCTCACTAACACATTGACTGGTGTTTTTCTCTGTGCAGCTAGCAGTTCCGGGCAAAAACTAGCGGTGTTTGAGCCCAGGGTCAGCAGGAGAGGAGCAGAGTGTAGGCCGAAGCCTAGTTGAACCAATTTCAAAGGTTACCTTTAACCCCCCTCAGGTGTTGCAAGGTACAAGAGCCACACCTTGTGCAGCATTAATGCTGCACAAGTAAAAGGTTGCTCTATTTGTTTTGCTCCTTGCACACGCTGACTAAAACACGTACACTATTTAGCCCATTATACTGTCAAACAGTTGTGGAGGCGTGACTTGTCTTTTTAAGGAGACGCAGCACAGGTGTCAAAATTTGCACCTAGGTACTGGGCGCAGATTCCTGAGCGTTGTTATTTGCTGTACAGGAGTCTGCGCTATTGTGATCCCTTGGCCATGCGCTGTGAGCGCTTCCTGTCTTCTGACCTCATTTCATGTCGGCCGTTGCGGTTAGCGATGGACATGAATCCCAGACCCACAGTGTGTTTTCAAAAAATCACACTGCGTGGCTGGGATTCGTGGCCTTGTGCAGTAAATAGGTTTGCCGCTTACACATGTCCTTACACCTGCTCCAGACTGGGCGGCCTCAGCTGATCCCTAATCGCCTACCACGGCCAGGAGGCCGCACAGTCTGAAGAAGGCGGAAGGAGATGAGTTAAGACAGGCGAACATATGCACTGCTCGTGCCCATAAACCACACCCTCGCTGACAAAATAAATATGACAACGAGGGGCGTTGTTTCTAGCAGGGCGGATGCACAGGCGCAGCCAGCTAACCATGATGACAAAAGACGGGAAACGCTACCAAGGGGGGTGCTGCGTATCATTAGAAAGGAAAGTCACACCTCAGGGACAGTGGAATGGTCTCAATGAGACACATTTTGTACGTGTTGAGTTCCACGTGGGCAAGGAGAAAAAGTCAGCCACCTTGTACAAATGCAGCAGTACTGCTGTACTAGGTGGCTGTTATACATAGAAACACCTGGGGGGGTGGGGCCAGGTTCCCTTTAATTTCAGTTCATGTGCCTGCGTGGCGTTTGCAGGTCACGTTGCCGGCTACACAGCAGGGGAACAGCTGGCGTTGCTGAACCCCACTAACACATTGGCTGGTGTTTTTCTCTGTGCAGCTAGCACTTCTGGGCAAAAACTAGCGGTGTTTGAGCCCAGGGTCAGCAGGAGGAGGAGAGGAGCAGAGTGTAGGCCGAAGCCTGCACTGGTGGCAGCTTTTGTTCTGTTGTGCCAGCGTGGCTTGTGCTGGACACGTTGCCGACTACACAGCAGGGGAACAGCTGGCGGTGCTGAACCCCACTGACACATCACCTAGTGTTTTTTCTGTGTAGACAACACTTCCAGGTGGCAACTGACAGTGTTGAAACCCAGGGAATCAAAGAGGAGCAGAGTGTAGGCCTAAGCCTGCAGTGGAGCAAGTTGAAAGGGAACCTTTAACCCCCCCCCCCAGGCATTTGTTGCTGAAAGAGCCATCTTGTACAGCAGTAATACTGCACATGGAAAATGGTGGCTCCGAAAATTATGCTCCTTGCAAACGCTGAAGTACACACTCATATAATGTGTCCCCTCACACCGTCAAACCATCCCGGAAGTGGGACTTTCCTTTGTAATGTGACACAGCACAGCCGTCATTCCAACCCCCTTGGTGCCGGGCGCCACCTCCTCAACGTTGTTTGGTTCTGTCACGGAGCCCGCGCTGTAATGTTATCCCTTGGCCATGCACAGTTAGCGGTGCCCGTCTTCTGACATCATGTAGGTGTCAGGCTGGCAGTGCCTGTGCGTCCAAGCTGCCCGAGATCCAACCTTGCAGTGTCATCTAATGTAGTCCCACTGCGGGCCAGGGATCCATGGGCATGCGCAGTGCATATCATCGCCTCTCACTCACCTCCTTCCTGCTTCTTCAGACTGTGCGGCGTCACGGCCGTGGCATGCTATTAGGGATCAGCTGACGCCGCCTAGTCTGAAGAAGCGTGAAGAAGGGGAGTGAGAGGCTAGTATATGCACTGCGCAAGGCCATGGATACCAGGCCCACTGTGGGATCACATTAGACGACACTGCGAGGTGTGATTTCGGGCAGCGTGGACGCACAGGCGCAGCCAGGACGACAACAAATGATGTCAGAGGACGGGCAGCGCAAACTGTGCATGGCCAAGGGATAACATAACAGCGCAGGGTCCATGACGGAATCAAACAACGCTAAAGAGGCAGCGCACGGTGCCAAGGGGGTAGCAATGACGGCTGTGCTGCGTCACATTACAAAGGAAAGTCCCACCTCCGGGACGGTTGGACGGTGTGAGGGGACACATTACATGAGTGTATAGTTCAGCGTTTGCAAGGAGCATAATTTCAAGAGCGACCTTTCCCTTGTGCAGTATTAGTGCTGCACATGGTGGCTCTTTCAGTAACAAACGCCTAGGGGGGGGGGGGACAGGTCCCCTTACATTTTAGTTGTGCCAGCGTGGCGGTCGCATGACACGTTGCCGGATACACAGCTGGGGATCAGCTGACGTTACTGAACCCCAATAACAGAGGAGCGACTGTTGACTGTGCACACAGCACTTCCAGGCACCAACTGGCGGTGTTAGAGCCCAGGGACAGCAGGAGGAGCAGATTGGAGGTATTGCCGCACACACAGCTGGGGATCAGCTGACGTTACTGAACCCCAATAACAGAGGAGCGACTGTTGACTGTGCACACAGCACTTCCAGGCACCAACTGGCGGTGTTAGAGCCCAGGGACAGCAGGAGGAGCAGATTGGAGGTATTGCCGCACACACAGCTGGGGATCAGCTGACGTTACTGAACCCCAATAACAGAGGAGCGACTGTTGACTGTGCACACAGCACTTCCAGGCACCAACTGGCGGTGTTAGAGCCCAGGGACAGCAGGAGGAGCAGATTGGAGGTATTGCCGCACACACAGCTGGGGATCAGCTGACGTTACTGAACCCCAATAACAGAGGAGCGACTGTTGACTGTGCACACAGCACTTCCAGGCACCAACTGGCGGTGTTAGAGCCCAGGGACAGCAGGAGGAGCAGATTGGAGGTATTGCCGCACACACAGCTGGGGATCAGCTGACGTTACTGAACCCCAATAACAGAGGAGCGACTGTTGACTGTGCACACAGCACTTCCAGGCACCAACTGGCGGTGTTAGAGCCCAGGGACAGCAGGAGGAGCAGAGGAACAGAGTGTAGGCCGAAGCCTGATTGGAGCAAGTTGAAAGGAAACCTTTAACTCCCCCCCCCAAGACGTTTGTAGCTGAAAGAGCCATCTTGTGCAGCACTAAGGATGCAAAAGGAAAAGGTTGCTCTTTTAATTATGCTCCTTGCAAACATTGAAGTAAACACTAAAAATGTGTCCCTTTATACCGTTAAACCGTTCCGGAGGTGCGAATTTCCTTCGTAATGGGACACAGCACAGCTGTCATTCCTATCCCCTTGATGCCGTGCGCTGCCTCCTCAGCGTTGTTTTAAGCTGTCACGGAGCCTGCGCTGTTCTGTTAGCCCTTGGCCATGCCCAATTAGCGCTGCCTGTCTTCTGACATAATTTGGTGTCAGGCTGTCAGTGCCTGTGCGTCCACGCTGCTCCAGATCCCACCTCGCAGTCTCGTCTAACGTAATCCCACTGCGGGCCTTGGAACCATGGGCATGCACAGTGCATAACCTCGACTCTCACTCCCCTCCTTCCCTCTTCTTCAGACTGTGCGGTGTCACGGCCGTGGCATGCTAGGGATCAGCTGACGGCGCACAGTCTAAAGAAGGCGGAGGGAAATGAGCGAGAGCCCGAGGGGAAGATATGCACTGCGCATGCCCATGGATCCCAGGCCCGCAGTGTGACTCAATCAGAAGACACTGCGAGGCGGGATCTCGGGCAGCGCGGCCGCACAGGCGCGGCCAGCCTGACACCAAATTATGTCAGAAGACAGGCAGCGCAAATAGGGCATGCCCAAGGGATAACAGAACAGCGCAGGCTCCGTGACAGCTTAAAACAACGCTGAGGAGGCAGCGCATGGCACCAAGGGGGTAGGAATGACGGCTGTGCTGCGTCACATTACGAAGGAAAGTCCCAGCTCCGGGACGGTATAACGGTATCAGTGAACACATTTTATAAGTGTTAAGTTCTGCGTGTGCAAAGAGCTAAAAAAAAAGAGCTACCTTTTCCTTGTGCAGCATTACTGCTGCACAAGATGGCTCTTTCAGTAACAAACGACGGGGGGGGGGGGACAGGTTCCCTTACATTTAGGTTGTTGTGCCAGCGTGGCGGTCGCAGGACACATTGCCGGCTACACAGCTGGGGATCAGCTGACGTTACTGAAACCCAATAACACTGGGTCGTATGTTTTTACTGTGCAGCCTGCACTTCTGAGCCGCAACTGGCGGTGTTGGAGCCCAGGAATAGCAGTTCAGGTGGTAGAAAGATGAACACAGCAGGAGACCTGGATGACACCCAATTACTTAATCAGGCAGAGGAGTGGCAAATTCCTGCGAGATCCAGGCCTGGTTCATTTTCAGGAAAGTAAGCCGGTCAACGTTATCGGAGGATATTCGCATGCGACGGTCTGTTAGTACACCACCTGCGGCACTAAAGACACGTTCCGATAAGACACTAGCCGCAGGGCAAGCCAGCACCTCCAATGCATACTGGCTTAGCTCTGGCCATGTATCCAGCTTAGAGACCCAAAACTTGAACGGGGAAGAGCCGTCTGGGAGTACAGTAAGAGGGCAAGCCATGTAGCCTGTCACCATCTGACGGAACCGTTGCCTCCTGCTGACTGGAGCCGCCGGTGATGGTGTAGACATTTGGGGCGGGCACACAAAAGTGTGCCAGAGTTGTGCCATACTGGGCTTGCCTTGGGCAGAGGCACTGCTTCTGCTCCCTCTTTGGGCAGAGCCTCCCCCACTGCCTCGACGCACTGAGCTGCTTTGTAAAGCACTAGCAGCACTCCTCTCAGTTGGACAGGAGAAGATGATGGAATTCACCAGTGTGTCGTGGTACTCCCGCAATTTACGCTCCCGGGTCAACGCAGGGATGAGGTTTTGGACGTTGTCCCGGTAGCGAGGATCGAGGAGGGTGAACACCCAATAATCAGGCATGTTGAGAATGTGGTCGATGCGGCGGTCGTTTCTCAGGCACTGCAGCATGAAATCCACCATGTGCTGCAGAGTGCCAACTGGCCCAGAAACGCTGTCCCCTGCTTGAGACATGATCTCTGCCCGCTCGTCATCACCCCACCCTCGCTGTACACACTGACCACTGGACAATTGTGTCGCTCCCTCCTCTGGACGGAGCTCTTCCTCCTCCATTGACTCCTCCTCATCCTCCTCACAAATTGGCCCCTGCGTACCCCTTTGTGAGGAACCACGTGGCGCTGACTCTCCAGAAGCTGATGGAAAAGGTGACTCCTCATCCTCCACCTCTTCCACCACATCATCCCTTAACCCTTGCAAAGTTTGCTGAAGCAGGCAGATAAGGGGGACAGTCATGCTGACTAGTGCATCATCTGCACTTGCCATCCGCGTGGAATAATCAAAAGGACGCAAAACCTGGCAGACGTCCTTCATAGTGGCCCACTCTGTGGTTGTGAAGTCTGATCGGCGCTGACTGCGACTTCTTTGCGCCTGATGCAGCTGGTACTCCATAACTGCTTGCTGCTGCTCACACAACCGCTCCAACATATGTAACGTGGAATTCCACCGGGTAGGTAGGTGACATATGATGCGGTGTTCCGGAAGGCGGAATCGGCGCTGCAGAGCAGCAATGCGGGATCTGGCCAAGCTGGAACGCCGCAAGTGAGCACACTCTAGGCGGACCTTGTGCAGCAGGGCATCAAGATCCGGATAGTCCCTCAGAAAACTCTGCACAACCAAATTGAGCACATGTGCCAGACATGGGATGTGAGTGAGGTTGCCAAGGGCCAAAGCTGCCACCAGATTTCGGCCATTGTCACACACTACCATGCCTGGCTGGAGATTCGCTGGCAGTAACCACACATCGCTCTCCTGCTTGATGGCATTCCAGAGCTCCTGCGCTGTGTGGCTTCGATGCCCCAATGAAACTAGTTTCAAGACGGCCTGCTGACGTTTGGCCATGGCTGTGCTCATGTCGGTCATAGGTAAACGTTCACGGGTCCATGTGGAGGTGGACTGTGACGGATCCTGCAGAGAGGAATCAGAGGAACTGGTGTAAGAGGAGGAGTCGATGCGTACAGACTGGATTCCTGCAATCCTTGGAGTGGGCAGGACACGTCCTGCGCCACTCGCATGATCTGTACCTGGCTCAACAACATTAACCCAATGGGCAGTGAGGGAAACATATCGCCCCTGTCCATGCTGACTGGTCCACGCATCGGTGGTGAGGTGGACCTTGCTACTGCCGGCGTTCAGTAGCGCATGTTTTATGTTTGCCTCAACATGCCTGTGCAGGGCAGGGACAGCCTGCCTGCTGAAGTAAAAGCGGCTGGGCACCTTGTACTGTGGGACTGCCAATGCCATCAAGTCACGGAAGCTGTCAGTCTCCACCAGCCTGAACGAGAGCATTTCCAGGGACAACAGTTTGGCAATGCCTGCATTCAGAGCCTGTGCTCGGGGGTGGTTGGCCGAGAATGCCCGCCTTTTCTCCCATGCCTGGACTACCGATGGCTGTAGAGTAGACTGGGAGTGTGAGGATGACTGGGAAGGTGGTGCTGTGGGCGGAATTACACTAGGTCTCTGGACAACAGTGGAGGAAGAGGCAACACGAGATGAAGAGGTGGTAGCTGCCGCTGTTGGTTGGCCTACATCTTCACTGTGTTTCTGTAACTCCACCGCGTGCCTGTTCCGCACATGTTTCCACTAGAGTTGAGCGACCTTGACCTTTTTAGAGTCGAGCCGGGTTTCGCGAAACCCGACTATCTCAAAAGTCGGGTCGAGTGAAATCGGCCGATTATGGCGAAAAGTCGGGATCGACCGAAACACGAAACCCAATGCAAGTCAATGGGGCAGCATAGTCGGCAGTGAGTGGGGGCCAGGAAAACACCTAGAGTGCCCATTTTAATGTCAAAACCATCCATTCTTCTTAATGAAGCTTGTCAAGCGTAATTTACCTTATAATAATTGGAAGGCATTTGAAATTGGGGGTCATTTGGCTAAAGTTGTGTGGGGTAGGGCTGGTTCAAGTAATTAGTGGGCCCAGGAAATCTGGACCACGTCACGGCAGTGGAGCAGGGAGAGGTAAGTATTTCAACTTTGCAAGTGCTGTGATCCTGAGCAAGCAGGGGGGGCCCACTTGTTGGCATTGGCACTGGCACAGGGCCCCTC